>NC_064640.1:713503889-714124358 GCF_023864345.2 Schistocerca serialis cubense
TCGCAGAGAAGCAGTCTGTCCCATGACTGCATCCAGTATCCACTTGATACCATCTAGCAAGCCTTCAGTTGAATACAACACAAAACTAAAGAGAGCAGAGTAAGTCATTACTCAGTGCTGTACAAAACTAAAGCTAGTTATTGAGCATTATGTGTGTTTTCTACTGAATTAGAGTAATATTGACACATCATGATTAAAGTCTCTTTTATGATATTAAATCTGAAATTATTTCTGTTAAGCAGTATCAGTAGTCTAGTAATCTTCTTTCACAAATATCTGTCGACACAATAAACAGGGAACAGTTAGAAATTTTGCCAAAAAGACACAAGAAAGAATTTGTTTTTATAAACATTGTCAACCTAATTCATTACCAGAAACCACAAGCACTTTCCTTTGAAAAATGAAATGTGAGCAGCTCATGCATATCTTCTAAAGTAGAAATAAATATTTGTCTGTCTCCAAAGCTAATTTTTCAGTATGTCTGATATGTGGAGAATTTGTGTTACATTCCCAGTACTGCCTGGACTTTTAGCTAGGTGATACTGCTGGAACATAGTATATCCAGTTTTGTAATGCCATTTGGGGATCTATTTGAGTGAGAAGTAGAAGCTCCCAGGTCAAGGAAGATTTAAAAGTCTGGAAGAATAGTATGCTGATCCCATGCCCCTCTGTAATGCATCTGACTGACTCCATTGGCAGCTGATTACTTGGCAGTCAGTCGTGACACAGCCAGTAGGTGTAACTTGAGCTTTAGAAAGAAATACTTCCAAGACATTTTAAGCTCATGTACAACTTCTTATAAATAAGTGTTCCCAATCATTCTGGAGGTTCTTATCATCATAATCTCATATGTAGGTTTGGAGCAATGTGTTTAGATAGAGTGTGCATTCCCTAAGCTCCATGCATGCCTTCACTATGTTTCTGTTGAACACAAACTCAAACTGTGTAACTTGCATTGCTGTCACCCAGTAAGATGTTGTTAAAGTGACATGTTTGTTATTGTTTGTATAATGATCCAAACTGCTTACCACAGTGCGGTAAGTTTAAATTAAACTTTGAATAAAATTACTTTTTATCTCTTTGCAGAGAAAAAGATGGTGAGACCTAGAACTATATAAGGATAGCAACTTCGATCATACTTTATTAAAATAGGAAAGTCAATTTAATACATGAAGGTACCTGGATCTTGAGGTGCTTTGAGTATGTTGTCACAGTAAAATGGCTGAGTTATTAGGATTTTATGAGCTCTAGTGTGCTAGGTTGGTGGTCTGATCTCATGCATGTGTTTTATAAGTTGCCAATAGTGTAGAATTGGCAGTCTATGGGTGATAATGTGTGGTAGGGTGGCACAGTGTGCAGTTACATTTGGGTAAATGGTTGACACTCAGTGGATGGTTGACAGCTGTTAGCCGTTCTCCAAAGCGGAAGTATAGGAAAGAAAAATCAAAAGTAGCAAAGAATGCATTGTACTGTAGCTATGATGGGAGCAGAACAGAAAAAACTGTACTATGGTAACTGGAACACAGCAGAGTGAGAGCTCATGAGAATAATTCATTGACAGCAAAGTCAAAACTTGAAGGATTCAGACTGAGAAAACAGTAACAGGGTATGAAGATCTATTGCAGTTTTATGATAATAAAAGGTAAATATATGAATATTTATCATGACAGGTTCAATAAAAGTTCAACCTGTTCACTACCTATTAATTAAAATACATTGAATAGCACCACACTATACAGACTTCATTCCATCAAGCCCGCCAGCAGCAAAATGCTTGCTCCTTGCTCCCACACACTCCTCTTTCACACACTGCTTGATGTCATGTACACCAGGTGCATTCTACTAGGTGCATTCACTATGTAATAACAGCATAACACACATCTATGACCATATTTTTTTTGCTATTTACTCCATCTAAGTGGACACTGTGATTTATTAGATCACAGTGCCCCCCTCCCCCCAAAATCTTGATACAAGAAAGTGACTTCTGTCTAGGATGCAAATAATGTAGGAAGAAAGTCCAAAATAAAAATTTTTAAACCATTCACAGGAAACAAAATGACACAGTAATGACAATGATAGTAATAATAATAACAATAATTAATAATAATAATAATAATGAAATTGTGAAGATTTTCAGCTGCTAAACCATCATAGCTATAGTATTAGTTAAAAAATAAAATCTCTTTTGAAATATTTACTGCTTATTTATAAAAGTGATATGTCACCTGGTTAGTTTTCACTGGCAACTAGCAGTTTCATTCTGTCACCTTCCCTTGATATGAAATGCAACAGACAAACAGTAAATGAAAATGTACCCAAAATCAATCTTAAACAAAATAATTAGATCAGTTATAGATAATAGTAAAGGATATTTAGCCTGTACCTTTGCATAACTGTGAGTATTGACTCATTACGTGCCAGTCTAAACCATTTGTATTAATTATACCATGGATAGGAATTCCACCTCAACTAAATAATTTTTTCACCAAAATGTTCTCCTTTATAAAATAAAACAGCAAGAAGAGTATTAATTCCAGTCATAAAGTACTCATTACAGTAATGACATATGGAGAAGATAGATCGCTACTCACTGTAAAGATGACTCATTCAATGCAGACTGGCACAACAAAAAGACCTCTACACATTTACTATTGACCAAAGCCTTCATCAAAAAAGGGGAAACAGACACACACATTCACAAAAGCAAGCATTCACAAAAGCTAGCGCACTTCATGCACATATGACCACCATCTTGAGCATCTCGAAAAAAGCTTCTGGAGGTGTATGTTCCATTTCCTGATGAATGCTTCCACTGAAAGCTAAGGTGTCTTTTTGTTGCGCCTATCTGTAACTCAATGTGTCAGTTTTACAGTGAGAAGCAATGTATCTTTTCCTTATATGATCAAAATTATCATGTGGAGTTTCCATTGCTTGATTGCATCACAGAAAAAGAAGTTTCTGTCAATTATTTAAGTGCAAATTTTCAGAGAGAACTTTAGCCACACTCACTTCAATTGTTCTTCAGTTCTTGAATGTACTTTCATAATGGTTTGTTGTCTGTTTTCTTGCTACACTGCACTAGAACTGAACCTCCTGGTAGTGCTTCAGTGCTGTGGCTCAGTACAACTTCACTTCATCATGCAAATCATGCCTAAATAACAACCAGTCTACTATCAGGCATTAAGAAATAATTGTTATTTAAACAAGCACTTGCAAATAAAAATAATATATTCATTAATAGAGCTATAGCTATTTCAGTGATGAGTCGCCATTTCCTCATACCTCTTTACACGTTACCTATTCTGCATGGTAGCAAATAAATTCTACATCTACATAATTCAAAAGATAATGCCAACCACATCTCCTCGGTCATTTCATCGAAAGCTTATATTTTATGCTCACTTACCATTCATCAACATATATTTTACTTACACACAGAACACATAAACAGCCATCACTGAATAGTCATGAAAAACACTTAATGATACCCCTTATATTTCTGGAGTACACACTATGAATTGCAGCAAAATAATATAAATCAAAAAATCAGGCAGACACACACACACACACACACACACACACACACACACACACACACACACACACACACACACTTGCACATGTACACAATTTAATCATATTGGTGTATCATGGTAAAATAAAAGAAGTCATACAGTCACAGCTTAGGGGAGATGTAGTAGCTGTATGCACATTTATGTTTCATATGGTAAGTTATCTGAATCAAGTTGTGTGTAAATCAAAACATATTGTATGATAGCATCCAGCTGAATGAGGTTGTGCAGCTGTATCCTCACATTTGGCGGGATGCACTAAGCTCTGTCCAGTCATCCTGATTTCAGTTAACCTACATTCTCCTAAATGTCTTCAGGCAAATACAAGTATGGTTCCTTTACTAAGGCCACAGCAGATATTCTTTCCCACCCTCATAAAGCATATTTATATATTCTGTGTGTTTGTGTGTTTTGACGAACTGATTTTCATTATATAAATTTGACAGTTCAGATGTCATTGTGAAACGATCCCTGGATGAATAAATATAAATAAATAATTAAATAAATATGGACATTTGAGACCCAGCAGTTTCAGGCCAATGTGTGTTTCTAGCATTCTGGTCCTTCGACCATACAATGAAAGAAAAGCAGCTGCTGTACAAGATGGATATGCTGTGGAGGGTCAGTACAGAAAAGGGACGACGAAGGAGGTATCTGCATTGTATCAGATACAGTCTGCAGCACAGTAAGTCATTTATCAGCCTTTTATATTAGTAAGTAAGCCTTTTTACTGGTTCTTCAAATATTCTACATGTTGGCATAGAACCTGAGGAACATAACCACAGAAAGAAAGGTAGTTTACAGTTATCATTACCTCAGTGAAAAGGCAGTAAAAAAAGAACAGACTTGAATTGTATGTAGATGGGGAAGATAATCAGTCATGTCCATTTGAAAGAACTTGCCACTTGAGTAATCATTTAGAGAACTATGTAACACATGAAACTAGATCTCTGTTGGAGGATTTCCACTTTATGTCAGGACACATCATATTAGTGCAAAGTTCTATGGTATTAGTGTTGTAATTAATTCAGTGACCTGTTGGGAGTAATATTAAATTAGATAAATATTTATCAAAGATACTGCTGGACTTTTTTTAAGCTCAGCCCGTCATAATAGCAAAATAGCACACTAAGTTTCACCAATTCTTGTTACCCAACAGTCTTCACACCTGTACATTTGAAAAAGGCGTGTGTTTAAATCCATGGTAATAGCTATCATAAAACTAAGAATTATAGGAAGATGCATGAAGACAGGAGTTACTGGTACAGAAAAGAGTAGGTCTTCACAAAATGAGAGAAGGGATCACATGCTCACACTTTCAGATGAAAATGAAATTCAGACATTACCCTCATGTCAATTTTAGCTTGTGGGTGCATTTTAGCTATGTCACATTTGGTGGATTTCATTACAATTCCTTCATTTGTGTTTGCTTAATCGTTATTTCTGTGATCTTCCAGTGACTTATATGAGATAGTGTAAATTTTTTCAGAAGCTCTTGCAGATTTCGTTTATTTGTTATTCCTTAAGCTACATGAAAAAAATGTGTTCATAGTTGGTCAGACTTTGATGTTTGACAATTCCATGGTGAATAAGAATGTCATTAAAGTTGGAGACATCTACCATCTCAACAGTTCTCTTACAGTGACCGTCACACCACTGCTGACTCCGCAACCCACTGTCTATGCTTTGAGCCATGCCCATCATTGATACAAACAAGTGAGGGTTGAACAAAATATTGGCAGTTTGTCTACTGCTTTTGCAGATGATAAGTTCTTTATATACATATATATCTGCATCCATACTCGGCATATTCCTCATTGTAGCTAGTATCAGGGACTCTTACTGCACCTTTTGGGTGTGCACCATGGGTAGAATCACTGCTCAAAGACCCACATGCAGGAATTAGTTTGAGTTTGTCTTTTTGATCCATGTAGGAGCAGTATATAAAGGATTATGGTATATTCCTCTTCATGTACATCTACATACATACTGTACAAGCCACCAGATGGTGCATGGTGGAGAATTGTACCAGTGCTAGTGATTTCCCTTCCTGTATCACTCACAAAACAGAGAAGGGAAAAACCACTACCTCTATTCCTCTGCACAAACCCAAATTTCTCTTATCTTGTCTTTGTGATGCTCCTGCGAATTGTACAGTGGTGGCTGTAGCATTACTCTACAGCCAACTTCAAATGCTGGTTGTTTAAATTTCTTAAGTAGTGCTTTGTGAAAAGAACACCATCTTCCCTCCAGGGATTCCCATTTGGAATCATGAAGCATCTCCATAATACTCACATAGTGACTGAAACTGCCAGTGACAAATCTAGCTGCCCACCTCTGAATTGCTTCAATGTTTTCGTTTAATCCAAGCTGGCAGGAACTCGTAACATGCAACCAGTACTCAAGAAACCACACTTTCCTAAAATTCTTCTAGTAAACCAGTGTTGACCAACTACTTTCTTTGAAACAATCCTTGCATGCTTGTTCCATTTCTTAGAGCATTTCAGTGTTACACCCATATGATTAATCAATATGATAGTCTCAAGCAGCACTCTAGTAATGCTCTATTTGATCATTATAGGACTTTTTTTCCTAGTCATCTGCATAAACTTATGGGTTTTAGTGTTGTAGGATTGCCAAATCCAATGATGCACACTATACCACATGTAATAAGCAATATTTTATTACTCGGAAGCACACATATACAGTTATATACACTCCTGGAAATTGAAATAAGAACACCGTGAATTCATTGTCCCAGGAAGGGGAAACTTTATTGACACATTCCTGGGGTCAGATACATCACATGATCACACTGACAGAACCACAGGCACATAGACACAGGCAACAGAGCATGCACAATGTCGGCACTAGTACAGTGTATATCCACCTTTCGCAGCAATGCAGGCTGCTATTCTCCCATGGAGACGATCGTAGAGATGCTGGATGTAGTCCTGTGGAACGGCTTGCCATGCCATTTCCACCTGGCGCCTCAGTTGGACCAGCATTCGTGCTGGACGTGCAGACCACGTGAGACGACGCTTCATCCAGTCCCAAACATGCTCAATGGGGGACAGATCCGGAGATCTTGCTGGCCAGGGTAGTTGACTTACACCTTCTAGAGCACGCTGGGTGGCACGGGATGCATGCGGACGTGCATTGTCCTGTTGGAACAGCAAGTTCCCTTGCCGGTCTAGGAATGGTAGAACGATGGGTTCGATGACGGTTTGGATGTACCGTGCACTATTCAGTGTCCCCTCGACGATCACCAGTGGTGTACGGCCAGTGTAGGAGATCGCTCCCCACACCATGATGCCGGGTGTTGGCCCTGTGTGCCTCGGTCGTATGCAGTCCTGATTGTGGCGCTCACCTGCACGGTGCCAAACACGCATACGACCATCATTGGCACCAAGGCAGAAGTGACTCTCATCGCTGAAGACGACACGTCTCCATTCGTCCCTCCATTCACGCCTGTCGCGACACCACTGGATGCAGGCTGCACGATGTTGGGGCGTGAGCGGAAGACGGCCTAACGGTGTGCGGGACCGTAGCCCAGCTTCATGGACACGGTTGCGAATGGTCCTCGCCGATACCCCAGGAGCAACAGTGTTCCTAATTTGCTGGAAAGTGGCGGTGTGATCCCCTACGGCACTGCGTAGGATCCTACGCGGTCCCAGGTCGATGGGCACGTGCACCTTCCGCCGACCACTGGCGACAACATCGATGTACTGTGGAAACCTCACACCCCACGTGTTGAGCAATTCGGCGGTACGTCCACCCGGCCTCCCGCATGCCCACTATACGCCCTCGCTCAAAGTCCGTCAACTGCACATACGGTTCACGTCCACGCTGTCGCGGCATGCTACCAGTGTTAAAGACTGTGATGGCGCTCCATATGCCACGGCAAACTGGCTGACACTGACGGCGGCGGTGCACAAATGCTGCGCAGCTAGCGCCATTCAACGGCCAACACCGCGGTTCCTGGTGTGTCCGCTGTGCCGTGCGTGTGATCATTGCTTGTACAGCCCTCTCGCAGTGTCCGGAGCAAGTATGGTGGGTCTGACACACCGGTGTCAATGTGTTCTTTTTTCCATTTCCAGGAGTGTAGATTCTTGATTCTCTGTCCACGTGTGTACTCTTTTGCACCACAAAGAGCTTGCCAAAGCAAATATATTACACATGACTTGGTCGATAGTCGCCACA
This sequence comes from Schistocerca serialis cubense, assembly GCF_023864345.2. Classification (NCBI taxonomy): domain Eukaryota; kingdom Metazoa; phylum Arthropoda; class Insecta; order Orthoptera; family Acrididae; genus Schistocerca; species Schistocerca serialis. Next base: position 713,511,668 of record NC_064640.1, read on the forward strand.
AACTTATATTTTCTATATTTAAAGCAAGCTGCCATGAATCACACCAACTAGTAGGTTTTCCTGAGCCATCCTGTATCCTCTTGCAGTCACTAATTGAGAAGAATTTCCATTCCCCACAGCTTCATCAGCAAAGATTCACAGACTGCTGCTCATCATGTCAATCAGGTCATAAGTCCTATCATATTCTACTGACTCAAACACTTTTGAGAACACTGGCAGCAAATAGATGAGTCAATAATTGGATAGTGGATTCTATGCCCCATTTATATGGATGGGCATCCCATTTACTGATTAATTAAATAGCATAATATGTGACTGAATAAGTCCCCACATAATTTTAAAATCCTGTTTGATATTCCATCATATCCAGAACATCCAGATCTTTTATGATTTTTTTTTCAGTTCATTTAGTAGTTGTGCTTTTGAAATAAACTGCTAAATTTGGTGTGATTTGCATATGTTTTAGTAGCTCTGTGGCTTCTTTGGGGTCAGTTTATTGTGGCTCCGCATGTTATTTCAGCTACTGTGAGGAAAAAGCTATTAAAATCTGGGGCAGCAGCTTTTGGATTGTTGATGTGGGAGCCACTGCCAGAGGACTGTGGAGTCCCCGCTCGTTCAGATGTTATGTTCTTGTCTCACATTTTATGATGTTTCATTAGGTTTTTAAGTTATTGTGAGAATTCCTAAGTTTTTCTGCATGATGGATTTGTTTACACAGAGCTCTCTTTTTAGCACATGATATTTTGATGCCAGCTGTTACCAGCTCTTTCTTTCAACAGCAGGATGATTTCATTATAACCTGTGGTTGGATGAAGCAGGTTTCAAAATGTTTGGCAATTATGTCCAGGAATGAATTGAATTTCTCATTCTTTGTGGCTACTTGGTATATTTCCTCCCAGTGATAAAAGTGTAAACTCTTTCTAAAGAAACTAGTAGATTCCCTATTTATTATTATAACATGTTTACCAAGGGTGTAACCATTTACTGTTTTCCTTCTGGTGAGTTTTAAGATTGTGATTTGATGATCATGATCAAACATACCATTTATTATGGCTTGTGTTTTCACGTCATTTTAATTTGTGGGGTCCAGAAACAGAGTATCAATCAAGGTCTTGCTATGCCACTATAGTGTTCTTGAGAATGCGACCATTGGGAGCAGGTTGAAAGCTGACAACAATGATTCCAGTCGTTTATGACTGTTAGTATCTGAAGTAAAGTTAATGTTAAAATTGCCTCGTAGTACAATCTGATCATTATTCATCTAAGGTTCTGTAAGATAAATTCTAGCTGTTGAACTACAAGTAGCTGAAAATAACCATTTCCAGTCAGTAATGATATGGTCAGCCCACACCATTGTGGAACCACCACCAACTTTCACAGTGCCTCATTGTCAACTTGACTCTTTGGTTTAATGTTGTCTGGGCCACACTTGAAACCTGTCATCAGCTCCTATCAACTGAAATTGTGATTCATCCGACCAAGGCACGGTTTTCCAGTCATCTAGGGTCCAATTGATATCATCACAAGCCCAGGAGAGGCACTGTAGCTGATGTCACACTGTTAGCAAAGGCACTCACATGGGTTGTCAGCTACCATAGACCATTAATGCCAAATTTCACTGCACTGTCCTAATGGGTATAATTGTCATACATCCCAGATCAATATTTGTGGTTATTTCAGACAGTGTTGCTTGTCTGTTAGCGCTGACATCTCTGTTTAAATATCACCACTGCACGTGGTAACCATTAGGTTTGAGGCACTTTGTCACAGTTTGCGCGACGCTCCCCCATCAGAGGTTCAAGTCCTTCGTTGGTCATGGGTGTGTGGGATGCCCTTAGTGTATCTTAATTTAAGGTAGGTTAAGTAGTACTGTGTAAGCGTAGGGACAGTTGACCTCAACAGTTTGGTCTCATAAGACGTTCCCACAAATATCCAAAATTTCTTAGATATTTAGTGAAGGCACTTGACTACTGGGTAATTCCAGGCGAGAGATAGTGCCTGAAATGTAGTATTCTTAGCAACTGTTCACACTGTGGATCTTGGAATAATGAATTCCCAAATTCCCCAACTACTATTCAGCATTCAAAGTCTCTTAACTCCTGTCATGTGGCCATATTCATGTCGGACACCTTTTCACATAGTCACCTGAACCAAAACTGATAAGCTTTCAGAGATTGTTGAGGGTTACTTTTTAAATATGTTAATATAATGGTGTCATAGCATCTGGAGGGTCATTACAAAGTAATAATGTAATTTATTTGATTTGTTAGGATCCCCAATACCAAAATATACAGCAGGTATCACTCAAGAGCGCACAAAAGTGTGTCAGTGGAGTTCTGGTACACCCTAATGGGCCTATGGTTTCAGAACCATGGTTATTATTGAGGTTGGTATCTTCCTCAGACACGCTGAACCAGAGTAGAATTATCTTGAAGTATTATAGAATTTTTTGAATGAATAACTCTATGGAATAGCACCTGAATAAACACTTCCCCCTATATCCATACTAGCATGCAACAGAAATAAATGTGACCATTTCATTTCATGTCAATGTATACTTCTAGTATTTCAGATTGCATGGCAGCAGAAACAGCAATCTCAGTGATTGTGCACAATGTCATCAGTAGACACAGTACAAGGACAAATGCACCGCTTGTGTTAGATTTGTGACAGTCAGTAAAACAGTGTTAGCAATTACATCTTTTGTAATGTACCAACCTATTTCTCCTGAGATTTCAGCTATAATTCATACAATCATTGTCATGGAGATCCTTCCATTGTCTGCTGAACTCACTGTAGTGTTGTTCCTTAAGATGGAAATATTATTAATCAAGGAAGTCACCAATAAAATGTGATAACCGTAATTAAAAATAAAACTGAATATGGAAGGTGCAGATCAATAATGCTTAAGCATCAACTCTTCAGTCAGTCAGATTATGATGAGATCCAGATTCACAAGAGAAATTACTATGGTGGACGGTTTTTGAAAGTGTTCATAGTTAATAGAGTAGTGAGCAGAGGTGCAATACTCAGCCATTGCCGATTTTTTCAGGTGAAGAAGAAAATATCAGGCGCCTAAGTTCATTGAATTGTTTTTGTATAGTTTGTTAGGTATGGCCTATATGTAATATTTCTCACAATGACACCAATCCTTGCTTTTCTCTGTATATTGTCACTAACCTTTGCCACAGAAGTCTGATGTTGGAAGGGTCACTCATATTGAACTTAACCCCTTGATCCTTCCTTTTTTTTTAAGGAATGACTTAACTACTGACAACATATCTATTTAATTCTTCTTCCTGGTCTCTTGATTGCTACTGAGGCATGGCTTGCACTGCTTTCTTAATGAGATATGATAAAAATTTTCACTTCTGGAATAGAGTTTTTTTAGTCTTCTAGCTCATTTAGAGACTGTCAGCTTCAATTACAATATGAAACCTATGAATTTCAGTTTCAAAAGATGAACAATGTGTGTAAGGGATGGGGTTGGATTCTACAGGGAACCAATACCCAACTGAACTGTTGTGGACTGGCACACACGTCCTCTCAAATATATGTCTGTTAGAAATGATAGACAGTGCAGGCAAATAAACAGTGTAAAAGAGATCAGTTTCTTCATGTCATTTCAATGCAAAGAACATCTGCATCCCAATGATGTCCTGTAATTTTAATTATGGCAGCTATCTGGGCAAGCCATGCAACACGAAACCGCAAAGTAAGCATGTGACAAGAGATAGATATTTGCCAGCAGGAAGGCTACCAGCTGGAATGTACCAAGTCAGAAGCATTCATACTCTTTACTGACAGCAAACCGACATCTAGTAATGATAGTGACTGGCAGTAGCAACTTGATAACTGATTTCTTAATTATATCTTTCATCATAATTATCTTGTAGCTGCTTTATGATGCCAATTGATGCTGCCTGTGTCTACTGGGTAATGTTTGTATGAATTCAGACTGTCTGTGTTTCTGAAATGGTAGCTCTGATCTTCCCTAATAGTGTAGCAGTTTCACTGTTCTGAAGCCTTGGGCAGGAACATCTGCAGTGTTAGCATAGTCTGAATATAGCTCCTTATGCAAGACACTTACTTGGCCCTGTTACTGAGTGGCCTTGCATCACCCTGGTTGAGGCATCTTCTGTTAACCCAGCCACAGTGTCTTTCTTCTAGACCAGATGGAGCAATAACACAAAAATTTCCATGTTTCAAATTTGAAGCAGCCAGTTTTGCATACATTGTTTTATGGTCATCTCTGTATATAAATATATAATTAGTTTGGGAAGAGCATAAAAGTACACTAATTGGACATAATTCATGTTTTCTTTTGTTGGTAGTTGAAGTGTTGGGCCCTATGTACCACTGAAGTCTCATCTCTGCATACACACAAAATATGTGCCATCTGGTACTACTAATTCTTTTTATTATGAGAGATACTGTACACTTTCCAGTTTACTCTTCCTGTCCTAGTTGTTGACTCTGTTGATAACATCATATATTTTTAACCTTATCCATCATTCCACATCTCTGTCTCTCTCTCTCTCTCTCTCTCTCTCTCTCTCTCTCTCTCTCTCTCTCTCTGTCTCTCTTTCTCCCTATCTCTCTCTCTCTTCTTTCAATTTTCATTTGATGACTCTTTGTAACAGGCAAATTTTTTCACTGTGTATGTCCCATTGGTGATGTTTTCCACTAGTTTCTTTTCACCCTGCTGTTCTTATAAGTAATGATTCATCCCTCATTCTGGCAGACCCTTTTACATTAAACAGTTTTCTTACAAAGGGCATATCAAGGTTTTCCAAGTAGTTTACTTCTTACTTTATGGCTGTCAGTGATTCACTATGATATATTCTAAACACAGATCTTGGTGAATCTCTTTCTTAGTCCTTCTAGTATCTACTTTTCTAAATTTGTTCCTGTCAACATACCTTTCCTCTTTGACCTATGAATGTTTTGCCTTTTATTTCCTATGAACAGTTTTTGTTTTCTATCACCAATTGTCCTCAATAACTAAACTATTTTATTTGTTGAAAGGTGTTCCCTTCCAGTCATGTTTGAACTGGAATTCATATATGCCAAAGGTCATCTCTTTTGTTTTTCCCTCAGTTATACACATTCAATACTCTTTTCAACCCTGTTCCTCTGAAATTGTAGTTCTTCCCCTGATTTTGTCAAGACTATTCCTTCATATATGTACTTCATTATCGTTATGTTTTCTTCTCCTATTATTTTGCCTCTTGATTTTATAAATGATTTATTCAATAGTTTCTCAGTACAAATATTGAAAAGTGTTAGTGACAGAAGACATTTTTACCTAATGCCTACTTTCTAATACTCACTTGTTTTGTCATTAGTACTTTTTGTCTTTGGTACAACTGACTTACAAATTTTCTTTCTTTTATGTCTGCACTAACAACCTAGATCCTCAGGAGGATCCTCCACTAAATTCGCTGAAATGCCTTTTCCTAGTTAAAATACTGAAGTTTTGTCATACTGTTTCTGTCACTACATTTTCTTTGGCTCTGTGTTTTCTCACAAATCGCTTATTGGTACTAGAATTGTTACAAGAGATAAAAATCCTCTTCACTTCCCTGTAGTTCCTAATAAAACATCGAGTTATACTTCCAGTGGCTAACAGATAAAGAAATTTATAACTAAAAAATTTCTTCACAATAATGTAAGAGATATAAAAAAAACCTGGTAACTGTGTGATAAGACAATGACACACCAGCTGAGCAAGCAATAGAAATTTACACTTGATAAAGATCTTTAAGTTCCCACATTACTTTAAGTTAAAGAAAAATACCACATTAATCAGAAAATTGCTAGTGACTCAAAACAATTTCAGATATATTGCAATACAAGTGGAAAAAAATAAATAGTTTTAATACATACTGGGTATGTGTGGAAAGAAATCCTTAAAGGTAAGAATGTTTCGGGAGCTGAAATATTTTGCTCACATTTGAACATGATTTTACGATTAATCACATTGAATAAAACATAACTGCACTCTTTTACGGGGTCAGTTGACAAGGCTAGATCAGAGGAAGGCTTCACAACTTGTGGAAATTAGCAGATAAAGTTTGCCATATATTCTAGCATCAGAGGATGGTAACGCAACCATCCTGAGGATGCAAAGAGGTCAACCAAACAATCATGTGAGCAGAGACCATTACATTAACCATGCAACAAACTTACTTGTTCTGCACTGATGTAATATAATAGTGACAGAAAACTGTTATTGAGTTGGATACAGTCATTGTCATATTTCACCGTCTACTTCATGCTTCTAGGTTCCCACAACATGAGGCAGTGAGAGGAATTACGTTGACCAGCAGAGAAGCAGCCTGCCCCATGACTGAATCCAGCATCAACATGAAACCAATTAGCAAGCCTTCAACTGAATACATGACAAAACTAAAGAGAGGAGAGTAAGTCTTTACTCAGTGCTGTACAAAACTAAAGCTAATTATTGAGCATTATGTGTGTTTTCTACTGAACTGGAGTAATATTGACACATCTTGATTGAAGTATCTTTTATATTATTAAATTTGAAATTATTTCTGTTAAGCAGTATCAGTAGGCTAGAAATCTTCTTTCACAAATATCTGTTGACAAAATAAAGCTTTAATAGTTAGAAATTTCACCAGAAAGACACAAGAAAGAATTTGTTATTATAAACATTGTCAACCTAATTCATTATCAGAAATCAACAGCACTTTCCTTTGAAAAATGAAGTGTGTGCAACTCATGCATCTCCTCTAAAGTAGAAATAAATATTTGGCTGCCTCCAAAGCTAATTTTTCAGTATGCCTCATATGTGGAGAACTTGTGTTAGGTTCCCTGTAAAACCTGTACTTTTAGCCAGGTGGGAGTGCTGGAACATAGTGTACCCAGCTTTGTAATGCGATTTGGGTATTTACTTGAGTGAGAAGTAGTAGCTCCAAGGTCTGGGAAGATTTAAAAGGCTGGAAGAATAGTATGCTGATCCAATGCCCGTTTGTACTGCATCTGAGTGACAACACTGGCAGGGGATGATTTTGCAGTCAGTCAGTATTAAACGACCTGACACAGTCAGTAGACATAACTTTATCTTTAGAAATAAATACTTCCAAGGCATTTTAAGACTTATAGAATTTTTCAGAATTTTTCAGGAATAAGTGTACCTAATCTTTCTGGAGGTTCTCGTCATGACAAAACGTCCCCACAGAAAATACCCTCTACCACACACCAATTAATCATTGTCAATCAAACCATCCACATTCATTCACTTTGGAAAAGTATCTGATCTGATTTTCTCGTAACATATGTGGCGACAGCTAGACGACGCCAAAGTATTTTCTAGCGCGTTTATTCTTTGAAATAACAGAGATGCATATATGCATTCTCCATGGTTATTGGAGTGGTAACTAGGACAGCTTCTGGAGTAGGGATTGAGGGATTAACGTATTTCTGAGAGGTACATATTCTGATTTTCTTCTCGCTAAATCGAGCGAATTAACTTTTGTGCCACTAGCGGTTTGTTTGAATAGAAAGAGAGTGTAAACGGAAAATAATTAAGATGCGGAATCACCGGAGATCTGGACATGTAATGGAGACGGATGTAATACACAATTTCCTTCATAAATAAGGTTTGTGACTTTTTGTTCCGGAGTGAATGAACGAATGAGTTTTTTTCTGAACCATTTGATGATCACATTGGCCCTGTAATTAGTGGGGAAGTTTCAGCTGTGTCGAAGAGAGCCTGTAATCACTGAGTCTGTGTTAAATCGTCCAAAAAGGCTTCGTACACATCTGGAATTCGCAATCTTTCGTAAAAGGAACAAATTGTCCACACGATTGATTCTCCCGACTGAATACAGTGTTTAACAGTAACAATAAATGTAAAGATCTTTTACAGCAAGCCAGCCGCTGATCACCAAGACGAAGGACTCCACCAAAGATCCTATTTGGCTGATTTCATGTAATGAAATATTATAATAAAAACTGTACATAGATAAAGGAGCGAAAGAGAGAGAGCGAATGAAAATAGAGATAATATTAATAATCCTCCATTAATATAACTTTTTGCCTGTCGTATCACGGATCAGCCAAGACACGGGAGGCCCTTACATTACTGTATAGATTTATGTGTGGAGGTGAAAGGGTCTTAAAGACAACAGATACACGTCTATACAGACAAGACATTACACAAAGTTAGCGGCTAGCTGCATTCATCATCTATTCATAGAGGAAGAGACGACAACTTATTGTTATCTTGTTAAAATGGCGACCGTGACAGGACACGTTTTTGGACGATGCTAAAAAAATTTTGTTCTCTGTTTCATGTCAACTACGACGAGCTAACCTAACTGACGCTTGGAAAAGAGAGGAAAGACTCGCAGGTGATATAATTGGATCTACAAATAAAGCCGAAAGACAGCATGCTGGGCGCAGAGAAAAGGCCAGATCTATATTTTTATTATTATGGCTTGCTAGTATTGTTGAAGTATACGCTTTTTTGTTTAGTGTTATTGGATTTTTGAACATTGATTAACTCTGTTCATGTTAGATGTATTTTCATTGACCTGTCCCAGTTGCATTTATCTGTATATGTACATTAAGAAGGTAGACACAGAAGTACTTTTGTGTGAACGGAGTTACATATAGTGACAGTAGAAGGGAGTTATATGTAGTGACAGTAGAACATTTATATGGTTTTAACTAGGGCAATGTTTAGGATGAGTCAAGCAGAGCAAAGCAGCACGCAACAGCCTTCAGCTGTTAGCACTGATAATAATGACGTAGTAAGAAGTGTTGTAGGACCGATGGCTACAGATAGCGCAATAGAACGCCCTGTAGACACGACTGGAGGTGTAACAGCAAGTACACAGCAGGGATTAGATCCATTGGTAATTATCATGAGACAGATGCAGATGATAACCGAGAGCATGAATACTTTGAAAACCGATATTAACGCGAAATTAGCCTCAGTTACTGAAGGGCAAAATGATTTGAATACGAAATTAGCCTCAGTTACTGAAGGGCAGGAAAATCTGAAAACCGACATTAACGCGAATTTAGCCTCAGTTACTGAAGGGCAAAATGATTTGAATACGAAATTAGCCTCAGTTACTGAAGGGCAGGAAAATCTGAAAACCGACATTAACGCGAAATTGGCCTCAGTTACGGAAGGGCAAAATGACTTGAATACGAAATTAGCCTCAGTTACTGAAGGGCAGGAAAATCTGAAAACCGATATTAAAACACAATTAGTGACAGTCACTCAAACTCAAGAAGAAATGAAATTAGTCCAGACTGAGATTAAGCAGCAGTTACAAGACAGTTTTTCCGAATTAGAGCAGCGGATAGAGGCGAAGACCAAGGAACTCAAAGATCAGTCCGAAGAGACGGAACGAAAATTAACTGCACAAATAGAATTGGTGAAAGTACAATGTGAGGAATCTACTCACCGCGTACGTGTCGAAATGAAGGAGTATGTGGCTATCAAGATAGATACTGTACGGGAACAAGTGGAAATGGTTCCGCAATTAATACAAAAGCAAGACGCCATGTCATGTGCAATTGCGCAACTTCCTGAATTGCCACGTACACAGGCTAACCTAAAGGAAAGCGTCGAACATCTGACAGAGCGTCAAGACGTTATAGACCACCAAATTAACGTATTAATGGGTAAATTATCCGAAATCACATTAGAAAACAAAAGGCTAATGTGTGAAAACGTTGAGCAAAATGTTAAGGCAGCATTCCGGAGTTTATCTGGCAAACAGGAAGAGAATTTGTTTGCGAAAGGACTTGAGGAGGTGCGACACCAATTAGGTGCTGATTTGGAGCATTGGAAACAAACGATAGAAGAGTCAATGCGTGCTTCACAACAAAGCTCAGAACAAATGAATACAGGGCAGCAGCAGAAGTTAGCAGCGACTATAGAGCCAGTTACTGCCCATTCGCACACAATACCGACTTGTGTAAGTAATTCAAACATTAAATTGCCACAAGCGGGCTGTTCGCGTGAATTCTTATCTAACGGAGATTATGAAAGCCTTTGCCATGCCGAAGAAAAAATGATAAAGCCTCGGCAATTCCAGATTTTTAACCCTGACTAAAGGGGGGTCCATCCAATTGTTTTTATTCGAAGTTTCAGAGGCATGTTACCTAGAAATTGGTCGGAGTGGCAGAAGATCAGTTTTGTTACAGGATATATACAAGGCTCGGGGGCGATCTGGGCCTCAGACATGACTTCTGTTTGCTCGACATATGACGATTTTGAGAAGGCGTTTTTAGCAAAGTTCTGGTCAGAAGGGGTACAGGAACGCCTAAGGCAGGAGTGCTCTACCCAGAGCCTTTCTCCTTTTCGAAAGGAAGCCTTAGAAAGTATTTCGAAAAATATATAAATAAAACGAGATACTGGGACAGACCTATGCCTTTACCAGACATAATAAACATACTTAAGGCAAGACTACCAACTAGCATCCGGAATCAATTGATTTATGGCAACGACAAAGACTTGGAGTCGTTCCTCACGACGTTAGACCATATAGATATTATCGAAGAGAACAACCAGAAAGCCCATAATAACAGATTCCAATCTAGGGAGATAGAACCTCCGCCAAATGGTAGGCAAGGTGGAAGTATGTGTTATGCCAATGGCGATCAATCGACACTTAGAAGGAATGAACAGAGATCGTTAAGTAATGGAGAAACCCCTCAAAATCTCAATAGTAATCCCGGCAATGGTCTTGCGAGGGGCTATTCAAGGAACAACAGGAACGGGAAAAGATACAATCCCGTGTGGGGGAATGAAAGAAATTTCAGACCCCAAGCCTGGAATAATAACGATAATAGGAAGTGGAATCAACCGGGAGGAAAATAGTCAACATCAGTGAGGACAGACATCTACGAATCAACCGGTAATTACCGAAGTGATGGATGATGTCAACCAGCAGACAAATCAAAATCCAACAAACTTGTAAGGACCCACTCGTGCCCCTGAGGAGCGGTCAACAATTGGTTGAGGGGCAACAGGATATGTGTACCCATGTTAACGTATAATGATGGACGATTATTGGCAGATGAACTGACCGAGGACTTAGAACCACAAGATGAGGATAAGGAATAGGTGGCAGTAGCCGAAGTGCAAGTCATTATGGAGACCATACCTATAGTGGCAGTTTTAGACACAGCTGCAACCACAAATGTTATTTCGGAGGCACTGTTCAACAGGATCAGAAATATAAGACGAGTACCAATTTTTCCAGTTCAAAATTGCAGAATAATAGGCGCCGTTGGGGCTCGATCGGCTAATGTAAAGGTGCAGTCACTACTTGGTGTGGAAGTCGGAAATGTAGCAATATTAAGCACATTCCTTGTTGTGAAAAAGTTGGTGGTAGATTGCATTATCGGAGTCAACAGCCTACGTCAATACGGATGCAGAATAGATTTTAAAACAGGAAAAATTTGGTTGAATGTTAATAAACAAGAAATTGAGTTGGAGTTGTTCAGAAAAAAAAGCCTTACGAGGAAATATAATTGTGGGATCAGTGTGCAAGTAATCAGGACGGCCCAAAATTCGAAAGAGCACGTAATTAATGAGTTCCAAGTCAAAGAAGATTTCGGTCAATTAGTGTTTGAAAAGATAAATGAATCTGACTGCATTATCGAAGATCAGAAGAAGCAGCTCAATGAATTATTATTAACGTATGAAAACCTTTTAGATGAAAGGCCAGGAGTTATTAAGGGATACATATGCCATCTCTACGATAAGCCGCACGAAACGTATTGTAGAACTTTCTATCCTGTTCCCTGGAGGTTAAAGGCTCAAGTTCAAAAGGAAATAGATCGCATGTTGAAATGAGGTTGGATCGAACCCTCTACAAGCCCATACTGCTCCCCATTGTTAGTCGTGCCAAAAGCAAATGGGACTGTTAGACTGGTACTCGATGCCAGAGAAATAAATAAAATCATAATTCCAGTGAGTACACATCCGGAAAACATAGACGAACTTATACAACGGTTCGAGGATGTTCAATATTTGACGAGCATTGATTTGCGGAGCTCTTATTGGCAAGTCAAGCTGGATGAGTCATCAAGGAAGTATACGGCTTTCATTTATTACGGAAGAAGTTACCAATTTACTGTAGTTCCTTTCGGACTCAACATTAGTGCCGGAATCTTTATAGCAGCTCTAGATTATGCACTAGGCCCAGAACTCAGAAGCAGGATAACAGTGTTTGTTGATGATTTGCTTATTGCATCGAAAACTTGGGAGGAGCATATTACCTTACTGAACCGAGTGTTGGACGTGTTCAAAACCATGGGAATAACTGCTAACCTACAGAAATCCCATTTTGCAGTAAACAGAATCAAGTTCCTGGGGCATATAATTGACGCAAAGGGAATTTTACCAACCAAGGAGAAGCTAATTGCGATGAGTAAGTTTCCAACACACAGGAATAGGAGGCAATTAAAAGGGTTTATGGGCCTTGCCTCGTTTTTTAGAAGATTCGTAACAAATCAGGCGATGAACGCAGCGGCTCTAAATAATCTGTTGAAGAAGGATGTGCCCTGGCTCTGGACATTAGAGTGTCAAGAAGCATTCGAAGAGATAAAGAAGCAATTAGTAAATGCACCGCTTTTGTACCATCCCGACATGCAAGAAGAATTTTACTTGTCAACAGATTCTTCGAATGTGGGTATTGGAGCGTGCCTTTTCCAAGTACGCAAGATAAATGGAAAACTCACCTTCCATTCTATTGCGTTTGCTAGTCATGTTTTGTCCAGCTGTGAACGAATTTACACGACGACAGAATTAGAGGCTCTTGCGGTCATCTGGGGATTTAAAAAATTTCATTATTATCTATATGGGTCAAAGACTATCGTACATTGCGATCATCAATCATTAACGTTTTTACAAACGTGTAAACTGTTGCACCCCAGACTGGCTAGATGGACTCTCGCTCTGCAACAATACCAATTTAAGATCGTGCATGTCTCAGGACAGCAAAACATTATTGCTGATGCTCTATCACGGTCACCACAGGGTTTGACCAAAGAGATTGAAGTAAATAATAACTCAGAATTCCCTGTATTGCTGCTGCAGGAAAATCCATATAAGATGTACTACGTCAATTTGTGTGCGCATATGGCACAGTTACAGAAAAGAGATGCTCAATGGGGAAGTGTCATTCAAAGGTTACAACAGCAACCTTCGGATCAGATGGCAAATTATTACAAGCTGGGAAATGGCGTATTATTTTTCCGCTGTGTAAGGCCAAACAAAGTCCGATGGTGTGTTTGTATACCTGAGGCGCAAATAGAGAAACTCGTATGGTTCACCCATTTAACCTGGGGACATTTCGGTGCGAAAAATGTGCAAACAAGATAAGTGTGTACTGTTATTTTCCCAGCATAAAGCGCAGAGTGCATGAGGTCTTGAAGAAATGCATAATCTGTCAAAAAGCAAAGCCGGATTCAAAAGGGAGTAAGCACCCATTATGCTCTATATTAGTCCGAGAACCAAAAGAATTAATTTCGTGCGATCTGTGTGGACCGTTACCTACTTCAAGAGGAGGTGTTAGATATGTGTTGGCATTTCTCGATGTGTGTACGAAATACGTAAAGCTATACCCGACAAAGTCGGCTACAGCCGAAGTAATTGTATTAAGATTGACAAGGGATTATCTTCCACATGTTGGTATACCTAAGGCGATAATGACAGACAATGCTAAGATATTCACGGGACTCCGATGGAAACAGGCTTTGTCTCAAGTCGGTGTGAAACACATACTAACATAATTTTACCACCCACAAGGCAATTTGGTTGAGAGAATTTTTAGAGAGTTCAATCGATTTATGAGGACCTATTGCCATAATAAGCAGACTGTGTGGGCAAATTATGTGGAAGAATTTGAGCAGATATACAACAACATGCCCCACTCCTCCACTGGATATACACCTCATGAATTGATGTTCGAGGCAAAAGAAGAAAACTTCTGGATTGAACATATGCCCAAAACTCAGGAAACTGAGATGCCTTGGGAAGAAAAAATAAGGCAAGCCATTATAAATATGACACAAAAGGCTGATTAGAGAAAACAACAATATGACAAATTAATAAAAAGGGTACAGGCGTACCACATCGGAGAGAAGGTACCAGTCAAAAGACATACCAAATCATCCTTAATAAAGAAGAGTATAAAGAAATGGGAGTTATTATATACTGGCCCTGGGGCTTATCTGTTAGCATACCCGGGATCTAACAAAATGAAAGGGTTATTTTCCAATAACGACTTGAAAAAATTTAATGAAGATTAGAAGATAGGGAGGAATGGTGTTGCGAGTGACAGAGATGAACGCTCGAAAAAACATAAAAATAAACTGTGTGTGTTTAGTGTTAGAAAACTAATCAGTGACACAGATTGTAGAAATAGTGACTGAGTATTACTATCGAGTGCTGCAAAGAAGACAGTGGAGATAGGCTTCACCTGTGTTTGGGTAAATATGGAACTTTAGCATTGCTAATGTCATCAAGATTTATAAGGGATCTGAATGACCTTCAAGAAGAAACAAATGTTTCCCGAAAATGACGCTGCATAATCAAAAGAGGTTCCCAGTGAATGTTCATATATACTTTCAAGTGCACGCCTAGATGTGTAAACGTGTGAAGTGATGCGTTTAGGCAGTGAATCATGAGTGACGGTTAACGATGCAAGGATAATTTCCCGCGCAAAACAATTGACGCCGGCGCGAGAGTTAGAATCGATATAGACGACACAGAAATGTTTTGTAAGAGACTCGCATCAAATGCGAGGGGAAACTGATTGACGTTGACTTTCAAAAAAGTGTCATAATTAGACGTTAAGAGTTCTTGATTTATTGTTGAATGTCAAAAGAAACTAAGATTCATAGAATTAGTAGTTATTTAATGGGTCTTGTTCACTTTAGAATTTTGTTTGAAAATCCATTTCCATATATGTGCATGTATGAATGCCGGATGAATCAGAGAATAAATGAAAGAAGAGAATCCACATTCCTCACTACTAATAACTTTTACATTACAGCAATCAAGTGGAGAAATACATGTATTTAGGATAAAATTTTTATGAGTATAGATAAATGATATGACTTTTCAAGGAAATGATGGATTATGTCTTTGTATAAAATGAACCACACTTTCCAATATTCGATGATTTGAATCCAAAATCTACTGCATGAATCCTTTAAATTATGAAGAACAAATCATTGACAGAAAATGCGTCAGAATTTTTGGACTTACAAGCACAAGCGGTGATGCGAAGTCCAAGAGAAAATTCAAACTAGAGTAAATATTATGATGTTTTCGGCAACAGCATTAGTCAATGGATAAATGGAAACTTTAAGTCAATGGCTAAATTCCTTGCAGTACGTCGTAAGAAAAAGGATGCATGAAACCATATGGATTTTGTTTTCAAAAAGGAGAATCTTGGACGGTGGAACCTAACCAGTTCTTTTACAGGAAGAGTTTCCCTTTCGGTCATTACTAATTGTTTTGGAATGAATGTTACATGTTAAATCTGGTATCCCAGTTCCTTCTACTCTTCCCATTGTGGGCCGCGTAGAAGACCAACTACAAATGTGGACGTCAGGGACATGCAAGATCAGGGGGAGTTTCAGCATCGCAAGATATTGTCCTGGGAACAATATTGTAAAAAAAGAAACTCCAGTTATTTATTGTAAATTTTTTTTTGGTGGGGCACAAATCACTCTTCTCCAAATCGTTGTATAAATCGATCCCTATCTTTCCTTTAGAGATCAATTTCAAAATTATTTTTTCTCTTCTGTAGGCTTTCCTATCTTCTATGTACCGTAGGCTGGGGGTCTAGGCTTAAGAGGTTTTACAAGGTTTCCCTGCTTAAGAAAGTTCCTGAATGGGTAGACCCTGATAACAGTCTCATGAAAGATCATCTTCCTTGGTTGTGCACAGCAAACATAACACCTTGATGCACGTAAAAGCAATACAGCCGCGGTACCTGTCTCTTCATTTCTTCTGTTTCCAATGTTTATTTTCTTCATCTATCTTAAACATAATTAATCTTTTTCAGTCGTAGGACTGACACTCATCACTTCAGGGTTACCCACACTAATAGATAGCTCGCGAAGTGGGTTCGATAAATCAAAATTAGGCTCACAAACTTCGCTCGCTGCGAGGGGCATTGTAACGTCCCCACAGAAAATACCCTCTACCACACACCAATTAATCATTGTCAATCAAACCATCCACATTCATTCACTTTGGAAAAGTATCTGATCTGATTTTCACGTAACATATGTGGCGACAGCTAGACGACGCCAAAGTATTTTCTAGCGCGTTTATTCTTTGAAATAACAGAGATGCATATATGCATTCTCCATGGTTATTGGAGTGGTAACTAGGACAGCTTCTGGAGTAGGGATTGAGGGATTAACGTATTTCTGAGAGGTACATATTCTGATTTTCTTCTCGCTAAATCGAGCGAATTAACTTTTGTGCCACTAGCGGTTTGTTTGAATAGAAAGAGAGTGTAAACGGAAAATAATTAAGATGCGGAATCACCGGAGATCTGGACATGTAATGGAGACGGATGTAATACACAATTTCCTTCATAAATAAGGTTTGTGACTTTTTGTTCCGGAGTGAATGAACGAATGAGTTTTTTTCTGAACCATTTGATGATCACATTGGCCCTGTAATTAGTGGGGAAGTTTCAGCTGTGTCGAAGAGAGCCTGTAATCACTGAGTCTGTGTTAAATCGTCCAAAAAGGCTTCGTACACATCTGGAATTCGCAATCTTTCGTAAAAGGAACAAATTGTCCACACGATTGATTCTCCCGACTGAATACAGTGTTTAACAGTAATAATAAATGTAAAGATCTTTTACAGCAAGCCAGCCGCTGATCACCAAGACGAAGGACTCCACCAAAGATCCTATTTGGCTGATTTCATGTAATGAAATATTATAATAAAAACTGTACATAGATAAAGGAGCGAAAGAGAGAGAGCGAATGAAAATAGAGATAATATTAATAATCCTCCATTAATATAACTTTTCGCCTGTTGTATCACAGATCAGCCAAGACACGGGAGGCCCTTACATTACTGTATAGATTTATGCGTGAAGGTGAAAGGGTCTTAAAGACAACAGATACACGTCTATACAGACAAGACATTACACAAAGTTAGCGGCTAGCAGCATTCATCATCTATTCATAGAGGAAGAGACGACAACTTATTATTATCTTGTTAAAATAATCTCATATTTAGGTTTGGAGCAATGTTTGTAGAGAAAGTGTGCATTCCCTAAGCTCCATGCGTGGCTTCACTATGTTTTTATTGAATGACAACTCCTCAAATGGTGTAACTTTCATTAGTAAGATGTTGTTATAGTGACATAGATGTTATTGCTGTATAATGATTCATCCTGTTACCACAATGTGGTAAGTTGAAATTAAACTGTGACTAAAATTAGTTTTCAGCTCTTTGCAGAGAAATAGAGTTTGAGAAATACAACTAAATAAGGATGGGAACTTCGAACATACTTTATTAAAATAGAGAAGTCAATGTAATATATAAAGGCTTTTATAATAATTATATCATTAATAATAGGAATTCCACCTCAACAAAATAAATTTGTCACTGAAATGTTCACCTTTATAAATAAAAACCATGAGAAGAGTGTGAATTCCAGTCATAAAGTACTCGTCGGAGAAATAACATATGGAGAAAATACAATGCTACTCACTGTGAAGATTGTGGTGTCACCGCCAGGCACCACACTTGCTAGGTGGTAGCTTTAAATCGGCCGCGGTCCATTAGTTCATGTCGGACCCGCGTGTCGCCACTGTGTGATCGCAGACCGAGCGCCACCACAAGGCAGGTCTCGAGATACGGACTAGCACTCGCCCCAGTTGTACGGACGACTTTGTTAGCGATTACATGGACGAAGCATTGCTCATTAGCTGAGCCAATAGTTAGAATAGCCTTCAGCTAAGTCAATGGCTACGACCTAGCAAGGCGCCATTAGTAACATTGCATGTATCTAAAGAGTCTCACTTGTATCGCCACAATCCCCAGATGTACCAAAAGGATGGATTAAAGTTAAGTATTCCAGAAGCTATATACTTTTCTTTATAGCATTCATTACGTATCCTGTTTCAGACCTCACGCACCCTGCTTTGGCTTAGCGCATGCCTTTCGGCTTCCTCTCATTGTGTCTAGGCTGTCTTGTCTAGACACAACAATTTTTTGGCGACGAGTCAACGGAAAGGGTCTTGTTCTTTCTATTTGCTTCCATTTACTTGTGTCATGGCTTCGCTAGATGTACTGTCCGAATTTTATCGCTTGCAGAATCAGCAGACGCAGGCGTTATTGGATGCCCTTGGACAGCTCGTCCAGGGTCAAAGTGCACTGCAAAACGATGCGGCAGCCGCCGCTCTACTGCTACCGCAGCCACAACTCGCAGTGGCACCACCTTTTAGGCCATTTGATCCAGCTCAGGAAACATGGACGGAGTGGTCACGCCAGTTTGGATTTCATCTCGCCGCCTACAGAATTCAAGGTAATGTGCGGCAGGCTCATTTATTGTCGTGTGTAGGGGTGCAAACGTACTGTGTGATAGTGAAATTATTTCCCCGACGCGACGTAGCATCTCTGTCCTACGAAGAAATTTTGTCTGCTTTAGATGCCTATTTCAAGGAAACAGTTAATGTAGTTGCAAAAAGGTATACTTTCTTTCGTACAAAACGTACGGCCGGTCAGACTAATAGGGAGTGAGTTGCAACATTGCAAGGCCTTACAAGGGATTGTGCTTTTGAGTGTGAATGTGGAATCCCTTATTGAGATACTGTGGTACGTGATGCAATAGCACAGAGCGTTTCTGATATTCACAAACGGGAACAGATTTTGAAACTAGTCAATCCCTCCCTGCAACAAGTGATAGACATATTGGATAGACAAGACAAGCTTGACTTTGCTCAGGAATCATTTGCAACTTCGCCAGCCATGTGTAACATTAACCGGCCTGCCGGGTGTGCTGCACGGACCAGTAAACTACCCTCGCGCACGTCCATGCAGCTGCCGCCACACTCTAAACCAGGTGTGCTGCGCCAGCATACAAATGCAGTGAAATCATGCCCACGGTGTGCTACTAGACATTCGCGTGAAAATTGCCCGTCACGCCAAACTATTTGCTTTTTCTGTAATAAGAAAGGACATGTTCAAAGTGTTTGCCAGAAAAAGCTCAGATCAGACAATCACAACGATTCCAGGCCCTTTGCTTCGCGCCGGAATCGAACCAAGAATACTCAGGCTCGTGAACCTTCGCCCATGGACATTCATGTAGTTAATTCCACTTCGTCCAGTGCCACTGTCTCTAACAGTGACTGTGTTCATCCCACACGAGGTGTGCGTTGACGTCGCCGGAAATCGCGTCAAGTTGCAAGTGCTTCTGTACCAGTGTCAGTTCAAATTGCATGAGACAGTCGCTCTTGTCATCAGCAGGACAATAAACTTTTTGTAGATTTGGACTTTAATGGCAAGGTCATACCATTCTAGCTCGATACCGGAGCTGCAGTTTGATTACTCAATCACGACGCGTACAAACAACTGGGCAAACCTCCGTTGCGTGCCGCAAATGTTCAGTTAAATAGTTATTCCGGTCAGAATATCCCCGTGTTAGGACAGTGCAGCCTTCTTGCAACATATAAGGGACAAACAAAGCTTGTGTCATTTTACGTTCTTCGTTCTTCTACTGCAGTGAACTTGTTTGGTTTAGATTTATTTCAGTTGTTTAACATGTCTATAGTAAATCAGGTCCTATCCGTGAATCAGACTGTGCCTTCAGACAGTGTTTCTCGTCTGTGTGAAGAATTTGCAGACATTTTTGCACCGGCCTTGGTTGCGCTAAGAACTATGAAGCACATTTGGAACTGAAAGTCAACGCGCAACCGAAATTTTTCCGAGCGCGCAATGTTCCCCACGCATTGCGTGATGAGGTCGCAAGAACATTACACGATTTAGACTCACAAGGTGTGAGTGAATGTGCGCAATGCCTCTTCCATTTCAGCTCCGCTTCATCGCTTACGCCGTACAGGTGTTCCGTTCGTCTGGACGACGGAATGCGAACGCGCCTTTCGCCAGTTGAAATCGGCGCTGCTTTCTAATACTTGCCTTACGCCATTCGATCCCCAGAAACCCCTTTTGTTGATGGTAGATGCATCAGATTTCGGGATCGGTGCTGTGCTTGCGCACAAAGATGGATCGCATGATCGCCCTATTGCCTTTGTGTCCAAATTGCTCTCGTCTGTGCAAAGAAATTATTCACAGATAGAGAAAGAAGCTTTGGCTCTCGTGTTTGGTGTTACTAAGTTCCATGATTTCTTGTATGGTCATCACTTTACCATCATCACAGACCACAAACTTTTGACGTCGCTTTTTCATCGAACAAGCCTGTACCTCCGCGTACAGCGCAGAAATTCATTCGCTGGTCTATTTTCCTCTCACAGTACCGCTACGATATCTTGTATCGGTCCACTGCTAAGCACGGAAACGCCGATGCGTTGTCCCGTTTGCCTGTTGCTGAGGATAGAGCATTCGATTCTTCCGAACTTGCTTGCATGTTCATTGATTCGGAAACCGATGAAGTGGTCGAATCGTTTCCGATTGATTTTCGTCGTGTAGCTACAGCCACAGCTACTGACCCGGTCCTTGCTACCGTTTTGCGTTTTGTTGCTACGCAATGGCCTTTGTCAAAGTCTCAGATCGAGGATCCGTTGGTTCGCCGATTTTTTGCTCACAAGGAGAGACTTTTTGTTCGCGTGGTGTTTTGTTGTTGCGTTCTGATAATGATCAGTCCAGAGTCGTGGTCCCACGTTCGTTACAGTCCTCTGTTTTACGGCTTCTTCACCAAGGACATTGTGGTATAGTGCGAACGAAACAACTTGCTTGTCAGCACTGTACTTGGTTCGGAATCGATGCTGCGATTACGAATATGTGTTCTTCTTGCATGGCGTGTGCCGAACAACAATCCGCGCCGCCGCAGAAAGTCTTTGCATGGCCAAAAGCCACTTCCCCTTGGCAACGCTTGCACATCGATTTTGCTGGTCCATTCTGGAATGCTCGATGGTTGGTTCTGGTAGATGCCTTCAGTAAATTTTCTTTTGTTGTCCAGATGTCTTCCACGACATCCTCTGCCACCATCCAAGCGTTGTCTGCTATCTTTTGCATTGAAGGTCTTCCGCAGACTATTGTTTCCGACAATGGCCCACAATTCATGTCCGCAGAATTTCAGTCATTCCACCAGGCCAATGGTATTCAACATCTGACATCCACGCCGTTTTCGCCTCAGTCAAACGGTGCCGCTGAACAATTGGTCCGGACTTTCAAGTCACAGATGTTGAAGTTGAAAGAGTCGCATTCTCGGGACGACGTGTTGTTGCTCTCTTTGTCATCGTATCGCTCTCAGCCCCGAGATGGTCGCTCGCTGGCTGAGTTGCTCCACGGTCGTCCTCATCGAACCTTGATGTCTTTGCTGCATCCGCCGCATCAGGTTCCTGTGCAGCGGCAGACTCCTGCTTTTGCTCAAGGCGACGTTGTATTCTATCGCAACTATCGAGGTTCACGGCGTTGGCTCGCAGGGGCATTCTTTGCTGCCTCGGCCGCGTGATGTATTTGGTTTTGGGGGCCTCTGGTGAGGTGCGTCGGCATCTCAATCAGCTGCGCCTCTGTCGTCGCACGGGTTCTGCCGCTCCCTGTCTGCTTTCAGCGATGGTGCCATCCGGTCAGCGCCCTGGGGACCCATCTACTGGCTCGCCTCATCCCCAGGTGTTACCGACGATGCCTTCCATTTTGCCCCATGGCGACGCGCCTGTCCTCCAGCCGGCGCCGCCCGCGGTGGACACTTTGCTGCAGCCGCCAAGCGCCTCCCTGGGTCACGCGCCGCCGATCGCTTCCCGTGACCGGCCGTCGTCCGCCATGGAACTCTTGCCCGCTCCGGACCACATGGCGTTTTCGCGCGTCGGGTACCCCGACGCAATGGAGGTCGACCCTTCGGCCCCTCCTGTCTCTTTACGGGCGCATGTTGACGTGCACCCTGGACTAGGTTTTCAGGCGTTTCCTAGATCCCCTCGGACCGAATGGCCGGGTGCGGGTGTCACAGCCTCGCCTGTTGTTAGGCTCCCCACCTCATCGCAAACATCAACATGGGGTCCTCCCCACAGCGGGCGGAAGCCTTATAACACGATTTGCGGGGGAGGAATGTGGTGTCACCGCCAGACACCACACTTGCTAGGTGGTAGCTTTAAATCGGCCGCGGTCCATTAGTACATGTCGGACCCGCGTGTCGCCACTGTGTGAGTGCAGACCGAGCGCCACCACAAGGCAGGTCTCGAGATACGGACTAGCACTCGCCCCAGTTGTACGGACGACTTTGTTAGCGACTACATGGACGAAGCATTGCTCATTAGCCGAGCCAATAGTTAGAATAGCCTTCAGCTAAGTCAATGGCTACGACCTAGCAAGGCGCCATTAGTAACGTTGCATGTATCTAAAGAGTCTCACTTGTATCGCCACAATCTCCAGATGTACCAAAAGGATGGATTAAAGTTAAGTATTCCAGAAGCTACGTACTTTTCTTTATAGCATTCATTACGTATCCTGTTTCAGACCTCACGCACCCTGCTTTGGCTTAGCATGTGCCTTTCGGCTTCCTCTCATTGTGTCTAGGCTGTCTTGTCTAGACACAACAAAGATGACTCATTGCATGCAGACAGGCACAACAAAAAGACACTTACACATTTACTTTTGACCAATGCCTTCATTAGAAAAGAAAAAACAGAGACGCACGCATGCATTCATTCACAAAACCAAGTACACTTCACGCACATATGACTGCCATCTTGAGCATCACGATAAAAGCTCCTGGAGGTGGTGGTTGTATGTAAACAAGGTTTGCTTACTTCTGTGAATGAATGTGTGTTTGCTTCGTTTCCTGATGAGTGCTTACACGGTAAGGTGATGTGTCTTTTTGTTATCTGTAACTGAGAGAGTCAGTTTTACAGTGAGTAGCAATGTATATTTTCGTTATATGATCGAAATTCCAACCTGAAGTTTCCATTGCTTGATTTCATCACAGAAAAGTGTTATAACCTTTAATTCTAATAAATTGCGTGGATATACAACGTAGAGCAATAGCGAGTTACATGCTACCAACTCCGAATCTGTCCCTCCACTGCCGTGCCGTGACATGTGGCCAGCGCCGTTCATAGCCAGGTGGCGCTCACGCACTCAGCCGAGCTGCGGAGCGCCTCTATCGCCGTGTTCGCATACTGACATAGCGGCAGTTTTAAATCTCATGGCACTCTCACAACACTTGTCCCCCCTTGAAAAAAGAACTCACTTCCTTGGAGACACGGACAATGCGGAGACATCCATGGCCTCTCGGGAAGCCCCGAGAAGATCCCGTGGAGAAACACGAGAGTATGGTCGAAAATGTCCAGGACGGAAGCTTGCGTGTGGAACGGGCCTCCTGGACGAGATGATGGGTGGAAACTCCGAAGCAGCATCCATAGGTGTCATGGACCTAGGGGTGTGCTCCAGCGAGATGGGTCCCAGAGAAGGTGGCATTGCGACTGGGCCGGTTCCGCCATACTCGGAAGCGGTAGCGACGTCGACTGCAGCAACATGCATGGAAGATCGGCAGCAGGGACAGGACTGGCTTCTCGGGCTGGTGGAGGCGAAAGAAAGGGCGGAGGCCCCGGTGTGGCCACCACTCGTGGGCGCATCTGGTAGTAATGGCGAAAAACCATGCCGTCGTCCATACATATATCACAAAGCCGGCGGCCGCGAAGAGCCTTGACCACCCCTGGAATCCATTTAGGGCGAGATCCATACCCTCGTGCCCACACGTCGGTGCCCACCGAGTACTTGCCCACACTGGGGGACACAGTACAAGGCATGACAGGGTGAAGCAGGTGCAATAGAGTGTGCGGTTGGCGGCCATGCAAGAGTTCAGCAGGACTGCAATCACCCAGAGGCGTGAAGCGATAAGAACTCAGAAACTGCAACAGAGCGTCATCTGTGGAAAAATCACTAAGGAATAAGGGCGGTGCTGTAACATGATGAATCCCTTGTCCAGTACAAAAATCACGGAAGGCCGGCGAAGAGAACTGAGGGCCATTGTCCGTGACAATCGTGGATGGAAGACCTTCTAGCGCAAAGATTTTGGACAAAGCCGGCGTCGTCGCCTCAGTGGTGGGCGACAGACATCGAACAACAAACGGAAACTTCGAGAAGGCGTCAATCAACAGTAGCCAATAAGTGCTGAGGAAGGGGCCGGCAAATTCAGCGTACACCCGTTCCCATGGTTGCGCCGGGTCAGGCCATGGAGAGGGCATTGTACGGGGTGCAGCCAGTTGTTGAGCACACTGACCACATGAAGCGACCATGTGGGCGATGTCTGAATCAATACCGGGCCAATAAACGTGCCTGCGGGCCAGGGACTTAGTCCGAGAAATTCCCCAATGGCCTTCATGCAATAGTTTGAGAACATCTTTGCGAAGAGAGGCTGGCACCACAACCTGAGGAGATGCGCCATCCATGGCCAGAAGAACAACACCCTCACGAACAGACAGACGAAGGCACAAGGCATGGTTGTTGCGAAGGGGATCTGATGCCCAGCCCTTGGTCCTGTCCGGCCAACCCTGTTGAACAAAACCAATCACCTGACGCAGGATCAGGTCCCGCGCAGTAGCCGACACGACCTGCGAACCTGTAAGTGGAAAACCCTCGACCACACAACATTCTTCCTCATCAATGTGGAAACAGAGTAGTTCATCTCGATCGAAAACCGGGTCGGGGCCCATCGGCAAACTCGACAACGCGTCAGCGTTGGCGTGCTGGGCCGTGGGGCAATAGTGAATCTCATAGTGAAAACGAGACAAGTATAAGGCCCAAAGTTGCAGACGGTGAGCTGCCTTATCCGGAAGCGACGCCGAGGGGCTGAACAGAGAGATCAGCGGCTTGTGGTCGGTGATGAGGTGAAACTTAGAACCATACAAAAAAACGCCGAACTTTTTTAGAGCGTAAATGATAGCGAGCCCCTCCTTTTCGATTTGAGAGTTATGCCGTTGGGCATCGTTGAGAGCCTTGGAAGCGTAGGCGATGGGTCGTTCCGACCCATCCTCATACCGATGGGCGAGAACAGCACTTAGGCCATACTGTGATGCGTCAGTCGCCAGAACCAAGTGCTGACCCGGATGGAATGTGGCAAGACAAGGCGCCGACTGCAAATGAGCCTTCAGGCGGACAAAAGCCTGCTCACACTCGTCGGACCAACAGAAAGGAACGTTTTTGCGTAACAGCTGATGCAGAGGATGAGCCACCGAAGCCGCGGATGGAAGAATTTGTGATAATAAGCAATCGTGCCTAGAAATGCCTGAAGTTCTTTGACCGTAGACGGCCGGGGTAGAGTGGTAATAGCCGCAACGTGCTGCCGTAGAGGACGTATACCCTCATGGGACAAGTGGAAACCAAGATACACAATGGAGGGTTGGAAGAACTGTGACTTGTCCAGATTGCACTTCAACCCAGCCGAATGCAGAACCTGATACAGTGAACGCAAATTGCGAAGGTGCTCCTCAGTGGAGGCCCCCGTGACAACGTCATCCAGCTAGTTGATGCAGCCGGAACGGAAGCCTTGAGCTGTTCCAAAAATCGCTGAAAAATGGCCGGCGCGCTAGCGACGCCAAATGGTAACTGCTAGTACTGATACAACCCACAAGGAGTGTTGATGACGAGAAATTCCTTGGAAGACGCATCCAACGGCATCTGATGGTACACCTCCGATAAGTCAGGTTTGGAAAAGAACTGGCCCCCAGCGAGCTTGGTAAATAACTCCTCAGGACGGGGAAGAGAATAATTGTCAATGAGGCTCTGAGCGTTGACAGTGGCTTTAAAATCACCACACAATCGCAGACTCCCGTTTGGTTTAGAAACCACCATGATTCGCGATGCCCATTGGCTGGAGGTAACAGGAGGGAGAATCCCTGAAGCTGTTAACCTGTCTATCTCAGCCTTGACAGGTGCGCGCAATGCCATCGGAATAGGGCGCGCCCGGAAAAACTTAGGGCGAGCCGTAGGCTTAAGAGTAATGTGGGCTTCAAAATCCTTGGCATGACCCAGACCAGCAGAGAACACGGACGAGAATTCAGAACACAATCCATCCAGCTGTTGATACGGAATATCCTCAGATATGAGGTGCACATCACCATCAATGGAGAACCCGAACTACTGGAAAGCATCATAACCGAACAGGTTTTCCGTGCCCGCATGATCCACCACATAAAACGTGAGGGGTCTAACAACAGACTTGTAGGCAGTGGAAGCATTAAACTGGCCAACGATAGTAATTTTGTGTTTATTATAAGTTCGCAGATTCCGCGTAACGGGAGACAAGGGAGGGGAGCCCAACTCCAAATACGTGCGATAATTAATGAGAGTTACTGCAGAGCCAGTGTCCACTTGCATGCGAATGTCTTTATCCAGAACACAAACAGTAACAAACAACTTATTTGTTTGAGAAAGCACACAGTTAACATCCATGTCCGATGCCTCGTCCTCGTCGACAGGAACTTTAGGGGACTGACACACAGAAGCAATGTAGCCTTTTTTCCTACATGAATTACACGTGGCCCAACGTTTTGAACATGAGGCCCTGTCATGCTGTACGAAACAACGTGGACAAGAAGGAAGTGCGGAACGAACCTGCTTCTGTGGTTGCTGTTTTCACTGCGACCGTGGTGGCCCGATGCGACGTTGTTGACGCGAGTGAACCGCTGCCACATCGTCGTTCCCCTGTGAAACAGGCAAATTGTCGGCGTCGAAAGTGGTCTGTACAGCGCCCACATCACACCACGCGTCTATTTCCGCACCAGCAGCGTGAGACACTTCAAAAGATTGAGCGATGCTGAGAACTTCCGACAATGACGGGTTTGGCAGTTGTAAGGCACGTTGCCGAACTTCTTTATCAGGAGCAAGCCGTAGAATAGCGTCCCGAACCATTGAATCAGCATAAGACTCATGATGAGTGTCCGTGACAAACTGACATCTCCTACTCAGACCGTGTAGTTCCGCTGCCCAAGCCCGGTAAGATTGATGGGGCTGTTTACGACACCGGTAGAACGCCACGCGGGCAGCAACGACGTGGGTGTTTTTCCGGTAATAGTTAGACAATAAGTCACACATTTCTTGGTATGACAGAGAGGCAGGTTCCCGCAGAGGGGCTAACTGAGATAGCAGCTGATAGATCCGTGGGGAAATCCAAGATACAAATAACGACTTCCACATAGGAGCGTCGACAACGCCGAAAGCCAAGAAGTGTTGCCACAAACGCTTCTCATAATCCTCCCAGTCTTCAGCCGCCTCGTCGTAAGGAGGGAACGGAGGCGGAGAAGAGGAAGACAGACGATGAGTAAGCGATGTCGACAATGCCTGAATAGCAGCCGTCTCCTGTGTTTGTTGCGCCTGAATAGCAGCTGTGAGCTGTGTTTGTTGGTCAATGAGCGCTTGCATAAGCTGTTCCATGTCTGCCCCGACACGAACACACAATTCCACAACGCAGGAAAAAAAATATCTGACCTCGTCGCCAAAAAGTGTTATAACCTTTAATCCTAATAAATTGCGTGGATATACAACGTAGAGCAATAGCGAGTTACATGCTACCAACTCCGAATCTGTCACTCCACTGCCGTGCCGTGACATGCGGCCAGCGCAGTTCATAGCCAGGTAGCGCTCCCGCGCTCGGCCGACCTACGGAGCGCCTCTATCGCCGTGTTCACGTACTGACGTAGCGGCAGTTTTAAATCTCGTGGCACTGTCACAACAAAAAGATGTTTCTGTCAATTATTTCACTGCAAATTTTCAATGAGCACTTTCGCCACACTCACTTAAATTGTTCTTCAGTTCTTGAAGGTACTTTCATAACATCCTGTTGTCTGTTTTCTTGCTACACTGCACCAGAACTGACCCTGCTGTGAGAACGTCAGTATTCTAGCTCAGGACAGTTTCAGTTCATTGGACATACAAATCTAGCCAAATTAGCACCAAGTCTACTATCCAGCAATAAGAAATAACTGTTATTTAAAAAAGCACTTGCAAATAAAAATAAAGTATTCATTAATAGAGCTAGAGCTATTTCGGTGATGAGTTGCCATTCCCTCATACCACTTTACACATTACCTATTCTGCATTGTAGCAAACAAATTCTACATCTACATGATTCATAAAAATAATGACAACAATATCTCCTCAGTCATATCATGGGAATCTTATATTTTATTCTCACTTACAATTCATCAACATATATTTTACATACGTACAGAACACACTAACAGCCATCACTGAATAGTCATGAAAAACACTTAATGATACCCGTTATATTTGTGTAGAACACATTCTCAATTACAGTAAAATAATATATATCAAAAAATCAGGCACACCCACACACACACACACACACACACACACACACACACACACACACACACACACAGACACACACATGCACTTGCACATGTACACAAAAAGAAGTTACACAGTCACAGCTTAGTGGAGATGTTGTAGCTGTATCCACATTTCTGTTTCGTAGGGTAGGTTATCTGAATCAAGTTGTGTGTAAATCAAAACATATTGAATGATAGCATCCAACTGAATGAGGCTGTGCAGCTGCATCCTCACATTTGGCGGGATGCACTATGCTCTGTCCAGTCATCCTGATTTCAGTTAACACAGGTTCTCCTAAATGTCTTCAGGCAAATACAAGGATGGTTCCTTCATTAAGGCCACAGCTGATCATCTTTCCCACCCTCATAAAGCATACTTATATGTTATGTGTGTTTGTGTGTTTTGACGAACTGATTTTCATTGTATAAACTTGACAGTTCAGATGTCATTGTGAAATGACCCCTGGATGAATAAATATAAATAAATAATTAAATAAATATGGACAGTTGAGACCCAGTGGTTGCAGGCCAAAGTGTGTTTCTAGCATTCTGGTCCTTCGACTGTGTAATGAAAGAAAAGCAACTGCTGTGCAAGATGTACCTGCTGTGGAGGGCCAGTACTGAAAAGGGATGACGAAGGAGGTATCTGCATTGTATCAGATACAGTCTCCAGCGCAGTAAGTCATTTATCAGCCTTTTATATTAGTAAGTAAGTCTTTTTACTGGTTCTTCAAATATTATATATGTTTACATATTATCTGAGGAACATAACCACAGAAAGAAAGGTAGTTTATAGTTAGCATTACCTCAGTGAAAAGGCAGTAAAAAAAGAAGAACAGACTTGAATTGTATGCCTGTCATAGCACACTAAGTTTCACCAATTTTTGTTACCCAACAGTCTTCACCCCTGTACATTTGGAAAAAAAAAAAAAAACGTGTTTAAATCCATGGTAATGGCTATCATAAAACTAAGAATTACAGGGAGATACATGAAGACAGCTGGTACAGAAAAGTGTAGGTCTTCACAAAATCAGAGAAGGGATCATATACTCACACTTTCAGATGAAAATGAAATTCAGAGGTCACCCTTATGTCGATTTTAGATTGTGGGTGCTTTATTGCTATGTCGCATTTTCTGGATTTCATTACATTTCATTCATATGTGTTTGCTTAATTTTTATTTTTGCGATCTTTCAGTGACATATGAGCTAGAGTAAATTGTTTCAGCAGCCCTAACAGATTTTTTTTCTTTGTTATTCCTTAAGCTACATGAAACAAATGTTATCATATTTGGTCAGACTTTGATGTTTGACAATATCATGGTGAATAAGAATGCCATTAAAGTTGGAGACAGCTACCACCATGACAATTCTCCTACAGTGACCATGACACTACTGCTGACCCTGCAACCCACTGTGTATACTTTGAGTCATGACTGTCATTGACACAAGCTATCTGTGGCTGTTTGCTGATGGAGCTGTGGTGCACAGGAAGTGTCACAGAAGATCCCCATTGGGTACCTTCAGGTATTTAATTCACCTACAGTTTCATCTCCTATGCTAAATATAGCTCTCTGTGTGGGGCATCTCTTATGAAATTCAAACTATGCAGAAGTTACTGAGCCATTTTGTATCATAAGCCCTATCACATTCTACTGTCTCAAACACTTTTGAGAACACTGGCAGCAAAGAGATGAGTCGACAATTGGTATAATGGTTGCCCCACTTTTATGGATGGACAACCCTAATCCATGTTTCAGTCTATCTGGAAATGTCCCAGTTTTCATTCACTGGTTACATAAATAGCATAATATGTGGCTGAATAAGTCCCCACATTATTTTAAAATCCTGTTTGATATTCCATCATATCCAGAACATCCAGAGGTTTTATGATTTTATTCAGTTCTTTTAGGAGTTGTGCTTTTGAAATAAAGTGCTATATTTTGTGTGATTTGCATATGATTTAGTAGCTCTGTGGCTCCTTTGGAGATTTTTTTATGATAGCTCCCTGTTGTTTCAGCTACTGTGAGAAAAAAGCTATTACAATCTGAGGCTTCAGCTTTTTGATTGTTGCTGTGTGAGCCACTGCCAGAGGATAGTGGAGTCTCCACTTGTTGAGATTTTATGTTCCTACTTGTCTCACTTTTTATGATGTTCCATATGGTTATTACTTTATTGTTAGATTTCCTATTTTTTTCTGCATGGGGTGTTTGTTTGTCCCTCCTGATTCCACATGTTAGAATTTTAGAGTACTTTCTTTTTTCTCTTGTGCAGGTTCCAGGTTAGTGGTCATCTTTGGCTCTGCATACAGGTCTCTTTTTTTAGCACATGATATTTTGATGCCAGCTGTTACCAACTCCTTTTTTCAATAACAGGATGATTTCATTTTAACTCCTGTTTCGACGAAGCAGATTTCAAAATGTTTGGCAATTATGTCCAGGAATGAATTGAATTTCTGATTCTCTGTGTCTGCCTCATGTGCTTCCTCCCATTGTTAAAAGTGTAAACTCTTTTTTAAGTGATTGGTAGATTCCCTATTTATTATTATAACATGTTTACGAAGCATGTGGCAATTTACTCTTTTCCTTCTGGCAAGTTTACACATTGTGATTTGACGATCATAATCAGACATACCTTTTACTATGGCTTGTGTTTCCATGTCATTGTAATTCATGGGGTCCATAAACAGATTATCAATCAAGATCTTTCTAAGCCAGTATACTCTTCTTAAGAATGTGACCCTTGGGAGCAGGTTGAAAGTTGACAACAACGATTCCAGCTGTTTATAACTGTTATATCTGAAGGAAATTTAATGTTAAAATTACCACATTGTACATTCTGATTATTATTCCTCTAAGGTTCTGTAAGAGCTAATTCTAGCTGCTGAAACCTAAGTAACTGAAAATAACCATTTCCAGGCAGTGATGACTGATTCAGCCCACACCATTATGGAGCCACCACAAGCTTTCACAGTGCCTCATTGCCAACCTGACTCTTTGGCTTAATGTTGTCTGGGCCTCACTTGAAGCCCATCATCAGCTCCCACCAACTGAAACTTAGACTCATCTGACCAAGGCACAGGTTTTGGTCATTTAGAGTCCAATTGATATGATTACAAGCCCAGCAGTAGCAATGTAGATCATGTCAAGCTGTTAGCAAAGGCACTCACATGGGTTGTCCACTACCATATACCATTAATGCCAAATTTAACTACACTGTCCTAACGGGTACAATTATCATGCATCCTAGATATATTTTTCTGGTGATTTCAGGCAGTGTTGTTTGTCTGTTAGCGCTGACAAATCAATGCAAACACCACTGTTCTTAGTCATGTTATGCAGGATGGCCACGCGGTTTGAGTTGCCTTGTCACAGTTCACGCGCCTTCCCCATCAGTAGTTCAAGTCCTCCTTCGGGCATGGGTGTTGTGATGACCTTAGCATACTGTTCTTAGTCATGTTATGCAGGATGGCCACGCGGTTTGAGTTGCCTTGTCACAGTTCACGTGCCTTCCCCATCAGTAGTTCAAGTCCTCCTTCGGGCATGGGTGTTGTGATGCCCTTAGCATATGTTAGTTTAAGTTAGGTCAAGTACTAGTGTGTAGGCCTATGGACAGTTGACCTCATCAGTTTGGTCCCTTATGACCTTCCCACAAATATGCAAAATTTCTTAGTTATAAAGTGAAGGCCATTGGCCACTGTGTGATCCGAGGTGAGAGGTAAACCCTGAAATGTGGGATTCTCAACACAGTCTTGACACTGTGGATCTTGCAATAATGAATTCTGAAATGATTTGGAAAATGGAGTATCCCATGCATCCAGCTCCAACTACCATTCAGCATTCAAAGTCTGTTAACTCTTCTCGTGTGGGAATATTCATGTCGGACACCTTTTCACATAATCACCTGACCCAGAACTCCATTGATAAGCTTTCAAAGATTGTTCAGGGATACTTTTTTAAAATTTTAGTATAAGGGCTCATTCCCTCTGGTGGGTGATTAATGTAATTGTAATTTATTTGATTTGTTAAACGCAGTCATCCTTGTGTCTGTGCAAATACCTTCAGGACAGTGAAGAAGTCTGTTATAAGCAGTAATCAAAATGTACATCACACAACTCAGACTATGCAACAACCACAAGAAGTACCACTTATTCTGTTATCACAGCTTCATTATGCTATTTTTACATTGCATTCAGTGAATTCGTAAACCAAGTGCAGATTGTCCAACTTTTCATTGGTATGCCTAGCCTTAATACTGCTGTGTATTGTCATTAATGCACAACTAAAACTGCTGGGAAACAAAATCCTGGGCAGAATGGTGCAGTACTGAAAGCAAACTTGGGGACAATGTGATATGGAGTGAATTACTGCTGTCAACAGCAGGTACCGTGACCAAATCAAAACAAGACACACAGGTCAAACTGTCCTCATTTACACGGTTGTCCTCTATATTCAGTGCAGTAAAGATGTTGAGCTGATTCAAGCAATAAACAAAACAAAGTGCAGTTACTCCGTAGTTAGCTGCCAGATACCACAGATCTCCAATGCCAATATATTCGGAAGGTATCCACGAATGTTTGTCACTGGAGTTCTGGTTCAGCCTGTGGGTACCTATGGTTTCAGAACCACTGTTATTAGTGATGTGGGTATCTTCCTAAAACACATTGAACCAGAGTAGGATTTTCTTTAAGTGTCACTGAATTTTTTGAAACAATAACTCTATGGAATAGCACCTGAATAAAAACTTACCCCTATATCCATTGTAGTATGGCACAGAAAATTTATGACCATGTCATTCCATGTCAGTGTACACCTCTAGTAGTTCAGATTGTGGAACAGTAGAAACAGCTATCTCTGTGTCTGTGCAAAAATGTGATCAGTAGACACAGTATGAGGACCAATGCACTGCTTGTATTGGACTTGTGGCAGTCAAGAAAACAGTGCTAGCAATTATATCTTTTGTAATGTACCAAGCTATTGATCCTGACATTTCAGTTATAATTCATACAATGATTGTCATGCAGATCCTTCCATTGTCTGCTGAGCTCACTGTAGTGTTGTTCCTTAAGATGGACATGTTATTAAATGAGGAAGTCACTATAAAAATGTGATAACCGTAATTAAAAATAAAACTGAATGTGGAAGATGCAAGTCAAAATGCTTAAGCATCAACTCTTCAGTCAGTCAAATTATGACGAGGTTCAGATTCACAAGAGAAATTACTATGGCAGTATATAACAGATATGTGCAGAATCCATGTACTGGAATTTTCTAATTTGAAAAATTCATATAGACTGCTTATATCTGGTGCTAGTTATTTCTCACTACTTCCTTAACCTCATTTCTCGAGAAAGATGTGATGGCGGACAGTTTTTGAAAGTGCTCATAGAGTAGTGAGCAGAGGTGCAATACTCAGCCAATGTTGATTTATTCAGGCAAAGAAGTAAATACCAGCTGCCTAAGTTCATTAAATTGTTTTTTTATAGTTTGTTGGCTATGGCCTATACGTAATATATCTCACAATGACACCAATCCTTGCTTTTTGCTGTATATTGTCACTAACCTTTCCCACAGAAGTTTCTGAAGCAGAAAGGTCACTCATATTGAACTTAACCCCCTGATCCTTCCCTTCTTCTTTTTAAAAAAAAATAAAAAAATAAAAAAAAAATCACTTCTCGCACATTGAAAAAAATCACATAACAACTGACAACATCTATATTTGATTCTTCTTCCTGGTCTCTTGATTGCTACTGAGGCATGGCTTGCACTGCTTTCTTAAGGAGATATGGTGAAAATCTACGCTCATGGAATAGAGTTTTTTAGCCTTCTAGCTCATTTAGAGACTGTCAGCTTCAATTACAATATGCAACCTACGAATTTCAGTTTCAAAAGATGAACAATATGTGTAAGGGATGGGGTTGGATTCTACAGGGAACCAAAACCCAACTGAACTGTTGTGGACTGGCACACACGTCCTCTCAAATACAAGTCTGTTAGAAATGATAGACAGTGCAGGCAAATAAACAATGTAAAAGAGACCAGTTTCTTTGTGTCATTTCAATGCAAAGAACATCTGTATCGCAATGATGTCCTGTAATTTTAAGGTTTTTTTCATTTTTAATTCCTTTTAACAAATGATGTGCCTCACTCATGACTTTCACAACGTTTGTACAAAAATTATAATGCGTGATTTACTGACTCAGTCCCTGATTTAGTAACATAGTGTGTAGTACTTACAAAAGTAGCATCAGTAACCACTATTTTCTTTGAATGAATCATCTTACCTTACGTATAAGGAAAATAATTATTTATGTTTATAAAATGTCATCTACATGCAAATGTAGGACATTACTAAGTTTAAATTACTAAAACTATACAGTGTAATAGCCAGAGGTAAGAGGGCACTTAACAACATTCTTTTGTGCACTGTAAAAACGATTCCAATTGTAAACAGGAAAATGAAAATTAAAATCATTTAATACATTCAGAGCATCTTTAGACTTATATTTACGCCATACCATGTGTCCCTCACTGTAATTACATTTGGTTCGAGTCAGTACATAAGTATTATTGTTATTTTTTGGTTATTGGGTT
This sequence comes from Schistocerca serialis cubense, assembly GCF_023864345.2. Taxonomy (NCBI): domain Eukaryota; kingdom Metazoa; phylum Arthropoda; class Insecta; order Orthoptera; family Acrididae; genus Schistocerca; species Schistocerca serialis. The sequence goes on from NC_064640.1 coordinate 713,546,763, forward strand.
GTATGTGTTTTGTTTGGTATTTGTACTGCAGAGACTGGTGGTGTGTATCTCAGTATTATTACTTAGCTAATAAGTGCAGAAACAAATCCTTAAAAATTAATATGTTTTGCGATCTGAAATATGTTACTCAAATCTGAACATGGTTTTATGATTAATCACACTGAATAAAAAATAACTGCACTCTTGTATACAGCCATTTGACAAGACTAGATCTGAGGAAGGCTTCACAACTTATGATAATTAGTGGGTAAAGTTTGCTATATATTCTAGCATCAGAGGATGGTAACACAACTCTCCTGAGGATGCATAAAGGTCAACCAAACAATCATGTGAACAGAGATCATTACATTAACCATGCAACAAGCTTACTTGTTCTGCACTGATGTAATATAATAGTGACAGAATATTGATATTCAGTTGGATACATCCATTGTCATATTTCTCCATCGACTTCATGCTTCTAGGTTTCCACGACATGAAGCAATGCAAGGAATTATGTTGACCAGCAGAGAAGGAACCTGCCCCATGACTGCATCCAGCATCAAACTGAAACCAACTAGCAAGCCTTCAACTGAATACATGACAAAACTAAAGAGAGGAGAGTAAGTCTTTACTCAGTGCTGTACAAAACTAAAGCTAGTTATTGAACATTATGTGTGCTTCCTACTGAATTAGAGTAATATTGACACATCATGATTGAAGTCTCTTTAAATCTGAAATTATTTCTGTTAAGTAATATCAGTAGCTGAGAAATCTTCTTTCACAAATATATGTTGACACAATAAACTGGGATTAAGTAGAAATTTCACCAGAAAGGTACAAGAAAAAATTTGTTTTTATAAATATTGTCAACCTAAATCATTAACAGAAACCACCAGCAGTTTTCTATGAAAAATGAAATGTGAGGAGTTCATGCATCTCTTCTAAAGTAGAAATAAATATTTGCCTGCCTCCAAAGTTAATTTTTCAGTATGTCTGATATGTGGAGAACTTGTGTTAGATTCCCAGTACTGCCTGGAGTTCTAGCTAGGTGATACTGCTCGAACATAGCATATCCAGTTTTGTAATGCCATTTGGGGATCTATTTGAGTGGGAAGTAGTGGCTCCCAGGTCTGGGAAGGTTTAAAAGGCTGGAAGAATGGTATGCTGATCCCATGCCCCTCTGTACTACATCTGAATGACACCATTGGCATAGGATTACTTGGCAGTCATTTGGTAGTAAATGATGAGACACGGCCAGTACACATAGTTTTAGATTTAGAAAGAAACTCTTTCAAGGCATTTTAAACCCATGTATAACATTTCACAAATAAGTGTTCTAGGCATTCTGGAGCTTTTCATCATCATTATCTCATATATAGGTTTGGAGCAATGTGTGTAGAGGAAGTGTGCATTCCCTAAGCTCCATGCACGCCTTTACTATATTTCTGTTGAATGACAACACCCCAATGGTATAACGTTCATCGCTGTCTCCCAGTAAGATATTGTTATAGTGACATGGATGTTATTGGTGTATAATGATCCAAACTGCTTACCACAATGTGGTAAGTTCAAATTAAACAGTGAATAAAATTACTTTTCATCTCTTTGCAGAAAAGAAGATTGTGGGACCTAGAAGTAAATAAGGATAGCAACTTCAAACATACTTTATTAAAATAGAGAAGTCAATGTAATACATAAAGGCGCTAGGATCTTGAGATGCTTTGAGTGAGTTGTCACAGTAAAGTGTCTGAGGTAGTAGGATTTTATGAGCTCTAGAGTTCTGTGTTGGTAGCCTGAACTCATACACGTGTTGTATAAGCTGCCGATAGTGTAGAATTGCTGGTCCATGGGTAATAATGTGGGCAGGGTGGCTGCAGTGAGCAGTTGAATTTGGGTAAATGGTGATACTCAGTGGATGATTGACAGCTGTCAGACATTCACCAAAGTGGCAGTATACATAGGAAAAATCATAAGTAGCATAGAGTGGAGTGCATTGTAACTATTCTGGGAGCAGAACAGAAAAAGATGTACTAAAGTATCTTGAACAGAACAGACTGAGACGTCATTAGAATAACTCACTGGCAGCAAAGTCAAAACTTGAGTCAGTACTGGAGTCAGACTGAGAAAGCAGTAACAGGGTATATAGATCTATTGCAATTTTGTGATAATAAAATGTAAGTATCTGAATATTTATCATGGCAGGTTGAATAAAATCTGTACAGAACCTGTTTCTTAAAATACATTGTCTAGTACCTTGTTATACAAACTTGATACCATCAGGCCCACCAACAGCAGAATGCTTGCCCCTTGCTCCCAGACACTCCTCCTGCACCCACTGCCTGATGTCATTTGGATTCACTACTTAATAACAGTGTAACACACATCTGGGACCACATTTTTTTTTACTTTTTACTGCATGTAAGCGGACACTGTGAATCATATCATCACACTGCTCCCCCTAGTTTCACAGTGAGTATCAATGTACCTTTTCCTTATATGATCAAAATTCCAACCTGGAAATTCCGTTGCTTGATTTCATAACAGATAAAGGTGTTTCTGTCAATTATTTCACTGCACATTTTCAAAGAGCACTTTTGCCACACTTGATTAACTTGTTCTTCAGTTTTTGAATATATTTTTGTAATGTTGTGTAGTCAGTTTTCTTGCTACACTGGACCAGAACTGAATCTCCTGTGGGAACTTCAGTGCTCTGGCTCAGGACAGCTTCAGTTCATTGGACATACAAATCATGCCATATTAGCATCAAGTCTACCATCCAGCATTCAGAAATAACTGTTATTTAGACACACACCACACACTTATACCATTCATTCACCTTCAATGTACATTTTGTCACTTTCATACACTAAAATAGTTACATGTCTTTCATAAACCTGAAGATATATGTGACTTCTTTTCATTCTACATAAAACTTGCTCTCAATGTCAATCTATCTGTTTTAACTTTTTAATGTGTTATGTTTTCTTCTTGCACAGTTGTTCTCTTTCTATGAACAAATAATATATAGTTTTTTAAAAAATTACTTCAAAAGAAACAGGAAGTATGATGATTATACTAGACTCCATTTCCAGTGGCTATATTTTAAAATCATCATCAAATATTTACCATACTTATCAGTCTCCTTCCATCACTTGTTCTCATTTACCTTAGATAACAACTCCCTTGCTAACTTGAATTTATTGGCTTTCCAATAGTTTACACAACTCTACAAGCACAGATAAGTAAACTCTTCCCAGTCCATCTTACAGCAGGCATTTCTAGGTTTATAAAACCATGGGAATCCCTCCATTGAATCATGCACTTCCTGCAATTTCTTGATCATTATGTCTTAGTGTTCCATACACTTTATTTTTTCAGCATCACCAGTGCTACATGCTTTATATTACCAAGCACTTTCTCGTGATGAACACATGTTTGATCTTAACCCCTTTGATTTTACAGTATCATATTTTTTCCCCAGTTATTGTATCTGACTTCACCACCACAAGGACGTTAGCCCCATTAACATTTTCTACATTATAAAAAAAATCAGTTATGTCACGGTTCAAATCACTACCAACTCCATTACCAACTGCTTCTATGCCATTCACTTCATTATTTACATAAACAAAACAGTGGAATTGCCAGTGATGAAATAGTTCTTTATTTAATGGGTCAATGAGGGCCCAATATTTTGGAAAATTAGCATGTTTACATCATGAGGTGTTGAAGGCAATGGTGGAAAATTGTGCCTGTTGGATGACATCTGATCATTGACCTGTGAGCTATCCATCATGAATAATGCTGGGAGAAGTTGAATACCACACAACAACAAATTGTCGTAATAAATAACTTTCACTTTTAAAATAATATAACTTTGCTCTGCATCAACATGCACATTGGTCACTGCTACATTCATTATATCACACTCATTCACATTATCTGGCTACTGCAAACATTCACATATTTGACTGTCTTCCAATGGAGAACATTTAGTTTCTAAGTGGCAATCTATTCTGAAAATTACATTCTGAACCTTGGCATTAAAACTTATGTATTCACTTGAGTTACATTCTATCCCCAACTTTGTTTTTGGCATCAGTGCCTCCCTTCGTTAATATACTTTCCATTGACTTGATACTACTAATATTTTCTGCCCTTTGATTTTTTAAGTTTTCCTTCATTTCATCCAACTAGCCATTAATGTTCACAGAAACTTGCATATTAAATTCTGGTGATCCACTTTCATTTCAGAGCCATTCATAGAAAATATACTGATTTCATTCTCTGAAGCTTAACTGCAAGGAAAATGATTATTTATCTTTGTAAAGTATAATCTAAATGCAAATGTAGTTGACTACAATATTAAAATGTGCACAAAGCCGCAATAGTCCATTTATTTTTTTGTGCATATAGTAAGTGTGGCTCATTTGCTCACATTTACATATTTGACAATTCAGAGATTCTGTAGTTTCTCTGACTCCTTCTTTACTACTGCTCGAAGGGAAATTGGTACAGAGCCTGCTCCAAAAAACTGAATAGTTGCTGTTGGTTTGAAGGTAATATGGACTTTGAAATTGTTGGAACATCCAAGATAGACCTCAAAGTTCTTCACAGAGTTCTTCTAAATTGAGAAAACAAATGTCTTATACCACAGGGAACCTGAAAGTATTGGGTACTTTGTATCACTTGCTTCTGACTGGCTTCTGTTCTGAACATAAGATTGACTGGTATTCTTTTCTTGTAACATAAAGTTATACGGTTGTCAGCTAGTGACAATGGTGGTAAACCTGTTCTGTAGTATATTACCATGTTACGTAATGTCACTGTTGGACTTGTGTCTACTTGAAATGATAATGGCTTTTTACTGATATCATTAACATTTTATTTGATGTATAACATTCTACTACAAAATTTTAGGTATTGATGAAAATTTTCAAATTTTGTATTTTGGCTTCTAAGTGATGTTTGATGAATATTAGAAAACATTGGGTCTCTTTGTAGTAGAAAGCTACTTAACTAAATTTGCTCCATTGTTTATGATCTTCCTTCACTGCTTTGTATTCCCAATTGATTCATCATGCATAAAGGAACATAAATGTAGCACTCTAATTAATGAAATGATATACACTATATTCTGATTTCATTTTCACTTTATTGTCAAAGCTCATTAATTGATTTTGAAAAGCTTTTCATGCAGACATATTGCAGAGTACACTGAACTGAAGATGCAGCAAACACTAATTGACTTGGTAGGCTCTGCAAACTTACCATAAATAAAGAAAATCAATCCAGGCCTTCAGCAGTATTGAAACATGCTGCAATACTGGTAGAGTGTATTACAATAAAGCAATGTTTGCATTCATGTCCAATAAAGCACTATGTGGAAGAAGGCTACTTCTGTTCAGAGTGGTTTATTAATTGCTTAAAATGCTTGCTGCTTAGATATCAAGTCCTTACTCAATTGTAATTTTAAGGAATTGTGTCATACCTCTTCCATTTTGCTCATACTGCAAGAGTCTGTTATGAATAAAAGAGCCCATATATGGTGGATAACATTATTGAGATCTAAAGGGATATTTATATACTAATTTCTCTCAGTCTGTTAGTCATGATAGTATGCTGCTAGTGACAATCACGTTTATACAAATGACAATGTTTCTGGGCCTGCTACTGGGGCTAGCACATGTAGTGAATAAAACACATAACATCCAGTCCAAAACAAAAAGTAGGCTTTTTGACTGACAATGTCTGACACCTCAAAAACTGTAAAATTCTGTTGCTGTTATTTACATATTAAGACTTCAAGCCATATATGGCTACTAAAGATGGTGGCAGTGCAGTGGATGATATCTATGCTAAAGGAGATTTTTGCGTTTGTAAGTTGTAACTCAGAATTTCTACTCTTGCATCAACTACACTGTTCAGTCACACTAATGTGACTACCTGTCAAAAGCCCATATAACTACCTCTTCCCTTTTGGCTATCTATGAAATATGCCGATGAGATTTTGGAAGGTACTGATAAGAATGTGGAATAACATCAACTCCAGCACTGTGGCCAGCTGTACTATGGTTCTGGGTTGAGGATCCACAGCGCAAACAGCCTGATCAATGTGGTCCTACTGATTCTTGGTTGGGTTTAAATCAGCTGTGCTTTTCAAACCATGCACATACACTGATGAGTCTGGGATGAAATACATCACTGATTCTGTGTATCAGGGATCTGACACTTTTTTGGTAGGTTTGTGCTGGTATATGGCTTTAGACGTCTATTCATAGTTCATGTAATTCATGCTAATAATGGGCCACTGATTTGTGTATGCAGTGATGCCGCTGATTGCGACACAAATGGGTCCCACAGGATTTACATCAGGTGAATTTGGTTGCTGAGACATCAGCATGAGTTCGCTGTAACACTTCTGTATCAAGGTTTTGGCACTGAGAAATGGACAATTATACTGCTGAAAGATGGCATCACCGTTGGGGAAGACATCAGGTTTGAAGGGATTCAGGTGATTTTCAGCTATCAGCGTGTCTTTGATTACTACCACAGGCTCCACAAAAGCTTAGAATAATGTCTCCCATACCATAATACTGCTCCTACCAGCCGGCATCTGTGGCCTGCTGCATGTTTCCAGCCACCTTCACCTTAATAGTGTCTGTGGAGATGACCAGCAACCTAATATAGCAAAAGTGTGATTCACCCAAACAGGCAATAATTTCTATTTATCAATCCCAATGGTCCCATGGCCATGGCAATCATAACTGATGATGCCATTGGCACAACATGGAAACATGTAGGGATGGCTTGCTGTGGAGCTCCCTATTTAACAGTGTATGATGAATAGTGTGCTCCAAAACACTTCTGCGCACACCAGTGTGCACACCAGTGATCTTTTGGCAGAGATGCCACAAATCACAATACATCCTATTTTATAGAGCAGATGAGCCTCCAAACCCCACAGTCTGTGGATGTAGATGCTCATGACATTAGTACATGAACATTTGACCAGCGTCGCTCTTTTCAAGATACTCGTTCACAGTCTCTGCTAAGTAATAATTTGTCCTTTGTCAAAGTCGCTTATGTCAATGGGATTCCCCATTTTCAGCCCATATCTTCACTAGGGCGATCCCCTTTGCATGTCTTCTCTGCTTACATACATTTGTTACCTCATCACGTGCTTGCAACGCCATCCAGTGTCATGGTGGGCAGTGGTCATAATGTTTTGGCTGCTCAGTGTACACTGCAGGCTGTGTGGTACATTGCTTTGTCCTGCTGGTAGATGCCATCATTCTGAGGGAAAAAAACTGCATGTAGTGGTGGAAATGGTCCCAAAGCATACATGCATCTCTTGTGCCTTCCATAGTGACTAGATCACCTAGGGAATGCCACAAGACCATTCCCCAGACCATAATGCTCCCTCCTTCAGCTTAGACCCATCCTATGTGTTGCAGGGTGTTTGATTTCAGATGTTTCATCCTGTTTACGTCAATGACCATCTGTCTCAGTCAGCACAAAATGTGATTCTTCTGGAATGGCCATTTGTTGCCACTTAGCGGATATCTAGTTGTGGTACTCATGTGAAAATTCTACCTTTCTTTGCTGATAAACAGTAGTCAGTATAGTTGCATAAACCAGGTGCCTTTTGCAGAGGTCCACATGCAGAAATGTTCGATGAACTGTCATTGAAGAGACACTGTTGGTATTCCATTGGTTCATCTGGGTAGTTTGCCGCTCAACGATTGCATATCTGTTTACCTATACACATCTCTGCAACCATCATTCACCCATTTCATCTATGGCTCATGGTGTACCAGAGCTGCCTTAGCACAGGTTTCTTATCACACCATCTTGCCATTTTGGTGTACTTTAATGCCAGCAACATGCAAACAGTTTACAAACTTAGCCATTATGGAAATGCTTCCACTCTTGATCCGAAAACCAATGATCATGCCCTTTTGGATGTGAGATAAATCATTATGTTCCCACATTACAACAATGAGTAGCTCTTGTAGATGCTTTAATTGCTGTCCCTGCAATGACTTTTGTCTTTGCCATGTATTTAAAATATCAACATCTGAGCTGTTATTTATCAGTCCACATGTAATGTCTCATGCAGCTTGTCACTAAACAGTTATTTACCCTGGCTCATTATTCTTTTTAAATCCATAAAAGCCATTGCAGTCATGAACATCACAACAAATGTTAATACATTTGTTCAGTCACCAGTCCATAGTAGGACTCTTCAAACCAGTGCAGAGCAAGACGTCAGTAGCATAGTCACAGTCAATCCAAATAACATCCACAAATGCAGCCCAGGTAGCTCAGGGCCATCATCCATAGAGTAGTCAGGCAGGCACCTTGAGTAAGCAGTGTAATGAGTATTGAACATCATGTGAAGTATGCAGTCTATGATGGCAACTTTTAACAGTGTGATGATGTCACAGTGACAGTAACTATTGGTATGGCTTACACTTCCATGGTCAGCAGTGATCTGCCTTGTGGTGAGAGAGTATCTCTAGCTCTGGCAAGACATTGATATTGCTATACAACACTATCCTTGTACAGATCTGATGATGGAGTCAGAGGTGGTGAACAAGGCCTCTACTTATTGGCCAGTGCTGGCCAGTCTGTCGGTCACCCATTTGTGTCATTATAACTGTTGATTATGATGGAGGATGAGCTGACTCTGCCTTCAGACACTTTGGTACCATCAACAGCCAATGATAACACCCTGATTTCACATCCACATAAAGATATGTGAGCTCATGTCCTCATATTTTTGTGACAGTGGGCTATGGGCTTGCTGGGTTGGATATGGCACTTTGAACAAAATTAAAATCTAAGCATGTGCAACTGATCTACAGGCCTGTCACAATTAATGGAGATGAGATAATATGTTGCAAAGAAGACTGTTAGGTCTACCTGAGTCACTGTCGATACATTATTTTTCTTTGGACAATTTGTCACATTTTGGAATTAAATACTGCATGGAACAAAATGGTAATAAGATGCTGACTATAACTGTTGCTGCATTTACAGGAGCTCCAGTAGTGTGAGGAAGGTAGTTGTGGGCAGTCATCAGAAACCATCATATGGTGTGTTCTCTTCATGGAAAATACTTTTCCCACACCCAAGATTGTAAAACTTCTGGTGATGATAGTCATCTGAACCACATATAGGAAATTTGAGATGGCTTCCACGACCAGTAACCATATAGTTCCCTTGAATGAGTGTGAACCTACTCCGAAGAGTGGTCACATCTGAGTCAGGGGGAAATATGCTGCACAACACAACCAGAGTCTGAGGACATGCATTGTAGGCTTGCACCATTTTTTGAGTCTCAGTGTCAATGCCTGTGCAACAAACATGATGTGATGCTATCATGTGTATTATTCCCGAAAGTGACCTTTGCAGTAACTGGAGTAGCAATGGCTGGGATGTAGGCAGGATGATAAAACTACAGTTGTCATCCACATAACCAGCAACATTATGAAACTAGTTGTGTTGACCCTATGTTGTATTGGGAAGTATGTTATAAAAGCTGGCAGTAATCCTTTCAGTAGCTGATATGGCAACCCATACTTAACTGATGATGTGACTCTGCAGAGTAGCGTGGTTCCCTGTGTACATGGGTCTATGTGGTGAGAAGTAACAGGGGGTTCTCCTAGAATAGATTACACATTGTTATTTATTTGTAAATGCATTGCCTTGTACTTATGAAACTTAGTCCATGAAGTTTCATGGGATGGAGAATTTTCATTAGCCAGGCCTATAATGAATGTCAGGCAGTTCTGCGCTTGGGAATAAGCCCCATTACTGCGATCATTGTACTTACTTTTGTGGGAACTTAGACTGGAGGCTTATAACAGCTATGAGTGGCTTATGATCTGGAATTATGTAAAATTGTTTTCCTTACAGGTATATGTGAAATACCATAATCCCATATGCTATCACTAATACTTTCACTCTATTTGTGAGTAATTAATTTGGGCCACCACTAAGTCACCTAAGGTAAAAGTGGTCGGCTGGTGTGTGTTGTAAGAAGTCTCAGTGTACTCCTTGTGTTCTTCTGCTATACTGTCGCCTCAATGACAGTGTCATATCTCAGTATATGGCCAATTCATGCATCTCTTGTGTGTCGGTTAAGCTTTGAAGGACATAGCTTCCTTGCCCTCACTCTGTTGAGCATTCTGCATTAGCACCACATCTGGAAGCCTACTACTTTGTGTTAGCCTTATTACCTATTCAAGTACTAATGTTGACATTAAGTGTACAGCATGCACTCATGGACAGGTTGTCTGATGACTGTTAATGCTTATAAGTTCCCAAAACACAGAAGAAATGTGTGGTTACATCAAAAATGGCAGAAGCAGCCTCTCCAATTGCCACACTCAGTTGCTTTGATGAAATACCTGGGGGATCATTAACTGAATATACTGAGAAACAAATGGCAGAAAGACAAGTTGCTTTACATACACGTATAATATCAGATAGTGAACTTACATTAATTTTTGGAGCTTTCTAGAATAATTTTTCACTCTGCAGTAGAGTGTGTGCTGATATGAAACTTCAACGCAGACTGAAACTATCTGTCAGACCAAGACTCAAACTTGGGAACTTTGCCTTTTGTGAGCAAGTGCTCTACCAAATGAGCTACCCAAGCATGACCCATGATCTGTCATCTCAGCTTTACTTCCACCACTACCTCATCTCCTAACTTCCAAACTTCACAGAATTACTACTGCAAAACTTGCTGGGCTAGCAGGCCTAGAACAAAGGATGTTGTGGAGACATGCTTTAGCCCAGTTTGTGCATGTTGCCAGTAGTTTGGAATAGAGGAGATGAGGTCCCGGTGGAAGTAAAAATGTGATGATGGGTCATGAGTCATGCTTGGATTTCTCAGTCAGTAGAGCACTTGCGTGTGAAATGCGAAGGTCCTGAGTTTGAGTTTCAGTCCAACACACATTCGTAATCTGCCAGGAAGTTTCATATCAGCACACAGTCCACTGCAGAGTGAAAAATCACTGTGGGAACATCCTCCAGGGTGTGGCTAAGCTGTATCTCCACAATATCCTTTCTTCCAGTAGTGCTAGTTCTGCAAGTTTCACAGGAGAACATACCTGTGTTTGTAACACTTCTGAGGCTGCACAATTTGCCCCACTTGTTGGGCCAGCATCTAGTTTTCCTGCCCAATCTGGACAAGTGCAGAGGATGTGTATGCTAATCATATGGAGCTCCAATGGCGGTTGTGTAATGGAGTTCCTCATAGAAATAGCATGCAGGGTAGGAAAGAATGCCAGTGTGCACTCAGTATGTTTGCCATGGGATCTCAGGTACAACCGGCTGCAAACAGTGGCACATGTTGGCATGAATGATGACTGCCACTTGGATGCTGAGGCTATCCTTGGTTTCTTTCAGTGTATAGCTAATTTGGTGCATCACACAGAATGCATGTCGAGCTGACTATTTGTTGCATCATACTCATGGTTGATCACAATCCTCTGGTTTCGAGCAGAGGGGAAGGTCTAAAACAGAGGCTCAGCCTCTCCTTTCACTCACTGTACAAATGCTGAAATGGCAGATATAGACATAACTGAGCATGGAACAGAGAAATAACTACAACTACTTAGTAGTGGACAGGCATTATGACCAGATAAGATACCTATAGGATTCTACAAAGGTTATGCAAAAAAACCATACACCCCTTCTAGAAGTTGTTTATCATAGTTCACTGGACCAAAGAACGATACCTAAAGACTGGAAAAAAGCACAGGTCATCCATATTTTGAGGAAGGCCCATAGGGCAGATGCATCTGTTGCATAATTATGCAACAAGTTTTATGCTCAAGAGTATGACATTTTTGTTGAATAAAGCTCTCCTCTATAAAAATCGACATGGATTGTCAAACAGAGATCTTCCAAAACTCAGCTCACTCTGTTCCTCCATGAGATACATAGTGCTGCAGACAGTGGCTCACAGCTTAATGCCATGTTCGTTGACCTCTGGAAGGCATCTGACATTATGAGCTTATTTAGTATCACAACAGATTTGTAACTGGATTCAAGCCTTCCTTGTGGACTGAACTCAGCATGTCACCCTTAACAGAACCAAATTAACAGATGTAAAAGCAATTTCCAGTGTACCCCAGGGAAATGTGATAGGGCCATTTCTGTTTACGGTGTGAATAAATGATCTAATAAATGTAACGTATTCATTTGCAATTACATCTACATGGATACTCAGCAAATCACACTTAAGTGCCTGGCAGAGTGTTAATCAAACCACCTTCACAATAATTCTCTGTTATTCCAATTTTGAACACTGCGTGGGGGGGGGGGGGGGGGGTAGCGAACAGCTATATCCTTCCGTGAGAGCTCTGATTTGCCTAATTTTGTTATGATGATCATTTCTTCTTATGTAGGTCGACGTCAACAATATATTTTTGCATTCGGAGCAGAATGTTGGTGACTGAAATTTCGTGGTAAGATACCGCCGCAATGAAAAATGCCTTTGTTTTAATGATGTCCACCCCAAATCGTGTTTTATGACAGTGACACTCTGTCCCCTATTTCATGATGATGCAAAACGTGCTGCGCTTCTTTGAACTTTCTCTATACACTCCTTTGGCTTTTGAACACATTCTAAGTTGATTTTTGAACTAATCATAAGTTGATTTTTGAATGCGTGCGTAGTGTACATGATGTCTCTGCCAAGGTAATCTCTGTCATATCAAGAAGTAAAAAATTTTTGCAGACAAAAGAGCATGGGGCTATACGAGCTGAGGTGAATAAACCCGAATGGGTGAATGCAATCGCTGTTTGTTTATGTGGTTGACTGGGTGTGGCAGTGATGGGCGTTGTTATAACTATTAGTGAAATCCAGAGATTCAAGCTGCCAGAGTGGAAAAAACGACTAACAGGAATAACAGCTAAGAAAGATTAACTATTACCATCTCAGTGTAACCAAGAAAATGAGATTTTGACAGAAATTTTTTGCCAGAATGCCACAATACTAGGGCCAGTAGTACAGTCCACGGTTGGCAGTCACTTAAGTTCTATTCTTGGCATACGTGTTGTACAAATACGTGTTGTACAAATACGTTATAATGCCTGACCAGAGAATGAATATATCTACTGTGACGGAGATTAAATAAATCTGATCACACTAGGAAACCTGTGCAACCTAAACTGCCTTCTTTCAATACTGGAGATTTGAGAGCCTCCGTAACGTTTAGGAAAATAATAATCTACTTTCTCATCAGTAACTGAAGCTACCATACAAAATTATTTCTAAACATGTTCAGGAATTATGGAAAATAATATGCACTGCATATGTTGAAATTTAGAAAAAATGATGAACACTTGACATTAAATAGAATACATCTGTATTTTACATTAGTAAACAGTGATCAATCACTAGCAGTTAATGTACCTCAGCTATCCTTTCTTCCCTGTAGATAGTTTAGGATGAAAGATTTTCTGAAATGGATGACTATTAAACTGATAAATATTGCATGGGATGTTAATAACTCTTCCATAAATGCTCTACCAAGTTGTTAAGTTCACAGTAACACTTTATAAAATCATAAAAGTAAACGTGAAAGGATGTGCCTATAACTCTCTACTTTTTTAGGAATCACACAGGTAATTTAAAAATGATTACAAGTCTTCTGTTTATTGCCCGAAAATTTGAAAAAGAACTTACCCTTCTCTCATTCGTTTCTTGGCACGTTTAATCAATGGCGATTGGGATGTAGTATCACAGGAATTGGGAGTCAGCTGCTACAGGAGCTGCTTTGGCTACATACGTAATCACTCATGTTCCTCTATATTCAGAATACCTATAAACATGAATTAATCTGGGACAACATTTCAGTCTGTCCTTTAATAGGCAGCAATGGCATAGAACAAGTTAGGTCACCTGAAAAATTTTGTACTATGTACTGGGCTTACAGATAATTAATCAGACTTTGCCTGTCCTTTTGTTCCTCTAGGATTGCAGTATCAGTGTTCATAAGGGAAAATATACATCTACATCGTACATGGTGTGTGGCAGAGGGTACTTCTCACACCTATAACTGATCCCCCTTTCCTGTTCCACTCCCTAATGGTGCATCGGAAGAATGATTGTCAATAAGCCTCTGTATTAGATAATATTTCTTGAAATTTCTCATCAGTGTCATTTCCTGGGATGTATATGGGAGGAAGTAATATGTCATCCAACTTTTTCTAGAAAGTATTCTCTCAAAATTTCAGTAGTAAATCTCACTTGTAATGCTTGCCAATGGAGACTGCTGAGCATTTCTGTAACACTCATGCACCAAATAAATGATCCCATGACAAAACATGCCCCCCTTCAATGGTCTTGTTGATCTCTTCCATCTGTCTACCTGGTAATGATCCCATACTGACCAATACTCAAGAATCGGTGGAATATGTGCCTTATGAGCCCCTTACTTTGTGGATGAGTTACATTTCTTAAGATTCTTCCTACGAATTGAGTCTGACATCTGTTTTTCTTACAATTTGTTTTATGTGGTTATTCTACTTATGGTCACTTCAGACCAGGGTACAGATTAGCTAGCTGTTTATCATGGAGTTCCTTGTGGAGTGGCGGAGTGGCCATGTGTGTAAAAATTAATATTCCATTTGAGTCCCTAGACATACCACAGTACTGCCCTGAACAGATATTTGAATGTTGGTTCAAATGGTTCAAATGGTTCTGAGCACTATGGGACTTAACATCTGTGGTCATCAGTCCCCTAGAACTTAGAACTACTTAAACCTAACTAACCTAAGGACATCACACACATCCATGCCCGAGGCAGGATTCGAACCTGTGACCATAGCAGTCGCGCGGTTCCGGACTGCGCGCCTAGAAATTTGAATGTTGAGCAGAGGCAGTTGAATTTAATGAAATTAAACTTCTAACTTTTGTTGATTATAGGTCCCCTAACTCTGACTTTAGAGCATTTATGCTCAAGTTAGAGTGGGTTCTTGAGTCACTTTATAGGATGTGATAGAAATTAGTTATATGTGGTGACTTCAATATTCATTTTGATTATGATTGTTCCAGAAAATGGATGCTGGTAGATCTCCTAAATTCATATGGTCTTATGTGGATGGTGTTTTTTCCTGTCAGTGTGCAGGAGAATAGTGGCACAGCCATAGACAATCTTTATATTCATTCTTCGTTACTTTTATTTATTTATATTCTGTTAGAAAAAGAGTTATGGCCTTTCAGACCACGATACACAATTTTTAACATTAAGAGGCTTTTATTCTCAAACAAATGTCACATATAATTACAAATTATATAGGAAAGTTAATCCAATGGCAGTAGAGAGTTTTCTAAAACTCATCAAGGAAGAAAAGTGGCACAGTGTTTATAAAGCTGATAACATAGATAACGAATATACTGCTGTCCTTAACACATTTCTCATGCTCTATGTGAGTTACTTTCCATTATAACGTTCCAAATGGGGTAAGAGGCAGCCTGGGTGGCTGACTAGTGGGATAAGGATATTGTGCTGAACAAAGAGGGAATTATATGAAAATGTTAGAAGTAGTCACAATCAAGTTACAGTTGCCCATTACAAACAGTATTGTAAGATGCTTCAAAATGTTATTAGAAGGGCAAAGAGCATGTGGTGAGCAAATGAAATAGTTAATTTGCAAGATAATGTTAAAACCATATGGTCAGTTGTGAATCTGGTCAACAGCACAAGGTCAATGACGTAGTAAAAATATTTCTGGTACTGATAAACTAGATATATTTACAATATTTAACAATAATTTTATGAGCATTTCTGGTGAATTAAATAAAAATTTAGTTTCTACAGGGGATCATATAACTCTCTTGGAAAATGCATTTCCAAGACTGATGCCTGAAATACTCCTCTGTGTAACTGACATGAGGGAGATTGCGTCAGTAATTGAATCACAGAAGGCTAAGGACTCTCATGGATATGATGGAGTGCACATGTTAGCACTGTAATTAGTCATATTTGTAATTTTTCCTTAAGGAAAGGTCAGTTTCCTGAACGGTTTAAGTACTCAGTAGCAAAGCTGTTTTATAAAATGGGAGAAAGGGATAATACACACAATTTTAGATCTATTTTTATGCCATCAGTGTTTGCTAAAGTTATTGAAAAGGGTTTGTATGTGGGGATAACTGATCATTTTATATCACACGATTTGCTATCAAATGTACAGTTTGGCTTTAGAAGTCGTTTAAAAACTGAAAATTCTCTTCTCTCTGTGAGGTACTGGATGGGTTAAACAAAAGGTTTCGAATGCTAGGCATATTTTTTTTATTTATCTAAGGTGTTTGATTGTGTGATCACAAAACATTGCTCCAAAAGTTGGACCATTACGGAATACGGGGACTAGTTCACAACTGGTTCACCGCCTACTTTAACAACAGACAGCAGAAAGTCATTGTTCACAGTGTTGAGAATGACTATGATGTGGGGTCTTGAGTGGGGTACAGTCAAGTGAAGATGCCAAGGGATGAGTGTTTGGGCCACTCCTGTTCCCTATTTATATAAATGTTATGCCCTCTGGTATTGCGGGTAACTCCAAAATATTTCTGTTTGCTGATGACACTAACTTGATAGTAAGGGATGTTGTGTGCAACATTGGCTCTGTTTCAAACAGTGCAGTTGATGACATAAGTTCATGGCTTGTAGAAAATTAACGCTGAATCGCAGTAAGACCCAGTTTTTTACAGTTTAATTCAACAAAACTCAATGTTTTAATTTCTCAGAATGGGCATATGATTAGTGAAACTGTACAGTTCAAATTGCTAGGTGTTCATGTAGCTAGTACACTGTTGTGGAAAGGCCACATTCAGGATCTTGTTCAAAGACTTAATGCTGCCATTTTTACTATTCAAACGAAATCAACACGAAAATTAGTCTTCTTTGCTTATTTTCAGTCACTTGTGTTGCATGGTATTATATTTTGGGGAAACTCTTCCTACTCTAAAAGGATATTTTTGTCTCAGGAATAGCGGGTTGTGCAGTAAGTGGTGTAAGTTTTTCGGAACTCTTGTCGTCCCATGTTCATTAACCTGGGAATTTTGACAATGGCCTCTCAGTATATATATTCTTTACTGTTGTTTCTTGTTAACAATATCAGCTTATTCCCAAGAATAATCAACTTTCACTCAGTGAATACTCAGCAGAAATCCGACCTGCATTCGGATCTGACTTCCTTAACACTTGTGCAGAAAGGAGTGCAATATATTGCTACGTCCATTTTCAATAAGCTAACACAAGAATTCAAAACTCTTAGTAGTAATTTACTCGCTTTCAAATTGAAACTGGAGAATTTCCTCATGGGTCACTCCTATTCTCTTCAGGAGTTCCTGAAAAATTAAGCTGATTTTTATGTTATATTTTTGACTGAGTTTCCTGATACTTATTGCTTGACCTTTTTTTTTTCTTCATAAACATTTTATTTTTAACTTTTATTACCTTTAAGTTGTAATTTCATGTCCTGACATGTTCCATGACCTTGGATATTTGATCCTCAATTTGGTCCTATCGAACTTGACATTTAAATAAAACAAAATACAGATAGCTACTCATATATACTTTATGGCGGATACTGTTTCACATAGTTTGTAATCAGTGGTGTAGTACACAGTGGCGGATTTCTTTTCCTAATTATGTGCAATACACAGACTGGCAAGTTGCACAGGTCACACAAATACTCAAGAAAGTTAGTAGGAGTAATCCACTAAATTATAGGCCCATATCATTAACGTCGATATGCAGCAAAGATTTAGAAAACATTTTTCTTCTGAAACACAACCACCTCTTTACACACGCAAATTTTGGAGTGTTATTGACAAGGGATTTCAAATTTATTCAGTATTTCTATATTTCCAGAAGGCTTTTGACACTGTACCACACAAGTGACTTGTACTGAAACTGTGTGCTTATGGAATATTATCTCAGTTACATGACTGGATTTGTGATTTCCTGCCAGAGGGGTCACAGTTCATAGTAATGGATGGAAAGTCGTCAAGTAAAACAGAAGTTGTTTCTGGCATTCTCCAAGGTAGTGTTACAGGCCCTCTGCTGTTCCTTATGTATATACACGATTTAGGAGACAATCTGCTCAGCCGTCTTAGGTTGTTTGCAGATCGTGCTGTCGTTTGTGATCTAGTAAAGTTGTCAGAAGATCAAAACAAATTACAAAACTATTTAGTAAAGATATCAGTATGTTGCGAAAATTGGCAACTGACGCTAAATAATGAAAAGTATGAGGTCATCCAAATATGAGTGCTAAAAGGAATCCATTAAACTTTGGTAACACAATAAATCAGTCAAATCTAATGGCTGGAAATTCAACTAAATACCTAGGTATTAAAATTATGAACAACTTTAATTGGAAAGAACACATAGAAAATGTTGTGGGGAAGGCAAACCAAATACTACATTTTGTTAGCAGAAAACATCGAAAATGTAACAGACTGTTAAAGAAATTGCCTACTCTACGCTTGTCTTTCATCTTTTGGAGTACTGCTGAGCAGTCTGGGATGCTTACCCGGTAGGATTAATGGAGTCAGCCCCCAATCTAAGATAATCCGAGCCGGGGCAAAAATGTCTTTGAGCATTTGACTTAGGAAGTAAAAAATTTAAAAAAATCGTTTTTGAAAATTATGTTCATTTTATAGTGCACATCTCTCTCAAGAGTCTGATATGTAAAACATACATGTTCAAGAAAATGTAAAACAAGTTGTTTGGTCTGAAGTGTGACAAAGTGAGGTGCCAGGCATATTCACGCACCATTCTTCGATCACACATCACTGTATTTCAGTCTGTGGGATTAAAAAGTCAATATTTTGTAATGGAAGCTGTCAAACTTATATTCAGCGACAGTGGGAATTAAAATGTCCTGTGGTGCCTATCCTATTCCCAGTCGGCCAGTTTGACATCATAAATCCCTTTTAAAAACAAAAAAATAAATAAATAAAAAAAACTAACAATTAATACTGGTTGGTATTATATATGACCGGGAGAATAAGAATTCTTCAGAAAATTTGCACTCTTTATTGCTTTATAGCTAATAACTTTCTCTTTTGTGTAACATAAAAATAAATATAGGAAACATAAAACCAGTAAAGGCAAGAGACAAGCATGACATATATATTTCTTCAGTCCTTAGGTCCCAGCATTTTTTTCTCTCTAATGTAGCTAAGGCTTTACACACAGTCCTTTACTTTCTGCAAACGAATCTATAAGCCACACTGTTTTGGCATAAATGGTCTTTCTATCTACCTCATTTACATAAATAACACAACAGAATGTATTTCTCGAAGTACCAATATCTAATGTCTATAATGCTTGTTACAGGAAAAAGTTTTATTTTAGGAAATTTGTATCACATTTCAATTACATGCTCCAGCTTCTCAAGCATGAGATCGAAAAGTAGTGGTATGGAATTTTTATATAAATATGGAATCATCATAATCTTCCATGTAATTTGTGTAATGTCCCAGCTCCTTCTCCTTCCTTGATCTAACAAACAATCTTGTCATCACTAATTCTGTAACATTCCCTGATTAACTTCACTAACCCTGCCAGAATCTCCAGTTCAGGTAATTGACAAAAATAACTTCGGTGGACGTTGTTTTGCAAATGTCAAACATATCTTATTAATTTTTATAACATATTGGATCCCTAAAGTGAATAGTAACAAATCAGACTACATATTGTACATTTACAACTTATTTCTACAGTTCAAAGTATGAATTACATGGTTTTGTGCATAGAATACCACAAGATTGAATAAAAGCAGTTTTGCAGTAGGTAAGCTGTCACAGACTTAAATTTTTTCTTCAAGATGAGGTTTTATTTGTCTTGGATATTTGTGACTTAGTTTTTTCTCTTGCATGGTATAAACCTTTTTTTGGAAAAAAATTGTGTTGCAATGGTTAATATGTATATTACTATGCTATCTGGTACTGTAATCATGGTCAATTATGTTTTGCATAAAAGTGTTTTCTTTTCTCATTACACTTTTTTGACTTGCAATACTACTTTAAATATATAAATGCAGGAAATGTGCAAAATTTTTTGATCTTCAAAGTTAGTTTTGCATGATTTTCTGCTGCTTGCTTGTTTAATTATTCCTATAATTGGCTTCTGTTTCCTGAAAACTGTCTTGGTTTGATTCACATTCTCCAGAAAATGATACTGCAGTTCACTGATGAATGTACATGAGCAAAGTATATAGCCCAAACTAATTCTGCACTGGTGTTATTGCAAAACAATCTTACGACATACCTAATTTTTGCTAGTTTTGCATTTAGGGATGTACTATGAGAGCTCCCTGTAAGATTTTCTTGAATATGAATCAAAGGAAATTTAGTTTCAGTTACAGCATCAATGTTTTGGTTATCCTGACATATTATTTGTTGTGCTGCATGAAAGAAATATAAGTGAAATAAGTAACTAGACTAATAATGAATGTTTACATGTTTCAATTATATTTGCTGAAAATACTCTGACAGCACATTGTGTATTACTTACTTTCCAAAAACTGTATGCTAAAAACCAGCATTATTAGACATGGATGTATGTAGCTTGAAAATGTCTTTGATTTATGTGTTAACAAAAGTTTCCATTTTTGAAAATTAATTAATGATGGTGGGGTATTCTGAAAAACTTCAATTTTTTGTAAAATTTAATTATAAACTTCCCAAGAAGGTTAACTACATATTAACTTTCATGTGAGAAACATTTTTTACATATCATCAGTTTGATGAAAGTACCTCAAAACCTAATTACCAAATTGCCTTGTGGGGTGTGTTTTACTTGTTAAAAGTGAAACTGGGCACAAGAAAAGTATTGCATCGTTTTTCACCCTCAGCATACCTGCAAAGTTTCATCAAGATCATTTAGTGGCACTTGAGAACGTTCCCTTGTTAGTTAACATGTATTTATGTCTGTTCCTTACTATAACAGGCCACAGGCCTGCACAGATGCCTTTCTGCAATGATGAAGGCCTATAACAGAAACTGCATGTTGACCGAAGGTCTGCAAAACTAGCTCTTAATTTCCAATGGAATGTGTGTACTGACATGCAACTTCTGTATTTACAGATACATATGGGTTCTGTTGCACATTGCAGTGTATAAACAATCTTTGAAAACAACTGGGAACAGTATAAACAATCTTTGAAAACAACTGGGAACACTAAGTTTTAAAGTGTTGTTTCACATAAAACAGACAATAATGAAGCTCAGCTCTGGCCTTCACTTGTACTTAGAAACATTGCACCCTTCCGATACATGGAACCTTTTATTGATTGTCCAAATGGATTGAGTTGTAAAATCTTCTAAAGAAGTAAAAACTATTTTTCTTAAGCTGTAAGCAGTTCTTAAACTTGGTTTAATATTATGATACTGTGATTAAAATACACTAACAGAAAAAAATCACAACACGAAGAAGGGGTTGTGCAGTTTGGTTGCAGGACCTCAAGTAGCCTCTATCTAAGCAGCACATGGTCATCACTGCCACCTCAACACTTACCTCCAATGATCTCTCGCTTGACACCACTTAAGTCAGAAATAGTGGTGGTTTGAGGTCAGTGGAATGCAGGCTACAGGGCATCTGGCTCACAGCTGTTCTTGAAGTAACTGATTTGTATCAGTTCGTTGTGTCACTGTTGTGCCAACTGGTGCTCAGAGTGCTGTTAAAATTGCAGCACAATATGCCAGGACCTTCTGCTGAACACAAAGGTGTTTCCTCCTGCTAGTGCCAAGTGTCTGTAATGAGCCTGGTCTTCTTGCGACTATACATTCTTGTGACCATGATTACCAGCAATGATCTACAGTGGTTACATTCCTGACAAATCTTGCTGCAATATCTCAGAAGGAATATCCAGCTTCTCACAGACCAATTACATGGCCTTATTCAAACTCAATGTGGTGTTGGCAATGGCATTTATGTTGCCTTAAATGCATTCTTCACTAACATCAACTCACTACATTCAATCTCAAAGGCACCTAACACTCTTGACCATTACAGCATGTGTTTAAAGCAAACCTGCATCATCATAGTGATACTGTTAGTGCTATTTTATGCAGTTCCCATGTAATTTGAACAGACATTATCTTTCAGGTGTCGAAACTTGCCTACCAACTTTTGTTTATGTCACACAATTCTTTCTTTGTATTTTGAATTTTTTTCCATTAGTGTACATTATAGTACGAAAGTGTGAAAACTCAAATGCTCGGTAAGGTAGCATGCTGCTACAGTAATATAGTGCAGTATTCAGGTTTTTTGAACAACTGAATCATTAATTTGCATTTTTCTGATATGGTAAAATGTTGCAGCAGCAAGGTTACCATACATATATTTGTTAACACAGTTGGAAATACTTTGTTGGAACTGTGTTCCTTAGACACATTTTAAGCCGAGATGATACCTAAATGGAAATGACATCACATAAAAGGTAAAAATCTTTTTAAAGACATTTTCTCTCTTTCCTGAATTTCAGATCCTCTTCAAAGCAGATACATTTATCCAGCTAACTTTATGCAGATCTGAAGATTAGATACAATAGACGGGGATATCGTTAGTAGCCTTTTACTGTTACCACAGAGGCACCAAATAATCTGTAATAGACTATTCATGCTTCTTAAAAGTCTATAAGCTTCCACATGATTATAGATCAAGGAAACACACAAGGCCAACAGCTTACTCATTCTTCAGCACGCTTTCAAATTTGTTGTGGATCAAGGGAAAAACCAAAGAGCACCACAATGTGTAATAGATGACTCAGAAAACAACTCACAGAAAGTAGAGGTAATAACATGAAAATCTTATTGGTTACCCCTCACCTGGACAT
This sequence comes from Schistocerca serialis cubense, assembly GCF_023864345.2. Classification (NCBI taxonomy): domain Eukaryota; kingdom Metazoa; phylum Arthropoda; class Insecta; order Orthoptera; family Acrididae; genus Schistocerca; species Schistocerca serialis. The sequence goes on from NC_064640.1 coordinate 713,569,620, forward strand.
GCTCTCTTCAAAATAGTGTCATCTGAAAACTATTCTGGGGCTCACTACACTAATTTGTGCCATTTTGTGAATTCAATTAACAGTACTAAATCTGAAAAAAACTTCACAATTAATGTTTATCAGTGAGAAACGGATGTTTGTGGCAATTAGGCTTTACTTGTGATGACATTGCCGTCCACAAAGTGCAAAAAGATTTACCAAAGTCTGGCTAGCCTTGAAGAAGCCCAGAACAACACACACAAACACACACACACACACACACACACAGACACACACACACACACATCATTTGAAAGCCCTGTCTTTTCATAGTACCATTGTCTATTAATGTACAAAGAGTGACAATTTGCAGTGCAGACATTTCACCATGTTATCTAAGGCTATTCAATGGTTCTGGGCATTCATAACAAAGAGGAAAGCAAGTGAATAGGTCTCCTGTAGGAGAAGCAGCAATTGTATTGACTGCTTCCTCCTTCTGTGAAACACCATGTAAAAAACAAAGAGGAAGAGTGTAAGTTGTTTTACTATCCTCTCCATAATAATGTTAGTACTGCCAATTGTGTTTTGAAATATGTAAGTGTTTGTCATTGCATGAGACAAGCACTGACATACTTTGATGATTTTTATAAAATTTCTGTTGTTTATGAAAGATGAGGCTAAGAGTTGCCATTAACCTGAACTCGTATTATCCCTCCTACACAAAATACCATTTTTTATATTTGACATATGTAGAAACAGGTACCCAAGTATCTTTATATTTTTAACTGGTGTAGAATAGAAATGAATAAGCAACATAAAGGCTAAGAAAACAATCTCCTACACACACTGTTGCCCAGATTGTCTCATGCTTATTCATGGTTCTAGGTTTCCAGAACAGAGGATAATGGGAGTGTCTGTGTCAGCTATGGCTGAAACAGTATCTGCATCCACCTTTAATGACACAATGCCAGGCAGGGCACCAACTGAATATACCGAGAAGCAATCAGAAGGAGAGTAAGTTTATCCTCATTAATGTCTAAATATAAACACATATTGAGTTACTTTTTCTGATGTATTGGTGTTTTCAAGTTAATTACAGGTGAACAGGTATACAGTAATTATGTGCACTCTCCTAATTTTAGTTATGTAAATAGTTATCTGAGCTAATATAAGTAGTTAAGATGTTTATGAACTTCAGTACATGATTCTTTAAGGAACTCGTATGGAAGGTGTACCATCTACTGTAGCTGTACCAGTATTAACCTGGTTCTCATAGTCTCTCCTCAGTAGCACCCCTTTTGATCGGCACAAAGCTGAAAAGTATAAATGAGTGCAAGATGGTTCTTACTCAAAGATGTACACAACACCCTTGTTTACATTGAACTAACACACTCACTTGCTCTTCACTAAGTTTGGTATTAGAAACAGTGACCAATTTGTCAATTACAGAAATTTGCTAGCTTATTGAACCACATCTGCTCTACAATTATGTTAGTGAAGTTATATTGCAGCACAAAGAACATTTCACATTTACACACGCCAAAACGTGCACGTAGCATTCTTCTGTAGTAATTCACTAGCAAAAGATTACACTTTGATGGTTCTTTTAAGCAAGTCTATAATGGGAAGCACCATGTGCAACTGTGACTAGTTTTGATGTAAATAACATTCTTCACTCTTGCTTATCACAGTACAGGTTGAGTGAAATGTTAATTACTTTAGGTTCCAGAAATCATCCAAAAGCTATTAATTGTTAAAGTTCTTGAGTTCTTACTTGTGAGCTATCTAACTGCAAACTGGCAATTTTGAGTGAAGTTTGACTACTTATAGATTGGCATAACAACAAACTGTTACTCTGAAAACCATAGAATGTTTTACAGTTTAGCTAGGAATACTTTCACTGTTTTTGATTACATCAAGAACTAAAGTGATTTTGCATTAACTGAGCGAAACACTTTTTTAACCTTGTTTCACAAACTTCAGTATTACTGTATGACCTAGGTTTCAGGTTATAAACCTATTTTCCTGAAACCTATGTCATACAGTAAGAATGAAGTTTTTGAAGCAAGACTAAAAGAGTCTTTCGTTTAGTTATAATAGAGGGAAACATTCCACGTAGGAAAAATGTATCTAAAAACAAAGATGATGTGACTTACCAAATGAAAGTGCTGGCAGGTCGACAGACACACAAACAAACACAAACATACACACAAAATTCAAGCTTTCGCAACAAACTGTTGCCTCATCAGGAAAGAGGGAAGGAGAGGGAAAGACGAAAGGATGTGGGTTTTGAGGGAGAGGGTAAGGAGTCATTCCAATCACGGGAGTGGAAAGACTTACCTTAGGGGGAAAAAAGGACGGGTATACACTCGCACACACACACATATCCAACCACACATAATTTGAACCCAACAATTACGTTTGTTATTGTCGCTGTTGCATTTCAAAATCTTTCCTGTCGTCTTTTTCTCTTTATTTTCTCCTTCTGTTGGTCTTTAAATATGTCTGCTTGTGTCTGTATATGTGTGGATGGATATGTGTGTGTGTGTGCGAGCGTATACCCGTCCTTTTTTCCCCCTAAGGTAAGTCTTTCCACTCCCGTGATTGGAATGACTCCTTACCCTCTCCCTCAAAACCCACATCCTTTCGTCTTTCCCTCTCCTTCCCTCTTTCCTGATGAGGCAACAGTTTGTTGTGAAAGCTTGAATTTTGTGTGTATGTTTGTGTTTGTTTGTGTGTCTGTCGACCTGCCAGCACTTTCATTTGGTAAGTCACATCATCTTTGTTTTTAGATATATCTTTCATTTAGTTAATATGATATACAGTATTTACCAAGAAACCACAGATGAATCAATTAAAAGAATGAGATTTTGCCTGATAGAAAATATTGCTTGATACAAATGTAGAAAATTACATGTACACTATTCTCCTTATGCAATGTGAATCCCCTTTTATCTATGCCTGATGCCATATTAAAATTTAGGATAAATTACAAGAAATTATTGATCATTTAATTAATTATTTTTGTGTATAATTATCTATCAGTGGCCGTGCTGCAGTGGTAACATCAGTTCCACTCAGATCACTGAAGTGAAATGCTGTTAGCATTGGTTAACACTTGAACTGGTGACCATCTGTTGGCAAGTGGGGTGCACTCAGCCCTTTTGAGGTCAATTGAGGAGATACTTTGTTGAGAAGCAGCTTTTTTGGTCATGAAAACTGACAGTGGCCAGGAGAGCAGGGTGCTGACCACATGCTCTTTCATATCTGCATTCAGTGATGCCTGTGGGCTGAGGATGACAAGCCGGTGTAGAAGGAAAACTATTTAGTGTAGAGGTATCCAGCTTTATAAGTATGATGTTCAGGCTCTGTGCTGCAGGATTTGCATTGTTAGTAGTGCTAGTGTAATGACTTGTTGTTAGGTGTTGGTACTGATATGGTGAAGCAGGATTGGAACACAAGCATCAGTTTGCACTACAGTAGCAGTCAGTCAACATGAGCTTGGACTAGGTGAGCAAGGCTTCACTCATAAAGCTGTTTTATCAAAATAAGCAGCATATTCTTCATGAATATTGACACATTAAAGGAATACGGTCAGGACCTCTTTCTTGAGGAATGTTATTAGGAAGTTTGTATTAACTGCTGTTTTGGAAATTGCTCCTGGGAGAGGACAATTGTGGTCCAGATTGTTGAAGAAGTTACTGTTATATGGCTGAGAATTGTGGATGCAATGTGCAATCTTCAATCAGTTCACAGGCTGTGTCACAACAGCTGAACATTTCATGGTCCACCATTTGAAAAGTAATACGAACAATTATGAATTGGTATCCCTAATACAGTTCCAGGCTGTATTGGTAGCAAATAGTCATAGTATTGAGAAACGTTTGTAACCGGGAACATAAAAATGGTGTGTAATTAACAGATGTTACTCTCTAATGTGGAAATTAAATGTCTTTCTTTAAATGATTTACAAATTATTCATCTTCCACAAATCCTTACAAATGTTTCCACTAAGTTTCATTGTTGTACGCTCACTAGGTTTTCGTGGGGGATCTCTCAACTAGGGAAAGTTTAATTATAAGCACCGTGTATATGACTATACTTATCTTCATGTCTGTATTCTGTAACTGTCCATGGCAAACTCAGATGTTATACAATACAATAAATGCAGTATAATACAACAGAACAAAGGTCAAAGCAGTGTTTCTCCTGAAATGTATGCAACAGGAAATTCACAAATAATGCTGCTGTTAAGGCTTCTAGCAGAACTGTAATTATTGTAGGTGAAGTGTGTTTGCTTGCATTAACCCCTCAATACCTTACTGCACCATACTTTACATCTATGCCAGTGCCACTGTGAGCCCCTGCCACTACCAGACTCCACTTTCACTATTGCTAGACAGCCATTCACCAAATGCTCAGCTATTCACCCAGGCACATCTGTTAGACCAACTGTGCCACTTGATGTGTAGAGCCTTAACATGGTTTTTTTTCTGTCATTGTCTCTTTTGAGAATGTTAAAATATTTAGACTCTGTGCCTGTCTTATACATTAAAATTTTATAAAATGTTGACAAAATCATTTTATTCCTTACAACTAACCATTTCATCTTGTGAAAGAATTAACATGTGTTACCTCCATATTGTCTCACTTAATCATACACTGGCCCACTCTTCCTCTCCTTTAAATTTGCTCACTATTTTTAGTTGTAACCATTATTATCAACACAGTGTTACCAATGGTAGCTCATTCTGTGGATAACAATTTTTCCTGAATTGAGGTAATCCTAGTTTGTTATTCACCTGCTGTCTGCACAACCTCCATGATGGTGCGTACTATGCCATTGTGTCACACAGTTTGGCTTTGATGGGGTTTGCTGTTATACTGCATCTTTCCCATGTTGTGCTTATCTTTCATGGCAATGGCCGAATGACTTCCTGATTGCATGGCATACCAGCTGTTACATTTGCTGTGGCAATAGCTGTGTCCTCTCTCCAGCATATCTGTGGTTCTTAGTTCTCTGGCCCATGATTGATAAGGGCCAGCATGTCTGTAAATACTCAGAGAGCCTTGGGCAGTCTGTCAAATTTCATATAGGACTAAAGGAGAGCATGCACATGGGGTATTAGATTCACACATGGAACAAGTGGTTTCAATTTTTGCCTCTCCATCACAATGTAGGTTTTCCATAATTTCTATTGATCATGCAACAAAAATATTTGGTTGAGTCTTTTAATGAGACCACATCCAGCCTCTTCATCCTTGTCATTCATCCACCATAAGCTAGAGTCCTGTACCTAGTGATTTCACCTTCAACTAAACATTAGACACTAACCTCTATTTCATTCCTTTCTTCCTTTCAAACAAATCTGCAGTCCTCTGAACTTGATCTGCTTTGTATGATACAGAGACAAGTAGGCAGAAGTATGCAGTGCCCAACAGCCTTCACCACTGCCACCTCTTAGCATCCTGCGGATATTTGAGGAAGAGTTGCTACAATGGCCTCTCCCAACACCACAGGATGTTGAGCACTACATTGGTCTTCCATTATATGCTAGTAGTAGTAGCTCACTGGGAGTTGCTACTGCAATACATACAGATGCAGATACATCAGAGGAATTCCCAACTGGAAGACATAAGTTGTTACTGTGAGTTTCTAAAATCACTTCCACAGTAGACTAAAACATTAGTCATCTGACATGCTATTACTATACTAGTGTATAAAAAAACCTCAAAAAATTAATGTGCATAACTTGAAAAGAGTATTTGAAGGTTCACAGAACAAGATAAACCATTAATCACAAAATGTATGAAACTGAACCGAGTCGACTCCAGAAACTGAACAGAGCCGACTCCATGTATTTTGAAAAACTACCCATTTGAAAAGAAGTAAAAACCTGGAAACTATCTTAAACAACAACAAAAGTTCAGCGGACAAAATAGTTTCTCCCAGCTACTAATCATACTTGCGATAAATTAGTTCAGAAGTACTTTTGGCAATTGATTCCAGTCCTGAGATTTTGGTTTTGTGGATCTGGAAGAGAGATGTTTGCTGATGGGTGGCAGTATGCCTTGCATTGCATCCTAGATGTGCTTTATAACAACATTTCTTAAGGTTCTCTAATTCTGAACCCGTGGTAATTAAATTTTGAATCAGGGAGTTTGAAGTATTCCACTTTTTGCCATCCAACAGTACTTGAAATTTGCACCTTTGATGTACTCAATATTGCCCTAAACACTGAACAGAGTAAGTCATATTCTCTTTCATACATGCTATTACATGGTATACTACAATACTCTGATGTGATCAATCCCATGATATTGATCACATAAATAATTTAATTTCAAGTTATTATTATTTTACCAGAAGTGCTACTCAGTTCAAATTGTGATTCCTTTTGTTGGTTATGATCAAAGTGTTATGATCAGCATGTTTTATATGTTTATAAGAATAATATCTGAAAACTACACTGAATACAGGGTGAGTCTTATCAGCATTTAGAAGCCCCAAAAGTTCCATAGATGATGATGAGACAAGTAATTTAATATAAGGCACATGGAGTTACAAAAGTCAGGAAATACCCCAAAAAGGAATGAGAAATACTGAACATCTGACATCACCAGATGGCATACCTCATTGCACATGCAGCAGTTGGCCTAGGGCATGAAGAGATTATTGAGTGATGTAGTACTTGCACTAAAGCAAACAGTGCAAATTTCAGACATCTTTTGTGAATGTGGTCTGTTGTAAATGTTGAATTTGCAAATTTATGGTCCTTTCTGTAACCAAGTAAAAGCTGTTTTTAATTTGTGCTTCTTTCCTTTTTCCTCCTTTTTTCTGTTTACAGAAATTATGTAGTAAGGAACACATAAATCATTTACTGGTAGCAATGCAGTATGGAAGCTTATACCCATTTACTTGTGATGGAATATTGTATGTTTTTGTTGTATTGTACTTTGTATTAATGAGTGGTGACTGCAAGACCAGTAAATTAAATAATAAACCTTACTTCAATGTAAACACATAATTGTTTAATGGAATGAAAAAATACTGCTCGCCAGACACAAGACTCAAACTCTGAGCCCCGTGCACTGAAGTCATGCATGGGAGCCCAGAACCACACTGACGGGAATACTTGAGTAGGGTTGAGATGAGCAGGTGCAACAAACTGATAGGTTCAACTGGTGCATCTACAATGAAGTACTCCAGGTGGTGACATCATCTGTTGAACATTTGTCACCCACTTTTGGGATATTTTGTGACATCTGCAATACCATGTGTCTTAAATTAATTCACTCAGCATCATTTACATCACTTCGGAAATTTTTAAATGGTGATGAGAAACACCTTGTATATTACATTAATTACCCAGTGAGGAAGAAGCAATAGACAGTGGAGAATAACATCACTGTGATTCAGAGTTAGACTGTGAAAGAGATGAAGAAGGTTATAATGATACTTGTAGTTATTTTATTAGCACAGATAATATATGTAAGGCTCAAAAATTAAATTTCAAGAAATAAGCAAGATTACAAAACAAAAATTGAATGAAAATACCACCTCACCCAAGGCATATTGCTGAAATACTGGCTGCATATTGTTACTTATTTATCCTGGACATGAAGAAAGGCAGTCACAGAAATTTAACTGAACTATGAAATTCTCGTGGGTCACATACTGTAAGCTCAAATATAGTGTCATCACAGTTTGTTAAACACAAATAAACTTTCTGTAACAATAGGTTTCAATTGTCTATTAGTCCATGAAATCAAACAATAATACTTGGTGATAATTAATATAAGCCTTAGTTCCTGATAAAAATGAAAGTGCAATAGTTTCTGTTTGAATATGATATAAATCCAAGCACTACTTCTTTATGATGCATGTGTATTGAAATTATAACATGAAGCAAAGTTCCATCTGTGACTAGAGGGGCTGGAAACCAATCGCTCAGCTGTCAAAGCACTATACAACACAGTTGTAAATTTGTCCACATAAACATCAGTGGTGGTCATAGTTCACTTGCTTAGGGAAAGTTGGATTATAGCAACTGAGAGCAATCTAACCACTGGTTGGTCTTATATTTGCCATTTACAGAAGTTTATTTGACCAGCCTATTGTACTGGTGGCTCCAGGCTCACTTGCTGGATGTAGGCAATGTCACACAAATTGACATGTTCATATCTTCCATTTGCATGTCTGGCAAGGTCCCTAAATCATATACAGTAGTTTTGATGGTGTGTATGCATTACAAGCATTTCTTGCTTCTGTTTTGAGGTTTGCACTTTAGCCAGTAATAATCAAGAATACAAAGAAGAAACACTAAAAAATTGGGTATTTTGCATCCATTTTTAGATCTATATAGATGAATACTGTCTAGGTTATTTTTGTCACAAGACAGGAAAAATTAGAGTATTTCCAAGGAAGGTGTAGGCATATGCATTTTAATCTCTGAATGGCAGTTAGTTAATAGTACAGAATTTTTCTAATTTTTGGGTGAATGTAATGATGAAAACCTGGAAGTGGAAGAAATGTATAACTGAGTTGCTCAAACAACAAGTGTAGGAACCATTGTCGTTCACGTAATTACGAATGTTTGAAAGAAACAGACAAAAATCGTAACATATTCTTCATATTTATGACATAATTTTCTGTGGTAAATGATCATTTATAAGGGTAGTATTATTGCATAAAAGCAAGTAGTGAGTAAAGTAGAGCATCAATTATCCAAAACAATTTGGGGCTGGGGGTGTTCAGATAACAGATTTTTTACATAACTAATCCTTTTTTAGAAAAAAAAGTACCACTATCATTGGAGGAATATGAAATGAAGAAACAGATTTGTGTATTAAATCCAAAAGTGCATGTTTTTGTATGTATTACAAATATTGTACCTAGCTTACATAAATTACTCATTTTCTATTAAGGCATCCCTACCATCTATGAAAAGGAGTTCTAAATTAATATTTTCTCCAGGCCTGAGACATGCTTTTATTGTCACTAAATCTCATGCACATCTTAAACACAACAGCTGCACGACGTCACACTCTTCAAGTTTGCAAGGCAGTGAAAAACTTCCTCACTGTGTGGTTCTTTTATGGTACAGTCATCACTAGCCTCTATCTTGTCACTGCAAGCATCTTGGTCATAGATGACGTTACCAATGACCTCATCATCTGTCAGTAATCGATAACCAGGAGAATTGGTATCCCATTTAAACCAGTCTTGAATGTTTTTCTGTTCATAATCTCCAAATCTTGAAGATCCTTTAACCAGCCCATGCTGTTGCAATACAGATGTATGGTTGGTGGTTCTACAATGCAAGGACAGATGCAAGCATTTTTACATAATAATACCACCCTGTATTTATTTCTGAAGTGTAAAAGCAATGGCATGCAATCGGTAATTCTGAAAATGTTTTGTTGTCCCCAAGTCATCCCTCAAACTGTTCAATGCAAAGACAAAATGGAAAGTCTAAAGTTATTTTCTTGCCTCAGAACATTACTCCAGTCCTCTGGCATTAACTTGTAGGACGCTGTGCACACAGTAGTAGACGTTCAGACTGCTGTTGAGGACACTACTCTAGCAAAACATTGGAACAAACTCCTTCTATCAGATGAGCACCTTCATCTGATGGAAGGAGTTTGATCCAATGTTTTGCTAGAGTAGTGTCCTCAACAGCAGTCTGAACATCTACTACTGTGTGCACAGTGTCCTACAAGTTAATGCCAGAGGACTGGAGTAATGTTCTGAGGCAAGAAAATAACTTTAGACTTTCCATTTTGTCTTTGCATTGAACAGTTTGAGGGATGACTTGGGGACAACAAAACATTTTCAGAATTACCAATTGCATGCCGTTGCTTTTACACTTCAGAAATAAATACAGGGTGGTATTATTCTGTAAAAATGCTTGCATCTGTCCTTGAATTCTTTTGATTCTTGTAGGTGACCAACTATTTTTTACTCCCATAAAACAGTGTCAAGTTTGGGTTTCCCTATGAACAGAAAGGGTAGCCTATGTGTTCTGGTAACATTTCTGCACACCATAGCAATGATGCAAGGTTTTCTTGCCTTATAACCAGGAACTGACACTTCTTTCTAGGAAACTAGTGATTCTGTTGGCATTTTCTTCCAATAAAAAGAAATTTCATCTATGTTGTAGATATTTTTTTGTTACAGCACTTGGTGATAAATTTATTTAAAGTCTCTTTGAAACAATCTGCTGCTTCAGTGTGAGCAAACAGTTCTTCACCTTGAGTGTCCAATTCCCCAATTCAATGCCTAGATTTAAAGTGCATAATCCAGCCAGAAGAATAATGGGTAGCTTTGAGAATTGAAATAGTGAAGGCAACAGAGGATGAATTAGGTAAAAAGATGATGACTAGTAGAAATCCTTGGGTAACACAAGAGATATTGAATTTAACTGATGACAGGAGAAAATATTAAGATGCTGTGAATGAAGGAGGTGAAAAGGAACAGAAACGTCTCAAAAATGAGATCAACAGGAAGTGCAAAATGGCTAACAGGAATGGCTGGAGGACAAATGTGAGGATGTAGAGGCATATATCACTGGGAGTAATATAGATGCTGCCTATAGGAAAATTAAAGAGACCTTTGGAGAAAAGAGAACCACCTGTATGAATATCAAGCGCTCAGATGGAAAACCAGTTCTATGCAAAGAAGGGAAAGCAGGAAGTTTGAAGGTTTATATAGAGAGTCTATACAAGTGCCATGCACTTAAGGGCAATATTATGTCAATGGAAGAGGATGTAGATGAAGATGAGATGGGCAGTATGTTACTGCATAAAAAATCTGACAGAGCACTGAAAGTTCTAAGTTGAAACAAGTTCCTGGGAGTAGACAACATTCCATTAGAACTACTGATAACGTTGGGAGAGCCAGCAATGCACGAAACTCTTCCATCTGGTGAGCAAGATGTATGAGACAGGAAAAATACCCTCAGACTTCAAGAAGAATGTAATAACTCCAATTCCTAAGAAAGAAGGTGCTGACCGGTGTGAAAATTAGTGAACTGTTGTGATCGCCAATCTTTCAAAGTGCCGTTGTGCAGTTACGTGCGTCCTCTTCATGTGGCGCTGTCTGCCAGCCATGCAGCAGCAGCGCCACCTAAGCGACCAGCCAGCCAGCAGCCGCGAGACTTGGACTCAGTTATGATTTGACTGTTAAAGTGACACACATCTTACTCTGTTTACTTGATCTGTGACTTTCATGTATTGCATTGTCCTTGAAATATATTTGTTCAACTTGAAGTTATAACATGAACTATCGGTTTAATGAGGCACAGTTTCAAAATAATAACTCGATTTCTTTATAAGCAAATGCAAAAACTAGTATAAGCTGACCTAAGGGAAGATCAGTTTGGATTCCAAAGAAATGTAGGAACACTTGAGGCAATAGTGACTCTACGACCTATCTTATTTATATGATTTGTAGACTTAGAGGAAGCTTTTGACAATGTTGATTCGAATACTATCTTTCAAATTCTGAAGGTGACAGGGATAAAATACAGGAAGAAAAAACCAGTACAAGATTTGAGCGGCACAAATGGGAAGCAGTGGTTGAGAAGCAGGGGAGACAGTGTTGTACACTACCCCTGATGTCATTCAATCTGTGTACTGAGCAAGTAGTAAAGGAAACAAAAGAAAAATTTGGAATAGGAGTTAAAATCCAGGAAGCAGAAATAAAACCCTTGAGGTTTGATGAAGACATTATAATTCTATCAGGGACAGAAAAGGAGTTGGTAGAGAAGTTGAACAGAATGGATAGTGTCTTGAAAAGAGGATATAAGATGAACACCAACAAAAACAAAATGAGGATAATAGAATGTAGTAGAATTAAATCAGGTGATGCTGAGGTAATTAGACTGGGAAGTGAGACACTTAAAGAAGTAGATGAGTTTTGCTATTTGGGCAACAAAATAACTGATGATGTTCAAAATAGAGAGGATATAAAATGTCGGCTGGTGATGGCAAGGAAAGCATTTCTGAAGATGAGATATTTGTTAACATCAAGTATAGATTTAAGTTTCAGGAATTCTTTTCTGAAAGTATTTGTACAGAGTGTAGCCATGTATGGAAGTGAAACATGGGCACAAAGGAAATAGCAGCTTTTGAAATGTGGTGCTACAGAAAAATGCTTAAGTTTAGATAGGTAGATCATGTAACTAATGAGGATGTACTGAATAGAAGTGGGGTGAAGAGCAATTTGTGGTACAATGTGACTAGAAGATTGGATCAGTTGTCAGTTGGTAGGGCACATTCTGAGGCATCAAGGGATCACCAATTTAGTATTGAAGGGAAGTAAATCATAGAGGGAGAATGAGAGACAAATACACTAAGCAAATTCAGAAGGATGTAGGTTGCAGTATTTACTCAGAGATGAAGAGGGAAGAACAGGATAGAGTAGCATGGAGAGCTGCATCCAGCCAGTCTTTGGACTGAAGACCACAACAATAAGCAACAAGCCAGCCAGTAGTCACTTTAAAGTCAGTATTATCCCCAAGTTTCTTATTCAGTGAAGCACTTTTTCATAACTCAAAGGGCCACTTATGGACTGTACCTGCGTGAACCAAGTGTACACTGCAGTATCTAAATTCTGTTTTTCTGCCATTTTCATCATTCTTCTGTGTAAGATTCCATCTTCACTGCCAAGTCACTTGGCAAGTTTTGTAATAGTGTTACATTCTTTTTAATATCCATTCTTGTGGCATTCCATATACCCTAGCTAAGCTTGATCCACTAGCACCATTCCTCAGTTGGCCAAATATTTTACGCTTATTGGAAATATTGAGAACAACTCATTTACATTTATTAACTGTTGTGAACAGTATAACTACAGCATATTTCAAGTGAAGGCTAAAATGCCACTCATTGATGATGACTAGAGGATTGAGTTCAGGCAAGAACTAGTGGTCACTAGCGGAAAAGTATGATGTACAAATTTAAATTTATTGACTGAAACCCTTTCATATAATCACTGTTTCAGTTGATTCACAATAAGTTATCAATATCCTACTCTATAATATGTCATGTTCACCAAGAACACCTTGTAAATACCTTTTCAAGGAATTTTTCATATTAACTGTTTCACAATATGTCTATTAGCCCATGAACTTCATCATAAAAATTCAATCAGGATTTGAGGTGAGTACGATGTTCATAGCTGTTATACTAGAAGAAAAAAATACCTTTATTACTCTTCAATTGACACTGTGCAAAGCTCATTCCATAAGGAAGATATAAAAATAATTTTATTTGTTAATTTATGTACTAATGTCATGACTGATTTGCCATGGAACAGAATTTTAAGGGACCTATTTGAGACCTACAAACTTATGCAGATATCTTACTTTCAAGCTAATCTGTAGACTAGCTTAAACCCAATCTTTCCGCTTTTCTGTAGAAAAGGAGAAAGATTGGGTTTAACATCCTGTTGGCATCACGGTTATTAGAGACAGAGCACAAGCTTGGCCTGCATTCAGGATGGGAAGGAAATCGGCTGTGCCATTTCAAAGGAATCATCCCAGCATTTGTCTGGAGCAATTTATGGAAATAATGGAAAATCTAAATCTGGACGGTCAGGCATTGGTTTTTACCATCATCCTCCTGAATGGGAGTCCAGTGTGCTATGTAGTGCGCCACCTTGCTCAGTAGTATATAGAAAAGTAGTAACACACACACACACACACACTGATTAAACACTTCAGAGTCAAAGAAACTGGTACATCTGCCTAATATCATGTAGGGCACCAGCGAGAATGCACAAGTGCCACAACATAATGTGGCCTGGACTCGACTAATGTCTGAAGTAGTGATGGAAGGAACCGATACCATGAATCCTGTTGGGCTGCCCATAAATCTCTAAGGGGACTAAGGGGTGGAGATCTCATCTGGACAGCACATTGCGAGGCATCCCAGATACACTCAAGACTGTTCATGTCTGGGGAGTTTAGTGATAAGCGCAAGTGTTTGAAATCAGAAGAATGTTCCTGGAGACACTCTGTAGCAATTCTTTTTATGTGGTGTGCTGTATTGTTCTGCTGGAATTGACCAAGTCTGTAAGAATGCACAATGGTCATGAGTGGATGCAGGTGGTCAGGCAGGATGCTTATGTACATGTCACCTGTCAGAGTGATATCTAGACACATTAGGGGTGCTATATCACTCCAACTGCATATGTCCCAGACGTCACACACCAGGAGGAACACCACTGTGCCTCTCTAAGAAATTGGAAGAATTCCTCAGGTAGCCACAATACTTGCTGACAATGGTCATCTAGGGTAGTGCAGAACCACGATTCATCACTGAACATAATGTGACAGCTTTCATCAGCAGTCAAAGCTACCTGGTACAGCACCACTCCTGACAACTGTTTGTGTTGTGGTGTTTTAGCAGTCCACACAAAGGACAGCAAATCCCTACTCAAGCTGTTGCTTTCCTTTGACCAGTGGTACAGGATGACATAGAATGTAGCAGATAGTCCATTACTTGTGGATCTTCAACTTTTTCTTATGTAGTTTACAGGTGAATGGCCAGACATCAGTGTCCAGTGAGCACAGTATTTCAGTGAGCAACCACATTGCGATCATCAGATGCACTGATGAACTGACTGCTTAGGAGCTTGTTCATGGTCTGCTCTCAGGTGTGGATGTGCATACAGCATCTCCTGCCTCATCTCCTCCTCCATATTGTTCCATCGAAGGTTTATGACCCAGTGTCTTGTGCTGATGACGTCTCCCATTTCTGTTGCTCCGTATGACCCTGAAGACAGTTTGTAATGGGATTCTACTGTACTCTTCTGTGTAACCTAGTCCTGATTTTCCCCACATATACCAATGCCCATTATTTCCCAAAATTTCCTATCAAAATTTATTCTATTCATGTGATATCTATTCCTGTCTTTATCTTGTTGCTTGTATGGTTCAAAGTTTATCCTTCTCTTATAATTCTTTTGTGATAATTAGCCTGATTTTTTCTATTTTTTCCCACACCAAAGTGGCTAGATCTCAGTTGGAGGATCCCTAATGTACCTCATCATTACCCCTATTTTCATATCTACTGTAGTTAAATGGTCTGGCGTTTCCTTCCAATGATCTGTTTAAATTTTCTTGTATTCTTTCTCATTAATATTTCTGTCATTCGACTGTGGATCACTTTTCTGACATCTTCCCTCATAATTATACAGATAATTTCTTCCCCGTTTCCTTCTGTAATTCTCCACTCTTGTGCTGAGTCACACTATGGAAATTCTGATTAAAAACTATATACATAATTTCTCTCTAATCCCCTGTCCAGTTTATCTACATATTTCAGAAATCAAAATAGAATCATCTGCCCCATAAACTAAACCCTGTTGCACTTTCCTTGGTAATCTCCTCTTTCATACACCTTTTTGTGTAAGCTCATCAAATGATTGATCTAGGATTATTAATTTTCTCAGGTGCTTCTCTCAAAAATCTTTCATGTTACCATTCACTTCTCACTAATTGGTCCATTTATGAATTAACTTTTCATACTAGCTTGTTTAGTTTCTGACAATTTATTCAGAAAGCTGTTTTCAAAAGCACAATATGTCATTTCTGCATGAATATATTGGTTAGTCCAAGAGAGTGCTTCCTCATCCAAAGACTCTTTTACAAAATTTATCTTAAGCAAATCAGTCAAACAACTATCAAAATTATGACAAAAATGTTGTTAAAATCAACTGGGTTAAGGTTATTATTTCCTCTAAAACTTTTAATTGGCACATTGGTGCTCATCCCACTACTGTTACTTCTAGTTACAAAATTTTCCTCCAATTCAGATAGTTTTCTAAGAATATTAACTACTTTACAATTACATGGAATTACATTACAACTTTCTCTAGTGCAATAACTTTATCATTAACTACCTACTTTTCAAGTTATTAATTTTACATTCAAGATTATTATCATTTTCATCCATTTCTGATCTTAATACCTGGCCTTCTTGTTTCATCACATTGTGCATTATTTCAAAAGTTTTCCTATTTTCTCAACTTTATCAGGACAATTTTGTTTTAAATTCAGTCACTTCACATATAACAGAATCAATCTGTACATTGATTCATTTGTCCCCTGAGTAGGCAACTAATTTATATTTATTAAGATTCCCTATTGTTTCAGGCACTTGAATGCCAGTCTCCAAATTTCATTCTTCAACTCCTTTAACTTGTCATTTTTAGCAGTGATTTTACCACCCCTATCACTTTTTTATTGTTTTAATCCTACCAACCAAATCTTCATTTAGTTTGCTTTTTAATGCCTCAATTCTACCCCCCCCCCCCCCCTCCCAAATTTTTCTTCAGTTCCCTGCTGCATTTTTCTAGTTTTTCTTCAAAAAGCTTGGTTAGTAACAAACTATACTAATAATTCCCCCTGATAATCCTCTGTGACAGAAACTTCGGAATGGACAGCAAGCACTACTAACATTCCTGCCTACTGCTCCTTTGTCTTGACTCTGATTTTGTTCCTACCTTGTCATTAAAAACAATTTATATCTCCTAAGGCTATTCGTAAGTTTCATACTGTCCTTGAAAACTGGTTTTTTAATAACTGTGTAGGTAATGGGGAGCAGTTGTTGTAATTACAATGATGTGATCACTCGCATTCCCAGCACTTAATATGAGTACTTTTATTCTTGCAACATATACACAATGCGTTTGGCATAGAGCATGTACTACAGAAAACTGATCTGACAAGGAAACAGTTCTTCTTGCTATGGTAGGGCAGCGATGTTATTGGGGGATAGAGTGCTTCTAAATCCCCCCAGAGGACCACCCCCCCCCCTCCCTCAAATCACAAGAATGCAGCACAGTGACTAGTGTACATCATAATGTGTTGTCCTGCTGGCAATGGGTAAAGCCAACATATTGTAGTCTGCCAGGTATCTGGGTGCCCGTAAAGTGCGGCTGGCCTGTGATGTCAAGCAGTGGTGCCATTGGCACAGTGGTGATGCCCATTGAGGTGTTGGTGGCTGGTAGTGCGCCATCCAGTATTATAAAATTCTCTGGGGCCGACATGAGCAGGTAGCCCTCCAAAGAAAGAGTAGATTTCAGACCTGCTGTGTCAGTCGTAGGTGGAAGGGGCATGCAGTGCTCTAATGACCTCAAGACCATGCTATAGCCTGACTGTCTATTGTTTAATTTGCACCTGAGCATGACATGTGTACATGATTGGAGGTCCTTGTGCTCAAAGATGGTTGGTTTGTTGTGGTGGGATGGCGATGGGATGTGGATGTGGTGGATGTGGTTCCTGACATGTTTTACTAGGTTGACATCCACAGGGTCAGTGGTTTGTGGTACAAACTCTGTTGGGAGGGTGATCGGTTCCCCATAGAGCACCTCTGCAAGCGGGGCACCGAGATCATCTTTGTAGGCAGCTCGTATGCCCAGCAGCACCCAGGGGAGAGCCTCCGTCCACTTCAGGTTGTGGTGTATGAGTTACGTGTTGAGGTTGCAGTGCCACTGTTCCACAAGTTTGTTGGATTGGGGATGGGAGGCCGTTGTGTGGAACTGGTGGCACCCACAGAGGTGACAGAGCTTAGAGAACAGGGTCAACTAAAACTGCTGGCCCTGGTCAGTTGTCAGGGACTCTGGGCAGCCAAAGTGTGCAGTCCATAATGTGATGAAAGTTCGGGTGACGGTGTCGACTAAGGTATCAGCCAGAGTGTGGCCTCTACCCATCAAGTTGTCCTGTCTATGGAACATGTTCTTGTATCTGTCTGAATGTGGGAGGGGCCCCACGGGGTCTATGTGGACATGTTGCAAACAGCCCTTCGGGCTGGAGAATTTCCCGAAGGGTGGCTGGGCATGACGTTCTGTCTTGGCCCATTGGCATTGGTTGCAGGCTCTCGTCCATGCAGTGCTGTCCCAGTTAATGTTAATCCAAAAGAAACTATCTGTTATCAGTTTTAGTGTCGGGCGTACTCCGGGGTGAGACAAGTTGTAGAGGTGGTCGAAAACTGTCTTCCTGAAGTTCTGTGGGATGACAGGTCATTGCCTACCATGGGATACGTTGCATCAAACCAGTTTTGTTGTGCCTGCAATGGTGCACTTCTTCAGCTGGAGGCCTGTTGTGTGTCCAGATAGTAGGTTTTGAAAGTTGGTGTCAGTTGCTTGTGCCTCCAATAGTTGGTCAAAGTAATGGTGTGCTGATGTGGCAGCGAGTCATGAGACGAAGTCAGCCACCGTGTTGTCAGCTCCCTCATACATAGCATAAGTCTGTAGTATATTGGTATATTCTGAAATCAAGTTCAGGTGGCAGAATTGTCAAGAGGAGGTATTGAGTGGCAGGTATTTAACAGCGTCTGTGTAGATAGTAAGCTGCCAGGCCTCGATGTCGTGTGGGAAGTATCAAATCACTTTGTATATCGCCAAAAGCCCACAGTCAAAAGTTGACCACATCTTCTGGGAGTCAGTAAGTTTCCACGAGAAAAGCCATAGGGGTTGGGTTGCACTGGGGACTTTCTGTTGTAGCACTGCCTAAATCACTCAGTCGTTGGTGTCGGCTATCATAACCATATGAGTGTCCATGGATGAAAGGGCCAGGGCAGTGATCTGAGCAAGCTCTGTTTTGATGTTCTCGAAAGTTCCTTGCAAATCAGGAATACAAGTGAGCTTATGTTTGCCTGATGTGTTCTTGTCACGGAGTGACTCTGTGAGCAGGACGAGTGTCTCTGCGACATGGGGGAGGTGTTGTATTAAAAATTAATTACCCCTAAGAAAAGGCACAACTTGTGATAGTCCGTTCTTGGTGGTAGGTCCGTACTTGGTCTATCTCTTCTGGGGTGGGTTGGATGCTCGAAGTGTTGGCGAGCTGGCCTATGAATGTAACACATTTTTGCCAGAGTTGGCATTTGTCCTCATTGACAACAACACCCTACTCTGCTGGTTTGTTGAATACCACTTGCAGGTGTTTCTCATGACCTCGAGTTGTTTCTAAGAATATATGTACATCATCCAAGTAACAATAGCAAAAACAACCCGTCAATGAACCACTGGCCAGTCTGGGCTGCGTTTTTTAGTCTGAAGTGCATAAAGAGGAACAAATAGGCCAAAGGGTGTAATTATTGCAGTCTTTGTGATGTCCTTCATGGCCATTGGGATCTGCCAACTATCTCTTTTAGAGTCAATCATGCTAAGTATGGTTGCACTAGCCAGTTGCCGGAGGAAGTCCTGAATATTGGACATGGGCTAATTATCAATGATGGTGTGCATGTTCAAATGTCTGTAGTCTCTGCACATGCACCACATTTTATCTTTTTCCATTCTCATTGTAGTCAGTGAGGCGCATGCACTGACAGTTCCTTGATCATGTTCTCGGCCACCTTTAGTTTATGAGGGACAAGGTGGTGGGGCTGGTGTCGGACCAGTGGACCTAGGGTAGTATTAATTCTCAGCTATGGAGTTGTTGTTCAGGTGAATGCGATAGGCATTTCAGTATGAGCATCTTCACTGTCTCATATCTGCCAGTGGTTGGTGCATGCAGTAGGACATCACTGATAAGATTGATGTTGGTAGGGAGGTGGTTCAATAGCACCAAAAACTTGTCACAGTCGTCTGTGATCCTGGCCAACTGCATCATGCACTCACAGAGTGTGAACCATTCTTGCAGGGAATTAACTTGTAGCGGTGGCAAGTCGTCTGTGATCCTGGCCAACTGCATCATGCACTCACAGAGTGTGAACCATTCTTGCAGGGAATTAACTTGTAGCGGTGGCAGATGTAACTCAGTGTGTGGCCGGCGGTAATCTGCCTGGTGGCAAGTGACCAGGACCTGTATGAGGTTTTAATCACGTGAAGTACATGGTGAAGATTCATGAAGACTTTATGGTGGCACTGATAAAGGCGGCGGCTGGAGCTGCCGCATGGTAGTTGCGGTAGGTGTATTTGTAATGAGAGAGTCGTGACCAGTTATCACAGAATGTGGCACAGGTGCCACAGCTGGTGCATCGGCGTCATGAAGGATGGTGTAGTAGTGGGGAAGCAAGGAGTACAGTGCGGTGGACAGGGTGGCAGATGGCACATCAGTGTACATCACCCAACTCGGCAGCTGTTGAAGGTAGTCCTTGTGTTCACACAGTGTGTGATTCGTAGTTGCAGTCAGGCTCGCCATACTGATATGCTGTTCTCACGAGGTGTGAAAACTCTGTGCAGTTGCAGGTAGACATGGTATGCCTGCTATTTGAGTGACTTCATGTGGCAGGTGTGGCCCAGAGCATGATACGGCTGTTGTCAATGTGACGTTGTCGTGATGACGTGACATGGGGCACAGTACAAACTTAACAAGTGTGACGTCACCCGCGTGATCTATGGTATCACATAGAATGTAAAGTTCAGGTGTAGGCCATGGAAGAGCATGGTCTGGCATAGGTAGGTCATTTGTAGGATGGATTTGTCTGCAATAACCGGCAAATATCAGTTCTCTGCAGTGGAAAGTGGTCATATATGGTGGTGATTGTTGGTCAACAGTTGCAGTACTCTGGAGTATGTCTGTCCATAATGTCAGTATGCACTGAATCATTAGAATGAATGTGAATGGGTTGTAGTTGATTAACAGTGTCACTGATCAGTATATTACTAGCACTGGTTAGGTGGGAGGGGGAGATGGCAATGGCAGCAGGCAGCCATTTTACACAGTGCACACCTGTTGATGTAGCACAGTTAATTAAGGGTGTGGCAGGCTTCATCTCATGATCTTCAGTGCTAACATAGTACTTGATCTGTGATTTAGTGTGTTCATCTGTTTGGTGAGAGGTAACAATGCCCTGGTTTGGTGGTTGTTGAAACAATTGTAACACTGAATGAGATTTTCGCTCGGCCGTAGAATGTGCACTGATATGAAACTTCCTGGCAGATTAAAACTGTGTGCCGGACCGAGACTCAAACTTGGACCTTTGCTTTTCATGGGCAAGTGCTCTACCAACTGAGCTACCCAAGCACAACTCACGCCCTGTCCTCACAGCTTTGCTTCCGCCAGTAGGAGCCCTTGTTTTGTTCAAGACACCTTCAAGACTACCTTCAAGTTTGTGAACAAAGGTATTTATATGTAGGAAGATGTATCTGTTCTTTTGGACATATATATATATACACTCCTGGAAATGGAAAAAAGAACACATTGACACCGGTGTGTCAGACCCACCATACTTGCTCCGGACACTGCGAGAGGGCTGTACAAGCAATGATCACACGCACGGCACAGCGGACACACCAGGAACTGCGGTGTTGGCCGTCGAATGGCGCTAGCTGCGCAGCATTTGTGCACCGCCGCCGTCAGTGTCAGCCAGTTTGCCATGGCATGCGGAGCTCCATCGCAGTCTTTAACACTGGTAGCATGCAGCGACAGCGTGGACGTGAACCGTATGTGCAGTTGATGGACTTTGAGCGAGGGCGTATAGTGGGCATGCGGGAGGCCGGGTGGACGTACCGCCGAATTGCTCAACACGTGGGGCATAAGGTCTCCACAGTACATCGATGTTGTCGCCAGTGGTTGGCGGAAGGTGCACGTGCCCGTCGACCTGGGACCGGACCGCAGCGACGCATGGATGCACGCCAAGACCGTAGGATCCTACGCACTGCCGTAGGGGACCGCACCGCCACTTCCCAGCAAATTAGGGACACTGTTGCTCCTGGGGTATCGGCGAGGACCATTCGCAACCGTCTCCATGAAGCTGGGCTACGGTCCCGCACACCGTTAGGCCGTCTTCCGCTCACGCCCCAACATCGTGCAGCCGGCCTCCAGTGGTGTCGCGACAGGCGTGAATGGAGGGACGAATGGAGACGTGTCGTCTTCAGCGATGAGAGTCGCTTCTGCCTTGGTGCCAATGATGGTCGTATGCGTGTTTGGCGCTGTGCAGGTGAGCGCCACAATCAGGACTGCATACGACCGAGGCACACAGGGCCAACACCCGGCATCATGGTGTGGGGAGCGATCTCCTACACTGGCTGTACACCACTGGTGATCGTCGAGGGGACACTGAATAGTGCACGGTACATCCAAACCGTCATCGAACCCATCGTTCTACCATTCCTAGACTGGCAAGGGAACTTGCTGTTCCAACAGGACAATGCATGTCCGCATGTATCCCGTGCCACCCAACGTGCTCTAGAAGGTGTAAGTCAACTACCCTGGCCAGCAAGATCTCCGGATCTGTCCCCCATTGAGCATGTTTGGGACTGGATGAAGCGTCGTCTCACGCGGTCTGCACGTCCAGCACGAACGCTGGTCCAACTGAGGCGCCAGGTGGAAATGGCATGGCAAGCCGTTCCACAGGACTACATCGAGCATCTCTACGATCGTCTCCATGGGAGAATAGCAGCCTGCATTGCTGCGAAAGGTGGATATACACTGTACTAGTGCCGACATTGTGCATGCTCTGTTGCCTGTGTCTATGTGCCTGTGGTTCTGTCAGTGTGATCATGTGATGTATCTGACCCCAGGAATGTGTCAATAAAGTTTCCCCTTCCTGGGACAATGAATTCACGGTGTTCTTATTTCAGTTTCCAGGAGTGTATATATAGTTAAAGCTCACCGGCCACTTCACCATCTTCTTCTTTTGTGGGGATGCACAAACAGTGCCAGAACTCTTCCAGGAATCAACAAAAAACTGTGAGTAATGAGTATAATGGGCAGGGGTGCTATGAATATAGTGTGGGACAAGAAGTTGGGAACGTGGGTCTCACAGGAGGCATACCAGAGATAAGTCCCTGCCATTGCACTATCCTCTGTGTCCTTGGTGGCTCAGATGGATAGGGCATCTGCCATGTAAGCAGGAGACCCTGGGTTTGATTCCCAGTTGGGGCACAGATTTTCAACTGTCCCTGTTGACTTATATCAACGCCTGTATACAGCTAGGGGTATTCATTTCATTGTAATGAATATATTTGTGTTTGAATTTGGCCTACTGAAGAGGCATGCAATGAATATTTTTAATGAGGTTCATTCTATAGGACAAATTTCAAAGTTGATTTGTTTTTTTAACTTTTTAAAAGATTCTAAGCAACAGTTGTTGATACCATCTTTCTCAAATATACATTTTCCTCAATGAGTAGTTTTTTTTTTTTTTAAAGCAACTTGCATTCTCTTTGTGGGTAGATCATCTGATGATGTAGATCTTTCATTAGCTGAATATGCTGTCACTCTCACTTTTTCATTTTTTATCAACTTCTGGCTGTGTTGTTTCACCTCCTGTAATTGTTATTACAGCTGCTCCTCTCTGAACACTTTCTTGTGTAATCAATGTTTCTTTGTGTGATACTGCTGCTGCACCTCAATAAGTAGGTAGGAATAATAAGTTGTAGGTCTCCTTTGTAGTTGGTCAAGAAATTGTGCAACATTTCTGAATTCTAGAGAAAACATTTTTCACTAACACTTTGGTATTCTGGCTGAGTAGCCATTTGCCCCATTTGCTTACATGAATTTTGTGCATTGTACAGTGGTTTCTTTCCAGACCATAAATAGTGAGGAAAAAAAGCATTTGAAGTGGTATCGCTGATCTTACTGTAAGTCCTGTTTGATTTTTGGCTCTCTTTATTTACGGTACACAAAAAGATTCAGTAAAGTCATGCCTTTGTTGTTTGCTTATCAGAATCGGTTTTTGATCCCGTAGTGTTCATAGCCTGTCTCTTAAGATTCTCTTTGCTACTTTTATTTCAGTTTAATAGATGTCTTCATTTGCATTTTGCTCTCTTCTTCATGCAGTTTGCGTAAGTACTGCCTTCCAATTGTTACTACCTAAGCTGCATATAATAATGTATGCCAAACTGTAATTTTCCAGTTTTGGACATTAAGTAGGTATATTTGTTAACTGAGTTGGTCATTTTCAATTATTCTTACTTTTTTGTCTGATTTTTAAACATTGAGTGAAGCATGTAAAACAGATAGCAAGATTAACACGATAATTTTTAGTGATTGACAAAAATGCTTCAGACAAAAGTTGCCATGGGTGATAGGGCAGATTATGCGGTGTTAACAGCCTTGAAGAGATACAACAGTCAACTCTCTTAATTTAAATTGTGCTATGTTGTACTTTGGCTCCAGAACAGTATATATTGATGCGAAAAATCAGCCAACCTATTGCAAATAAAGGTTTATTATCCCTTGATCATGGTTTTGATATTTGTAAAAATATCTTCTTCAGAAGCATTGGCACTAAAAATGTATACAGCAGTTACAAAATGATTTTTACTAACAGAAAAGAAATATTAATAGAAAAACATTTCTGAAGTAAATGTACTCATTTATTACATCACATGTTGCACCAATTGATTAGATGAAGCTGAGCTCCTCTTGTCATAAATGAAATTGGTGAAACAAGAGTTACCACAAGCCATGGCTTTAGACAGCGTGAGATTACATGTATCGTACTGTAGAAAGACTACTCAGTAAATACCTACAGGTAGAGGCTCTTGTTATCATATAAACAGAATAGGTGTCTCAAAATAAAATATATGCATAAATTACATATACTTTATGCCAGAGACTAATTCAATTGCTAGAAATATAGAGGCTCAAGCGAGCAGGAAAAACTGGTCTACAGAGGGCACTGCTTTAGGCTGATTTTTCGATCTGTTCTGAATTACACAGTTGCTGTTTCACAGCCATGTTTAAGATTGTGAGCTATTGATGAGGTAGGTTATTTGACATAAATATTTTTTGATCTGGAAAGTAACAGAGTAAAATGCATTTAAAATAGGCAGTTTACTACTATTATTGTGTTGGGCTGAATAACACACCACTCTGAAGTTCTTGCAACTGTTGATGGTAATATGAAGTCATGAAGTAAGATATTCTCAAACTGTTGTATGTTGATCTTAGGGAAATAAGAAGGAACATTAGGATTTAATGACTATTTACAGTAAAGTCATTAGAGATGGGGCAAAACCTGAATAGGGTAAAAATGAGTAAGAAAATCACTTGCGTTCTTTGAAAATCAATCATGACAGCCTTTGTCTTAGTTTATAAAGGGCAATAATTGAAAACTAAAATCTAGATGGCCACTTGGTAGTACAGAACCCATCATTCCTCCTGATAGTCCATTGCCCTTTGGATGATCTGATTAAAGTGTGGATCAACCACAACCAATACAATAATGTTCTGAGATTCACCAGCAGATATAAATACTGGGAATATTGACACCTGCTGATGAAGTATGATACTGGTGGGTTAATAGCATCCATGAATGCGGTACATAAAATGAGATGATGGTGATCTGTTATTAAAATAGCAAAAATAGTTTGTTGTGCTGATTTATTACTCTGATACCTACCACTGCATTTGTACACCATAATTTATGCAACTACAATATGGTATTCTTAAAAAGAATCATCTGGGGAATTTATAAGGTCAGTTTCAAATACAAAATCAAAAGAATCTTGGGAAAAATCCTCTGTTACCATAAACTTCTGTAACTGCTCAACAACTAAGATAAAAAAGGAAAATGGAAAGACCTGTTATTCTGTAGTACACAATGACAACCATATAATATTTTGATAAAGAGTTGTGATGTCGTACAGGACTTAAAAACATGTCACATAATAATCATTGGTAGCTCTTTTCTTGTCATAAAATACAACAAATTCAATAGAAATTTGTCTCATTGAAATGAAAATAATAAAAATACTGCAGTTTCGTGGGTCACCTTTCCAGGGTAGTAAACAACAAGCACTGGATACTGGTTAATGCATGCTGGTTAATAGTACAATAATCTGTCATAGACAGATCATTATGTCTGCATTTAAAAACCAAATAAGACCAATTCCCTGTCACAATTAACAAATTAATCTCTGCCCAGGACCATCTACCATTACGTAAAATGAAATTACAGCAGTTATATGGAAGCTGAAGATATCTCCATAACCAAAGTGAGCAAATTACCAACACAACCAAATACTACAGAATTATTGTAAGAAATGATGAGTTTTTTTTAAAGGCAGAAGCAAATTGTCTCCATCCTTTAGTTTTTGATTATACTTGGTACTGAACTACTATGGACACTCTGTTTCAGGTTAATGCAGTGCCTGGAGGGTGTTGTACAAAGGGCACAGCATAAGGTGTGGAGCTGAAGCATGAGTGCAGTCTAATAACAGATACAGTTTCTTGATTATAGAGAAACCCAAAACACACATTTGGAGTGAAGCCAGCATCACAATGAGTGTAGCAGTAATATTTCTTTCATTTTGTGTAGTTTACTAATTGATGAAAAAATTTTATTCATCATTCAGTAGAAAGCTTACATTTTATTGTTCCATATGCCTCCACATTTCATCATGTGTGTTCACATGAGTTTGCTTGATACGATGTTTACCAGAAAGGTTTTAATTATGTTTTATCTGCTTGTTCCCTGTAGGCCAGCCACAAAAGTGTTAATTTTAGGAAAAATTCTATACTGAAATGCGTTAATGTCTTTACCATATTAGTAAGAGTTTTTACCACTGGATCATCAAATATGTAGTAAAAATATTTTGCCTTGTCACATTAGTTGGCTCTTCACTTGCCATATGTAAGATATTTTTTAAATTTTAATCTGTTTGTCTTCTGTATGTCAATGAACACTCAGAATATGTAATTTGTTAAATAATCAATTTTGTAATGATGAAACAACTATTGTATGAATTATGGCACATATATTTAAGACTTAAGAACTTATTCATTCATTGCACTCAATTATGTTTGCAATAAAATAGCACCTAGTCACTCAAGTATTATCTAAAGTTTAAAATAAAACAGGAAAACTTTTATTGTTTTATTTATGAATGATTCTTCTTATTCCATTACCCACTTCAGTGATATAATAAATGTTATAGATTGGGCTGCCATTAAATTCATTCCACTCTCACACTAATTTTTTTTATAGACTACATACTTTTCTCAGTTAATCACTCAACATGACTTACGCTTCACTTGAAAACTGTGCAGGACCACATGTATTTAGCCATTTTGATATGATTAGTAGCTTTTTCAATACCAGCAGTTTTCCTACACTCTATTAGGTGTAATAATGTCTTGTATTTTTGTGTTTCCATGTTATTGTCCACCTCCTATAACCACACTATTTAAGTGTATATGTTCACCTAATACATTCAAACCTTTCTTCCACTGATTAGTAACAACTATAATGCATGCCACTTTCATGTCTCCTACACATTACGTTCATTAGGATAGTGCATTGTCCATAGGGTAAATAAGCCATTTTACAGATAATTGCCAAACTTTCTTACTGTTTTTATCATCACAATCATCAACACTGAATAACAACTAATTATACATTTAACTATTCAGTCTAATAATTGCAGACCATTTTTGTATGGGTGTCCAGTCATTGTTATTATTAGTTACATTGATGGAAATCTTGACCTATTTTGCCTATTACTGTCAAGAAAACAATGTAATTGGAATCTTAAGCCTTTCGTGAATACATTGTTGACATCATGACCTAGATAGCTATGTGACTCCTTTTGAGAACCATTGATGCAAAAGTGTTTTGAAAACTCTGTACATAGTGGATATTGTCAGGATATGAGTTACATTAAAAAAAAAAAAAAAAAAAAAAAAAAAAAACCTATGTTGATATTTGTAACTCTGTATGTCACAAAGAACAAGCTGTAACAGTGTTGATGTTTCTTAAGGGCAGTGGCCCCCTTTGATGAATGTAGTGTATACATGTTCTGTTCCATAGATGGGAAGTAGTACATGCTGTACTTTGCCCTTGTGTTTATTACAGAACAGTATACAGAGTTATATAGTATAAAGTCCGACCCGATAGCTGAATGGTAGTGTGACGGATTGCCATCCTACCGGCCCGGGTTCTTTACCTGACTGCCGGAGATCTTCTCTGCTCAGGGACTGGGTGTTGCTTTGTCTTCATCATCATTTCATCCCCATCCAGCACGCAGGTGGTGCCGTCGAATGTAAGAAGACCTACACCAAGGCGGCTGGACCTGCCCCACAAGGGGCGTCCCAGCCAATGACACCAAATGCTCATTTCAGTTCCATTTATGGCATAAAAATATGCCAAATATTTTGATAAGCTTTTGGGCCTTGGTGCATCAGATTATATGGCTAAAGTTCCTGCTTGTCAATATGCTATTACGTATCCTGGTCAATGTTATTCACACAAAAATTTATTTTGTCATATGGTTTTTGCCTTTGATAGAGCCAATTGTTTTAGTTGACTATCACTGAACAGAGGCCACATATACACTAGCCATAGCACAGTTACAAAAGATGCCATTTTTGAAGATATACATGAAGGATCCAGCTAAGTACACATGACGTACCACAGTAGCATATCTTGCAAAGAATAGTAATTGACATGTTGCATGGTGAAGAGATCCACATGAATCACTATTTGATAATTCAACACCTGCATCCAGAAGATTACATTCTACAGATGCAGTTTGTGGATGGATTCAACCATCATATTAACCGGATGATAACTTCTTAAAAGTTCTAATATGGTCTGATGAAGCAGTAGTAATAGGTGAGGATAACTTCAATATGCATAATGCCACTATAGGTGTGCAGACAGCTTGCACATCTCCTAAAATCATGTATATCAGATTTGCTTTAGTGTGAATGTATTGGAAGTTGTATTTCAGGTCCCCACTTCCTAAATCAGTTGACTGCATCACCCATTTCGTTCGGTTCAAGGTGCTACAGTCTGGAGCCGAGCGACCGCTACGGTCATAGGTTCGAATCCTGCCTTGGGCATGGATGTGTGTGATGTCCTTTGGTTAGTTAGATTTAATTAGTTCTAAGTTCTAGGTGACTGATGACCTCAGAAGTTAAGTCGCACAGTGCTCAGAGCCATTTGAACCATCACCCATTTCTCACAAACAATTTGCCTGAAGTGCTGGAAGATATTCCATTTTACATTCAGAGGAGGTTGTAGTTACAAGATATTGGTGCACTTGCGTACTCTGCAAGGAATATGTAGAGCCATTCCTGGAAATGGGTTAGTTACATAAGTCCAGTTTCATAGCCACTGTATTTGCCTAATTCCTGTATATTTGTTCCTCCAGAGGCACTTGTCCTTGTGTGCACATTTATTCTATTGACAAAGAATGTACAAGAACTAGTAAAGAACATCCAACTGCTCATGTAACTGTGTATGCAAGTATGTCTGAAATATTTCAGAATAGCGTGATTCAGTGAGTTACTAAATGTTCGGAAAATGCAAGGAGGCCACTTTGAGCAGTTGATATTAAAGTCTTTCAAAATAACATTATCTTAAAAAATTTACTCCACATTCAGAAATCTCAAATATGAGTTATAATAAGCTTCTGAAGATAATCATTATCTTCTTTATCATATATTATACTATGAGAATCTGCTTTGAAGGCAGTGTATGTTTCATCAAAGACATGGTGTTGTGATAAGGTATTTGTACTATCTTAGCAGGCTGCTAATGTATTTCACCTTGCAACTTATGCTGAATGTAGTTTGTATGTTTAACTTTTTAAATTATTTTTGTCCTATTACAGATAATTTTTGTTTAATATTATTACTATTATTATGATTGCTATGCTCATAATTAAAATATTATAGTTGCAGGATATATATGGTTTAAAATATAGTGTATACTATATTATCATAGGAAAGAAAAAAAAGAGGACACCAAAATTGAGTTTCAAGGATCTCTGTATGCAGAATCTGTGTTGTTTGCCGTAGATGAGATTTTTTCTACAAGTAGGTCATAATCGATGATCAAAAAATAAATTCCATAGTTCTGCATTAGACATTATGAGCCTGTTAATATCTTCATCCTCCAATAAACTTTTTCTTAAAACTGTTAGCGGCTAGCAATTGTCTAATTGCTTAACACAGCATCATTAGTTTTTCCAGTAACCTGAAATGATCTGTTGATAGAAGGGGGCAACTTCATTTGCATGAACTGTATAGAATATTAACAGTACTTATCACTCCCCAATTTCTTGACACAAGAGAACAATGTAGGTGCGTGTCTATTCTGTGATGACTACATCATTATCTGGCATTGTGGTTTTCAGGCAAGGAGTAAATGAAGAACTGTATTACAAAGTTCCACAGTGAAAAAAATTTGAAAGACCAAATTTGATACTTCAGCTTTATATCTATCATCTGCCACCTTCACCCCAAAATCGTTACTCAGAAGTTGAGTACATAACTTTGAACCACTTACTGAATTTGTGAAAGACCAAAACTAATTCAGATACTTGGTCAGTTGGAATAATAAAAGTTTGCTTTTGAGTTCACTGAACACATCTTGAACTGCTCTCCTTATGTTCAGTATCAAAATGTTGACCAGGTTCAATGGTAAGTTGTGCGTCTTAATTATAGCTGTGAGCAATGACACAGGAAAAATTATATGGAACATGACAAGAATTATAAACAAAGAAATTAATATTCTCTAGCAGCTCAGTCCAGTGAAATGAATAAAGGTCATTACAATTCTGTCTAAAGTCAGTATAGCTGTCAGAATCGCATCCGTTCAAAAATGTGTGGATAGCCATCTGTCTTGAACATATAAGGACATTGCTTCAGTTCGTAACATTTTCGTTTCTTATGATGGTATTCCAGATACTATGGATTTCTTTATTGATTGCCATTTTTTATTTGTAGTTCACTGTTACTATTTGAGTTTACATATTGTTATTTTTTCATTTGGAGGTAGTGAGTGGAGCTGTGGACACTAGAAAATGGAATGCCATGTGGGAACATTTCTGACATATTCTTCTTTTTTGAGTTCAAAGAGAGGGATGACAGCAGTGGAGGCAGCCAGAAACATTTGTGCTGTGTATGGGGATAGTGCCATTGGACAAAGTACGGCAAAAAAATGTTTTTCTCATTTTAAGGACAATTGTTTTGACATTAGTGACACCCCACATTTATTTAAACATGTTAATCTACAGTCACCCACATCAGTGTACTTGAGAACTGCCAAATTTGATGAACTGTTATGATTCCACCATGTTGAGAGATTTCCAAAGAATGGGGATGGTTCAAAATCAAGTGTATGGGTACTGCATGCTCTAAGCCAAAATCACAAAAATCAGTGAGTGGTCATATGTGCATCTCTGCTCACTCATCATCAGTTGGCTCATGAACAACACCAACCATTCCTATCCTGTATCATTACTGGTGATGAGAAATGTTGTCTTTATGCTAACATAAAGAAAAGAAAGGAATGACTGAGCCCAAACAAAGCACCAAATCCCTGCACAAAGACCTAAGTGCATCCACAGAAGACAATGTTATGCATCTGGTAAGACAGCGATGGTGTGATGTTCTAGGAATTGCTTCCCCTAGGTGTAACCATCACTGTTGACATTTACTGACAACAGCTGAGATGTCTTGCAGACACAATCCATGCACAGTGATAAGGAAGACCACGTGAAGTGATGCTGCTCCACAGTAACGCCCGCCAGCATTCTGCTAGACTGACAAAAAACACCACACAGGTCTTGCGACCTTGGATTTTCACCTTTTCCACTCTCTGTTGAACAGCCTTCAGGAAACGTCCTTTCTGCATGAAGATATGCTATGAAAATGGTTTGATGAGTTCTTCAACTAAAAATCACATAATTTCTATAGCCGCAGAATCAAAGAGTTATCACAGCATTGGCAGACTGTTGTAAATAGTGAAGGAGCATACATTAGAGATAACCAAAATCTCTGTTCGAATTTATTCATCAACCCAATATATGCTAATTGCCAATACCAGATATCAATGCAAAAACTTTATTTTTTATCCCTTTTAATGTAAATGACTTAAAAATAAACTTACAGAAATGGTGTACTGGTTACAAGAATTAAATTGTGATGTTTATTCAGTAAAAGGATGCTGGCTAATTCATAGTGAACATGGATTAAGTGTACCTTATCAGTGCTAATTAGCCACATGTTATTGTAGAGGAAATCTGAAGTATTATGGTGTTTCAATCTTTATCAAACAAACCACTAATTTAGAATATGAAGTGTAGAAGCAGTTTTTGAAGTTTCAAAAATGCTGATTCTAAGTCAGGAACTAATAGCTGTATCAACATAACGCTCTCCTACTAATAACATGGAATTATTTCTAGGAAATCTTGAAAAAATGATTAGAATTCTCTTAAAATACTATAAAAATTTAAAAAAATGATACACCAGGAAGGAGCTATGTAAATTGGTCACAAATTGAAATTCATACAGGTATTGACGGAAAATACAAAATTGTAAACTTTGGCAGCCGGTGGATGAATATATGATGCTGCAGCACAATTTCACCCTGCAGCTGGCAAGTATAGTAAACTCAGGACATGCCAGTATCAGGGCATAAAGTCTTCGTGAATTTCATACTGTGTAATCAAGTGGACAGTAGCTATGCCTCACAGACAGGTGCACAAACAATACATGCAGATGTTAGCATTTCAGAGAGGGTATGTTGTTGGGCTCAAAGAAATTGGTGGGACTTATTGGTGAAATGCTCAACATTTGAATAGTGGCAATGAGATTATTTGACAATTTCAGCAGGAATGGGTAAACCATAGTAAAACATAGTAGCAATAAGGAAGTGGTCGAGCTAAGGAGATGACAGAAAGTGAAGACTGAACAATTCTTAGAGGCACTCAGAGCCCTGGATGCAACATTATCATTGATCAGACATACAACTGCTTTTTCAGTGACCACAACAACTATTAATAGGTAGCTCACCGAAAAGGGGCTGAGGTCATGGTGTCCCTTGCCCCAAATGCCATTGACCTCTGTACACCAGAAAGCCCATTTGCAGCAGTGTCGGGTACATTCAGCCAGAAATCGCAATGAATGGAGTAGAATTGTCTTCAGGGATGAGTAACACTTTGAACTGATGCCCATAGGGCAGCAAATACATGTGTGAAGACAACCTGGACAGCAGCAGGATATCAACTGGACTGTCATCCACTATATGGCCTGACAAGTGGGTATGACGGGCTGGGGTGCCACTTCATTTCATAGCAGCCACCCTTTTGTTGCCATCTGTGGTATCCTTAAAGCACAGTAGTACATCAACTATATTCTATGTGCCATTTTGTTGCCCTTCAGTGCAAGTCATCCTGAGCTTACATTCTGGTGAGATAATACCTATATGCATACAATGAGAGTTTCTATCGCTGGTCTTCATGCTTCCAAACCATACATTGGCCAGCAAGGACGCTGGATCTCTTACAAGTATAGAATGTTTCGAGCATTATGGACAGTGCCTTCTATCCAGCTCAGGATTTCGGTGATCTAATGCACCAGTTGGACAGAATTTGCCACAATATTCCTCAGGAGGAGAGACAATTCTGTCAATCAATGCCAAACTAAATAACTGCTTACAGAAGGGCTAAAGGTGAACCAATTAATTTCTGATTTCCTCAATTTGTAAAGCTGTGTCTCTCAAATAATTCATTCAGTTTTCCTGAAATTGTAATAATTTACTTCTCTGTAAATGCAAATCACATCTATCGATATCCATCCTATTTGGGTAATTCTTTCCTGGTGCATAATAATGGCAGAGTTATAATATTTAGTAATATTAACATAGACATTAGGTATAAGACTAAACATATGTTGTACCTATTAGACATGTTAAGATCACTAGACTACTACTGTCTGTATGATAATCCCATCAGGCTCAATGCAAGCTTAGATAATATAATCTGCAACTTTCAACCAAATAAAATTGTATTTAATACTACAGACCTCACGATTTCTGACCATGCTGAACCATGGCTTAGGCCCCTCTAAGCTAAAACATAGACAGTTCTTCACCTTAACTTGGAAGGGAAATCAGACCAAGCAATGAACATGAACTGAATCAGTTAAAAAACCATCTTAGCTTCATCAGCTGGGGTACAGTAGTCGCTAATGTTATGTTTGCCCACGAATCAACACAGAAATTTTTAAAATTACTTGTAGAAAACATTGTCACATGTCCCATCTATAACAAAAAACACACAAAACAGAACTAGTGTAATAAACCTCAAGAACTGAGGGACTGGGGCATGCCACACCTGAGCCAACTTAGTGAGGAATTGACTGAACACTGCGACAGATTGCAGCAGAATCCAGCTGAGAAGGAAGCTTAGGCAGCAACAAGAAGGATGTATAGATTAGAAATGAGAACAGTCAGAGGATACTTAATGACAACTGTATACTCAACTCAAAGTGTGAAGTAGGATGGAAAGTTATTAAAACAAAAGTAAGATCTGAAATTAAACGCAACATTTGAATCTAACCAGGCACCTAAATGCACAATTTACCAGTCCTGGCACAAATAAAAAATCTCGCTGAAGATGTAAATAATGCCATATCTTTGGTCCCAGCTCTAGACAGTAAGCTATTGACAATTTCTGCTGGTCTTGTGTAACTTACAGAACAGTATGTGAAGCAGTTGTCAAACTTAGCAACTCAAAAACCAAAAGCTTCTATGGGCTCTCAAACTATGTAATGCAAACATTAATAAAGAAATTTTACAGCCACTACCTCAAATCATCAACCAAATACTTCATGACAGGATCTCTCCAGATGGCCAAAAATTACTATTTTAATACCTACTCATATAAGAGGTGATAAAGCATCCCCTGATAACTGCCATGCCATCTCACTCACACCAATAATACCAAAGATAATAGAATATTATATGTACAAACAGATGGACCAGAATTTCAATGAGAATACCATACTTAGCTCTTAACAACGTGGTTTCTTTTAAGTTTAAAGAAATAACCTCTGAAACTCTTCTGGATTTGAGAAAAATGTTTGATACTGACTCCCACAGCATACACTAATCATAAAGTGCCAATACTACAGAATTGGACAGAATCCTCTTCATGTTGCTGAGTCACAGCAAAGCAAGGGAGAACAGTCAGTAACTATACTCAAAGATCAGAATGCTGATCTGCTACAAAAGAAACCCCACATGGCTCAGTACTCTGTACTTTCTTATTAACTGTGTGTATGAATGATTTACCCTCATTTTTACGATTTGAGTTCTTATTAGACACAGGTGATACAACTCTAATTATGCAAGTTGAAGATGTGGAGGAGCAATGGACAAATGTATTATTGGTTTGAGATAAAGTGTTTACAAATTATAATAAAAGAGAAGTCATTGTTTTCAGTTTTAGTGTCTCCAATAAAGATTACAAAATAATTAACCTGTTGGGTTTCTACATGTACCAGAAACTCAGCTGGATGAGTCACATAGAAAAACTGTGCTCGAAATTATCTTGAGTGATTCATCTGTTGTACAAACTGAGGAATAATTAAGCATAAACCTATTAGTGTATGGACATTTCACATTTTTCCACTCTTGCCTTACAAAAGGAGCTCTTCTACATGGTAACTCCCCCAGCTCAAAATTGTATTCAGATGGCAAGAAAAGGCTGCCAGATGTATAGCAGCACTTACCACAAGAGATTTTTGTAAAGATTACTTCAAAGATCGTAGTGTAATTGTAATTCATAGCCTCTGTATGTAAATTTGCCTTCTCAATGTTAAAGATAAGTTATATGATTTTAACCTTAGGATGTCTGGTCTCGAACACAACACAAGAACTGGACAATCAATTGATACACTCACAGTAAGCTAGTTAAGGTTCACAATAGCCACAAATATCTAGTACCCAGATTTTTCAGTAGACTTTCAAAAGCTATCCATTGTCTTAGCTACAGTACATTCAAAACTGTTTTAGAAGATTGGTTTGAGAGGACAGCATGCTGCTCCATAACAGAGTATGAGGAATCAGACTTAAGTGACTCAAAGTTCTAACTAATTACTGTCAGACAAAGTTGTAAGAAATCACTGCTTAAAAGGTTATTGCATATATAATTTTCACATAATAGGTAATGATGTTCCACTGATGCAAATATCATGAAATTTTATATACCTCATTTCTCTTAGCCTTAT
Organism: Schistocerca serialis cubense; assembly: GCF_023864345.2. NCBI lineage: Eukaryota > Metazoa > Arthropoda > Insecta > Orthoptera > Acrididae > Schistocerca > Schistocerca serialis. The sequence continues at coordinate 713,605,526 of NC_064640.1, forward strand.
ATATAAATATTTCTACCAATAACATGTAAAATGTTTGAAGTGAAATAAACTGTATTCTGAACTCTATTCGCTAATGGTTCTCTCCTTATCCATATTTTGTGACACAATTTTTTAATTAATGGATGGGTAGAGCCATAAAATATCGGTTTCACCAATGCTGGATGTAGATTAATGGATTAATTTGTTTTTTTTACCAGTCACACACAAAAAGTCGGTATAAGGCAAGACAAGTAGAGTCACAAAATTTGTGACTGTTTAAAGATCACAAGATATTTCTCAGAAGAGTGGTCAGTCAGCTTTTGGGCACCTCAAGGATCATTAATGGAAATTGTACTTCTCCTGATCCATATCAGTGACTCGAACGTCCATAATGATTTACATAAAACAATATTATTAACAAAAGCAGTTCAAAATGCAGATACCCTATATGTAGTTAGCTCTTTTATACGTCAGCTCAGTAAATTGTTAACAATATATCAATTCACTACAAACCCTGAGAAAATAATATTAATAAATTTCCATAGTAGTCAAAACAGTATTCTGCATTAACCTGCCGTCATCGTCAACAGTCAACCCATTGTAAATAAAGAAGCAATAAGGGTCTTGGTATTTAGATAGAATGTGGCCATAAAGGGATAAGCACATTAAATACATCAATTCCAGTATGTGAACAGACTAGTAAATTTTAATGTGTCTAAAGGGATCTAGGAACAAAGAAATACTAATGTGTGCCGTATCTGGTTTGTAAATTTACCTAATTTTTGGGTGCTAAATACACTGGTAGAATGAGTTTTTCTCTATGGTGTCACATTTCCTACATACACAGCAGGAAAAAAAATGGTAATAGCAAAAACTGACACAATTAAGTCAAACAAAAATACACATTCAGAGCGTTTGAAATGAATACTATTTGGTATGTATATATGGGCATGATGCCAATAAAAGGTCCAAAGTAGTTCAGCACATATTTTCACCTTTAATAGTCTTTGGTTTTTGAAAAATTCGATGCCAGAGCTCTCCTTTTGTTTGCTGTTTCATCACTCTCCCTAACAAGACCTCAGCAGTAGTCACCCATCATCAAAGGGCTCCAATGGCCTTGGTGACGGTATTCCATGGTAAGAATGTCTCGGTGAAAGCGTTCTCCATGCTCATCGCTTACGGCTCCCAAATTTTCCAGGAAGAAATCGAGGTGAGAATGTAAAAAGCAACATTCTTATAATTTTCTAACAGTTCTTTCATAATGGTAACATAGTTTTCTCTTTTCTGTTATCCAAAAAGCCTGTCACAATTGCTTTAAAAGAAGACCAAGCACGTAATTGTATTTGTGTGCGTTTGGTATCAAAGGTTGGATCTTTCAGAAATTTTCTTATTTCTGGTCCAACAAATATACCGTCTTTCAGCTTTACCTCACTTACTTTGGGAAACTTTTCTTTTAAGGGATTGAAGGCCTCACGTTCTTTATTCAGAGCTTTGACAAAGTTCTTGATAAGGCTCAACTTGGTATGAAGGGGAGACAAAATGATTTTATCAGGTTCAACCAATGGGGTATTGTTCACATTTACGTTTCCAGGAACATATGACTTCCTTATAGGCCATTCCTGGACTGTATAGCGGTTCATGGTGTCATGGCTGTCCCAAAGGCACAAAAAGCAGCAATATTTCGTGAATCCAGCCTGTAAACCTGTAAGGAGTGCAACAACTTTTAAATCATAGCAAAGCTGCCATTCACGATCCTTAAATTTGATTGCCTCTAGCAGCAAAGCCATGGTTTCACAAGTTTCTTTCATGTCTACTGCGTGAGCCAAAGGTACCATAATCTGGGGTGAAGTGATACAATGGGATGAATTGAGACAAAATGCAACGTTTGCTATAATATATCTCTGTATTAGCAACTGAAAGTAAATGTTGGCTACAATGATGTTTCTCGACCATCTAGGTCTGTTCTAATCCCTGTGACAGTCAACTGTTTTTTCGTGGCAATTTTTCAGGTCAGTTGAATTGTTTACTTTGACAGGTTATGTTGTGCTTTTTTTTTAGGATACTGGAAACTTTACTCAACTAACACATACCCTACATTTCTAATAAAGCTGAATTTCTTGTAAAAGTTGTGGATGCAAATCCTGTTGATATTGAAGAAAACCTGGATGAATCTGTAAAAAGTCTGCTTCGGGAGCTACACTATGGGAAAGAAAAACCTAGACCAAGAACCAGGTGGACAGAAAGCTCCACGTTGAACCAGAAAGAAGTGTCAAGAACGTTGGAAAAGATGAACCAGAATCAGAAGAAGAACTGGAGACGTCTCATGACAGCAATGGCAAAGACGAGGCATACTATATGGCTGCCCCAGAAGAAAGTCAGAAAGAAACTGCGAAGTAGTTGAGCCTACCACAGAAGTTGATTGCATGACCCTCACTGTAGGAAACTTTTTGCTTGTAAAACTAAAAGACCAAATAACAAAAAAGGATAAGTTATATTGTTCGCAAGTCATAGGTGTGTCAGAAACCAGTGGTGGTAGTAACAGGGTTATAGAAGTAAGTTTTCTAAAACAGTATAGCTGCTATAGAGACACATTTGCATGGCCAGAAATCAAGGAGTCAAGTATTGTATACCATTTATGTATTCCAAAGCCAGCGACTCTTCACTATGCTCACCTTCAGTTTCCAAAAAATGTTTTCTAATTTCTTTGTGAATAAATAGTTTTTTAAAAACATACTATTTGTTTCAGTTCACCCCAGCACTGTTAGTACATGATACAGCAGCCATTTCATATATTGTATCACTTCAGCCCTTTACCTGGGGTGAAGTACAAGGGTTTTCTTTAAAAAAATAGGTAAAGAAAATAAGAAAATTAAAAAGGATTACATGGAAAGATACTCTAAACATAGATCTAACCAGCCACTGGTATAAATAGATTTTCTTTCAAAATTATGTGTGTTAATATGTTCTTAATTTGCGAACTGTATTACTTCACCCCATTTTCCAGTACCGATGGAAATGCATTGCCATAATACAGTAGTACTGCTTTCAAGCTGGTTTTACTGAAGTCAATAAGTAGTCGCCACTCATGTGGGTTTTGTTGTACACCTAGCTGCATCATCACACCATTGACATCTCTACATACACACACGAAATTCTGCATATCGAAATATTGAGCGAAGGAAGCACCTCTTAATCTGGAACAGGAAATTGTGGTCCCCGGAACTAGAAGATTCCGTTGTTGCAGTCTCGACCCCAAGAGATCAGCTTGGTGTTTCGAAAGTTTTAGATAGCGAACCAAATCGTTCAATTCCTTTTGATTAAAGAGCTGAGGAGAGGTGTCATGATATTGAGTGCAGTACTCTTCTATATATTCAATACTTTCTGATCCTACACACATAACAAAAGTTGTTGGGGTGGTTTGGACAGCAATAAGATTTGCTAGTGGCCATTTTCTTGGTGCAAGTTTCTAACACAAAAAGTTTGCACTATCTTTCACAGGAAACAGTCTCTGAGGATCTCTTCCACACCCTTGAATTACCATACCAACCATATACTGACGATCTGTAGGTCTTCTACCTCTCCTGCGCAAATCAAAAACGAACAATTAAACATCAAAACAGAAGAGGAGCAAAAAGCGAAGTACTGAATACAAAAAATAAAAAAAATCTTTAAAAACTCAAAAACAGTACATGCTAGAACATTTTGAAAAGTATATTCGGATTCTACACACTAGAGTATATACTAGTTGATGTATCACATCGCAGATGTAAAATGGCTGTTGGGTAGTGTTGTTATAGGAAGCAGAGATAGACAGCTGTATAAACCATTGTAGAAAACAGTGCAAGCGCTGTTGTTACCATGCATGAATGTTATAGACAAACTAACGAATATTTAAAAATTTAACTGGCACAGATAGTTGCATGAGACACGATTATGACATACACACTAACAATTCAGGATTAAAAGGAGATAGGCATGTAATCTCAACTAATATGTGTTTATGCTAGAATCGTGCAAGCAATATGGGAATAAAACTGTTCTACATGTTGCCCGATGATTTGAAACATTCACACATCAAAAAAAAAAAAGTTTTGCATCACCCCGGTTCCCTGAACACTTGAAGATAGACGTTGACTGTAAATGTTGTATCACAGACACAGTCCCTTTGACTGTACAGAGATGTCACAAAACCTCCTGAAAGATGTAGACAACCACGCCTGAGCAGCACCTGTCAGCCGGAGGGGGTTCGACAGTTGATCAGTTCGTCATTCAACCAGGAAGGAGGTACACAGCTAATGTTATCTGAAGTTCAACAATGTCTAGATGGTCAATACCGCGGTTCTATCGCTTCTGCATTGTTACTTTGTGCCAGGAAGGGCTCTCAACAAGGGAAGTGTCCAGGTGTCTCTGAGTGAACCAAAGTGATGTTGTTCGGACATAGAGGAGATACAGAGAGACAGGAACTCTCGATGACATGACTCGTTCAGGCCGCCTAAGGGCTACCACTGCAGTGAATGACCGCTACCTACGGATTATGCCTCGCAGGCACCCTGACAGCAATTCCACCATGTTGAATAATGCTTTCCATGCAGCCACAAGAAGTCGTGTCATGACTCAAACTGTACGCAATAGGGTGCATGATGCACAACTTCATTCCCGACGTCCATGGCGATGTCCATCTTTGCAACTACGACACCATGCAGTGCAATACAAATGGGCTCAACAACATGCCAAAGGGAGTGCTCAGGAATGGCATCACGTTCTCTTCACCAATGAGTGTTGCGTGTGCCTTTAACCTATCGTCGAACACGTGTTTGGAGGCAACCCAGTCAGGCTGAACGCCTTAGACACACTGTCCAGCGAGTGCACCAAGGTGGAGGTTCCCTGCTGTTTTGGCGTGGCATTATGTGGGGCCGGCGTACACTGCTAATGGTCATGGAAGGCGCCATAATGGCTATACGATATGTGAATGCCAACCTCCAAGTGACAGTGCAACCTTATTGGCAGTACATCAGCAAGGCATTCATCTTCATGGACGACAATTCGCGTCCCCATCATGCACATCTTGTGAATGGCTTCCTTTTGGATAACGATATCGCTCGACTAGAGTGGCCAGCATGTTCTCCAGACATGAAGCCTCTCGAACATGCCTGGGATAGATCAAAAAGGGCTGTTTATGGATGATGTTACCCACCAACCACTCTGAGGGATCTACAACGAATCGCCATTGAGGGGTGGGACAATCTGGACCAAAAGTGCCTTGGTGGACTTGTGGATAGTATGCTATGACGAATACTGTCATGCATCAGTGCAAGAGGTCGTGCTACAGGGTATCAGAGGTACCGGTATGTACAGCAATCTGGACCACCAACTCTGAAGGTCTTGCTGTATGGTGGTACAACATGCAATGTGTGGTTTTCATGAGCAATAAAAAGGGCAGAAATGGATTTTATGTTGATCTCTATTCCAATTTTCTGTACAGGTTCCGGAACTCTCGGAACTGAGGTGATGCAAAACCTTTTTTGATGTGAGTATATTAAATGTAACTGCATTTAAAAGATCTGGTAAGTGAATACTGGAACTTTAATATAGGTACATATGAACATTATTATTTTTCATTGCAAACACTAAATTCTTATAAACTCCAGTATCGCCTGGTACATCATACTGCGTATGACTCAATAGGCTAATGAAATACACTGCCTGACAAAAAGGTGAAGCTCTCAGAACGGGAGGATTGTATCAAATACAGCGTAATTGGTTCGGGGTTATGTGGTGTTACTGCAATGATTACAAAACTGAGTCACATTTACAAAGAACTTGGTAGTATGTGCTCATCTAACAATATGAAGTTGCAGCCCCTCTAACCCAGATAGATACACTGAATCATTTGTAAACTGTTGTATCCTCTACTGAGACAAGAGGGCCAACGGCTGTTGAAACTGGTCGTTGATATCCTGGATACTGGCACTGGAACAGAGCTGTTGTCTGAGCCGGTCCCACACCTGTTGCATTGGGGAGAGACTTGGGGTTCTTGTTGGCCACAGGAGTACCTCAACACAACACCCACAGTTCATAAAGACTCCTGCCCTGTATGGGCAAGCATCATCATGCTGAAAAATGGTGCTGCAATATTGTGACGTCACAGGTAAGAGGGTTTTTGTAACACACCATTGTACTGTCAGAGATCCTTCTATCACTTCCAGCTATCAGTAGAAGCCATACCCAGTGGCTCCCCACACCATGATGTCAGGAGCAACACCATCGTGTCTCCCTGTAACAATTGAAGAATGGGACAATACCATTGTGTCTCTCTCAAATATTGTAAGAACGAAGAACGGACCTCTCCCTGTCACCACCATATTCACCAATGATGACGAACTATCATAGTGCAGAACTGCAATTCATCACTCAACATAATACAGCACAATTCATTAGCAGGCAATGTATCATGCTCACAGCACCACTTCAGATACATGTGTTTATGCTGTAGTATTAATGGCAGCCTACGAATGGGATGGTACATCCTTAGTTTACCTGCTTCTACTCTTTGACAAAAAGTATGGTATGACGTATAACGTATAGTGTTACATGGAGTCAATTACTTTTTCTCAGATGACAGGTGCATATGTGAAGGGGTTACGATTGACTGGGATCTTGATGATGAGTATGACTCCGCTCACATTCCCATGCAGTACAAAATCAGGCCACTGTCACTCCCAGATTTCACATAATTCTGGATACTGAATGAGACGATCAGCTACCTTAATAGAGACCCACAGTAAGACTACTTTCAAACTCTGCCAGGAGCTGATAAATCTGTCTCACACGAATACATATCTTTCATGGTAATCACTCTGCATCTGATACCATTAACATCCTTTATTTATCCTATCAGACCAGGTAACAAAGTAAACCTGATCAAACCTAATACATTCTGGTGGCTGTTTTACCTGTCAGAAAGAATTACAAATCTAATCATTTAACCATCAACCAATGTTGTGTACATGCCTGAAGTTGCATTGACATCTAATTATGTCCTATGGGGAGCTTCAGTTTTTTCCCTTGGCCACTGTAAACAGATAGGATAATGGGAAGCATATCTAACCCATCTTATTGCGAATTAATGACTCTTGTTACTATTGTCATTTGCGTCTTCAGCTGTTATACTTAAAAATTCTGGTACACATGTTTAGACAACATCTAGGCCAAATTTAATTCAAATTATTTGCACATAATTAATCATAAAAGTAATGCAGACCACCCACAATAAAGTAACTCATTTGTTCCACATTGCGTGTAATTACTTTCATATGTTTTCTCTTATAACTACTCATAAAATTGTGTTACCTTTCATTACATGGAAAGCTGTCCTAGACTGAGGATTACTCTAGATGTTAGTGCATAGAAACACTTGTTGCGAATTATGGAACAATAACTTTGTACACAGTTTACAATACATTTGAACATTTTACAAAAATGTCAATGATATAGAAATGCATAAGATGAACACAGATTATAATACGGGTCTAATTTAATCTCTCTCTCTCACTCTTTCACTCTCTCTCTCACAAACACGCACACACAAACACAATACATACAATTCCACTTTATTAACACGACTTCACTCACGCCACTTATTTTAATTTAGTGCATTCACCATCCTTCTTCCTTTTCATAGTTACTTTCAGCATGCTATGTGTTTTCAAGATAACTGGGGAAAACAAGACGAGAGCAGAATGACTAGAATCACCTATTATAAAGTACTGTAACATTTAGACAATATACACATATGAATGCATGTACACTGTAGTATCTGAGGATGTTCTCATTTCAAAAATGGCACTCTAAAATGTCAATTTTATGCATATTGTATTACATTATATAGATAGGTTCTGATTAAGTAAGTCTTAAGTTATTTCTAGATATATATATTTTTCCTGTCTTTATTCTGTGTGGTACACCTTAATACAGAATGTGCCCAACATTTATGGAACCATTTCCAATGAACTGAACATGAATCAACTCAATATGGTACGCATCCCAACATCTGGATTCTGTATATAGCCCTAATACTGTTTACCATAGCTGTACAATTTTTCTTTAAGTAGATGATCATTTCAATTTGTGTATGGTAAAGAGACAACACCAGCATTTGAACATTCCACACCAGTTATCAATCATGACGTAGACTCCAAGAAATTAGTAATTTTAATTTTCTTTCTGTCTCAGTAATATTTTACATTCAGTACCTAGTCTTTGCAATCAGATACACATGTCACTATATGTGTACTGCATTGACAGATCAAAGTTCAAGAGCAGTACAGAGCCCATCCCTGTTATCCCACATTCGACCTGAAATATGAAGTGTGCTGAAAACTTATACCTAAGAATTTTTTATGTGAAAACTCTTAAATAAAAGAAACGTTATTAACATTATCCATCTTTATTCTTCATATCTGTATATTTGCAGCCATCTGACAGCAGAGGGCTCCTAATTGTAGCGTGCACCATGATGGAGTGTAAATTAAGAGTCGCTGCATGAGAAACAGTGTACTGTAATCGAGTTTCTAATTTGAAGAGCTTGTCCATACAGAGTGGATCCTCTCCTTTAGCACAACAATGCCAGATCACACATGAGTGCTGCAACATCTGAAACGATCTGATGCATGGGTTCGCTGTCATTGATCATCCTCCATACAGTCTCACCTTCGGCCGGCCGCGGTGGCCAAGCGGTTCTAGATGCTGCAGTCCAGAACCAAGAGACTGCTAAAGTCGCAGGTTCAAATCCTGCCTCGGGCATGGATGTGTCTGATGTCCTTAGGTTAGTTAGGTTTAAGTAGTTCTAAGTTATAGGGGACTGATGACCTCAGATGTTAAGTCCCATGGTGCTCAGAGCCATTTGAACCATTTGAAGTCTCATATTGTCCCCATCTGATTTTCATCTGTTTTTAAAACTTAAAGCCACTTTAAAGGTGTAATGATGTTGTGCAAAAACAGATAAACCAGTGGCTCCATCATCGAAGTCAAACATTCTACAGCGACAGTGATATAGGAGTCTAGTCCCAGACTGCTACGGTCATCAGCAGAAAGCCAGAAATGGTGCAATGGTGAAGACCTAGCTATGCTTGAAAGCACCAAGAAAATATCACTAGCAATAACAAACATATTTATTGGGCAGTAATACAGGGTTGTCTTCCAAAGTGCTGTGCCACAGCTGGGCAAGCAGAACAGTAGGATCATCAACAGAGAAGGCCGGCATGTGCCGCAGTTGCAGTTTCACCAGTGCAGCGAAGCGTCAGGTGGTGGCTGTTACATCATATGGTAGCCATTGGGCCATTGACGCCAGTGGCCTCCAGCTCTATATATCGATCTCCAAAGTGCTCTCATGAAGATTTGCACTCAGGGGTGCTGCCCTCAGATCCGCCTGGACTACTTGCTGGCTAACAGGGATCGGCTCTCAGGTTCCAGGCCCCATCTGTGTTGCCTCAGAAGTTGACAGTGCAGCTGGCGGCAGCAGCGTCCTTCCAGCCAGACTCATGACCTCCATAGCCTCCCCTCTCACTGGATAGCTGCAACTGCCACAATGACTGAGACTACATACTAAGAAGTCAGCAATCAGCACTCAACAATTAGACATATATTAAGAAGGATGAGTTTTTTGTATTGGTGTTTCCCATCTTCCCATGGTGCTCTGCGGCTGTGGGGATGGCAATGACATCATGTGTCCAGGTTTATCCCTGCTGTCAGCTCTCCTAGTAACTTCAGACTTTCGCAACTTGACCTTTCAGAGGTTCTTTTCTGCTGGTTTGGCACCTGAACCACACTCTGCTTGTAACTAGTTTGATGGTACCTCTCGGCTTCCATGATGTCATTATGCGTGTTTCCTGAGTTTGTCGCTCAGTCGTTCCCCCATGCTGCAATAGCCACCATGTCTGCCATAACTAGCTCAGCATGTCCCCCTCTGGCAGTGTAATGGTATTGACACAAGCAGTTTATCTTGCAGAGTTGCCTATTTACAGCTTGGACGAATTGTTTATGTCATTCAGCGATGCTTTCTGCAGGCATAACATCTCTCCCTTCCTTTAGAAAATTCATCTCAAATATTGCAGTTTGGAGTACTCTTCATAACCAGATCCGACATATTTTGCACCAATAGTCATATATTATAAATCTTTAGTTATGCTTTCATTACCATACAGCTAATTTACATGATTTTCTACTGCTGATACATCGAATCGAACACGAAGGTCTCCGCAGAAATCGTTTCTTACACACTAACACAATTACTCACAACAATCATAGATGTCTCTTATAGTCGTGATACTGTGATGTTGTCTGCCTTAGTATTCCTGTAAGTGCAGGAACATTTTTTGGCTGCAATTCCTCCTTTTTGCGTTATTACTAGTTCATCCAACGAGCCCAAAATATTTGGATTCAAGTTATAATTTAGAGAGGTTAAGTTTTGCATAGGCAGCACTTGTAGCAGTTTATTGGGCCAGTACAACAGAGGTTGTTCCCACTTAAGTGTGGTCATAATAGCGGTCGGAGCTGGCAGATGTAATGTGACACCCGCGAAGAAACAGGTCTTACCGTTTGTTATTGTTCTGCTAAGCCGTATTTCTGCCCTATTCATACATCTTGTTTCTCGTGTTCACAACAGTTAACTGTGACGACTTCTGGTGAAAAAACTGACTAGACCTAGTGTGTGACTACTCTCAGAAAATGTGGATATGGCGCTAACACTTCCCAGTGACATTCATTAACTTCGGCTTTTACCAAGAATAATTGGACCTTCCATACCTGAATACCAACCTGTATCTCTATGCACAAACATATCGTAACAATTCCATTCTGGCATCTCTGTAGGTCTTCCAACAACATTAGAGCTACACACCCCTTTGATCTGAAATTATTAATGGGAATTGGAACGCCCTATCCCAACAATGTTAAATTTAGTGACTTGACTTCCCTGTATTTCAGGAACCACTATAGCCATTGACATGAAACTTTTACAGGACATTAAACTGTGTATTCTGAGTCTACTGAACTACAATAATTTTATTGCATTTCAGCCACTGCTTTCGGAAATACAATTTTTTAACTACACAGTTAAAATTTTCTGTACTTTTTTGTACGTTAACCTTGATAATTTTAATTATACATAGCATTATGTTCTTCTTTTGGTTCAATAGACTCAGAATATGTATATTATTACTCCCTGGAAATTTGAATACTCTACTCAAAGTTGTTTCTGAGATTTAGGGAAAAATGCAACAGAAAATGTAAATTTCGAGGAATGCCTTCTAAAGCTTCAAAAGACTGTAACTCACTTAGTATATCCTTAACTTTTTATTTTTAGTCACTCAGAAACACGCTGCACCATACTGTATATCATCCTCTTGATCTCTTTCCAAGTTTTCTCTTCTTTTATTTTTTCTGGCCTCCTTAGTGGCCAATTGTGCTGTATACTTTGCTTTATCAATGTGAACCTTGTCCATCTATTCAAGTTCTCTGATGCAGTTTGCTCCAGGATTACCTCTCAGATGCTGTACCACTTTCACCCTACCAATGTTGCCATAATTAAAAGCAATAACAGAATCACTGACCCCCCCCCCCCCCCCCCCACTTTAGTGCCTTCATTCCAACAAAAACATTTTTGGTAAGTGAGTCCATATAAGATTATTGAACGACTCATTGGGATTTTGAAGCTGACCATGTAGACACTTCTTCAATGATTCAGGATTTGCCAGGTCTCTGTAAATAGGTTTTATGATATCCATGACTGCTTTTGGGATGGAATGTATATGGCTGTATGAACTGTTTGAGTACTGGGCATTGTGGTAACTGCACCAGGTCCACTAGGGCAAAGGTAGTATACTAGTTTTTCATCAATTGACAGTCTGTGGAAGAAGGTAGCCTATGCTGCCTGCTTCATTTTCAACAAATCCTCCCTATTATTTCTAATGACCATCCCATAATACTGCTGTAGTTCATCAATCTTTTGTCTGTCAGCCTGCTTCTTATGGTTTAACCATCAGAAAGTCTCTTGTCTCTCAAACTTTGCTTCAACTTCCCCAACCTGGTGCCCATTCTCTTTTAGACATGATGAACACATTCCTGTTTTGTGATAATCTTCTTACCATAATGCTGAGGGGCTACTACATTGTTATATACTTTTGAGTCTCCATCACCATCAATGTAACACACTCCCCTTTCGTTCACAGATCGACTAAAAATTTCAATACATGCAAAGGCCTCCATACCATCACTTGTTCCATCACAATTTCTGTCACAGATGTGCCCATCTTCTTTCCATGATTTACACTTATAACAATGTTTGGTTAAAATCTGGAAATCTATTCGCTTTGACAATAGAAACAGCGCTTCTGCAAAGTTTCATCAAAAGCTACTAGTATGTCAGTCTCACTATCATTTATTTCAACAGCTTCGTTTGCAGCACCCTTCATTGACTCATAGCCAACAGATTCCACAGCACCTCCAATAAATCCTGTATACTTGTCGATTTTACAAGGTGGGCATGGCCTATTCATCATGGCACACATTGTTTCTGACGTAGTGTGTTTTTTGCCAATACATTTCAATCCATAAAACCACATAACATTTACTTCAAAATAATTATCATTATACTAATCAGAATTCCAAAATGAATGAGTACATATATAACTGGCACAATTAATGATAAGTTTCCTGGCTTGTCCATTTGATACCTCCCTGTCTTCATGTAAACTAACTGACCTTGCACATATTTTACAACAGACAAATTCACGTAACACCCTTGTTAGGAAGTGTAATTCTATGAGAATATAATGTGACCTACAATTTACATCACTTTCGTTTTGAGAAAACTTCCTAACAAGGGTATCACAATGTTTTATTTTAATCTTTGCAGCACTAATTGGTGGTTCTCTAGACACTGACGAGTCTGCCTTTATTTCATTGTCTGCAACTTCACATGCCACATGTTGAACACAATATTTCCCTTTATTCAAAAATCTATTACCATGAAGCCCACGTTTGTTAAAAACACTTCGTTTTGGCGTCATACTTTACTTTTTTAAAGATTTATCAATCTATTCATCACTTTTCCTTGGGAAAATGTTAGCACTTCGACATACAACTCATGTATATACTACGAAATGATGCGATATGGTTTTTGACAGTGCTACCAATACAAACACGTAATTTAACCTTTATAATACATCAATCCAAAGCCTTTTGTATAAAAAATTACCGATTTTATTAGATCTTGAAGTAATGCACGTAAAAATTTTAACATTTTCAACCAGTGTAAATTATATTTGAAAAATAAAATAAAATACTTCGCATGTGAGTTTATAAGTGATTATATATATATAATTTTATTCAGAAATTGCAGACTTTATAGTGAGACAAAAATCCGAAAATGTGAAAAAAGAATTTTTTCCTCTCTAACTCATCTTAATACATATTTAGTCTGTATCTGTACATCAGATATTGAGTCAGAAGTCCATGTATCAGCCTATATTTCATGACATTCTGAACAATTAGGCACTAAAAATATACAATCATTTATTAAAGATGGTCAAACTGACCAGCCCAGTAAATTCTTGCATGAATCCTCTTGAGATTTCTCCTAGTAAAAATTAATGTATGACTCATGTGGTTGATGAAAGTATCAACGTACATGGAATAACAGAACAAAATGTTTCTAATGTAGGTATGTGGCCTAAAGTACTTAATGTGAGAGATATAGAACATGTTATACTATGTGGACCCTCACAAGTATATCTAAATAATTTTCCAAAAGATGAAAATGGGCGTCATTTCTCTTTAACACATTGCACAAGAAAACTATCAAATGAAGAAATTATCAGACGATGGTGGCTAGTTTAGTCAGTATCGAACGACAGTGTGTTTTGTTGTTGTTGTCGACTGTGTAGCATAAAGTCAGCTGCTAATTTGACTACCACTGAGGGTTTCAAAAATTGGGAACATTTAAGTGCAGCTTTCATAATACATGAAAATAGTCCTAACCACAAAACCATTTACTCAATGGACTGGGCTGAAATTAAGTCTAAAGCTGGAATAACCATTGACAAGGAAAAACGAAAGCTAACTTAAAAAAATATTTACGATTGAACAATGTGCTTCAAAGACTGATGCAAAAACTTTGTCTTTGGCTGAAAATAATATTGCATTCAGAAGTTTATCAGATAAATTATTTACTCCAAATAATGGAGAATAATTCTCTGGCGTTGTACAGTTATTGGCAAAGTTTGATCCCATCACGGTAGGGCATGTCAGATTGGCAGCGAATGGTGATTTGGCTGACCATAATTGCTGCAAAAATATTCAAAATGAACTAAAAGAACTCATGATATCAAAGGTTATGTCTACAATATCATACTGCATGAAGGGTTCAAAGTATTATGCAATCATATTTGATTCTACTTGCGATATAAAGCATAAAGAACCACTTTCAATAACTTTAAGATGCGCTGGCATAACAGAGGCTGGCGGGGGAAAAATAAAAGCGTTCAGAACAGAATTTCGAAGTTAAATCCGCTAGGTTTTTGGTGCCATGTGGACGCCATGGAAAATTTTGACCGAACATTTGATAATACAGACGCTGAAAAATTTAAGTGAAACGCGCCGGGAAGGTCGAATTGAAAGCATCAAAGCGGTTAGTTATCAATTATGTGAAATTCACAATGCCTTGGTGTCCTTGGCCATGTTACCAAACAAAGCAATGCTGTGATGTCACACAAAGCGACATCACTAAGAGATCAATTAAAAAACTTCAGCTTCCTTGTTTCTCTAGTGACACGGTATTATGTTCTGTTTGAAATTAACGTTATGAGTAAAGCAAGTCACTCACCCACAACCAACTTTTGTTGAGTTTATCGAAATCCTTTATAAATCTTGGTGTTACTTGGAAACATATAGACAAACAGGTTTCGAACAAGTTATCGTAACAGCAACTGAATTAGTGTCGCATCTCGATACACAGCCATTATTTAAACCACAAATACCAACTAAGTAGTATTAACCATAGATCAGGTGAAGAGACTGTTGATGATCAAATAATTGACCCAAAAAAGAAATTTGAAGTACAGTTTTTAATGCTCTTTTGGACAATGTGCTATGAAATAAATATTTGAACAGATGCAAGATTTTTCAGCGACGTGGAATTTCTTGTTTAACATAAAAAATAAAAATAAAGAAGAAATAATATAACGTTGTTCTAAATTACGAGAAAAGTTAACTGTCAGCATGAGATCAGAGATTGATGGCGATTTGTTGTGCGACGAAATTTAAAGCCTGTAAAATTATCTCGAAGACAGAAAACGCCTATTGAAGCCTTAAATTTTATCAAAAAGCATAATCGTCAAAAGTTATAACCCAACGTCTGGATAACGTTACGTTCTCTGTTAACAATACCAGTGACTGTAAGCCAATGCAGTTTTTCCAAACTGAAGTCGATAAAAACGTACTTGCGGCCTATAATGTTTCAAACAAGACTGACCAATTTGGCATGACTGTTCAATGAAAACGAAGATGCAGAAAACTTAGATTTTGCTAAGCTTATAGAGAGTTTGCTGAGAAAAAAGCTAGAAAAGTAAAGTTTTCACTCTTTGTTTATATTTGGTTTTCATTAAATGTTTTGTGCTCAGACGACTGACACACAATGTAGGTTCATAGCTTGTAGTTATATTAAAACCAATAAAGGATAATATAGCCAATTCAAAATTTGTTTTTTTCATTATACATGTAATTATACAATAAAGGACGCAAAATGAGATGCCCTGTCTTTATTATGTGATTTAGGCTGCTTTGCTACACCGTGGATATCTGCTTCTAATTTGGCAGTTGTTCTCCTTTCAAATTCTGTGATATTTACTTCATCTTCTTTGGCAAAGGAATTTCGGAAAATCGTGTTTAATTAGTTCGGCTGTCATCAGTAACATCGTCATTGTTATTGAGCAGTGAAGGTATTGATTGCGTCTTGCCGGTGGTGTACTTTACATATGACCAGAATCTTTTTGGGTTTTCTGCCCATTCTGAGGCAGGGTTTCGTTGTGGCAAGCAGTAAAAGCTTCTCGCGTTGAAGTTTGCGTTATATTTCGAACTTCAGTGAAACTTTGGCATTACTGAGAGTTTCGCGCTCTTTTAAATTTGGTACGCCTTTTTCGTTGCTTCTGTATCATCGGGAATCAGTACCATCTCCTATTAAATTATATGGTATATGTCTCTCAATAGCTGTCGATACTATTTCTTTGAATTTAAACCGCATCTGGTAGACGCTTGCATATTCAGATTGAAAGGATGGAGACTGTCTCTTAAGATTTTCGCTACAAGTTAAACAGTTTCTGACAGCAATAAACACTGGACCACCAAGTGTATTAAATCTACCCTTTCTTAACATTGTTAGGGTAATTTGTAAAAATTTCGGCTGAACTTATCTCCAGCTTTAGCCAGATTTTGATACCTATAGCGATTTGAGCTTCAGTGAGAGCTCTGGTTTTTTCCCAACACAGCTACAACAATTTACAACTGTAGTACTGATTGTTTTTGGTCTTCTTCGCTATGTCTGTCCTGCACCCTTTAGAGGCCCGCTGGATTGACACCTGAATACTTATAGTTGCGTTGCTGCTAGGTCTCCTCACGACACTCTGCTTTGTCATTAGGAGGATGATATCTCTTGGCTTCCATGATATCATCACGCTTCGCTTGACGACTTGGGAGCTCGGTCATTCCCGCGTGCTTCAATAGCTTCCTTGTCTGCAGTAACTCGTTCAGCATTTTCCCCTAATACTGTTAGCCGACGTAGGCAGTTAGGCTTTGTGAGAGCTGCCAAGGCAGAACTTGGACGAATTTTTAGTGTCCGCCAGGGATACTATCTTGGGGCGTAGCAGTATCAATAAACTGGTCTCTCATTGGAAGAAATGTTTTCATCGGCAGGATGACTATGTCGAGGAATAACTATATAGACACGAAGAATAAAGATGTAGAATTTTAGTAACGTTTGTTTTATTTAAAATGCTTGAAGATTTTTCACATTAAAAATGTTGAGGCATTACTTTCCAGCACGCCCTCATGTTACATGTGCTTTTTAGCTTTTTTAAAATGTGGCTACACACCCGTGTCCCCCGCCCAACTGGCATATGAGAGCACGATTCTCTCTATACCTGTATACACTGCTGTCAGAAGTGGGATCACCTTTTGGTCCAAAGGGAGACTATACATTTAAAAATCGTTGCTATAACAGTCATATCTGAAGCCAACTGACGCCAACAGAGGCATAAGTAGGGAGGGTAGCTACACTGTTTCCACACACAGCGAACAAATCGACTTTTTACAACACTCACTATGAAGCCACCTGTAACTCCTCGCCAGCCATTGATCCAGCGTTGCCAACACCTCGTTTCCGTGTTGTGCCCACTGTATTGCCGAATTCCTTACCAGTCATGAGGCCACTGAATGCCTGCCTTGCCACAGAATGCACCACTTTCCTGCCTCGTCTCATCACTGCATGCTGCCTGGGCCACCTTGCCTGTTGTAACATTCACATTATATGACAGCTGCCATCAGAATTTGCTGTTTGTCACCTGGGCTTATGGTTCAAATGTCTCTGAGCACTATGGAACTTAAAAGCTGAGGTCATCTGTCCCCTAGAACTTAAAACTACTTAAAACTAAGTAACCTAAGGACATCACACACATCCATGCCCGAGGCAGGATTCGAACCGGCGACGGTAGCGGTCGCGGGGTTCCAGACTGAAGCGCCTAGAACCGCTCGGCCACTCCGGCCGGCTCACCTGGGCTTATCCATGCAATTTCGACAACATCAATACATGACATAACTGAGGTTTGTGTCACTAAAACGCCACTTTACGGGTGATGATTTGCCAAGTCCATGTGGCAGAGATGCAAAGTCGTTGAACAAGGGTATTATATTTCATATGACCTCCAGAAGCTCACTCACGTGTGTACTTGCACTGACGGACACGAATACCTGACTAGGTTTTGACGTTTCTTCCTTTCAAGAACTGCCCAAGACGTGTTAAACTGTGCTGGAAGCGAGTTTTCGTTTCAGCACCAAAACAAATGCAATGCAAGTATCAAGGCACCAAAAGAAAATTCGCATACCTTCGTAGTTAGAATCTCCAATACCACTAATTACTGCAATCTTGGTATAGTCTATCAGATTACACGTGGGAAGTAAGTGACTGTAGGTCTCAGATGCACACACCTCTAAAGCTGCATCACACACTTGCAGTTGCTGAAATCACTAGGATCCTGAGTAATCAGCCAGATCATGGAACGAATAGGTTGAATTCATGGTGCACAAAATTAATGTCAGAAATTCAAAACCGCTTTCAGCGGTGAGTTTAGGGAAATGTTCCGTCAAAGTCGCCACATGAGGAGCCAGAGAGCCGTCAGTGATGCTTAAGAAACTCAGGTTGAGCCGACTGCTACCTAAGCTAGGTCAGAGGCGTGTTGGTCCCAAATTGACATGCAATTCCAAGGATGTACCCCGGATTTTTTCAAAAGGCGAGTTTTCTGATTTGTCAAAGAGGACCTTAAAAACGCTCACGTTTTTATTTATTCTGAAAGCAAATTTATTTACTTTTTCACTTTTATGTACACAATTTGCCTTTGGAAGACCTCCATACAAATTGTATTTGTCTATAAAATTAAGCAAGAAAACTTTTCTTAAATAAGTACAGTTTGGAGCAAATGAAAGTGTCCTAGAGGAGTGGATATGATTGGACGTGAAGGTTTGCATGTAACCACGCCCATGACATGCATACCACATGTATACTTACCAAATAATCCACACTGGTTCAGAGCACAGTGAAGGCTGTGTCAGTGTGATTGGAGCAATGCAAGGGGGATGATGAACCTCACAGTGAAGTATCATGTGTTCGTTGTGGAAAGTTATGTGCCAACAAAATCGTGGAAATGGTCTGTTCAGTTGTTTGCTGAGAAGTTTAATGGTTTGAAAGTGCCAGCAAAGAGTGGCATGCAGCGCTTAGTCCGAAAATGGCGTCAGACTGGATTTGTTTGAACAAATCAAAAAGCATTCCGAAACGTGACGGCATACCAAAAACTGTGGGTGCAGTTCATCAGAAACTGCTTCAGAGCTCTAGCAAATCAACCTAGTGTCTATTGTTTATGCTTTAAAACCAGCAGACGCTCCTCAGCGCCTCCAGTTTTGTGAGTGGCTGTTCACTGAGATAACAATGAATGGCTTCAATCTGTTTTTTATGTCTGATGAAGCGTGGTTTCACCTGAGTGGTTACGTTGATTTACAGAATTACATGCTCTGGGCCCTGGAGAATCCACATAACTTGCACAAAACGCCACTGCATGATGAGAAGATAGGGGTTTGGTGTGCAGTGTCTGCATGCCACATTATTGCTCCCATCTTCTTTCATTAGACACTGACTTTGGGGCATTACATTGCCAACATCTTGAAACCATTATTTTGTGGGAGCATTAATGGAGGAAGAAAAGACCTACAGTTACTTCCAACAGGTTGGAGAAACTGCCTATACAGCCAGCCGAACCCTGGTGCACATTTACAAAATCTTCACACCTGACAGAGTCGTTAGCAGAGGTAAGGCTCGTCACAGTCCTAGCTGGCTAGCAAGGTCACCTGATCTTCCAGTATGCGATTATTTTTTGTGGGGAGCCTTCGAGTCTAAGGTGTATCGCAACATCTCCCATAGCGCTTTCAAGAACTGCAGCAGAACATTTCGGAAGAGACTGCAGTAGTTCCAGCAATCTAGCGTCGATCTGCCTTCAACATCTTGCTGACAAGTGCTCAAAAGTACCAAGAGATGAATGGTGGCGACTTTCAACATCTGCTATATTCAGGTTAGTAGTGTATTTCCTTTCCTCTGCTGTGTTTCTTTCTACCCTGGAACACTGTTCTCCGGACCACATTTATTTACCCCAGCCTGTGTAACACACATTCTCAACAATATATAAGAAATACCCAAATGCACAAATAAATATATTTTTATTTGACAGTATGATAACTTCACTTTGTTACCAAACGACGTAATATACCAAAATGACGAAAGTCATGGGATACCTCCTCATATCATGTCCACGAATTGCTCCAGATGATATCCAAGTAGCCAAACATAACCATTTCTGCTTAATGATCGTTTTAGTTTGAACAGAGGATCCAGTCTATTCCATGTACACACATCAAAAAAAGTTTTGAATCACCTCAGTTCCAAGAGTTCCAGAGCCTGTACAGAGAATTGGAACAGAGAACAACATAAACAAAATTTCCACCCTTTTTGTTGCTCATTAAAACCACACATGGCATGTTGTACCACCATACAACAAGACCTTCAGAGTTGGTGGTCCAGATTGCTGTACATATCGGTACCTCTCATACCCAGTAGCACGACCTCTTGCATTGATGTATGTTTGTTTCGTCATGGCATACTATCCACAAGTTCATCAAAGCACTGTTGGTCCAGACTGTCCCACTCCTCAATGGCGATTGGGCGTAGATCCCCCAGAGTGTTTGGTTGGTCACGTCGTCCATAAACAGCTCTTTTCAATCTATCCCATGATGATCAACAGGGCTAATATCTGGAGAACATGCTGGCCACTCTAGTCGAGCGATGTCGTTATCCTGAAGAAAGTCACTCACAAGATGTGCATAATGGGGACGCGAATTGTCGTCCATGAAGACGAATGCCTCGCCAATATGCAGCCGATATGGTTGCACTGTCAGTTGGAGGATGGCATTCATGTATCGTACAGTCATTACAGCGCCTTCCATTACCACCATCGGCGTACATCGGCCCCACATAATTCCACCCCAAAACAGCAGGAAACCTCCACCTTGCTGCACTCGCTGGACAGTGTGTCTAAGGGGTTTGGCCTGACTGGGTTGTCACCAAGCACGATTGTCTGGTAGAAGGCATGTGCGACACTCATCACTGAAAAGAATGTGATGCCAATCCTGTGCAGTCCAATCGGCGTGTTGTTGAGCCCATCTGTACCGCACTGCACGGTGTCGTGGTTGCAAAGATGGACCTATGGACCTCGCCATGGACGTCGGGAGTGAAGTTGCGCATCATGCAGGCTATTGCGCATATTTTGAGTCGTAACCCGACGTCCTGTGGCTGCACGAAAAGCATTATTCAACATGGTGGCGATGCTGTTAGGGTTCCTCCGACCCATAATTCGTAGGTAGCAGTCATCCACTGCAGTAGTAGCCCTTGGGCGACCTGAGCGAGGCATTTTATCGACAGTTCCTGTCTCTCTGTACCTCCTCCATGTCCGATCAACATCAGTTTGGTTCAGTCCGAGACGCTTGGACACTTCCCTTGTTGAGAGCCCTTCCCGGCACAAAGTAACAATGCGGACGCGATCGAACCGTGATATTGACCGTCTAGGCATGTTTGAACTACAGACAACCATAACGATGTACCTCCTTCCTGGTGAAAAGACTGGAACTGGTAGGCTGTCGAGCCCCTCCGTCTTATAGGCGCTACTCATGCATGATTGTTCACAACTTTTGGTGGGTTTAGTGACATTTCTGAACAGTCAAAGGGAATGTCTCTGTGATATAATATCCACAGTGAACGTCTGTCTTCAGGAGTTCTAGGAACTGGGGCGATACAAAACTTTTTTTTGATGTGTGTAAAATACAGCTCACATCATTATGGAGCCATCAGCTTACACAGTGCCAAGCTGACAACCTGGGCCAAAGGTTTCGTGATGTCTACGCAATACTCGGACACTACAATCAGCTCTTACCAACTGAAATCGAGACTCATCAGACCAGTCCACGGTTTTCCCGTCGTCTAGAGTCCAACCAGTATGGTCTCGAACCCAGATGGGGCACTGCAGGCGATGTTATGGTGTTGGCAAAGGCACTGGCGTTGGTCGTCTGCTACCATAGCCCATTAACGCCAAATATCGCCTAACGAATATGTTCTTCGTACGTCCCATACCGATTTTGCTCTTACTGCGCGCTTGTATGCTAGCGCTAACACTTCTACGCAAACGCCAGTGCTCTCGCTCATTAAGTGAAGGACGTCCACCACTGCGTTGGCCGTGGTGAGAGGTGATAACTGCAATTTGGTATTCTTCGCACACTCGTCACACTGTGGATCTCGGAATATTGAATTTCCTACCGGTTTGGAAATGGAATGTCCCATGCGTCTACTTCCAACTATCATTTTGCATTCAAAGTCTGTTTATTCCCTTCATGTGGCCATAATCACGTCAGAAACCTTTTCAAATGTACCACCTGAGTACAAATGATAGTTCCAACAATACATGTCTTTTATATCTTTTATGCACGATACTACCGCCATCTGTATATGTGCATATTGCTATCAAATGACTTCTGTCACCTTAGTAATTTTCTAATACGAGGTTCACTAACACAGAGCAGAAGAATCTTAACGTTGGACTGAATAATGTATGGTGCTAAAGGGCTTGAAGCTCTTTTGAGAGCAGGTATGTTTCTCGTACTACAATCTATTATTTAAATTTCCAAGTTATCTGAAACCATGTCAGAATTCCTTCAGCACATCAAAGCATTCCAAGTTTCTGAATTTATTCTGACTTTAAATATCTTTCAATGCATTAAAATCCTTCAGTTTCCTTAAGCGATCAAGAAATTCTTTTTAAATTATTACTTCAATAGTCAACTTGAAACTACAACAACCAAATATATTTATAACACAAATAAGAATACACAAATATTATGAGCTACAGTTTCGGGATCTTAACATTGATTCACGCACTAAATTCAAATAAACTTTTAACGTATGCGCTATGTGACGTTGCTAATGAGTTTCCGTTTATCCATGATAATATGATTACACACTCTTTATGCTGATAAACTGCTCTGCGATGTACATCATACGTTATAGTCAATGGCTGCTCGTGAGTATGCATTCTGGGTCTTCACAAATTCAGATAAATTTGAGAGTGTGAAATTAGTAGCATCTTCTGTATAATAGTTATGTTTATCAACAAGTTTATGAAACTACAGCCAATAATATGCATAACTTATCTGACAAAAGAAGCAATTTTTCTGGGATTCTGTTGTTTGTACAGAATTAAATACAGTTTAGGGCAAGACCGAAATAATGTTTAAACTTTCGCAACTCAGCGTTACTAATTTTTGTGGAAGTGGAAGTTTTAATGCCTTTTCATTTTTTCCGGACAGATATACAAGATCCGTAACAGATGTATTAGTCCACGAATTTACTTCCGGGCTGAAAATCAGATATTCCTACGTTGCACTCACACAATTCACTCTAAATGTACACTTCCTAATTAAATGTCCGTTCGTAGTCACACTTACTTGGTTTCGTCAGTCTTTCAATCAACCAATGTCATCTGGGAGGTTATAGTTCCTTTTCGGCTAACTTTTCCTGGTAATTTACTTATCTGTTCCCAGAATGAGATTTTCACTCTGCAACGGAGTGTACTTTCTGGCAGATTAAAATATCTGCCAGACCTAGACTCGAACTCGGGTCCTTTGCCTTTCGCGGGAAAGTGCTCTACCAATTTTTTTTTTCTCTTCATGTAAGGAACCGCTGCAGGTGCAGGACAACGGGTAGAGCAGGGGTCGACACCCGAGGCCTGGCCATCCCGCCGCCATGCCCAAGAAACGTGTTCGAGGATCGAAGGATCTGCAAGAGGATGTAGCGGATTGTCTATGTTCTTTTATTTATTTATTTAATTTTTATAACATTTTTATTTTTATTTTGTATTGTATTTCCAGAATGAGAAGTAAAGCTGTGAGTACCGGACGTGAGTCGTGCTTCGGTAGCTCAGATGGTAGAGCACTTGCCCGCGAAAGGCAAAGGTCTCGAGTTCGAGTCTCGGTCGGGCACACAGTTTTAATCTGCCAGGAAGTTTCTTGTATTGTATTTATTGAACTATTTTTGTTTCATTACAAAAAAAGGTCCTACAACTCCCGTAGCTGATCGTCCGAGTCGTCTCTTCGTTTGTTGGGAAGGGTTCCCCCCTATTCCGTCCGTAGAGGATCAATATGCTCCAGGATTCTTCTTCACTTTCAGCTCTCATACCCGGAACGCCCCAGTGAGTGGGAGGATCCGCAAATAATGAACCTAAAGAATTTGCGAAACGGGTTCTGTACCTCGGGTGGCGGCTGAAAGCTGTATATGTCGTCATCAGTAGGGACCAAAAGTCCAGTGTACCTTTATGAGCATCGCAAAATATGTAGTAAGGGGCTATGCATTTCTGCTAGTTAACGGCGTTCGTCCTGGCCGATGGAAAGTATACGCCGTCGGGGCGCAATATATCATCAGGGGAGACAGACTCTGGCAATCATCGCAAGAGTAATGCCAGCATGCGCTGCGTCAGTAGCCAGCACTTGCCTGTCA
Source organism: Schistocerca serialis cubense (assembly GCF_023864345.2). Classification (NCBI taxonomy): domain Eukaryota; kingdom Metazoa; phylum Arthropoda; class Insecta; order Orthoptera; family Acrididae; genus Schistocerca; species Schistocerca serialis. The sequence goes on from NC_064640.1 coordinate 713,629,914, forward strand.
GGGCACAAGTCAGGCGGTGTGCATCCGAGTCAATGACTGAGTATGTCGGACACAAGGGGGTCGTCCGTCAGATGAATAGAATGTAGTCTCTGACGAGTAGCGAACTTCCCATTCACAACCACGTACCACAATGAACGCACCGTCGTAGGTAGAAAAGGTGTGTGTACCACTCGCCACACCGTGTTCCAGGCAATTTCAGGATGTCTCTGGGCGACCGTATTTATAGATTGCTGCTGTTAATAGAGGCGATAATAGTCTTTCGTGCTGGGCATCCATGTTGTCGGAAGGTGTGACCGTAAGTAGCTGTAGTCAATCAAGAACTCTCTAATGTGGGCGAGTGCCGGTGAAATGTGTCCTATAGAAACAGGGGGATGCAGAGAGTGTGGTGCCACTTCCGCTATCAGGGTGCCTGTCAGAGTGGCGTGGGCAGAGGCTCACGTGTGACGCATAGTGTTGAGATAAAGCGATCGCGCACGGTTATATACATGAATTAAACCGATACAGCCCGCCCGCTGCGGCAGTGTCAGGGTGGCGTATCGGACTTTAAAAACAAGGCCGGCGCTTACGAAATGTCCACATGCTGCTTGAAATTTGTCAGCCATCGTAGCCGTCAAGGGAAGGACATGCGCAAAATAGTTCAGTATGGAGACAAGATAGGTGTTGACATAACGTGGTCTGATGAGCATATCCATGCGACACAAATTGTCGTCCTGCAGCAGAGCACGTGTCTGGTGTAGGAGCCGGCGGTACGAGGCCGCCGTGCCGTAAACATTGCTATAGAACCGCTCTCCTAAACATTTGAGTACGGACACTTTATCAAAGCGCACCGCCGTTGCGTGGATTAGCCCCCCTCCAGATCCATGTATTTTGTTTTCTTAACGTTGATAACGCTCCCAGAGACCGCCCCGTAGTGGCATAGCCACTGAAGTGCCATATGCATTTCATCCTCTGATCTGCCAGGAACACCACGTCATCGGCGAATGCACCACAACTAAAGGTCACGTCCCGCATGGAAATGCCTGTTAATTACTGCCGTAGACCGCGTAAAGCTGGTTCAAGCGCTGCTGCAAATAATATACCCGACAAGGGGCACCCTTGTCGCACTGACCGTCCAACAACAATGTGACCAGACTGGTAACTGTTGACCATCAAGGGGGAGCGCGCTCCGTGGACCAGTCGAAGGCCCACCTGTGCAGACTCTGGAGAGAGGTCCATGTGTTGCAAAATTGCGCGTAGGAAGCCGTGGTCGACGCGATCGAATGCGTGGTCAAAATCTACGGCGACAAGGGCGCCTCGAGTTTTGCAGGCCGCCGTCAAAGCAATTACGTCGCGGTATGATCCTAACGCTGTATGCATGTTGCTGACACCACCTAAACATGTTTGATCGGTGAGGATGGTTTTCCCGATAGCGGTGTGGAGACGCTCGTGGAGGATGCGGGCGAAGCTCTTGTAGTAGTCGTTGTTGAGGAGTGTGAGTCGGCGAAAGTCCTGCAGCCTACAACCACCATTCGGTTTCGGTACTCGGACCAAGATGCCGTCTGTTTATTCTGTGGGGACAGTGAAATCAGGGCGGATCAGTTCTTGGAACATTTGGAGCCACTTGTCGCCAATAAGGTCATAAAAAGTGCGGTAGAATTCCACGGGTAAACCGTCTGGCCCAGGCGATTTGTTTGGTGCACCACGTGCCAAGGCCGATGTCAGCTCGTCGGATGGAACGGGTAACAGCAGAGTATCATCGAGTGTCACGTCCCTAGGGTCGGGAAAATCGTGCAACAGCTCGTCATTATCACCTACGTTTCGCCCATCTTCCATGTACACGGTCCCATAGTGTCGGGCTGACGTCTGTGGTGGCACCTCTCGCGCACTATGTGATAGACTGATGCTGTTTCGTTGGGGATGCGGTCATGCACTCGCGCACGGATGCGGACACCTTCTAGCTGCCCTGCCCTGATACGAAGTAGACGAGCTATGATGCGTTGTACGGGCATCTGACGTTCGGGAGACGGCAGTTGCGTCGCCAGCTCACGTAACGCTGTATAGTAAAATTCCGATGTTGTCCTTTGCGAGTTCGATCTGTCACACCCGTAGGCCATCAGGGTCTTTCGGAGTGCAGGTTTGACACATCGCAGCCACCACAGCAACGTGGAAGTATGCATGGGCAGGCGCCTGAAACAACGACGCCACGTGTCAGTAACTGCTTGCCGACACGCTTCCTCGCGAATGAGGGAGACGTTCAGCGTTCACGGGCCTCTTCTGCGTCTTGTGAATTGTCGGGGTAAGGTGATAGTGTAGATATACGCGAGATGATCCGTGAAGGTCGTCGGCCAGAGTTCTGCATAACGGGTTGCTGTGCGGAGGGCACTCGAGACGTATATCCGGTCCAGACGACTGGCAGAATGGCTGGTAAAATGCGTATACCCACGCTGGTACCCATGTTGTAGGAGCCAAGTATCGTGGGGCTCGAGGAGACGTATCAGTGCTTGTAGAGCCGGACATGGGACGTAATGCAGTATCTGGTCCTCGGGCCGCAGAACACTGTTAAAATCGCCACCCACTATGTAATGGTGTATATTTCCTTCCAAAAGGGGGGGAGGGGGTACCACCTCCGAATAGAAGACGTGCCTGTCAACGTGGTGCGAATTACTGGAAGGAGCGTAGACTTTAACAAGGCGGACTGCGCAAAGTGTGAGAGCGATGCCTCGCCCGTTCGGCAAGTATGTCACGTCCGTCGCTTCTATGCCATCTCGGAGAAGGACGCCCGTTCCTCCTGCGCCACCACCAGAGGGTAGGCTGTAGGTGTAAATGCAGTTCGGGACGGACCTCCTGTAGAACGGCAATGTCCAAGTCTGCCGCTCTGATCATGTCGTGTAACATGCGGGTCTTGACAGTGGAGTGGACACCATTGACATTGACTGTTCCCAAACGGTGTGGCTGAGACATATCAAGTGGTGGAGGCAGTGTGCTGGTATGAGCGCACGGTGCTCTCGCACACCACACAGCCATCCAGCCGCATGCCGTGCATTACTGTGCCGTATAATCCCCTGACTGGCAGAGCCCTTCGGGCTCAATGTCAGCCATGGGCCTGATGGAGGTATCGATGTGTGCTGTGCATCATCGGTCTCCACATCCTCCATATCGTCTGCCCAAACACGAAGAGAGGATTGTGAGGTCAGTGGTGGCTGGTCGCTTTCACAGGAGCCCACATTTTGGCAGTTGTAACTCCCGAAAGACAGAAAACCCTAATTAACAAACTTTGTGAGAACTTAAAGTAGGGGAGTGAGTCATCTTGACAGTGACAACAACTATTGGTGATAAAAAAAGTTACACTCATAATGTTTTGATTAACAACTATAACACTCAAATACTGAGAGTAACATACAAAAGAGGAGATAAAAGGAAAGGGTCGTCATGCATTATCTTTTAAACATCTATAGAATAATTTTAAATTCATATGAACGAAGGTAAAATCCAAGGAGGTAATTCGGTCAAAGATAACATTTACCATGGAAGAGAGTTGTAGCCGCATCGAAAAGAAAATTCACCGCGCGACTGCTACGGTCGCAGGTTCGAATCCTGCCTCGGGCATGGATGTGTGTGATGTCCTTAGGTTAGTTAGGTTTAAGTAGTTCGAAGTTCTAGGGGACTGATGATCACAGATGTTAAGTCCCATACTGCTCAGAGCCATTTGAATGATTTTTTTGAAAAGAAAATTCAATGCGCCTACAATGCAACTCGGATATGGAAATGTCTACTTAGTTGCTCTTGAGTACTATTGCGATAGTCTTCTGGAAGCAAACGCTATTACATTGTTCCAGTTGTGAAAGTTCGACAGTTTGTGAGAGAGAGACTAAAGCCATACTCAGTCATTCGACTGCATAAAGTAATCTTTACCGTTATCAACGCAACGGTAATTTTAATTCAGTGATACTAATTTACTGGACTTAACCTTCGGACTGAAGAACAGTTGCGAACTTGATAGTAATGAATCAGTGACGCGAAATTTATTCGTAGTCTTGAGTAGGACACAATAATACAAAGTCATGAAGAAAAACCAATACGCCGTTCAATCAAAAGTTGTTGTCATCGTCACGATTACTGGACTGATGAGAAGTTAAGCTTGAATGACATATCGGTGTGTGTGCGTGATAGGGACAAACAATTAATTACAAAAAGATTAATAAACTATTAGTCAAGAGATAAATCAGATGTGTCGCCTACATGATTCAAGGAATAATATTACGTATGTTCATGCTAGTGATTGAGTCTCTTAAACATTTTAAATGACTGCGTGTAGACAGGAATAACAGACAGTGAGAGGTGAATAACATAAAAATCAGCATTACGGCGTGTTACAAGGATGTTACTTCAACGTAAGTGATCTCTGGAGTTACGTTGGACCGTTGTTAATAATTTGACGTAGCAAAGGCATAGCAACGGAATTACGCTAAGGATGATGTAAAAAACGACCGTAATGATAGGATTAAGAACCAAGATTTCACTGCTCAACGAAACTAAGCGGGCATAAGGTAAAAGATAAACAATTGGTCATTTAACACAAACTGATAAGACTGTTACGGACGAACAATAGAATATTTCTTAACTACGCGAGGAGCTATGTTTTACGAGTGTTACAGGTGCTGTTCCACGTCATACTGACGGGGACGACCATCATTACGAGTCGCGTCTCCTCCCGACGAGTGCAGAAGGAGGGAAGGGACGTCACAGCGTCGACGCGATGCACCTCGTTTTCAGGGCCACCAGATGTAGGAGAGTGTTTATTATCTTCAGGCGCCTTCAGGTGAATGAGGCCACTGGAGTTCGTTGCAGCTGTAGACGCGTCAACGAAGTCGATGTCTTCCGCCAGCTTCACATCCCTGTTCCATTCCTAAACAGACAATCGCCTCTTCTTGTGTCGCTTGGGTGATTTATGCCTGCGGGTCTGAGATTTGACATCCACTGGAGGGCGGGGCTCGACAAAGCCTCGGCCATTGCGCGGCAGTCACCAACGAAAACATGATGCAACGTGCTTCTTAAGTTCTATGCTCACTTGTCGTACCCCGTTAAGGATAGGGTACGTTTCGAATGTGTTCCATTTCTACCCTGTGTGGCTCAGAACTGTGCAGTATGGCCACAAGGACAGCGATAAGGTTGGCAGGAACTTCGAATGGTAGTTCAAAGATGGGCACCGTACGCACCCCCAGACCAGCATGGTCAACTCCTATCACGCTCACATTACCGACAGAGTGACAGTAGCGAAAGCCATTTGCAGATAGTTGGAGGAGTCTGTCACAAGCCGCTTCGTCAATCTATTTGAGGTACACTGTGCTGGATACAATAGACAAATGAATGCCTATCAGTTCTTGTGGTTCTATGTGCATGATGTCTCGAAGAAACAGTTCAATTTCATGGGCCTTCGGTATCCTGTACGATGCGTTGAACGTTAGTTTGATTGTAGTTTGTCGATATGAGAACGCCATGGCGGGTCTGTATCGGTACTATAAGGCAATACAACGACGCAAACGCGCGCTAGCGGGTAACAACACCTGCAGAGCGCTGCCCGTGGCACCGAACCTGTCCGCACGGTATCACTGAGATATTCACTCTGCAACGGAGTTTACGCTGATATACAACTTTCTGGCAGATGAAAACTGTCTGCCAGACCTAGACTCGAACTCGGGTCCTTTGCCTTTCGCGGGAAAGTGCTCTACCGATGTTTTTTTTGTTTTGTTCGATATAGTTAGTTGCGTTTGGTCTGGGCGGACGTCACAAGTCATCCGTTGAACTCGATCGTTGATGCCAATTTTTTTTTCTTTTTTTATTACAGAGAGCACGCAGCCCTCTGACCGAACACGCTGAACTACCGTGCCGGCACCGATTGAGCTACCGAAGCACGACTGACGATCCGTCCTCACAGCTGTTAGCATTGAAAATAGATTCAACATAGTTCATGTTTACTCTGCACATGAAGGCCAGTCCTTGCACAGTACACAGCGATTCCAAACACAAACTGCCGTTTGTGGAAATGATTAATTCAAGTAGTAATGTCTACCAACATGGTCACTTGACTAGAATACAAATGAGGCGCTGAGAATCATTAGGATCTTAAGCACACCGTCGTCGATCCCACATTTAAGTGAATATCAAGGAAACCAGTGAGACAGCTTTTTGTCAATGTTCATATTTACGATGTGGGCCTCCTGCAGCACAGATAAACCTGGTCCACCATAAGATCAACAGGTTTGAGAGGCATGAATAAATGATACAGTCTCATAATCAACAGTGATATGATTTAGGCTGTTATGATTCTCAGCGACTCAAATGGATTACTGTATGATAAAATTAAGAACGTAATGTATTATAACTCATTCAGAAACCCACAAAATAGGTTTTTCTCTCAGTATAACTGTAGCATACACCGACGTCCGATCTAATTTTACTATATAGTGAGTGAATTGGCATATCTGAGGAGTGTGCTATCACCTAGCGGGGTTTATACCGAGCGAAAGGGGTACAAGGCTGCCACAGTGTGCAATGATAATTTTTGTACACATTCCAACGTCGCAGGCTGAAGATGAGGATATAAAGTATATGAGGATATCAAGTGGGTAATTCAATACCTGGTGGCACTGATGTAAACTTGCAGTTGAGTGGTAAGGGCAAGCTGTGCACATCGTGAACGGTGCAAGTTCTTTATCAAATCCGTATGTATTTGGCCCCTAAGGCAATTACGTCACCCCAATGGCGCATGCGCAAAAGCTCCTTAAAACGTGCACAACTGGAGGTGTGCTGGCGACTCTGATGCCAAGTTTCACAGAGTCTAAAAGAGCTGTAGCGCAGTACATTTAACTGCTGTATCTTTCAGATTGCAGCATCTATGTTATGTTTAACAGCAATGAAAGAGAACTAACTAATAAATCCGCAAGGTGTCGAAAATTACAGTGTTCACCTGCTCTTGTGCCGCTGGTTATCGCTAATACGAAGTTTATTTACAAACACATTGAATTGTGACGGTTAGATTCACTGTTGCAATGATATTACGAGTAATACATTTCACAGTAGAAGATATTGCGCGATATTTTGCCATTAGTGAAACTAATGATAGAATTTTGAGCAAATTTTTTAAAGCTAAGCAACCATCGCTGTTTGGGCGATATTTTTGTTGATAAACGTGATGTTTTGGCGAAACAGGCAAATCCAAGAGTATTACCAACCACTAATTTTAATTTAATGTTATTTCTCGTTATGTTTACCGCCCTGCGGCTATTTTAAATGCTGAAATATTGCAACACCAAAGTGCTACCAGTCTCCATATAACGTCTTCAGTGCTAGCATTAAATTCCTATAGGGAGATAATTAGGCTATTAGCACATACATATTTTTATTTTACCGTAACTCTAGTGGACGAATCGAGATTGCTTCTCCTCTTCTTTCTCGTTACAAACTTACTTGTAATTAAAAACTATCACAACAGCACACAGAACAAAAGCAATAAAGGGCAGTACGTACATCACATTCAGCTGCAAGTAAGAACTGAACTGATTAACAAAACAACTGAGCTAAAGTATGGCCAACATGTGCAATAGTGGTCTTGGTTTAAGTATGAATGGGCTATTGCTGACAATGCAGTCGATACCTCGATCGGTTTGTTGACTATCGACAATGTGTATCCCTTTTCCGTCGTATAATTGTAAATCAAAAAGTCTTCCAACTTCACCTGTGATGTATAGGTAGTTTGCTATGGAACCAGGATAGCACCCACTCATGGAACTCTTCATTTGAAGAAAATCGATGGCCACAAATGTCTTCCTTCAGGGCTCAAAAAATATGAAACCGGATGCGGAGAGAACGGGACTGTACAGAGTGCCTGTGAGGGCTTCCCAGAGAAACGTCTGCACCGCAGTGGAAAAAACCAGGTTAGCATGTGGGTGGGCACTGTCCTGCAACAGAATTATGCCATCTGTCAACATTTCTGGGCGTTTTTGCTTGATGAAGTGCTTCAGCTTTTGCAAAGTGTCCACGTAAAAAAAGCCCTGTAATGTTAATGGACGGCATCACACTACTTGGACACTTTGCAAAAATTGAAGAACATCATCAAGTCCAAATGTCCACAGATACTAATGGACGGTATCATTACGGTATATAACAATGCCCGTCCGCATATTTCCAAGGTTGTTTGGGCTGCACTGCAGAAATCTCTCTCGGAAGCTTATACACATCCGCAATACAGACCTAACCTCTCCCCATACGTTTCTCATGTTTGTGGAGCTCTGACGGAAAACAATGACCGTTGATTAGCTTCGGGTGAAGAGATGTTTGTCTGGATACAATCATGCTTCCATAGGCAACCGAAAACATTTTTCAATGAAGACATTGACCGTTTTGTCTCACAGTGGGATAAGCGTATTAACAGTTATGGCGATTACTTTTGAAATAAACAGCTTACTTTCTTTTTTATCGTCTGGTTCGTTTTCATTTCACTGCCCGTTCTAGAATAAACTACATTTAAATATTTTACGTGAATAATTACACATGTAATTCTCAACGATTTCTCTGTAGCTAATGTTGCATTTTTCTGTAGTTAGGTTTGTCTCTGTTTTGAAGCAAGTATTTCCACTCTTTCTTTCGAGGTGTTACAGAAATTCAAAATATTGATTTTCACGTCCATTACGACTTTCGAATGGACTGTTACCCTTCTGCATTTCTTTGTAATTTTCATGTCCGGGTAAACTTTACTTCCGGCCGTTATGGTCGAGCGGTTCTAGGCGCTTCAGTCCGGAACCGCGCGACTGCTACGGTCGCAGGTTCGAATCCTGCCTCGGGCCTGGACGTGTGTGATGTCCTTAGGTTAGTTAATTTTAAGTAGTTCTAAGTTCTAGGGGACTGATGAGCTCAGACGTTAAGTCCCATAGTGCTCAGAACTATTTGAACCATTGTGGTAAACTTTACTGCACTTCTGTTCAATGAAGTTATCACGCACTCGGTCCTTGTACACTTGTGCATGTGATGTGCTACCTGAAATCCAAGCTGCAGTGTTTTATAGCACATCCCAGTACTTTACTGTTTAACAGATGTGTCATCTTGATGCGCCTCTGCTGTGTTTCCACTGAAGACGCAGAGTTCCGACGATATTGGCCAAAATATTTTGAATTTCGTATTTGCTGCGACTTCACGTAGAAACTCAACAAGTTCGCAAGAAAAACTTCAGATGTTTGCAGTGAAGAGTTTTCAGGTCAAATGCAAAACTGCTATTGTATCAGAAAATATTCCTGGATGGTGAAAATTTTGTAATGGCATTGGTATTCGTGCATGGAGGGACGTTTGTCAATCTACAGCTACAGGATGGTCATTGCACTACACTATCTCAAGCGTGGACCATGCCAGGCAGCCATCACGTGTTGCTAAATGCGCACAGTTCTTCAAGATGATTCCCTGAGAACATGAATCCAGCTACTGCGGAAAGCACCGTGACTTGTGCCTCCTGTCACCCACCTTATGCATCATGCAGTCTTTCCCTCCCACAGGGATGTAGCACACTGCTAGGATGAGTTACCTTCTCCTCTTACCTATCTGGCAACTGTCATGAAGTAGTGGCTAACCACAGTTCTCTGCCTCTTATTTCCATGTGATCTCTCTTGACATGTGATTTGAAATGACGTCTAACAGTTCCCAGCTGAGCGTAAATTCTCACGCCGTGGCGTTATATGCTTTTTACAGAATGTAGCACTTTATACCTTCAAGTACTCCTTCGAAACTGGATATATTCTTGCCTTCCCGTTATAAAATATTTAAAGCGATGCTTCTCATTATTTCGTTTCTTTTCTTAGTAGATCTGTTTCAAATAATGAACATTTTTTCTACAATTTACCTTTCACTCAATTTTTGGAGATAGCACTTACGTTTAGTACTCTGAGTTTCTCATTGAAGGTGAATGATACATTGAAAGGAATTTGAACCTAAGAGTTACTATTAAATATTTAGTCAGTAGTTTTGATGCCGAAAAAATAAGTGTACTCTCCATGAAACCATAGCGAGAAAGCTAATGTGTGTTAAGAGAGATTAACTTCTCTTTGAGCTAAGTTAAAAGAGACAGTTAAATTCCATGTTGTTCATTCCACAGCAAAGAAGTGTTTATGATCTCTGCCGCAAATGCCACTGCATTTCATGCTACTCACATTGCATCTCTGCTGGATTTGATCATTTGCTGTTGATGTAATCGTAATTAATGGGGAGTTATCACACTCACTGGTGACTCAATTCTGAGTCCATATTTTAACTTTCTGCCTTTCTTCCACGTACAGCAAGTCTGGAACTAGTGGAAAGCAGAATGTTTAATGGTGTGCTTCCTTCCACTACTGAAAAGGAGAATTGCAGCTGTTTTTTGAGCCATTCTGCACTTCAGCATTGATGAACAGCTGCGACCGGCCTCTAGTTATGTTTTAACCCCCTCTGTTTTCTTACCATATTGCCACACCACTGATGTTTCCTTAATTTTCCCTTTTCCGTTTCTAGGTTTCATTCACTTGTGAATATCTTGAGTGATACTGACGATAAGCAACAGCCACTAATTCGTATCGAGTCAGGTGGATTTGACTCTTTGGCAATCTGAAACTGCACTGCGAAGTTAAATAGTGCTACACCAATATTTGGATAGTACACAGATGACTTGTTAAATACAAAACACAACCCAAGACTGGGAATTAATGAACAGCTATTGTTAGTAGCGTAGTAAAGTAGTTTCTGGATCACAAAACACTCCAATAGTACTAAAGAAAGAGTCATTGATCAATAATTACTTCCCATGATAAGATAATGCTATAACTGATGAGTAGTACTTACCTAGTACCAGTTATGGTCTTATTGATTGGCTACTCCATAGTGTCCTGTGCACTACGACCAGATAATGGGTATACTTGAAAGGAGAGACAGCATTGGTCGTATATTTTTGTTTACTATCGCAAAATCGATTTTCGGTCACATAGTGACCATCTTCAGTGCTAGAAGTTAAAAATTTTTTCACATTACGATCAGAGAGTATAAAACAGAAAATGAACATAACACTTGTTAGGAACATACCTGTAATATATAACTTAAATTAGTAAGCACTGGTGTCAATAAGCTTACGGCGATCACATAGACTGAGGGCGCTGTTTACGTGCACTTGTTCAGCAGACCTCGGTGTGACGGGGCTTGACACGCCCTCTATGTGACATGTGTCACGTGAAGACATAGTATTACTGGTCTTGCGAGATATTAACACTAAATAACTCTTGTGCAATTGTGAATCGTGCAGTTAATCAAATTTAAAATGTACGTACAACACATAGCAGACGAAGGAGGAAGGAAATATCTAAAATACATTGGCGTATTGTTTTTTTTTAAAAAACAAACTTATAAAACATAAAACAGATCGATGATAAGTTGTCAGAGTGCAGGACATATAAAAGAGCAAAAGATAATGAAAAAATAATAATAAATGAATAACATGAAATGAGGTGTAACACAGGTTTAAAAAAAACATTATACCCACCATCTGGCGTGGGAAGTTACAAGTACAACGTTCGTGATTACGTAAAATGTTACGTTAAGACTAAGGAGTCAAATATATAAAAAATAATAACAGTACGAAACTGCCATTACTTAATAATTAAAATGCCATGAAACACAATGTTCATTACAAAAATGTTTGTAGGTGTGGATAAACAATTTTGTTATCATATTTAACCGACATGCTGATGTACGTCTCGTTTGTCCCTTTGGGCAAGCTAGCAGTGTTATAACAGTGATTATAGGCTTCCGCATAAGCACTGGGTCAGAACCCATACATACATGACATCAAATATACACGGTTGCTTACTGTAAAACATAGCCCCATCATTTAGCGTGGGAGGTTAGAAGTACATGGTTCTTGATTTACGTAAATATTACGTTAAAACTGAGAAGTCAAATATATAAAAAAGTAATGGTCCGAAAAAGCCACTAAGTAACAATTCATATGCCATTAAATAATATTAAAAAAAGTTTTGAAGGTGTAGAGTATCAATTTTGTTATCATATTTGACGGCGTGATGATGTACATATCATTCGTCCCATCACTGGTTGTACGCTTCCGCATAAGCACTGGGTCAGAACCCATACGTACATTCACAGGTTGATAAAACAGTAATGAAGTTGCCAAGCAACCAGTTTTGAAAATTAATAAACTAATTTGATTTTACATACTTATAGTAGTAGTGGGAACCATATGAAATACAAGCAGACTTAAGAAGTACCTATAATTCTAATTGTGTATTTGAAATACATTTGAAAATATAAGGTGCGAACAGGTAGTATACATCAAACATCGAGAAACCATCATGAGGAAGGACAGGTAATAGTGCCACTTATACCAAAAATATACATCGTACTTTAGAGAAATTAAACGTAGGCTATGCACGATGTCCAGTGGTACAATCATATGACAAAGAGGCGAGATAGACAATACAATGAAAATGGCGGGCAAAAAAAGTAGAGACAAAAAACAATAAACATGAAGCCGTTCACGCTGGACGATAAAAACACTAACACTTGTTGACACGGCGCACAGAACACGGAGGACGGCGACGGCACATGTGAACAGTGGAGCTGTAACTGCGAAAGAACGCGAAACACAAAACGAAGCACACACACGAGACACTGATGGCGATGATATCCGGCGCGCGAATGTTCACTATGTGTGTGCGAGTCCGGGGACCTGCCAAGAGACGAGGAGGAAGAAGGAGAGTGGGAGAGCGAGAGGGGAGAGCAGAGATGCCATGGGTAGGGGAGATAGGGGGGAGGGAGGAAGGGGGAGGGGAAGCCCGCGGGAAGAGGGGTGAAAGGAGGTGACGACGGAAAAGGAAAGACAAGGGAAGGGAAGAGAAGGGAGGGAGGGTGCCTAAAGGAAAGGACACCAGAAGTGGGGGGTGGTGCAGGGTCAATGTTGATAGGAGGGGTAGATGGAGGGGAGGAGGACATCATCAGGGAGGGGGAGCTGGCGGAAGCCACCTTGGGAGAGGGTAAGGAGGGTGGAGAGATGGAGACCGGGTGGGACGTGGGAATATAGGCGCGGCAGCGGCGGGGTGGGAGAGGATCGGGGAGACGAGCGGGTGAGGAGGATCGAGTTTACAGGAGGTGTACAGGATCCGTATTCTTTCAAGGAAAACGAGGTGGGGGAAGGGGATGAGATTGTACAGGATCCGCGTAGGGGAGGGGAGACGGATGCGATAGGCGAGGCGGAGAGCATGGCGTTCAAGGATTTGGTGGGATTTTTAATAGGAGGGGGGGCAGAGATCCAAGCCGGATGGGCATAACAAAGGATAGGGTGGATGAGGGATTTATAGGTGTGGAGAATGGTGGAGGGGTCCAGACCCCACGTACGGCCGGAGATGAGCTTGAGGAGACTCAGTCGGGAGCGCGCCTTGGCTTGGATTGTCCGGAGGTGGGGAGTCCAGGAGAGGCGACAGTAGAGGGTGACGCCAAGGTACTTAAGGGTGGGAGTGAGGGCGATAGGAAGGCCATAGATGGTGATGTAGAAATCAAGGAGGCGGAAGGAAGGGGTGGTTTTGCCTACAATGATCGCCTGGGTTTTGGAGGGATTGACCTTGAGCAACCACTGGTTGCACCAAGCGGTGAACCGGTCAAGATGGGATTGGAGAAGATGTTGGGAGCGCTGTAGGGTGGGGGCAAGGGCAAGGAAGGCGGTGTCATCGGAAAACTGGAGAAGGTGGACGGAGGCTGACAGCGGCAGCATGTCCGCCGTGTACAAAAGGTACAGAAGGGGGGAGAGGACGGAGCCTTGGGGCGCACCGGCAGAGGGGAAAAAGGTGTAGGAATCTGTGTTATGGACGGTGACATAGGAAGGACGGCGGGAGAGAAAGGAGCCGATCAGACGGACGTAGTTAATGGGAAGGGTGAAGGTTTGGAGCTTGAAGATGAGAACGGAAGACCATACGTGGTCATAAGCACGTTCGAGAACCAGGGAGAGGAAGATTGCGGAGCGACGAGAATTAAGCTGTTCGGAAAGGAGAAGAGTGAGATCAAGGAGAAGGTCGTCAGAAGAGAAGGACGGCCGAAAGCCACACTGGGTAATGGGAAGGAGGCGGTGCTGGCGGAGATGCAGGTGGATGCGTCGGGTGAGGATAGATTCCAGGACCTTGCTGAAGACTGAGGTAACGCTGATGGGACGGTAGGAGGAGACGGCGGACGGCGGTTTGCCAGGTTTAAGGAACATGAGGATACGGGAGGTTTTCCACAGGTCGGGGTAGTAACCGTTGGACAGGACTACATTGTAGATCCTGGCCAGGGTTGAGAGGAAAGAGACAGGAGCTTCATGAAGGTGACGGTAGGTGACACGATCATGACCAGGAGCGGTGTTGCGTTTTGTGCGGACTGTATCAATGAGATCCTGTGTAGTGATAGGGGCATTGAGTTCCGTGTGTGCAATGTTGTCCAAGTACTGGAAACCAGGAGCGAGGGGAGGGACAGAGGTGTCAGTTCGATCGTGGATATCCGGGAAGAGGGAGTAATCGAACTGGGGATAATCGGGGATGGAAAATACTTCGGAGAGGTAGGAGGCATAGTGATTGGCCTTACTAAGGGTGTCAGGGAAAGGGTGATCATCATGGAGAAGAGGATAATAGGGGGAAGGTTTACTTCTGGTAAGGCGACGGAAGGCCGACCAGAACTTGGACGAGTTTATTGGGAGGGTAGCATTTAAACGGGTGCATGTCTGTCGCCAGTCCCGGCGTTTCTTAGCCGCGAGCAAATTACGAATGTATCACTGTAGTTGCCAGTGGCGTCGTAGTGTGTCCGGGTCACACGAGCGGATGAAGGCATGGTAGAGACGACGGGATTCATGGAGGAGGAGGACGGCCTGTGGGGGTAGGGTAGGACGGTGGGGCTGGACGGCGATAGTAGGGACGTGGGCCTCCACGGCCTCAGACAAGGTCTGCTGGAGAAAGGAGGCGGCATGGGTAACATCGTCAGGGTGGTGATAGGTGAAGGGGTGGTTATCGACCTTGGTGGAAAGGGTATCCCGGTAGGCATTCCAGTTGGCACGGGAATAGACATGGACGTACATGGAGGGAGGGTCATTACGAGGGGTTGGGGTTGGCGGGTAGGAGATGGAGAAGGAGCAGGGGTGTGGGAGGCGTTGGGGCCAAAACGGGTGATGGGGAGGGGGGGAGAGGATGTCAGTAATGAGGGTTGGGCCTGGGGAGGAGATGAGAACAGAATCCTGTCTGGGAGTGAGGAGAGAGATGGGGGCACCAGGGAAGTGTTGGCGGAGGTGGAGGGAGAGATTCCGGGCTTCGAGAAGGGAAGGATCGGGATGGTAGAGGAGGTATTTGTATAAGGAGGGGAGAGGAGGAGGAGGGGGAGGCGGAGGGAGCAGGGCCAGGTGGGGAGACATCCATGGCATCCTGGGGGGGAAGGAGGATGGGGCGGGGCCTTTTTGGGAGCGGAGGAGGTGGTGGTGCCACTAGGGCGTTTAATGGCGGGAGAAGGGCGGGTGGTGATATGAGGGACGGGAGCTATAGGGAGGTGGTGGGAAGGGCAGGTCCCGGCGTGGACGCAGCAGTCGGCGCCAGAGATGGTGACGGTGAAGGCGACGGCGACGGCGACGGTGGCGGCGGTGATGGCGAAGGCGATGGGGAGAGCTGGGCATGGACAGTGGCCCGACGGGCCACCATCCTAGCTGGAGCTGCAGTGACCGGCTGGGGGAGTGGGGGGAAAGGATGAGATCGAGAGGAGCGGGAGGAAGAAGCTGGAGAGCGGGCGACAAAGAGCGAGGACGAAGGGAGAGTGAGAAGAGGTGGGATGGAAGGAGGGGGGTATGACTGGGCACACCATGCTATAGTGGTGGATGCGGCAGAAGGAGAAGTATAAACTATGGCTGTGATGGTAGTGGTGGCGGTGGTGGGGGGGGGGGGCGGACATAACGATAGGGAGAAGCAAAACCGCACAGGACGAAAAAGAAAGGACACAAACCGGGGACAGACGAAAAACAAAGATGGAGACGGAGGAAGACGAAGATGGACGAAGACCAGGGTCGGACGGTGACGGCGACGGCGAGTGGCAGGAACGCTGCAGCTGCTGCTGCTGCTGCTGACGCGGACGGGGCCGGGGACGGGGTCGGGGCTGCTGCTGCTGCTGCTGCTGCTGCTGCTGCTGCTGGCTGGCTGGCTGGCTGGCTGGACCGCTGCTGCTGCCGGATGGACCGCTGCTGCAGACCGGGACTGGGACTGGAACTGGGACCGCTACCGCTGCTGCTGCTGCTGCCGCTGGACCGCTGCGGCTCTGCTGGGCTGGCTGGCTCCTGCAATACACCTACCGCTTCGACTAGACCCGAAAGGCCAATCGAAGGGCGGTATCCTATCCGGATTACCGCCGAAGATCGATGCCTATATTTTTTTTCCTTTATTGTAATTTTAATCACCTATACAGGCGGGCCGGCAGCAGCATAGTACACTGCTCTTCAGCCTTAAGTGGAACAATAACATGACATAGAGGTGATACAGACAATGCAAAAAACGGCGGGCAAAAAAAGGAGATACAAAAAACAATAAACATGAGGGGAGGGACAGAGGTGTCAGTTTGATCGCGGATATCCGGGAAGAGGGAGTAATCAAACAGGGGATCATCGGGGATGGAAAACACATCGGACAGGTAGGAGGCAAAATGATTGGCCTTACTAAGGGCGTCAGGGAAGGGGTGATCATTATGAAGAAGAGGATAGTTGGGGGAGGGCTTAGTTCCGGTAAGGCGACTGAAGGCTGACCAGAACTTGGACGAGTTGATAGGTAGGGTAGCATTTAAACGGGTGCATGTCTGTCGCCAGTAGCGGCGTTTCGTAGCCGCGAGCGTATTACGAATGTGTCGCTGGAGTTGCCGGTGGCGTCGTAGTGTGTCCGGGTCACGCTTGCGGAGGAAGGCACGGTAGAGACGACGGGATTCACAGAGGAGGAGAACGGACTGTGGGGGTAAGGTAGGACGGTGGGGGTTGATGGCGACAGTAGGGACGTGGGCCTCCACGGCCTCAGACAAGGTCTGCTGGAGAAAGGAGGCGGCATGGGTGACATCATCGGGATGGCGGTAGGTGAGAGGGTGGCTATCGACCTGGGCGGAAAGGGTATCCCGGTAGGCATTCCAGTTGGCAAGGGAATAATCATGGACGTACTTGGGGGGAGGGTCATGATGGGGGTCGGGGCGGGGGCGACGACAGTCTGAAATGGTGAGGAGGACAGGGAGATGGTCACTACCAATAGGCTCCAGGACACCCACCGTTATGCGGCCAAGGAGGTTGCGGGAGGAGAGGATAACATCGGGAGTGGAGTCGGATTCGGGATGGGTGTGCTGGGGGATGGGAATGAGGTCGCCTTGAAGGGAGGAGAGGAACCGATGCCACCGCTGTAACTGGGCGGCGGAACGACTATGGATGTTGAGGTTGGCGGCGATCACGTAGGAGGAGAAGGTACGGTCGACGTGGGAGAGGAAGTCGAAGGAAATAGGGGCATTGGGGCGGACATAGATGGTGGCGCAGGTAACGGTAAGGCCAGGGAAGAAGAGACTAAGGATCAGGTGTTCGGTGGGGTCATGAAGGAGAGGTTGGAGCCGAACGGGGATCTGGCGATGGTGCCCAATGGCAACTCTGCCACGCACAATTGGGAGGGGATTATCGGAGCGGTGGAGGAGGTAGGGCGAAGTGTGGAAGGTGTGGTGGGGTTGGAGTAAGGATTCATTATGGAGGAAGGCGTCCACGCGGTGGGTGTCAAGGGTGTGTAGGAAGAAGTTCTTGTAGGCGGGAAGGGGGCGGATGTTGTTGAAAAGGATACGGTGCTGCCGTGCCATGACAGGGATTTAGACGAGGGTGTCAAGACGGGAGAAGGTGAAATGGGCCTGGTTGTTCGAGTAGGTGGAAAACGGAACGGGCGGCGAGGGAGATCTGTTGGAGGGTGTGTGGGCGCTGAAAAGGATGAACATTCTGCAGATCAATGGTGAGGAATCTGATGATGTCCTCAGTGGTAGGGGTGGGCGAATCGAGTTGCCGGGAGGGGTGGGGGCGTCCAGAGGGCGGACAGGGACGGTGAGTTCAGGAGTGGTAGGAGGGGGTCGGGCCATACACTTCTGGGAGTAGGTGGGTTGAGGGATGTTGCAGGTATTACAGGAGGGGAGGGACTGGAGATTGGGGCACAGCCGTAAAAAGTGGGCTTGCCTACAGTGCAAGCAGGTGGGGGCCTCACGGCACTCAGATGTTGGGTGCGCATTATACCGCATGCACCTTTGGCAGCGGAGGGATTGAGGAGGGGAACAGGAGGGGTCAACTTTATAATGCTGGTTAAAAAGGTGGGCATCCTCCTTCAGGAGATGGTCAATGGAGGGGGCGTGCTCAGAAAAAACCCGCATAAGGCGGGTGGGGCCGGCAGTGTTATGGATGCGATGAACTGCACGCACCTCCAGATGAGGATGGGCCTGAAGCTCCGCCAACACCTTCTCCTCCATGATCACTGGACTGAGTCGAGTGATCACGGGGCGGTGAGGGTTGGCGGGCGATGCGGAGGTTGGGGTTGGCGGGAGGGAGGTGGCGAAGGAGCAGGGGTGAGAGAGGCATGAGGGCCTAAGCGGGTGATAGGGATGCGGGAAAGGAGGTCTGTGTGGAGGGTAGGGCTGGGGGAGGAGATGAGTACCGAATCATGGCGAGGAGTGAGGAGGGAGATGGGGGCACGAGGACAATTCTGGCGAAGGAAGAGGGTGAGGTTCCAGGCTTCAAGGAGGGAGGGATCCGGACGGGAGAGGAGGTAGCGGTAGGTGGACGGGGTAGAGGAGGAGGAGGAGGGGCCAGGGATGGGTGGGGAGACTTCCATGGCATCAGGGGTGGGCGAAGGGGACGAGGCAGAGCCTTTTTGGGAGCAGAGGAGGCAGGGGTGCCACTGGGGCGCTTGACGGCGGTGGAGGAGGTGTGGGGGATGGGAACAACTGGAATGTGGCGGGGAGTGGCAGGTCCCGGGGCTGGAGTCGGCGCCGGAGACAGTGAGGGCGATGGCGAAGGCGATGGTGAAGCCGATGACGAAGACGATGAAGGTGAAGGGGAGAGTGGAGCATGGGCAGTAACCCGCCGGTCGAACACCCTGGCGGGGGCCGCAGAAACGGAAGGGGCAGAGGGAGGGAGCGGAGGGAAGGGATCAGAGGAGGAGCGGGAGGGAGGAGACGGGGACGGAGCGACAAATAGGGAGCTAGATGAGAGAGTGAGGAGTGGGTGGTTGGACTGAGGGGGGAGTGAAGCGGCATACCACGTGATAGTGGTGGCAGCAGCGGAGGGGGAGGTGTAGATAATGGCAGTGGTGGTGGCGGTAGAAGAGGTGGTGGGGGTGGACATGATGATAAGGGGGAAAAAACACAGTACTAGACAAAGGAGCAAACGAGAGGAGAGAGGGACGGAGAATGAAGAAGGAGACGGGGGCCGAAGCCCTACTCTGCTGCCGCTGGGGGGGGGGGGGGCGACCAGGCCGGCTGGATGGTGGGGACGCCTCGGCTGCTGCTGCTGCTGCTGCTGCTGCTGCTGCTGCTGCTAGGGGCAGCTAGGACCACCGCTGGCCGCTGGCTGCAACCGCTGGTGGCGGGACCGCTGCTGGCCGCTGGATGCTGGGTGGTGGCCGAGGGCTGGTGGCCGCTGGCTGCTGGCTGGGGCCAGCGTAGGCGAGGACCGCTGCGTGCTGCTGGCAGGGAAGCTGCTGGCTTCCGGCGGGGACCGCTGCTGGCGAGGACCGCTGCTGGCAGGGACCGCTGCTGGCTGCTGCACGTCGAGGGGCTGGCTGGCTGGCTGGCTGGCTGGCTGGCTGGCTGGCTGGCTGGCTGGCTGGCACCTGCAACACCTAACACTTCGATCGGTACCTGAAGAGCACAGATCGAAGGGCGGTGTTCGACTGAATTACCGCCGAAGATGGATGCCTACAATTCTAATTGTGTATTTGAAATACATTTCAAAATGTAAGGTGCGAACAGGTAGTATACATCAAACATCGAGAAACCATCATGAGGAAGGACAGGTAATAGTGCCACTTATACCAAAAATATACATCGTACTTTAGAGAAATTAAGCATAGGCTATGCACGATATCTAGCACTTATTCAAACAGCAAAGGAATTGTTAAAATACATTAAAAATAATTACGTAAAGTGATAACCGGTTCGTATTACTTTGTGTCAACGTCTAAGAGATGTCGACTGTAGTAAAATTATGTTCAGTAGGCGTCCATGAGTTCTGCAAATTACGGATCAAAAAAGGAGCATCTTTTTTAAAAACCGAAATTAGTAATGTTATTAAAACAAACCGAAACGTGTGTCTATGTGTTGAGATAGTTAGAATAGCGGCCATTGTAAGTGTTCTCGTAGCTACTATGACTGAGGCGTTGTATATAAGGGATAACAAGCAACTAACTACGAATTGCTAATTGTGATAATTGGCCACAAGTTGACTTTTTTCATAAGAAATCGGAGAAGCATTCCCAAAAATGTGTGCTTCTCGATATCGTTTGTTCGTTAAGTAGCGCGATATCTGGAGCTTTATTATGACAAAAGATCTCCATCTATTCCATAAGGTCGAGGAAGCGACCTTTTTTACCCTTGTGCAACAACTTCAATTGCGATGTCAAATCTGGAGTTGTATGACCAGTTGCTACCAGATGGGCTGCGAAATTCGATTATTTGGCAATATCTTTCCTCTCAAGTGCATCGTGCTCACGGAACCTTGTTTCCAATTTTCGTCCGGTTTGCCCTATGTAACCTGCATTACACGTGGCACACATAAGTTTGTAAACACCTGATTCAGGTAAGACGTTGCGTTCATGAATGTTATTCCTTAAAAGCACGCCTAGTCTGTTCGTCGTCGAGAAACCTACATTAATATTCTTCTTCTTGAATATTGTGGCAATTTTATTGCTAATGGGACCATAGAAAGGCAAAGTGATAAATTTTTGATATTTAGTTTCGCTTGTCTCATTCTGACTTAAATTATCTTTACTATATTTTTTGGATACCATCTCATAAATGTTCATGATGTATTTCGACGGGTAATTATTATTTCTTGCAATTTGTTTAACTATGTTTAACTCTTCCTCATGGTTTTCATTAGATAATGGTAATCGGAACATACGATGAAATGCAAAATGGAAAAACGCTTTTTTGTGTTGGTCAGGGTGTTGTGAACCATAATCTAAGATGATATCTGTGAATGTTGATTTTCTGTATATGTCAAATGTATGTTTTCCATTTTCCCTTCTAATGGTCAGGTCTAAAAATTAATGAATCCATTCTGTTCTTTTTCAACTGTGAAAGCAATTTTGTTGTGTAAACCATTAAATGTACTAACGACTTCGTCAATATCAGATTGACTGCCATTAATAAGCAATAGCGTGTCGTCTACATATCTATAGTAGTAAACGATCTTTTTAGCTGATGTGGGAAAATCTTTTAGTAATTTCAGTTCAAGATAGTTAATAAAGATGTCTGCCATAATCTCTGACACAGAGTTTCCGATGCTGAGTCCGTCTTTTTGGACATAAATTTTGTCGTTAAATGTGAAGTAGTTACACTTTAAGCTGAATGATAATAGTTCTATGAACTCATTGATTTCCACGCTGGACATATTACTGTGGTTTCTGAGATTAGCGTCAATAATTTGTATTGTTTCCTCAATCGGGATATTCGTATATAAGTTGACAATGTCCAGCGAAAGAAACGTCATAGTGTCTGTAATAGGTATACCTTTTATTTTCTCTACTAATTGGGTACTATTTTTAATCGAGAACTGTTGCACAAATTTATAATGCTTATTCAAAATAGTTAGGCATTGTTTCGCAATATTCACCAACGGGCCCCCTCTCCCATCAACTACCGGCCTAATGGGATTAGATTGCTTATGAACCTTGAATTGTGATCGTAGCTTAGGAATTTTTGGATTCATTACCTTGAGATACTGTATCTCACGATGGGCTATTACATTTGAAAGTGATTTAAGTTTCTCATTTAACTTTCTTTGAATCTCATTCGTTGGGTCCCTCGTAATTGATGTAATACCGTTTTCTTATTATTGTTACAAAAGAAATGTATGTAGAAAAAACTTTACAATTTTTTCAAGAAAACGGTATTACATCAATTGCGAGGGACCAATGTCCAGCGTGGAAATCAATGAGTTCATAGAACTATTATCATTCTGCTTAAAGTATAACTACTTCACATTGAACGACAAAATTTATGTCCAAAAAGACGGACTCAGCATGGGAAACTCTGTGTCAGGGATTATGGCAGACATCTTTATTATCTATCTTGAACTGAAATCACTAAAAGATTTTCCCACATTAGCTAAAAAGATCGTTTACTACTATAGATATGTAGACGACACGCTATTGCTTATTAGTGGCAGCCAATCTGATATTGACGAAGTCGTCAGTTCATTTAATGGTTTACACAACAAAATTGCTTTCACAGTTGAAAAAGAATAGAATGGAGTCATTAATTTTTTAGACCTAACCATTAGAAGGGAAAATGGAAAACATACATTTGACATTTACAGAAAATCAACATTCACAGATATAATCTTAGATTATGGTTCACAACACCCTGATCAACACAAAAAAGCGTTTTTCCATTTTGCATTTCATCGTATGTTCCGATTACCATTATCTAATGAAAACCATGAGAAAGATTTAAACATAGTTAAACAAATTGCAAGAAATAATAATTACCCGTTGAAATACGTCATGAACATTTATGAGATGGTATCCAAGAATGAGACAAGTGAAACTAAAAACCAAAAATTTATCACTTTGCCTTTCTATGGTCCCATTAGCAATAAAATTGCCGCAATATTCAAGAAGAGGAATATTAATGTAGGTTTCTCGACGACGAACAGCCTAGGCGTGCTTTTAAGGAATAACATTCATGAACCCAACGTCTTACATGAATCAGGTGTTTACAAACTTATGTGTGCCACATGTAATGCAGGTTACATCGGGCAAACCGGACGAAAATTGGAAACAAGGTTCCGTGAGCATGTTGCAATTGAGGGGAAAGATATTGCCGAAAAATCGAATTTCGCAGCCCATCTGGTAGCAACTGGTCATACAACTCCAGATTTGACATCGCAATTGAAGTTGTTGCACAAGGGTAAAAAAGGTCGATTCCTCGACCTTATGGAAGAGATGGAGATCTTTTGTCATAATAAAGCTCCAGATATCGAGAAGCACACATTTTTGGGAATGCTTCTCCGATTTCCTATGAAAAAAGTCAACTTGTGGCCAATTATCACAATTAGCATTTCGTAGTTAGTTTTTTTTTTCTTTATTGTTATTTTAACACCTTATACAAAGGCGGGCTGTCAGCAGCACAATACGCCGCTCTTCAGCCTTGAGTTTGGCAACAAGTAGTACAGAAAGGTGGCACAGAGTAGACAGTAAAAATGGTGGGCAAAAAATGTAGACACTAGAAATCCAAAAAACTTGGAGCCGTTCACGCTGGACGAGAATCATCACTAACACTGGGCGACACGATGCACAGAACATGGATGATGGCGACGGCACGTGAACGGTGGTGGCGTGAAGGCGAACAACACTACACACAAACGAAGGCACACACACGAAACACTGATGGCGATGATCTCCGGCGCGCGAATGTTCACTATGCGTGTGCGAGTCCGGGGACATGCCAAGAGAGGAGGAGGAGGAAGGGGAGTGGGAGAGGGAGAGGGGAGAGCAGAGATGCCACGGGCAGGGGAGAAAGGGGGGGAGGGAGGAAGGGGGAGGGGAAGCCCGGGTGGGAGAGTGGTGGAGGGAGGGGATGGGGGAAAAGGAAAGAGAAGGGGAGGGAAGGGAAGAGAAGGGAGGGAGGGAGGGTGCCTAAGGGAAAGGACACCGGAAGTGGGTGGTGGGGCAGGGTCAAAGTTGATAGGAGGGGTAGATGGAGGGGAGGAGGACATCATCAGGGAGGGGGAGCTGGCAGAAGCCACCTTGGGAGTGAGTAAGGAGGGTGGAGAGATGGAGACCGGGCGGGACGTGGGAATACAGGCGCGGCAGCGGGCGGGGGTGGGAGAGGATCGGGGATACGAGCGGGTGAGGAGGATCAAGTTTACGGGAGGTGTACAGGATCCGTAGCCTTTCAAGGAAAAGGAGGAGGTGGGGGAAGGGGATGAGATCATACAGGATCCGCGTGGGGGAGGGGTGACGGATGCGATAGGCGAGGCGGAGAGCATGGCGTTCAAGGATTTGGAGGGATTTATAAAAGGTAGAGGGGGGGGGGGCGGAGATCCAGGCTGGATGGGCATGACAAAGGATCGTAGTTAGTTTTTTTTTTTTTTCTTTATTGTGATTTTAACACCTTATACAAAGGCGGGCTGGCAGCAGCACAATACGCCGCTCTTCAGCCTTGAGTGTTACAACAAGTAGTACATAAAGGTGGCACAGAGTAGACAGTAAAAACGGTGGGCAAAAAAATGTAGACACTAAAAATCGAAAAAACATGGAGCCGTTCACGCTAGACGAGAAACATTACTAACACTGGGCGACACAATGCACAGAACATGGATGATGGCGACGGCACGTGAACGGTGGGGGCGTGACGGCGAACAACACTACACACAAACGAAGGCACACACACGAAACACTGACGGCGATGATCTCCGGCGTGCGAATGTTCACTGAGCGTGTACGAGTCCGGGGACCTGCCAAGAGAGGAGGTGGAGGAGGAGGAATGGGAAGGGGAATGGGAGAGGGCGGAGCAGAGATGCCATGGGCAAAGGAGAGAGGGGGAGGGAGGAAGGGGGGGGGGGAAGCCCGGTGGAGCTGGGAGGAGGGAGGGGGGAAAGGAAAGTGGAGGGAAGGGAAGGGAGGGAGGGAGGGTGGGTGCCTAAAGGAGAGGACACAGGAGGTGGGGGGGAGGATCAAAGTTGATAAGAGGGGTAGATGGAGGGGATGAGGACATCATCAGGGAGGGGGAGCTGGCGGAAGCCACCTTGGGAGTGGGTAAGGAGGGTGGAGAGATGGAGACCGGGTGGGACGTGGGAATACAGGCGCGGCAGCGGGCGGGGGTGGGAGAGGATCGGGGACACGAGCGGGTGAGGAGGATCAAGTTTACGGGAGGTGTACAGGATCCGTATCCTTTCAAGGAAAAGGAGGAGGTGGGGGAAGGGGATGAGATCATACAGGATCCGCGTGGGGGAGGGGAAACGGGTGCGATAGGCAAAGCGGAGAGCATGGCGTTCAAGGATTTGGAGGGATTTATAGAAGGTGGGGGGGGTGGGGGGGGGCGGAGATCCAGGCTGGATGGGCATAACAAAGGATCGTAGTTAGTTGCTTGTTATCCCTTAATTACAACGTTTTTAAAAAAGATGCTCCTTTTTTGATCCGTAATTTGCAGAACTCATGGACGCCTACTGAACATAATTTTACTGCAGTCGACATCTCTTAGGCGTTGACACAAAGTAATACGAACCAGTTATCACTTTACGTAATTATTTTTAATGTATGTTAACAATTCCTTTGCTGTTTGAATAAGTGCTGGATATCGTGCATAGCCTATGTTTAATATCTCTAAAGTACGATGTATATTTTTGGTATAAGTGGCACTATTACCTGTCCTTCCTCAAGATGGTTTCTCGATGTTTGATGTATACTACCTGTTCGCACCTTACATTTTCAAATGTATTTCAAACACACAATTAGAATTATAGGTCCGGTCATCTCCGGCGGTACACCGAAAGGTTGCCGCCCTTCGATAGTGCGATTTAAGCGCTTATCGAAGTGCTAGGTGTTACAGGTGCCAGCCAGCCAGCCAGCCAGCCCGACCAGCAGCAGCAGCAGTGGTCCTAGCGGCAGCCAGCCAGCCAGCCAGCCAGCCAGCCAGCCAGCCAGCCAGCCAGTCCTCCTCCTGTGGCAGCGGCAGCGGCAGCAGCAGCAGCAGCAGCAGCAGCGGTCCAGCCGGCAGCAGCAGCAGCAGCAGCAGCCCCGGCCCCGTCCACGGCATCAGCAGCTGCGGCGTTCCTGTCACCCGCCGTCGCCGTCGCCGTCGCCGTCGCCGTCGCCGTCGCCGTCGCCGTCGCCGTCCGACCCTGGTCGTCCGACCCTGGTCTTCGTTCGTCTGCGTCTTCGTCTGTTCCCAGTTTGTGTCCTTTCCTTTTCGTGCAGTGCGTTTTTTCACCCTGTCGTCATGTCCACCCCCACCACCACCGCCACCACTACCACCACCACCATCGTCTACACATCCCCTTCCGCCGCCTCCACCACTATAACTTGGTGTGCCCAGTCACACCCCCCTCCTTCCATCCCACCTCTCCTTACTCTCCCTTCGCCTTCGCTCTTTGTCGCCCCCTCTCCCCCTTCTACCTCTCGCTCCTCTCGTTCTGATCCTTCCTCCCCACTCCCCCAGCCAGTCACTGCAGCTCCGGCTAGGGTGGTGGCCCGTCGGGCCACTGTCCACGCCCAGCTATCCCCGTCGCCTTCGCCATCACCGCCACCACCGTCATCATCGTCGCCGTCACCATCGCCGTCACTGTCGCCTTCGCCTTCGCCTTCACCGTCACCGTCACCATCTCCGGCGCCGACTGCTGCGACCACGCCGGGACCTGTCCCTTCCCACCACCTCCCCATCGCTCCCATCCCTCATGTCACCACCCGCCCTTCTGCCGCCGTCAAACGCCCTAGTGGCACCCCCACCTCCTCCGCTCCCAAAAAGGCCCCGCCCCGACCTCCATCCCCCCACTGAGTGCCATGGATGTCTCCCCGCCTGGCCCTGCTCCCACCTCCTCCTCCTCCTCCTCCTCCTCCTCCCCCCCAGTTTATACAAATATCTCCTGCCCCATCCAGATCCTTCCTTTCTTGAGGCCCGGAATCTCTCCCTCCTCCTCCGCCAAAATTTCCCTGGTGCCCCCATCTCTCTCCTTACTCCCAGACGGGATTCTGTTCTTATCTCCTCCCCCAGCCCAACCCTCCATACTGACATCCTCTCCCGCCTCCCCATCACCCGTTTTGGTCCTAACGCCTCCCTTACCCCTGCTCCTTCTCCATCTCCTACCCGCCAACCCCAACCCCTGCGTCGCCTGCTGACCCTCACCGCCGTGATCACGCGGCTCAGTCCGTCGATCAAGGAGGAGGAGGTGTTGGCGCAGCTCAAGGCCCATCCCACGCTGGAGGTGCGGGCGGTCCGCCGCGTTTTCAACTCGGCCGGCCCCACCCACCTTATGCGGGTTTTCTCTGAAGACGACCCCTCCATTGACCATCTCCTGAAGGAGGGTGCCCTCCTCTTCCACCAGCGGTACAAGGTTGACCCCTCCCGTTCCCCTCCTCAATCACTGCGCTGCCAGAGGTGTCTGCGCTATAATGCACACCCAACAGCTGAGTGCCGCGAGGCCCCCACCTGCCTGCATTGTCGGCAAGCGCACTTCCTCCGGCAGTGCCCTAACCTCCAATCCCCTCCCTTCTGTAATACCTGCAATCTCCCCCATCCCACCTACTCCCAAAAGTGTAAAGCCCGGTCCCCTCCAACCACTCTTGAACTCACCATACTTGTCCGTCCTCTGGACGCCCCCACCCCTCCTGGCAATTCCCTTCGTCCCCCCCCACCACTGAGGACATCATCAGGTTCCTCACCATCATCTTCCAGAATGTTCATCCCTTTCAGCGCCCCCACACCCTCCAACAGATCTCCCTCGCCGCCCGTTCCATTTTTCACCTAAAAATGTACGCCACCTATTCCAACAACCAGGCCCATTTCACCTTCTCCCATCTTGACACCCTCGTCAAACTCCCTGTCATGGCGCAACACCACCGTATGCTTTTAAACAATATCCGCTCCCTTCCCGCCAACAAGTACCTCTTCCTGCACACCCTTGCTACCCACCGTGTGGATGCCTTCCTCCTCAATGAAACCTTCCTCCAACCCCAACACTCCATCCACACCTCCCCCTATCTCCTCCACCACTCCGATAATCCCCTACCAGTTGCGTGTGGCGGAGTTGCCATTGGTCACCACCGCCAGATCCCCGTTCGGCTCCAACCTCTCCTTCCCGACCCCACCGAACACCTGATCCTTAGCCTCTTCTTCCCCGGCCTTCCCCTGTGCCACCACCTATGTCCGCTTCAACGCCCCTCTTCGTTTCGGCTTCCTCTCCCACATCGACCGTACCTTCTCCTCCTACGTGATCGCCGCCGACCTCAACATCCATAGAAGCTCCGCTGCCCAGTTACGGCATTGGCATCGGTTCCTCTCCTCCCTTCAAGGCAACCTCATCCCCATCCCCCAGCACACCCAACCCGAATCCAACTCCACTCCCGATGTTCTTCTCTCCTCCCCCAACCTCCTTGGCTGCATTACGGTGGATGTCCTGGAGCCTATTGGTAGCGACCATCTCCCTGTCCTCCTCACCGTTTCAGACGGTCGTCGCCCCCGCCCTAATCCTCGTAATGACCCTCCCACTAAGTACATCCATGACTATTCCCGTGCCAACTGGAATGCCTACCGGGATACCCTCTCCACCCAGGTCGATAGCCACCCTCTCACCTATCGCCTTCCCGATGATGTCACCCATGCTGCCTCCTTTCTCCAGCAGACCTTGTCTGAGGCCGTGGAGGCCCACGCCCCTACTGTTGCCATCCACCCCCATCGTCCTACCTTACCCCCACAGGCCGTCCTCCTCCTCCGTGAATCCCGTTGTCTCTACC
Source organism: Schistocerca serialis cubense (assembly GCF_023864345.2). Classification (NCBI taxonomy): domain Eukaryota; kingdom Metazoa; phylum Arthropoda; class Insecta; order Orthoptera; family Acrididae; genus Schistocerca; species Schistocerca serialis. The sequence goes on from NC_064640.1 coordinate 713,658,635, forward strand.
TGCCTTCCTCCGCACGCGTGACCCGGACACACTACGACGCCACCGGCAACTCAAGCGACACATCCGTAATTTGCTCGCTGCTAAGAAACGCCGGGACTGGCGACAGACATGCACCCGTTTAAATGCTACCCTCCCTATAAACTCGTCCAAGTTCTGGTCCGCCTTCCGTCGCCTTACCGGAACTAAGCCCTCCCCCTACTATCCTCTTCTCCATGATGATCAAACCCTTCCCTGACGCCCTTAGTAAGGACAACCACTTTGCCTCCTACCTGTCTGATGTGTTTTCCATCCCCGATGATCCCCAGTTTGACTACTCCCTCTTCACGGGTATCCGCGATCGAACTGACACCTCTGTCCCTCCCCTCGCTCCTGGTTTCCAGTACTTGGACAACATTGCATACACGGACCTCAATACTCCTATCACTACACAGGATCTCATTGCTACACTCCGCACAAAACGCAACACCGCTCCTGGTCACGATCGTGTCACCTACCGTCACCTTCGTGAAGGTCCTGTCTCTTTCCTGTCCACCCTGGCCAGGCTCTACAATGTAGTCCTGTCCACCGGTTACTACCCCGACCTGTGGAAAACCTCCTGTATTCTCATGTTCCTTAAACTCGGCAAACCGCCGTCCGCCGTCTCCTCCTACCGTCCCATCAGCCTTACCTCGGTCTTCAGCAAGGTCCTGGAATCTATCCTCACCCGATGCATCCACCAGCATCTCCGCCAGCACCGCCTCCTTCCTGTTACCCAGTGTGGCTTTCGGCCGTCCTTCTCTTCCGACAATCTTCTCCTTCACCTCAGTCATCTCCTTTCCGAACAGCTCAATTCCCGTCGCTCCGCAATCTTCCTCTCTCTTGACCTCGAACGCGCTTATGACGGCGTATGGCATTCCGGTCTCCTCTTCAAGCTCCAAACTTTCGCCCTTCCCATTAATTACGTCCGTCTGATCGGTTCCTTTCTCTCGCGCCGTCCTTCCTATGTCACCATCCATAACACCGATATCTACACCTTTTTCACCTCCGCCGGTGTGCCCCAAGGCTCCGTCCTCTCCCCCCCTTCTGTACCTGTTGTACACGGCGGACATGCCACCGCCGTCACCCCCCGTCCACCTTCTCCAGTTTGCCGATGACACCGCCTTCCTTCCCTTGCCCCCACCCTGCAACGCTCCCAACGCCTTCTCCAATCCCATCTTGACCGGTTCACCGCTTGGTGCAACCAGTGGTTGCTCAAGGTCAATCATTCCAAAACCCAGGCGATCATTGGAGGCAAAACCACCCCTTCCTTCCGCCTCCTTGATTTCTACATCACCGTCTATGGCCGTCCCATCGCCCTCACTCCCACCCTTAAGTACCTTGGCGTCACCCTCCACCGTCGCCTCTCCTGGACCCCCATCTCCAGACAATCCAAGCCAAGGCACGTTCCCGCCTCCGTCTCCTCAAGCTCCTTTCCGGCCGTACGTGGGGTCTGGACCCCTCCACCATCCTCCACACCTATAAATCCGTCATCCGCCCTATCCTTTGTAATGCTATCCAGCATGGATCTCCGCTCCCCCTACCTTTTATAAATCCCTCCAAATCCTTGAACGCCATGCTCTCCTCCTCGCCTATCGCATCCGTCTCCCCTCCCCCACGCGGATCCTGTATGATCTCATCCCCTTCCCCCACCTCCTCCTTTTCCTTGAAAGGATACGGATCCTGTACACCTCCCGTAAACTTGATCCTCCTCACCCGCTCGTATCCCCGATCCTCTCCCGTCCCCGCCCGCTGCCACGCCTGTATTCCCACGTCCCGCCCGGTCTCCATCTCTCCACCCTCCTTACCCTCTCCCATGGTGGCTTCCGCCAGCTCCCTCTCTCTGATGATGTCCTCGTGCCCTGCATCTACCCCTCCTATCAACTTTGACTCTGCCCCACCACCCACTTCCGGTGTCCTTTCCTTTCGGCACCCTCCCTCCCTTCTCTTCTATTCCCTTCTTTTTCCTTTTCCCAGTCCCCTCCCTCCCCCCTCTTCCCCTGGGCTTCCTCTCCCCCTTCCTCCCTCCACCCTATCTCCCCTGCCCGTGGCATCTCTACTCTCCCCTCTCGCTTTCCCACTCCCCTTCCTCCTCCTCGTCTCTTGGCAGGTCCCCGGACTCGCACACGCAAAGTGAACATTCGCGCGCCGGAGATCATCGCCTTCTGTGTCTCGTGTGTGTGACGTCGTTTAGTGTTTTTGGTGTCCGCCGTCCAACTACTACGTTTCACTTGTGCCGTCGGATTCGTCAGTGTTCTGTGCGTCGTGCCAACGTGTTTTCAGTGTTGTTATCGTCACGTGTGAACGACTCCGTGTTTTTTGTGTCTCTGTGACCTCTCTCTTTTGTCCGTCACTTTGTTTGTTTATCATGCCCCGTTTCTTCTACTATAGTAAACGCTATGGCCGAAGAGCGGCGTAGTGTGCCGCTGCCAGCCTACCTGATTTTGTACAGGCTTTAAAATAACAATAAAGTAAAAAAAAGAATTATAGGTCATCAGAGGGTTGGATCCCCTCATTCGAAGGCGCCTGATTGCTAAGCCTGGGCTATTCTCAGGTCGGAATCTCCGCTTTCGAAGATTGTGTCTGTCTGTCTGTCTGTCCATCTGCCCGCCGCTGCCTGCTGTAGCTGTTCGTTCGTTCGTCCGTCCGTCCGCCTGCCTGCTCGCTGTCCGTCTGCGCCGCTACCGCTGCTAACTGCTGTCCGTCCATCCGTCCGTCTGTTCGCCGCCGCCGGCCGGTTCTCGCCGCCGCCGCTTGGTCGCCGCCGCCGCCGCCTGGTCGCCGCCGCCGCCGTCGCCGTCGCCGGCCGGTTCTCGCCGCCGCCGCCGCCGCCGTCGCCGGCCGGTTTTCGCCGCCGCCGCCTGGTCGCTGCCGCCGCCGTCGCAGTCCGACCCCGGTCGTCCAACCCTGGTCTTCGTCCGTCTGCGTCTTCGTCCGTCTGCGTCTGTTCCCAGTTTGTGTCCTTTCCTTTTCGTGCTGTGCGTTTTTTCTCCCCGTCATCTTGTCCGCCCCCACCACCACCGCCACCACTACCACCACCGCCATCGTTTACACTTCCCCTTCCGCCGCCTCCACCACTATAACGTGGTGTGCCCAGTCCCACCCCCCTCCATCCATTCCACCTCTTCTCACTCTCCCTTCGCCCTCGCTCTTTGTCGCCCCCTCTCCAGCTTCTTCCTCCCACTCCTCTCGATCTGATCCTTTCCCCCCACTTCCCCAGCCTGTCACTGCAGCTCCGGCTAGGGTGGTGGCCCGTTGAGCCACTGTCCATGCCCAGCTCTCCCCATCGCCTTCGCCATTACGGCCGCCACCGCCACCGTCATCGTCATCGTCGCCGTCGCCTTCGCCTTCACCGTCACCGTCAGCATCTCCGGCGCCGACTCCAGCCCCGGGACCTGCCACTCCCCGCCACATTCCAGTGGTTCCCATCCCCCACACCGCCTCCACCGCCGTCAAGCGCCCCACCCCTGCCTCGTCTGCTCCAAAAAAGGCTCCACCTCGTACCCCTTCCCCCACCCCTGATGCCATGGATGTCTCCCCGCCCGTCCATACCCCCTCCTCCTCCTCCTCAACCCCCTCCTCCTACCGCTACCTCCTCTCCCGTCCGGATCCCTCCCTCCTTGAAGCCCGGAACCTCACGCTCTTCCTTCGCCAGAATTGTCCTGGTGGTCCCATCTCCATCCTCACTCCTCGCCGTGATTCGGTACTCATCTCCTCCCCCTACCCTACCCTCCGCCACCTCCCTCCCGCCAACCCCAACCTCCGCGTCGCCCGCCGACCCTCACCGCCGTGATCACTCGGCTCAGTCCAGTGATCACGGAGGAGGAGGTGTTGGCGGAGCTTCAGGCCCATCCCCATCTGGAGGTGCGTGCGGTTCGCCGGATCCATAACGCTGCCGGCCCCACCCGCCTTATGCCCGTTTATTCTGAGCACGCCCCCTCCATAGACCGTCTCCTGAAGGAGGGTGCCCTCCTTTTTAACCAGTGTTATAAAGTTGACCCCTCCCGTTCCCCTCCTCAATCCCTCCGCTGCCAAAGGTGCTTGCGATATAATGCGCACCCAACATCTGAGTGCCGCGAGGCCCCCACCTGCCCGCACTGTAGGTAAGCCCACTTTTTATGGCAGTGCCCCAATGAGTGGTACTTAAGTAAATAAATTAGTGAAATGAGTGGTACTTAAGTAAATAAATTTGTGAAATCAAAGTGAACTAGAAATTGGAATATAAATGGAAAACTTGGTTTTGTTTAGAGAGTTACATACTGGCATTCAGCGTGCAGAACAGCAGAACAGAAGAGACAATGACCGTGAAGTCAGCAGTTCCACATAAGCGGGCACTGTCGATTCAGCCGTCAGGGCATCGCCCGACCGGCTCACATGTTTCTCAGTTGTCGCATGTGAGCAAAGGCCCTCGCCTACATTCCAAGAGCCAATGACCAACGTCAAGAAGATTCTTCGAGAAGCTTTTCAACGTAACGGAAGAGGCAATGACCGGCTCACGTGTTTCTCAGTCGTCACATGGTGTCAGAGAAAAAACCCTTGGCTCAATATGAGGTGTGAATGACAGTCACTAAAGGTTCCCAGTTAGTATTGTTTAATGTGTGAAGGGATAGAGGTTTGCATAGCAGTCGTAATATTTTCTTTATTTAGAAGTGTATTTTCTCTCATGATTTTAAGAGTTTGTCGGAAATATTTAAACACCCTTTTCATTCAGTGTGGTAAGATTGTGTAACTAACAGTTTGGAAAATGATGACACGAAATCGTACAAAGTCAGAGTCAGCACCACAAGTGGTTTCTACTGATGAAGCTATTCAGAGCTTAGTTAATCAAATAGCACAGCTTAAAAATGATAATAATGCATTATTTAAACAGTTGAGTGAGGTTAGGCAAACCAGTTTAATCCCTCCCACCCTAGATTCCTCAGCAGCAGCCTTAGTAACTCCTTTTTCAGGTAAACCTGGCGAGGACATAACAGCCTTCTTTGATGATTTAGTAGCAGCTGCAAAGTTAGGATCATGGTCAGATGAACAGCTCTTACAAATGACAAAGTTAAGATTGACAGGAGAGGCTAAAGCACACGTCTTATACCATGAAGAATTACGGAATGCTCCAACGTTTGAGGAATTGAAGAAAGGATTACTTAAACGTTTTCAAAAACAGAACAGCTGTAGATTTTATAGGGAACAGTTAAACGCTATCACTCAGAGGCAAAACGAGTCGTTAGATAGCTTTGTAGATAGGATTAGAAAAGTTAATATTAACACCTATCAGTTGACAAGTAGTGATGAAGCAAATAAGGTTATTTTACAAGAGGCAGAAGATAGAGCTCTGTATACATTTTTACGTGGGTTACCACCTGAAACGTCCCGTCGTGTCAGGGCAGAGTTTCCTAAAAATTTAGCAGAAGCTCTCTCTGTGGCGACAGCTTTTGAAGAAATTGACATTGCCACCAGATACAAGGAGAAGCGAAATATATTTTCAGCAGGAGTACGATGTTTTAGGTGCGATCGACACGGACATATAGCAAAAAACTGCAGACAACCTCAATGCACTAATTGTCAAAGAATAGGTCACACATTCAAGGAATGCAGGTCTAAGAAAGTTTTTGGAAATAGAAATCAGTTAAACTCAAACGGGAATGTCGGAGCCGCCGCCAGGCGTTCCCAATAAAATTTCATGCCATTAAGGCGAATGTGAAGGCGGAATGCTGGTTATCTGCTACCATACAGGATAAAGAGGCAAGGATACTGGTGGATACAGGCGCAAACGTATCAATAGTAAGTAATGAATGTATTGGAGAAAAGAAATATGACCCTCCAAGGTATAGATTGAGTGGAGTAGGAGGAGGTACAGTTAAGTCATTAGGATGTACATCATTGATTTTCTATATTCACGGTGTACAATTTCAAGAAGATGTGGAAGTGGTAACAAAGGTAACTGACGGGTACGACGCGATCCTAGGGTTGGATTTCCTGAATAAACATCACGCTAAAATCGACCTCAGACAGCAAACTGTAGAACTTAGCGGAATAGTGTTTCAGCTAGGTGACACCGCTGCAAAGGGCCCTCTGCCGCAAGATTCCCCTAACCGGAAGGCGAAATCAACTATACTGCGTGCAATGTCCTTGAAGGTTGATTCGCGGGATCAGATACCATCTGGCTCAGGAAAACTTCTCTGGATGACCGTTGACCACGAAGTACCTACAGATACAGTGTGTCTAATAGAACCTTTAAAGGAAAATGAGGAATTAGATGTATCACATTGTTTTGTACGTAGGAGTGTTGTACGGGTTCAAGACGTTGAGGGAGAAAGAAAAGTACCGGTACATATTGACAATTTCGGAGTGGAGGACAAAGAGTTGCATAAGGGAATATTAGTAGCTACAGTCAGTACTTTTGAAGAAGAAGATTTCATTTGGTCAGATATTAATGATGGTCAGAAACCAGACGCCTATAAAACCGCATTGCGCCAGAAGATTGAGCATTTGAAAGGAAAGGATAGAGACACGATAGAAGCAGTTTTAGTTGAGTTCCAAGATTTATTTAATGCAGAAGGTCCATTGCCAGCAACAGACATCACACAGCATAGGATCCCAACAGGAAATAGCCCCCCAGTTTATAGGAAGCCTTATAGAGTTCCGCATCACTTACAGTCAGTACTGGATGAATTTATAGAACAGCATCTAAAAGATGGAATTATAGAATATTCTGATTCGCCTTATAATTCAAATATCGTAATTATTCCAAAGAAGTCTCCCGACGGTACGAAACGATATAGATTTTGTCGTGACTACAGACACCTTAACAAACAAACTATCTCAGATGTTTATCCTCTTCCAAACATTACAGACATCATTGACAGTTTGGGTAACAGTAAATACTTTTCAACAATCGATCTACGTAGTGGATATCATCAATTGGAAGTTGCTCCTGAAGATAGGCATAAAACAGCATTTTCTACCCATGGAGGCCACTGGCAATTTAAAAGAATGCCTTTCAGTTTGAAAAATGCACCAGCAACTTTTCAAAGACTACTCGATGGAGTGAGTATTGCGAGGACTCAAAACTCAGCAATGTTGTGTATATCTAGACGATATTATTGTATTCTCCAGAGACATTAATGAACATGCTGTGCGTCTGCGTAATGTTTTTCAGAGACTTAGAAAAGCTAAATTAACATTAAATATGGAAAAATATAGTTTTGCATTGACAGAGGTTACATACCTAAGGCATGTCATTAGTGAAAAAGGAATTAAAACAGATCCTCGGTTAATTTCGGCAGTTAAGGACTTCCCAACACCACAACGCATTAAGGAAGTACAAAGTGTCATTGGTCTCGCATCGTATTACCGAAAATATGTTCAAAATTTTGCTGAAATTGCCCGACCCTTAACCCAATTATTGAAAAAGGGTGCAAAATTTCATTGGTCTGAAGATTGTGAATCTGCATTTCAAACCCTTAAAGATAAGTTAACACACAGTCCTGTATTAGCCTACCCAGATTATAATAAAGAATTTATTTTATCCTGTGACGCAAGTGGTCATTCAGTAGGAGTTGTTTTGAGTCAGAATATTAATGGCGCGGAACACCCCATAGCCTATGCTTCGAGACAACTAACAACGGCAGAAAGAAATTATTCCACAACGGAGAAAGAATTGTTAAGTGTTATTTATGGTATCAAATACTTTAAATGCTACTTGTATGGTAGGAAATTCAAGCTCATTACACACCACGCAGCTTTAAAATGGTTGCTTGGATTAAAGGATCCATCTAGTCGTCTCATGCGTTGGGCCCTATGTCTTTCCGAAATGGATTTCGAAGTTATCCATAAACCAGGCAAAAAACACACGAATGCAGATTGCCTAAGTCGGAAAATAGCACTTTTGGAAGCAACAGGCCGAGACACTGAAGACTGGAGAAAGGCACAAGATGAGGATACAGAATGTAAAAAATACGCAACTCAAAAACAATTTTGCTTTGAAGATGATGTATTATGCCGTACAACAAAACTTGGAGCGCGAATTGTTGTTGCCCAACACCTTAGACAAGAAATAAAGGCAGAGGCCCACGATCATATCCTTGCAGGACACGGTGGACAGCGGACAGCCGAAAGACGAGTAGCAGAGCGATTTTGGTGGCAAACCAGAAAGCAGGATGTTGCGCAGTACGTTCGTAATTGCATTGCGTGCGCACAACGAGCTGAACTTTCTCGTTCAAAAATACCCTTACAGAGGCTCCCCGAGGCTTCATGTCCATTTCAAATCTGCGGAGTGGATCTCTACGGGCCATTTCATAAAACACCTGCTGGTAATAAGTATGTTCTTACAATTATCGATCACTTTTCACGCTATCTAGCTATGGTGAGTCTCCCAGATCAGCAAGCAAATACAGTTGCCCAAGCTTTAGTTATCAACTGGATACTTAAATTTGGAGTACCTGAAGCTGTTATCACAGATCAGGGATCTAATTTTATGTCTGAATTAATGAAACAGCTATGCCACTTATTAAAAATACGCAAATTACGCACAACTCCGTTACACCCTCAGTGCAACGGGCGCACAGAAAGAGTTCATCTGACAATTGGCAAGATGCTTAGTTATTATATTAACGAACAACATTCTAATTGGGATACGTATTTACCAATAATTGTGTCGGTATACAACGCCAAAACGCATGAAGCAACTGGCATGTCACCTTATGAAGTGGTCTATGGGAAAAAATGCCGTCCCCTTTTGATGTAATCAGGCAAAAAAACGGAAAAGTCGGAGAAACAGTAAGAGATTTCAGTCGAATGATGAAGGATGTATGGAAAAAGGTTCAAAAATCTAATACAAAGGCTTTGGAACGACAGGAAAGATTAGGTAATACCCAAGCTAAATATCCAAATTACAAAATCGGTCAGTGGGTTATGCTTTCAACTCCTTACATAGCGAAAGGAAAAACGAAGAAATTTGTAACAAACTACAGAGGTCCTTATCAAATTATTGAGATCACGTCACCAGTCAACGTTAAATTGCAACTGCCCACCCGAACTACCATTGTCCATGCAAGTCGTTTAAAACCTTTTAAGGGCGCTCCAGATGTAATTCCTTCAACAATAGTGTCTGCTTTTCCGAAGGGTGGAGGAAGTTCCCGTAAAGGAAAAAGAGTGGCCACGCCAGCACAACATACAGACATGGCACCATACAATCTTCGTTCAAGGGTGCGAATGTCCTAGTTGAATCTTAGTAGACTGTGGACAGTATACAAATATAAATAATTAATAAATTATAATGATTTATTTTTTAAGGAAGAAAAGTTGAACGTAGAAACATGTAGATCTTGTAGTTAACAATGTATTCCTTCTTTTCTTTGTCTTTGTTTTAACTAGGTTTGTAGGTTCATAACCATGTTGTTTGCTTTTTTTCAGAAAACGCCATGCAAGCATTTCCTACACAAAACCTGTCCTACCTCAATGACTCCCTTGACAGTTCCCTTCTGAAGTCATTAGATATGTTCATAAACTCGCAGCAAGGCAAAATTGATGCCAATGTTATGATGCAACATGTTTTAAAGTTAAAAAGTGAACACAAAACTAAAATGATGATGCTAGGAACGGGTATATCTGGAACCTTTGTGTTGGTGTTTCTGCTTTGTACAGTTTCCTTTTATTTAAGACGAAAAAATAAGCCAAATAATAATATACCACTTCATCAAATTCCTGTTAACTGGATACCACACTCTTAACTGGTGTACTTCAGCAGTTACTTTTGAGCATTAATGTATTAATTTTGTTTATTGTACTTCATTCTTTATTAAACAGTCTCTTATTAACATAAACAATACTGTAGAATATATATTCTTGCTTTAGTAAAGGGCAGATTAAACAGTTGTTGAAACTTCCTGGCAGATTAAAACTGTGTGCCCGACCGAGACTCGAACTCGGGACCTTTGCCTTTCGCGGGCAAGTGCTCTACCATCTGAGCTACCGAAGCACGACTCACGCCCGGTACTCACAGCCTTACTTCTGCCAGTATCTCGTCTCCTACCTTCCAAACTTTACAGAAGCTCTCCTGCGAACCTAGCAGAACTAGCACTCCTGAAAGAAAGGATATAGCGGAGACATGGCTTAGCCACAGCCTGGGGGATGTTTCCAGAATGAGATTTTCACTCTGCAGCGGAGTGTGCGCTGATATGAAACTTCCTGGCAGATTAAAACTGTGTGCCCGACCGAGACTCGAACTCGGGACCTTTGCCTTTCGCGGGCAAGTGCTCTACCATCTGAGCTACCGAAGCACGACTCACGCCCGGTACTCACAGCTTTACTTCTGCCAGTATCTCGTCTCCTACCTTCCAAACTTTACAGAAGCTCTCCTGCGAACCTTGCAGAACTAGCACTCCTGAAAGAAAGGATATAGCGGAGACATGGCTTAGCCACAGCCTGGGGGATGTTTCCAGAATGAGATTTTCACTCTGCAGCGGAGTGTGCGCTGATATGAAACTTCCTGGCAGATTAAAACTGTGTGCCCGACCGAGACTCGAACTCGGGACCTTTGCCTTTCGCGGGCAAGTGCTCTACCATCTGAGCTACCGAAGCACGACTCACGCCCGGTACTCACAGCTTTACTTCTGCCAGTATCTCGTCTCCTACCTTCCAAACTTTACAGAAGCTCTCCTGCGAGGTTCGCAGGAGAGCTTCTGTAAAGTTTGGAAGGTAGGAGACGAGATACTGGCAGAAGTAAAGCTGTGAGTACCGGGCGTGAGTCGTGCTTCGGTAGCTCAGATGGTAGAGCACTTGCCCGCGAAAGGCAAAGGTCCCGAGTTCGAGTCTCGGTCGGGCACACAGTTTTAATCTGCCAGGAAGTTTCATATCAGCGCACACTCCGCTGCAGAGTGAAAATCTCATTCTGTAAACAGTTGTTGCTCTGAAATTTTCTAAGTGCAAAATCTATTTTTTGTTTATTCATTGTCATCAAGATTTGTTACACTTATTACAACCATTTATGTAAGAACTATGTGATTCCTGACCGTACAGTGCTTTTGTAAAGTGATAAGGTATTTTCCACATACTTAATGTGAAGCGTGTGTAATCTTCTAAGTCGAGAGTTTTCAGTGGTTGTGCTTTTTCCGTGTGAAGAGTGGAGGAATGTTGAGTGGTAAATTCGAGGGCGAATTTCTCCGAAGGGTGGAGGAATGTTGAGTGGTACTTAAGTAAATAAATCAGTGAAATCAAAGTGAACTAGAAATTAGAATATAAATGGAAAACTTGGTTTAGTTTAGAGAGTTACATACTGGCATTCAGCGTGCAGAACAGCAGAACAGAAGAGACAATGACCGTGAAGTCAGCAGTTCCACATAAGCGGGCGCTGTCGATTCAGCCGTCAGGGCATTGCCCGACCGGCTCACGTGTTTCTCAGTTGTCGCATGTGAGCAAAGGCCCTCGCCTACATTCCAAGAGCCAATGACCGACGTCAAGAAGATTCTTCGAGAAGCTTTTCAAAGTGACAGAAGAGGCAATGGCCGTGAAGTCGTTCACCTCCAGTGAACTGAAGTGAATAAATACGCGAGACGCGGTGGGCCCGACAGATGAAGACAGATGAAAACAGACGGAGACAAAGACGAGAGACGAAGGAAGAAAAGAAGAGTAGCAGTAGTTTTCAGTCAGTTTCGGTGCTGAAGACCGTCATGCAAGAAGAGACTGCATCATGCACAGACACACCAAGTCCGCCGCTGTAATGGAATAGCAAGCAGCAGCCGCGGCGCCAGAAGACAGAAGTTAAAATGTATTTGAAGTCTGGTTTTTACATACCCGGGTGACTCGTGAGGATGGGAAGGAGACGGCCTCACATCAGTAGTCACCTGTGAGCTGGGATGAAGAGCTGACAGCCGAAGACTGGCAAGTGGGAGTCCGTGGTTCGAGTCCGCCACACTGGCCTTCTCCCGCCGCACCGCTCCGCTGGCCGACGCAGAACACACGCGGCCGCTTAGAGAAGAGAAACTCTGGGACGCCGCACGCAAGGTATCATCCGATGCACGATTTCGCTCGCAATAATTAAACGGGCCACCTCGCGCTGCGCGTCTTCAGTCAACTGGGCGAGACGGCGACATGAGATACACACCGCTACGCGTAATCAGACGCCGCCGCCGCCGCCGCCGCCGCTGCCGCAGCAGAAGACTTCACAAACGACACAGCTGCCGCTCTCCGAACCAGAACATCCCGTAAGATACAGTTGTACAAATCTTCAATAAAAGTTATCTTATGTAAAAATGATGTTTCATTCGACCTCATACACGAGCCAAGGAAGAACCCACCCTGCCCACATGTTGTAAGAGAGAAAAGTTAATTTATTTAATATTTTCATCCTGACAGAATGCTTTAGAATGCTCATCCTGACAATTGACAGCATCAAAAGAGAAAACCCAGTTACATTTAGTGACAGAAGTGTCACGTTTAGTAACACAACTGTTACATTTGTCTCAGAAGCCGTTGTAGTTGTTACAGCGGAGCTTCAGGCCCATCCCCATCTGGAGGTGCGTGCAGTTCGCCGGATCCATAACGCTGCCGGCCCCACCCGCCTTATGCCCGTTTTTTCTGAGCACGCCCCCTCCATTGACCGTCTCCTGAAGGAGGGTGCCCTCCTTTTTAACCAGCGTTATGAAGTTGACCCCTCCCATTCCCCTCCTCAATCCCTCCACTGCCAAAGGTGCTTGCGATATAATGCGCACCCAACATCTGAGTGCCGCGAGGCCCCCACCTGCCCGCACTGTAGGTAAGCCCACTTTTTATGGCAGTGCCCCAATCTCCAGTCCCCCCTCCTGTAATACCTGTAACCACCCTCATCAGACCTACTTCCAGAAGTGTAAGGCCCTACCCCCTCCTACCACTCCTGAACTCGCCGTTCCTGTCCGCCCTCTGGACGCCCCCACCCATCCCGGCAACTCCCTTCACCCACCTCCTACCGCTGAGGACATCATCCGCTTCCTCACCATTGTCCTGCAGAATGTTCATCCTTTTCAGCGCCCACACACCCTCCAACAGATCTCCCTCGCCGCCCGATCCGTTTTCCACCTCTAAATGTACGCCACCTACTCCAACAACCAGGCCCATTTCACCTTCTCCCGTCTTGACACCCTCGTTAAAAATCCCTGTCATGGCGCGACAGCAGCGTATCCTTTTCAACAACATCCGCTCCCTTCCCGCCAACAAGAACCTCTTCCTCCATACCCTTGCCACCCACCGCGTGGATGCCTTCCTCCTCAATGAAACCCTCCTCCAACCCTACCACTGCACCAACACCTCACCCTGTCTCCTCCACCGCTCCAATAACCCCCTCCCAATTGCGCGTGGCGGAGTTGCCATTGGTCACCACCACCAGATCCCCGTTCGGCTCCAACCTCTCCTTCCCAACGCCACCGAACACCTGATCCTTAGTCTCTTCTTCCCCGGCCTTACCGTTACCTGCGCCACCATCTACGTCCGCCCTAACGCCCCTATTCCTTTCGACTTCCTCTCCCACATCGACTGTACCTTCTCCTCCTACGTGATCGCCGCCGACCTCAACATCCATAGTCGTTCCGCCGCCCAGTTACGGCGGTGGCATCGGTTCCTCTCCTCCCTTCAAGGCGACCTCATTCCCATCCCCCAGCACACCCGTCCCGAATCCAGCTCCACTCCTGATGTTATCCTCTCCTCCCCCAACCTCCTTGGCTGCATAACGGTGGATGTCCTGGAGCCTATTGGTAGCGACCATCCCCTGTCCTCCTCACCGTTTCAGACGGTCGTCGCCCTCGCCCCGACCCTCGTACTGACCCTCCCCCTAAGTATGTCCACGACTATTCCCGTGCCGACTGGAATGCCTACCGGGATACGCTTTCAACCCAGGTCGATAGCCACCCCTTCACCTACCACCACCCTGACGATGTCACCCATGCCGCCTCCTTTCTCCAGCAGACCTTGTCTGAGGCCGTGGAGGCCCACGTCCCTACTGTCACCATCCACCCCCACCATCCTACCTTACCCCCACAGGCCGTTCTCCTCCTCCGTGAATCCCGTTGTCTCTACCTGCCTTCCTCCGCACGCGTGACCCGGACACACTACGACGCCACCGGCAACTCCAGCGACACATTCGTAATTTGCTCGCGGCTAAGAAACGCCGGGACTGGTGACAGACATGCACCCATTTAAATGCTACCCTACCAATCAACTCGTCCAAGTTCTGGTCGGCCTTCCGTCGCCTTACCGGAACTAAACCCTCCCCCTATTATCCTCTTCTCCATGATGATCACGCTTTCCCTGACACCCTTAGTAAGGCCAATCACTTTGCCTCCTACCTCTCCAATGTGTTATCCATCCCCGGTGATCCCCAGTTCGATTACTCCCTCTTTCCGGATGTCCGCGATCGAACTGACACCTCCGTCCCTCCTCTCTCTCCTGGTTTCCAGTACTTGGACAACATTGCACACACGGAACTCAATGCCCCTATCACTACACAGTATCTCATTGCTACACTCCGCACAAAACGCAACACCGCTCCTGGTCACGATCGTGTCACCTACCGTCACCTTCGTGAAGCTCCTGTCTCTTTCCTCTCCACCCTGGCCAGGCTCTACAATGTAGTCCTGTCCACCGGTTACTACCCCGACCTGTGGAAAACCTCCCATATCCTCATGTTGCTTAAACCTGGCAAACCGCCGTCCGCCATCTCCTCCTACCATCCCATCAGCCTTACCTCGGTCTTCAGCAAGGTCCTGGAATCTATCCTCACCCGACGCATCCACCAGCATCTCCGCCATCACTGCCTCCTTCCCGTTACTCAGTGTGGCTTTCGGCCGTCCTTCTCTTCCGACGACCTTCTCCTTCACCTCACTCATCTCCTTTCCGAACAGCTTAATTCCCGTCGCTCTGCAATCTTCCTCTCCCTGGACCTCGAACGTGCATATGACCGCATATGGCATTCTGGTCTCCTCTTCAAGCTCCAAGCCTTCGCCCTTCCCATTAACTACGTCCGTCTGATCGGCTCCTTTCTCTCCCGCCGTCCTTCCTATGTCACCATCCATAACACAGATTCCTACACCATTTTCCCCTCCGCCGGTGTGCCCCAAGGCTCCGTCCTCTCCCCCCTTCTGTACCTTTTGTACACGGCAGACATGCCGCTGTCAGCCCCCGTCCACCTTCTCCAGTTTTCCGATGACACCGCCTTCCTTGCCCTTCCCCCACCCTACAGCGCTCCCAACACCATCTCCAATCCCATTTTGACCGGTTCACCGCTTGGTGTAACCAGTGGTTGCTCAAGGTCAATCCCTCCAAAACCCAGGCGATCATTGTAGGCAAAACCACCCCTTCCTTCCGCCTTCTTGATTTCTATCTCACCATCTATGGCCATCCTATCGCCCTCACTCCCACCCTTAAGTACCTTGGCGTCACCCTCGACCGTCGCCTCTCCTGGACTCCCCACCTCCGGACAATCCAAACCAGGGCACGCTCCCACCTCAGTCTCCTCAAGCTCCTCTCTGGCCGTACGTGGGGTCTGGACCCCTCCACCATCCTCCACACCTATAAGTCCGTCATCCGCCCTATCCTTTGTTATGCCCATCCGGCTTGGATCTCCGCCCCCCCCTACTTTTTATAAATCCCTCCAAATCCTTGAACGTCATGCTCTTCGCCTCGCCTATCGCATCCGTCTCCCCTCCCCCACGCGGATCCTGTACAATCTCATCCCCTTCCCCCACCTCCTCCTTTTCCTTGAAAGGATACGGATCCTGTACACCTCCCGCAAACTCGATCCTCCTCACCCTCTCGTCCCCCCATTCGTCTCCCACCCCCGCCCACTGCCGCGCCTGTAATCGCACGTCCCACCCGGTCTCCAACTCTCCACCCTCCTTACCCTCTCCCAAGGTGGCTTCCGCCAACTCCCCCTTCCTGATGATGTCCTCCTCCCCTCCATCTACCCCTCCTATCAACTTTGACCCTGCCCCACCCCCCACTTCCGGTGTCCTTTCCTTTGGGCACTCTCCCTCCCTTCTCTTCCCTTCCCTTCTCTTTCCTTTTCCCACGTCCCCTCCCTCCGCCCCTCTTCCCCCGGGTTTCCCCTCCCCCTTCCTCCCTCCCCCCTTTCTCCCCTACCCGTGGCATCTCTGCTATCCCCTCTCGCTCTCCCACTCCCCTTCCTCCTCCTGCTCCTCCTCCTCCTCCTCCTCTCTTGGCAGGTCCCCGGTCTCGCACACGCATAGTGAACATTCGCGCGCCAGAGGTCATCGACATCAGTATCTCGTGTGTGTGCTTCGTTTTGTGTTTCGTGCAGTTATGACTCCACTGTTCACATGTGCCATCGCCGTTCTCCGTGTTTTGTGCGCCGTGTCCACAAGTGTTAGTGTTTTTATCGTCCAACGTGAACAGCTGCATGTTTATTGTTTTTTTGTACCTCCATTTTTTGCCCGCCGTTTTTTTGTATTGTCTGTATCACCTCTATGTCATGTTATTGTTCCACTTAAGGCTGAAGAGCAGCGTAATGTGCTGCTGCCAGCCCGCCTGTATAGGTGATTAAAATTACAATAAAGGAAAAAGAAATTATAGGTACTTCTTAAGTCTGCTTGTATTTCATATGGGTCCCACTACCACTATAAGAATGTAAAATCAAATTAGTTTATTAATTTTCAAAACTGGTTGCTTGGCAATTTCATTACTGTTTTATCAACCTGTGAATGTACATATGGGTTCTGACCCAGTTCTTATGCGGAAGCGTACAACCAGTGATGGGACGAATGATATGTACATTATCACGCCGTCAAATATGATAACAAAATTGATACTCTACACCTTCAAAACTTTTTTTAATATTATTTAATGGCATATGAATTGTTACTTAGTGGCTTTTTCGGACCATTACTATTTTATATATTTGACTTCTCAGTTTTAACGTAATATTTACGTAAATCAAGAACCATGTACTTCTAACCTCCCACGCCAAATGATGGGGCTATGTTTTACAGTATGCAACCGTGTATATTTGATGTCATGTATGTATGGGTTCTGACCCAATGCTTATGCGGAAGCCTATAATCAATGTTATAACACTGCTAGCTTGCCCAAAGGGACAAACAAGACGTACATCAGCATGTCGGTTAAATATGATAACAAAATTGTTTATCCACACCTACAAACATTTTTGTAATGAACATTGTGTTTCACGGCATTTTAATTATTAAGTAATGGCAGTTTCGTACTGTTATTACTTTTTATATATTTGACTCCTTAGTCTTAACGTAACATTTTACGTAATCACGAACGTTGTACTTCTAACTTCCCACGCCAGATGGTGGGTATTATGTTTTTTTTAAAAACCTGTGTTACACCTCATTTCATGTTATTCATTTATTATTATTTTTTCACTATCTTTTGCTCTTTTATATGTCCTGCACTCTGACAACTTATCATCGATCTGTTTCATGTTTTATAAGTTTGTTTTTTTAAAAAAACAATACGCCAATGTATTTTAGATATTTCCTTCCTCCTTCGTCTGCTATGTGTTGTACGTACATTTTAACTTTGAATTACTGCACGATTCACAAATGCACAAGAGTTATTTAGTGTTAATATCTCGCAAAATCAATAATACTATGTCTTCACGTGACACATGTCACATAGAGGGCGTGTCAAGCCCCGTCACACCGAGGTCTGCTGAACAAGTGCATGTAAACAGCGACCTCAGTCTATGTGATCGCCGTAAGCTTATTGACACCAGTGCTTACTAATTTAAGTTATATATTACAGGTATGTTCCTAACAAGTGTTATGTTCATATGCAGATGTAATTGTGATTTTCTGTTTTATACTCTCTGATCGTAATGTGAAAAAATTTTTAACTTCTAGCGCTGAGGATGGTCACTAAGTGACCGGAAATCGATTTTGCGATAATAAATAAAAATATACGACCAATGCTGTCTCTCCTTTCAAGTTATGGTCTTGATAATGACCTTATCTCAAGGTCACTGATAATGATTTCCAGTGTCAGATTGAACCAGAGGTAGTTGAGTGAGATCGCCCCACATTTCCCTCCACCTGGGGAACCGCCTTCCAGCCCACACACCTCAGGCAGTTATGTGAAGTCACCCTATAGAATTATCATCCTGTCCACATACCCCTGCCCTACCTTCTCCCTCCTGGACCAATAAAATTCAACCCCCTTCCCCCTCCGCATCCTTTATAACTTGAGCAGTTGATTGGGCAATGGCAGTCTTGTCCTGCGTACCATAGGCAGAAGTCCAGGGTTGTTTGGAGTAAGGATGTGGGTAATTGCTATAAATAATTAGTTAATTTTTTATTACAATTAAATGAGCTTTATCCCACTGCTCTTGACATCATGTCAACGCAATGTTATGTCAACATCACGATGCTCTCAGTCAGTCACACTGCAAACTGTACCCAAAGCTATGGAAAAATCTGAATTATTTACCAGTCATGATCTGCTCCTCGCCATGTAAAGAATGTGCTCGGTAGTGAGAGGATCAGTTCAAATGGTTCAAATGGCTCTGAGCACTATGGGACTTAATATCTGAGGTCATCAGTCCCCCAGAACTTAGAACTACTTAAACCTAACTAACCTAAGGACATTACATACATCCATGCCCGAGGCAGGATTCGAACCTGCAAGTGTAGCGGTCGCGAGGTTCCAGACTGAAGCGCCTAGAGCCGCTCGGCCACACAGGCCGGCAGAGGATCAGTGTGGGTAATCGTTATAATTAACATATTAATTGTATTATTACTCTAATCACACGATTTTAGTCATTCGAGAAGCCATCAGTGACCAGCCATTACCCCCAGGCAGAAGAAGAAGATGACATGAGAGTAATCTTATAATTAATTGCTTTATTGAATTTATTTGTTGTAGCTTTTACCTATTTTTATTCAACTACCAACTTTTCTATCCTAAATACAATGGCAACAAATTACTGCAGTGCGTAATTTAATAAGAAATATGCACTTGCAAAGTCTTTAAATGTTGGAGATGGATCACAGTGTGACAGATAAACAAATAAACTCTTGCTAAACCATCCCTTCATTACTAGTATGCGTGAATCTCATAATGTATGTGTTAAATGAGCTCATTCCCCTGTTGGTAGAAATAATGTCAGACTATATTCTGAAAAATCTCATTAAATATTAAGAAGATGTATGATGTTAGACATACCGTGAGAAGTCATAGCAAAATTCTGTAAGCACTGTAGTTTTACCAGTTTCCAAGATTGTCAGTGAGAGACAAATATAAGTAAAATGTGTACACTATGTGACCAAACGTATCTGGACACCTGGCTGAAATTGACTTACAAGTTGGTGGCGCCCTCCTTCGGTAATGCTGGAATCCAATATGGTGTTGGCCCACCCTTACCCTTAATGGCAGCTTTCACTCTCGCAGGCATTCGTTGAGTCGGGTGCTGGGAGGGTTCTTGGGCAATGGCAGCTCATTCTTTACGGAGTACTGCACTGAGGAAAGGTATCGATGTTGGTGGATGAGGCCTGGCACGAATTCGGCGTTCCAAAACACCCCAAAGGTGTTGTGTAGGATTCAGGTCAGGACTCTGTACAGGTCATTCCATTACACGAATGTTATTTTCGTGTAACCACTCCGCCAGAGGTCGTGCATTGTGAACAGGTGCTCGATCGTGTTGAAAGATGCAATCGCCATCCCCGAATTGCTCTTCAATAGTGGGAAGCAAGGAGGTTCTTAAAACATCAATGTAGGCCTGTGCTGTGATAGTGCCACGCAAAGCAACAAGGGGTGCAAACCCCCTCCATGAAAAACACGACCACACCATAACACCACCGCCTTCGAATTTTACTGTTGGCATTACACGCGCCGGCAGACGATGTTCACTGGGCATTCGCCATACCTACATCCTGCGATCGAACCGCCACCTTGTGTACCGTGATTCGTTAATCAACACAACGCTTTTCAACTGTTCAATCGTCCAATGTTAGTGCTTCTTACACCAAGCGAGGCGTCGTTTGGTATTTACTGGCGTGATGAGTGGCTTATGAGCAGCCGCTCGACCATGAAATCCAAGCTTTCTCACCTACCGCGTAAGTGTCATAGTACTTGCAGTGGATCCTGATGCAGTTTGAAATTCTTGTGTTGTGGTCTGGATAGATGTCTGCCTAGTACACATTACGACCCCTTCAACTGTCGGTGGTCTCTGCCAGTCAACAGACGAAGTCGGCCTGTACGCTTTTGTGGCATACGTGTCCCTTTTCGTTTACACTTCACTATCACATCGGAAACAGTGGGCCTAGGGATTTTTAGGAGTGTGGAAATCTAGCATACAGACGTATGACACAAATGACACCCAATCACCTAACCACGTTCGAAGTCCGTGAATTCCGCGGAGCGCCCCATTCTGCTCTCTCACGATGTCTACTGACTAATGACTACTATGGAGTACCTGGCAGTAGGTGGCAGCACAATGCACCTAATATGAAAAACGTTGGTTTTTGAGGATATCCGGGTACTTTTGATCACATAGTGTATAAGAATTAACATAATGCTAAAAATATGCTCCTAAAGAAGTGACCAGTATCAGCATCACCAGCCCATTTCCCCAGGAATGCCTGGGAAACTTGCATTATTTAAACGAAATGTGTGTAAATGTTTTCAATGTGGCCAACCTGGTTGGTACCAGAAAAGATACTACTAGTATACAAAGCACTAAGAGAGTGGTATGCCAGCCATGTTAACAACAGCAAACCTGTCATAACCCACTGGTGCCTATGCAGTCACCAGCTGCCTTTAATACTATAGCTTATGCATGGGCATCAATAGTTTTTGTCAGCCAGCACTCCCAAGCAGAACAAAAATAAACATAAAATCAATTACCTGCCACAACACAACATTTACTCAAACACTTCTTGCTACACAGGTACATTATTAGCCTGTGGTGTCACTAAAAGATTCATAAATAACCATGGATAAATCAGAGTACATACACTGATCAGCCAGAACATTATGACCACTTACCTAATAGCCGGTATGTCCACGTTTGACATGGATAACAGTGGCAACGCATCATGACTTTGAATCAATGAGGCCTTGGTAGGTCGTTGAAGGGAGATGACACCACATCTACACACGCAAATCACACAGTTCCCGTAAATTCCGGTGAGGGGGCTAAGACCTCTGATGCCACATTCAATCACATCCCATATATGATCGACAGGATTAAAATCTGGTTAGTTTGGGGACCAGCACTTCAGTTGGATGATGATGATGATGATTATGTGTTTAAAAAGACTAAAGTACTGGTTCATCAGTCACTACATTTCATGAGAAAAACACGTAAAAAGGTAAAAACGCAAAAGAGTGAGGACTTGGCTGCTCCAGCTATAGAGGCAAGTTGAAGAGTTTAAAAAAGAGCGTGACAGTAGCTGTAACACACACAAAAAATTGGGATAACACAGTCAGCATTGTGCAACAGAAGGTCTAAAGGCACAACAAGGTGAGGTGGAAGAAAGTTATCTGCAGTCGCATGTGGGGTATCCGCACAGAGGGAGGTTCCCTCTCCCACCTACACAACCACCGCTAACACTGAAAGTGATTGAGTATTAGAGTGTAGTGCAAAATCCGCTCTCTCTCAGGAAATGCAACACTTTGGTAGTGACTGTCTCGACATCCGCAAGCATCTGAGACAGTGAGGTAGGCAAGCTGACACTGTGCTGCAGATCGGCTTTCAGGGTGCACTCAAGAACATGAGCTATCGTCAGTAGACTACCGCTGCTGCAATGACGAGAATCCTCCTGACACAGAAAGATCTTGGGAGAAATTTTCGTGTGGCTGATGCGTAGTTGGCACAAGATAATGGCATCTTCCCGAGGTGCCTGGAAAGATGTATGCCACTCGTTAGTGGACCACTTAATCGCTCTAAAGATGTTTTCGGTCGTGATAACCTGCCATTCCAGTTCTCAGAGCCTCAAAATATTGCATCAGAGTTGAAGCCGCAAGTCTGTACCCGGCATTCCTATGTCGAATTATCTCCTGTAGTTATGTCTTTGGATAGCCAGTCGGCAAGTCCATTTCCTGGAATATCTATACGGCTCGGTGTTGAGATGAAGGTCGCTGACTTTCCAGAGCTGTAGAGGTCAACCAACAGGTCCTAGATGTTGGGGATCAAAAAATTTTTGGGATAACACAGGTATATGCCCTTTAATGAACTCAAGGAATCGCTATGTATCAGAAAGTTCGTCGTGGCTAGGGATTTGACTTCCTGCAAAGCCTGAGACATGACGACCAACTTTGCAGTGTATACACTGCCGGCACTTGGCAGAGAGTTCTTCTATGTCCCCTAGCATGAGCAAAAGCGTATCCAACCGTGTCGTTGACTTTCTATCCATCCATGAAGATGCATGCTGAATTAGAATAATCGTGGAGTATCGAACGAAGCATGAGTCGCAGAAGGGGAGGATTAGCGTCCTTCTTGGGGCCACAAAAGAGGTCCATCTGTATCACAGGGCAGCGTACAGACCACAGGGGGTGTCTAGAGGGAGCGCTAGGAGCACATACTAAAGGAGACTGTTGGAGGTGATTCAGTAGAGTATTAAGTCGGATCCTAGCTGGTCTATGCAGTTTTGGGCCATTTACAAACAGTCTGAACTGCTGGTTGTGGAACACAATTGAGTGACATCGGAGAATAGGCGCCTGACAGACTGTGACTGTGTAATTAGCCAGTAACTGCTGTCGTCTAACCTGGAGTGGTGGGACGCCGGCTTCCACCAGGAGGCTGTCAACAGGGATCATGCAGAAAGCCCCCATTGCCAACCGCGCGCCAGAGTAGTGGACAGGATCCAGCAAGCTCAGTACAGACGGTGCAGCCGACCAATAGGCAACACATTCATATTCCAAGATGGATAAAATCACATCTTTGTAAAATCATAGACGAAATATGCGGTTCGCACTCCACAAGTAATTAATAAGAAAACAGAGCATTTAGCCTCCTCATGCTAGTTGCCTTGAGGCAGCGGTCGTGTGGCAGCCAAGTTAGCTTGTTGTTAAGTAAAATATCTAAGAATTGACAAGTTTCAACGACTTCAAGTAACTGGTCACAAAGATAAATTTCTGGGTGTGGGTGCACAGCAGGGTGTCCCAAGATATAATGGGGATTTTTTCGTGAAATTGAAAACGCATACCCTCTGTTTTTTTTCTATTTGACCTCAGTAACTCACATACTAAATATTATTACAATTAAATTATTATAACATGTGCCGACTTGACGCTAAATATGAGACTTGAAAACGTTTACTATGAGGGAATGGAGGGATTCTGGAACTTAATGGTTATGAAAGTCTCTTCGGGTTTGCTGCCGGATCCTAAAATCAACCTGACTCGATATTTCGGCGATCCAACTGGTCGCCATCTTCAAGAAAATGCTGCTTCTGCTGATGAGTCCCGCTGAGAACTGACGCCAGGTTGCAGATCGACGTCCTATATAGGCCACCGTACAGTACACGGCGCATGCGCCACCCATCATGGTTTCGGCCTTCCAAAACAGGGAGGTGGCGCCGCCCTTAGTGAAACACTGATGGCAACGATATATCGCAATCAAGGCCGCACCGAAGAACGTTCAATTTTGATGCGAGATAATACAGGATTCCACGTTTTGCTAAGAGGAAACCCATTGTCTCTGTTGATTAAATTATCAGCCAACCTAATTTCAATCACCTCTTTATACACACTGTTCCAGAAACCGGAAATACTGCCTAAATGAGGGACACAAAATTAAATTTGACGGAACTGTTGTGGTTGCCAACATTTCCGGTTTCTGGAACAGTGTGTATAAAGAGGCGATTGAGATTAGGTTGGCTGATAATTTAATCAACAGAGACAATGAGTTTCCTCTCAGCAAAACGTGGAATCCTGTATTATCTAGCATCAAAACTGAACGTTCTTCGGTGCGGCCTTGATTGCGATATATCGCTGCCAGCAGTGTTTCACTAAGGGCGGCGCCACCTCCCTGTTTTGGAAGGCAGAAACCGTGATGGGCGGCGCATGAGCCGTGTACTGTACGGTGGCCTATATAGGACATCGATCTGCAACCTGACGTCAGTTCTCAGCGGGACTCATCAGCAGAAGCAGCATTTTCCTGAAGATGGCGACCAGTTGGATCGCCGAAATATCGAGTCAAGTTGAATTTAGGATCCGGCAGCAAACCCGAAGAGACTTTCATGACTTATTACGCCGGGAAAGCCTACGTAATCACAACTTAATGGTTGTTTGGTAAATAAAACACCAAATCGCCTAAATCGTGTTTATTCACTATTTAACAAGTAAAAACATCAGTCTCTAAATTTTCGTTTTAAAGTTTGTTTTCTGCAGTCAGGATAAATCTTTCGGTGTTCTTGTACGCAACGTAACAAAAATAGTTTTTGCTCCTCCTCAACCGAGATTAAACTATGAATGTGTGGCATCAACTTGACCGTTCTTTCAGCTGTATCATTCACTGCTCTCATTACTGAAACCTTCTTTTTGGTTTCTTGAAAGGAAGCACTGTTTGACCATATGGCAGGAAATACGTGAAGAAAGCTGTCAACCATTTTAAGACGATGTAACAATGACTTGCTTCTGACTGGAATGAAGTCGTAGATGTTTTTCTCTGTAATTAAGAGAGAGCAAACCAGTTAACAAAATTGTGATGTAAACAGAAAACTAAGGAAAGAACGTCTCTATTCATTTATTTAACTCACCATACAATGGACCACAAAGTTCTTCCTTCGAAGGGATGTAATGGTTACCATGAGCTGATAAATTATCTTTGGTTAATTTTTCAACCATTTTTACTTTCGTTTCTAGATCCACATCATCGTCAAACAGTCACAAGACAGAAACTTCATCAGTCAAATACCATAAATGCTGGCTTATCTTCTGTAGAGCTGCTTTTGAGATGTCTTTATCTATTTTTTCGTATGCCTTCATCGACTTTAAAAAGCACAAATCTTGGTAGGGTGCCTTTACTGCCAAAATACACTGGAGCCATGACTTGACGTAGGATGTCACGATGAACAGGCAAACGTCAAACAGCGCTACCTTCTCCTTGCTCGAAATTTTTAACTGAGCACAAAGTAATGATATTTTAGAGAATATATAGCTTTCGCCATCCATCTAGCTTGGTGTATGGCACCTGGAAGCCGTATCTTGAATTTTCTGTCAGTATCTCCACTTAGAAATGTAACAGATAGCTCTATCAACTCTCGGTAATCATCTCTGATTATTTCTTTTGTCAGTTCAGTGCAGTAAAACTCAAGCATATTGTCAATTTCTGAAACAGTCGGTGCATTGCGACCTTTTCTTTGTAGCACTTTATGTTATCTGGATCTACACTTTTCCAGTTATCTCGGAACTTTTTGAAGAGTGGAATATCAGGACTTGTTGTCACTGAACTGATTTTTACATGGAACACGTTTTTTAGCACTAGTTCATACAATTGATGGCGGCAAGGAAAAAGAATGACACTTCTGTTAAGTTTTTGCTCAAGTAGCACTCAGGCACCATTGCTATGACCTGTACCTGAAGCCGTAGTACTACAAAAAAGATACTTCACTTTGTCTTCGAGATTCCAGTCCACAATCGCGTTCCAAACAGCTTTCTCCTGTTCACATCCTGAAAAGTTTTCCAACCTTGGCACAGCAATAAGTTGCTCTTTATTTCTATATGAAATAACTATCGGAAGACGTTCTTCTTTTAATTCCCGGTCATGTGTAGCAGGCAACAGTTTGCCATCCCAATGAACAGTCACAACATCTGGTACCTCGTTTTGAAAATTAACTTTTATAGCTTCCGCACGCTCTTTCTATTTCTCTGTACGAATCCTTTGAATCGAAGACTTACTTATAGGTAAGTCTTCAGTATTATATCCAAGTGCCTCAATGGTAGCATCAAGAATATACACCGAATCTCTCATACTCAACTAACACCTACCTAGCGCTGTCACTAATTTTGGAGTAATGAAAATTATCCGCATAGTTGTTTTACTGGTTACAGATTTTATGTTCTCAATTACAGATGGGAAATTTTCTTGCAAAAAACATATCTCATTTTCATTACAATCTGAAGATGAGTCATTTTGTAATGCTTCATAAGATGCTGTCGAAGGAGCTGACGTGGAAAAATGTTTAGCACGTCGGTTTTCTTCCTCAATAGTTCTGATGCGCGACCTTTCCTCTTTATTAGCCAGTTTCTTGTCAACTCCAGCTAAGTGACCAGGCCGACCTGGCTCTCTCTGTCACTGTAAAAAAAATTTATCTTCATTTATTTTCATTAACTGAAGTGCATCGGCGTGGGCAATGTCGAACAAATCATTTAGCTTTTTGACAAATTCTTGTAGGCGCTGCTCAAATACCTTTTGGGTTTTTTGTGCATTTTTTTGCAGCTCCCTCCAAACTTGATATAGGTTCACTAATTTCTTCACGCTTCAGTCTGGAACCGCGCGACCGCTACATTAGTTAGGTTTAAGAAGATCTAAGTTCTAGGGGACGCACTACAGATTACAGACGAACTACATGATCTATGGTGGACCGGAAAGCACGAAAGATACTTTGGAAATGTGATATAAACCCCTCCCCCCACCCCCACCCCCTAGCTCCAAGGCATCAACAAAGACACAATGACGGCAGCTGACCATGCATTCGAATAGCGTAAACAGCTGTCAGAGAGAATGGCCAGTAAGTAGTTAAAATATGTGAATCGTTTCCCAGTTTCAGGAATGGAATGATAATACCTTCCTGCCAGATACGACTATAAAGTGTGAGGATATGTTTCATGCTGACAAAACAAAGATGTTTCAGCATTTGGTTGTGGATTTTGTCGGGTCCAGGGGCCATATCTCGACACTCTACCAAAGCACTATGAAACTCCCATTCACTAAAATGGACGCTACACGACAGAGAAGCGTGTGCATGGAAGGATAGCGGGCGGCACTTGATGAGGTGCTTTTGGGTCAGGGAATCAGGATAGTAATTACTGCAAGCGGACACTTCAGCGAAGTATGCTGCAAAACATTCGGCAAGTACCACAGGATCAGAGCAGATCTTACCATTGACAAGGATTCCAGGACTGCCGTGAGTGGTGGATGACTGCAAATGCAATGGAGTTTAGCCCATACTTGGGACGATGGGGTGTGGGATCGCACAGATGAGACATGTTGCTCCCAACGCTCCTGCTTCCTTTTCTCTATTAAAAATCACGCTTTCGCCTGTAGTCTCTTGAATACAAATAAATAATCCATACATGGAAGGCGCTTGTGCCGCTGAAGCGCCCACAGCGATTGCTGTGGCTGTATTTTCAGAGCACCATTGTTGAATTCTGCCAAGTCGTCGAATTGAGGTGTCTAAGAAACCTGATTTCTCGGATCAGTTGACAAACATTTCAGACAAATGGTATTAATGAATTTTATTATGAAAAGTAAATGACAATACTTAACTTCGACAATTACATAGATGTGTCGCGAGCAAAGGGCGACATGCAGAATAAATAGGCTTTTTCAGTAGATAAAATTCCTAATAGAAGTGAAGTAATACAGTTGACGCTTCTGTTCAGGTCTCTAGCCTTGAGGCTTCTGTAGAACTGGGCCGCGACTAGTCAGGCGCGGCGCTTATGTTCTCTTCGAATAGAGGCCATTGCAGTCGCGTTGCCATCCTGGAGAGGGGTCGATCAGCATGCAATTCGCTGACGTCTTGTTACAGCCCTCTCCGCTCTATCGTTCCTGACTGGCGTGCCGGCAATTGACTTTACACCGTAACATTCCTCCCCCACCCACCCCGCGCCACCCTCCCGTGAAAGCGACGGACGGCCGTTGTATAGGAAGCACGACAACGGCGGGAGAGGCAGGAGCGTTGATGCTGTGATCGACTGACTTTCAGTCGTACCCCACCATCCGACCTGCGCTGTGGTGGAAACGTCCCACGTAAAACGACCAGAAGGGTACGTGTCCATCTCCTAAGGCCCATAAAAAGATGTAGAAGGCGTCGGCTGCTGCTGCGTGGGCGTATCCAGCTCCATCGGTAGGACAACAGGAGGCGAAGGACGCGAAGGCTCTGTCCTCATGGGGTCGTCCCACGGTGTCGCGATGACACCCTCTGCCACGCTGCTGTGGCAGCGCTGTCCTCGATATCCGTGAATCTGGGGGATGAGAGACAGAAGGATCACCGTGCACATGACAGTGGCGAATTTGACTGCGATGTCGGCCCTGCAATCAGTTTGGACCTGAAATGAGATACATACGTGCGCCAAGTCGTCGAAGGATCTCGCCTCGCGCCCACCATCTGCTGCCGCTCAAAACCCTTTAAAAGACAGTAAGATGCGGTGCTAAGCGATAGTTGCGGCCTTCCTTCAGCGCCGGATGCTGAGGAGGGTAGAGCAGGTGGAGCAGTGTCCGATGGCGGCGGCCGTGAAGCAATGCCGTCGGCGATGGTCCATCTCGTGGATGCGAATTATAGGAGGCAAGAAACAGTTGCAGTGCTTGATCCCTGATGTTTGTGGTGCGAAGTTTGGTTATCTGCTGCTTTAATGTTCTGACAAAACGTTCCGCTTCGCCATTGGACTGTGGATGGAACGGTGCACTAGTTAGATTCTATACGCCATTGCGTTCACAGAATGGTTCAAATTCATTTGACGTGAACTGAGGGCCATTGTCTGGCACTATGACTTCAGACAAACCTTCGAGGCAAAAAATAGAGGACAACGCATGAAACGTGCTACGTGACGGTGTCGAGTTCATTGGCACAGCAAAAGGAAACTTGCTATAAGAGCCGATCACAATCACGCAACGAGTGTTCCAAAAAGGTCTATGTGCACACGTTGCCATGGTGATTACGACTTAGACCAAGCTGAGAATTTTTGTGATGGAGCGGACTGATTTTCTGCAGATGAATGACACTGTGACATCATCTGTTCTATATGAGTGTCTATACCCTGCCAAGTACAGTGTTGATGTGCTAACTGTTTCATACGAACAATCCCCCAATGTCCTTGGTGAAGTAACTGTAACACTTCTTTTTGCAAAGCTTTTGGGATCAACACATGTGACTGTCCACTGTCACTGTGAACAAGAATCATACCTTGCTGTATAGCGAAGCTATGCCGACGTGCAAAGTACCGGCGCACTACAGAGTGCACTATGCTATGCAATGAGCAATGCCAGGATGTGCGAATGTACGAGGTGCATTCAAGTTCTAAGGCCTCCGATTTTTTTTCTCCCGACTGGAAAGTGATAGAAACATGCGCATTGTTTTAAAATGAGGCCGCGTTCATTGTCAATACGTCCCAGAGATAGCAGCACCGTACGGCAGATGGAATTTTACCGCCAGCGGCGAGAATGAGAACTGTTTTAAATACTTAAAATGGCGACGTTTTCCTTACTTGAACAGCGTGCAGTCATTCGTTTTCTGAATTTGTGTGGTGTGAAACCAATTGAAATTCATCGACAGTTGAAGGAGACATGTGGTGATGGAGTTATGGATGTGTCGAAAGTGCATTCGTGGGTGCGACAGTTTAATGAAGGCAGAACATCATGTGACAACAAACCGAAACAACCGCGGGCTCGCACAAGCTGGTCTGACGACATGATCGAGAAAGTGGAGAGATTTGTTTTGGTGGATCGCCGAATGACAGTTGAACAGATAGCCTCCAGAGTTGGCATTTCTGTGGGTTCTGTGCACACAATCCTGCAAGACGACCTGAAAATGCGAAAAGTGTCATCCTGGTGGGTGCCACGAATGCTGACGGACGACCACATGGCTGCCCGTGTGGCATGTTGCCAAGCAATGTTGACGCACTACGACAGCATGAATGGGACTTTCTTTTCGTCGGTTGTGACAATGGATGAGACGTGGATGCCATTTTTCAATCCAGAAACAAAGCGCCAGTCAGCTCAATGGAAGCACACAGATTCACCGCCACCAAAAAAATTTCGGGTAACCGCCAGTGCTGAAAAAATGATTGTGTCCATGTTCTGGGACAGCGAAGGCGTAATCCTTACCCATTGCGTTCCAAAGGGCACTACGGTAATAGGTGCATCCTACGAAAATGTTTTGAAGAACAAATTCCTTCCTGCACTGCCACAAAAACGTCCGGGAAGGGCTACGCGTGTGCTGTTTCACCAAGACAACGCACCCGCACGTCGAGCTAACGTTACGCAACAGTTTCTTCGTGATAACTTTGAAGTGATTCCTCACGCTCCCTACTCACCTGACCTGGCTCCTAGTGACTTTTGGCTTTTTACAACAATGAAAGACACTCTCCGTGGCCGCACATTCACCAGCCGTGCTGCTGTTGCCTCAACGATTTTCCAGTGGTCAAAACAGACTACTAAAGAAGCCTTCGCCGCTGCCATGGAATCATGGCGTCAGCGTTGTGAAAAATGTGTACGTCTGCAGGGCGATTACGTCGAGAAGTAACACCAGTTTCATCGATTTCGGGTGAGTAGTTAATTAGAAAAAAAATCGGAGGCCTTAGAACTTGAATGCACCTGGTACCTTAGCAAAATGTTCAAATCTCAATCTGCTTCCGTGGCCTGTGCAACTTTCATAAGGGTGCGGCAGAACCGACTAAGCATTTTCTATCGATTACCCCTGGGACTGTGCTGGGGGGTAGGCAGTATCACGTGATAAGCCTTTGATCAGTCACTGACTCCATTTCAGTAGCCAAAATGGTATGGACCGGTGCACACCGTGATTTTGCCGTTCGCGCATATTATGATAACAACAGCTCTGTGATCGCTACACAACGAGCTTTTCGGCGACAGTGCAACATTCCACGTAACAATGCAGTTCCTAATGCAAACACAATTCGGTCCTGGGTTCGGCAGTTCCAGGAAACTGACAGCACACTAGCAATAGATGCACATGGCCGTCGCAGGTCCATCACAACGCCAGATAGTGTGCAGCGGGTGAGCACAGCAGTTCAACAATCGCCGCAACGTTCTGCTCCACGACATGCTGTTGCATTGGGGGTTTCAGACCGCCGTTTGAGAAGGATTCTGCAATGCGATTTGAAGTTCCATCCCTTAAAAATAATGATTGCTCACGAATTACGCCCAGCAGACTACGCCAACCGTCAAAATCTGTGAGAACAAATGCTTGCTCAGATCTCTCCGAATGCAACTTTCTTCAGTAGTGATGAGGCACATTTTCATCTTAGTGGGTGCGCGAATAAACAAAACTTTCGCCACTGGGCTGAAAATAGCCCCCGAATTATTCATGAAAGGCCGCAACATTCTCATAAAGTGACAGTGTGGTGTGCCATATCACAATTAGGCGTGGTAGGCCCCTACTTTTTTGAGGAGGAAGGAGTGATCGTGACAGTGAATTCCACACGTTATATTTCAGTGTTGCAAAATTTTCTGTAACCCATAATGGACCAGATTGTTGAAGAACATGGACTGGGGGACTTGTGGTTCTAACACGATGGAGCTGCTGCTCACACATCTCGAATTTCACTTATGTTTTGAGAGAAATGTTTCCGGGACGCCTCGTCTCTTTGAGGGGTGATGTCGGGTGGCCTGCGCGGTCACCAGATTTGAGCATTTGTGACGACTTTCTTTGAGGATATCTGAAGGAAAAGGTTTTCAAAAGCCGCCGCCACTCCCTACCAGATTTAAAAGAGCGGATTATTGACGAAGTGAATGCCATATCCCGCGATATATGTGCAAGAGCTGTTCGAAACTTCGGGAATCGTCTACAACAATGTATTGATGCTAACGGCCGCTATGTTGAGGAGATTATTTTCAAACTTAAATGAAAGTATAATGGTATATTGTACTACTTTAGAAAAAAAAACATTTTTTCTCTATATATCCAGATTTACTTTTTATTGCTTCTTAAAACTGCTTAGTCGGTTCTGCAGCACCCTGTACTTCAGAGGAAAGAACTGAAGAAATTCAGAATTCTGAACATCGATGTGACAACAAGATGCAGCACAAGAGTCAAAGTCCGTATCAGGGCCGATCGGAAGACTTGAAAGTGCCTCCGCATTACCATGTTCAGCTGTCGGACGATACATAATTTCGTACTGGTATTGAGACAACAACAAAGCCGATCGTGGCAATTTTGGGCAGTTCGTACAGAAACCGGTTTCATTGGATGAAACAAGAACTGCAATGGCATGTGATCCGTTACTAAGTAAAATTTTCTGCCATTCAAATAGGGGTGGAATTTGGTGACACTATACACAATAGCCAATGCCTCTCTTTCTATTTGTGAATAGTTACACTGAGCTTTGGACAACACACTCGATGCGAAAGCAATAATCCTGTCTTTTATTACCAAATCTATGCGAAAGCACTGCACCGATTCCGTAAGAGGAAGCATCAACTTGTAACACAACTGGTTTGTCAGGATCAAAATGGACCAGTCATCGATCACTGAGCAATGCATCTTTAAGTTTCTAAAAAACTTCTTGGCACTCATCTGTCCAAACAAAAAGGACGTACTTGCGACGCAAGCAATGCAATAGAGCTGCGATTTGTGCAGCATTCAGTATGAACCGAATATAATAGTTCAGTTTCTCTAAGACTGACTACAATTTTGTGACATTGCGAGGACGAGGCAGATCACGTATGGCTAACAAAACAAATGTGACTGAAAGGGATGTACACAGCTTCCCTAAGACTGACTAAAATTCTTTGACATTGCGAGGATATGGCAGATCGCATATGGCTAAAGGGACTGAAGAGGATGTACACGTTGACTGTTTATGACATGACCAAGATACTGCAACTCAGGATTAAAAAAAATCACACTTCGTCAAAAAGCACACGAAACAAGACATGGAAATTTTCAATATGTTCTTCAGGTGTGCGACCTGCTACGACAGTATCGTCCAAATAGTCTGAACAGTTTGGTACTTGAGCAGTCAGCTGTTCCAAATACCATTGCAAAATGGTGGGTGCGGAAAGACTGCCAAACTGCAAACCCAAATATTTAAACAAGCCCAAATGATTGTTCATAGCACTCACGGTTTGATAGTCTTCATCTAGAGGTATTTGAAGATATTTGTCGTGCAAATCAATTTTTGAAAAGTAGCGACCAGCGCCTAATCTGTCCATGTGATCCTCTTGGCGTGGCAGTGGATAAGTATCAGTCACGGTTTGTGGGTTGACTGTAGACTTAAAACTCAGCAAAGAGGTGAATGCGACGTGAAGGCTTTCGGAGCAAAACCAGTGGACTTGCCCATTGACTAGCTTGTATGGGTGAAATAGCTCTACTATATTGCAGTTCTTTAAGTTCAGCAACGACTTTGTCCCGTAATGCAATGGGAACTGGTCTGGCCCCGGAAAATTTCGGCTGAGAATTGTCTTTCATAGTAATAAGTGCAACAAAATTGTTAGCCTTGCCTAAACCTTCAGAAAAAAGTTCAGGGAATTCTGCGCTATCTTTGGCATTGAATGCAGTCACTGACAACACATTGACCTGAATTTGAAAGCCAAACAAATCAAACGAATGAAGGCAAAATATGTTCTCACAATCGCTTGATTGTAGCACAGTGAAAGTTACGGGTCGCGTATGCAAGCGATACATGGCAGGCAAAGTACATTTTCTGAGAACGGGAATCTTTTGTCCAACATAAGCCGTCAGGTGATTGCTAGTTTTGGACAAGGGTTGGGTTGGGTTTTGTGGGGGAGGAGACCAAACAGCGAGGTCATCGGTCTCTTCGGATTAGGGAAGGACGGGGAAGGAAGTCGGCCGTGCCCTTTCAAAGGAACCATCCCGGCATTTGCCTGAAGCGATTTAGGGAAATCACGGAAAACCTAAATCAGGATGGCGGGACGCGGAATTGAACTTAGACAAGGGTGGGGAGCCTAACAGCTCATCCGTGTTACAATTCAGCAATGTAACAGAGGCACCCGTGTCAAACTGAAATTTTCCACGTTTTCCACTAATATGCAAATGTACAAAAAGTTTGTTGGACTGGTGTAGCACTGAAGTAACTGTTTGCTTGCTATTTCTGCTGATGCCTGTTGCAGGCTTTGAATACACTGCATTGATTACATGGGCCTTGTGACTAGATTTTTGTGAGTGGACAGAATTGTTATGTGTGTTCCATTGCAAACATACGGATTGTACTTGACCTTTCTGGCCACGAGCGTAACACTGTGATTGTCTGGAGGGGCAGTCTTGGCGTTTGTGCTATGAATATCATCGAGGGCATGACTTAAGTCCGTTTGCCTGTTTAAAGAGCTGTTTACATGGCGGAGAGAACTGTTTACGCAGCATAGCGCATGCAAGCTGCTGCTGCCTGCAGGGCCAGTCGCGATCAACGACCAACTCGACCCAACAAATTGGTGGCTGCTCAAATTCATCAGCCGACATGGCACCTGAATCGTACTGATCTAGTAGTTGCACTACGTGTTGAAATGGTGGTTCTTACTGTTTCAAAATCTGTTCTCTAAGATTGAAATCAGTTGAACTGTACTCGATTGTATCATGCAATATAACATCTGAATTATAGCACCTCAAGCACATTTGAAGTTTCATTTCCTCATCATACGCTGCAAATCTGTTACCCACTTGCGATAAGTTTGATCTGACCTTCTCTTGCAATGAAAGAATTGATACCTAGCTGCTACCAAAGTCCCTTGTTGGTCAAAATAGTTAGTGAGCGAATCTTCAACCTGATCATAGGAAAGTTCACTCGGAGTTCAGTTGGGGAACAATTTCTGAATGAGGTGAAACACTACACTTCCTGCTGCTGACAAAAAGTAATGTAGTTTCACAGTACCTGGTACACTGTGAGCAATTACATGGGTTTCAAACTGTTGCAAGCACTTTAGCCACTCCTCTTGTTTGTCATTAAACTGGAGGAAAGGCGGTAGGCACTTGGAGCCATAGTTGTATTTGGGCTGTGGTGGCTGCTTGAGTGGTGACGAGCTTCTGTACTTTGTTTAGCAATGTACCGATTTGCTGGGTCTGAAACCGAAACATCTGTGTTAGCTGCTTTGCATCTATCACCTGCAGCTGTGGCGCCTGAGCAATGGGCGGTAGAGGTGGGTTGGTCATTTTGGACTATGCAAATGCAATAAACAGACAAAGCAAACAATAAAAATAAGTACACGACCAAAGAAAATTTCTGCAACGCCCACCGTTGAACATAGGGTATCAAGGGAACCTGCTTTCTCGGATCGCAAGACAAACAGTTCAAACACATCGTGTTAATGAGTTTTATTACGAATACTTAACTTTGAGAATTACATAGGTGTGTCATGAGAGGAAAGGGAGACATGCAAAATAAATAAGCTTCTTCAGTACATACAATTCCTAAATTAAGGTCGCTAGTCTTGAGGCTTCTGTAGAACTGAGCTGCAACCAGTCTGATGTGGCGCTTATGATCTCTTTGCATAGTGGCCACTGCTGTCGGGTTGTCATCCTGGAGAGGGGTCAGTCAGCGTGCAGTTTTGCTGACGTCTTGTCACAGCCCTCTCCGCTATATCGTTCCCGACTGGCGTGCCGGCGCTTGACTTTATGCCGTAACAAACATGGCATCGACGATCTACAGAATGAGGTGGAGGAGTGGGGTATCATTACTGTGGCAGCATACATAATACTATGAATATATTCTGCACCACTTTGTCGATATCTGTTACATGACAGGCTGCAAAAGTGGCTGTACTGGAGAATGCCTGCCAATCAGCTTTCCGAAGTGAGCAATGTGGAACATGTTGCAGATATCTGTGAGTGGAGAGGGAGAGAACGATAGGAAAATGGTCGCTCTTACAAGGATTGCCATGGACGTGGCGCTTAATCAGGGGTAAGATGTTGGGGCTGGGAACTGTGAGATCAATGGTTGAGTACGTTCTGTGAGTCGCACTGAAATGTGTTGAATAGGCAGACATCCACATCTGAAGGCTTATGTTAGAGTACCCTGCCTCTGGAAGACAGAGTGTCGCCACCCCCCAGAGGATTGTGGACATTAAAATCCCCCAGTAAGAGAAAGAGGGGTGGTAGCTGTTTCACTAACTCTAACAGCTCGCAATAATGGCAAGATCTGTCTAGGGGTATATTGTCATCCAAATTGACAGGTAGACACTAACGACCACAGCCTCTACTTCAGGAGTAAGGGGCACCTCCTCACTGAAAATATCAGAGCTTATGAGGATACAAACAACACCGGACGCCCTCTCAACATTAATGCGATTGATACAGTAGGGTTTGTAGTTATTCAGAGCAGGGAGATGAGGATTTATGAAGTGCTATGCCAATTAGTAACTAGTAAGTGACAGAGTTTGGTTAGATGGCTATAGTAGCCACTACAGTTCCATTGAAGGAGCGTTTAAGTCACATCTCAGAAAGTGACAAATGGAATAGATGGGCGTGATTACTTTGCTACCATTTCGCAATCCACCCTGTTGTGTTATTCATCATCAGGCTGCATAGGCTCGACCTTTGTGGGGGTGGGGAACAGAACATCCAAAGCCTCAGAAAGTAGTTTATCTTTTTGCCCATCCATCTTATCCTTTTGAGACTTCAGTTTCTGTCAAGATTTCCCCACTTTATCTTCCAGGGTAGAAGAGAACCATTCTTTTCTTTAGCCCACAGCCTGTGGCTGCCGGTATTTGTCTAGAGAGGGCGCACCTTGACAGGTGTCCTCATACCTGATGGTGCCAGAGGATGACTAAACATCTCTGGCCTCACTAATTGTGTGGCAACCACCAGTGCTACAGGGGTAGGGGGCGTGGGAGCTAACATTCCCTCCTCCAACTATGGGACAGGCCATGGAATACGACCAGGGCCAGGGGATGTCATGCGAGACCTTGTCATCGCGTGAGGTATCGACTGTGACACAACAGTCTCAAAATTTGAGACCATATCAGTCGGATGAAGTCTTTCAGACTTTTTCTTTGCATCTTGATCAGACAGGTGCTCAGGTGTTTTATACTCTTGAATTTTCTTCTGTCTCTTGAACACTGAGTATTGCAGTGAACGAGGAGAGTACGGTTCCAGGTAGTTGACACATTGAGGGGGTCGGGTTCGAGGCCTGACATCATGGGAGGTCTGTTCATGTGCCCAAAAGATAGCCTCACTAGAATAGTGGTAGGCATGTGTCCAAACCTCAGTCACCTGAAACAGTTCATCAGAGAAGGGAAATAAGATTTGACATCACACCTATAAACCACAACCTTAACCTTCTGATTTCAAATGTTACTGTCGAAGGCCAGGATAAAAGTTCCAGTGTCCAATCTATTATCTTTGGTTCAAATGACTCTGAACACTATAGGACTTAACTTCTGAGGTCATCAGTCCCCTAGAACGTAGAACTACTTAAACCTAACTAACCAAAGGACATCACACACATCCATGCCCGACGCAGGATTCGAACCTGCGATGGTAGCCGTCGCGCGGTTCCAGACTGCAGCGCCTAGAACCGCTCGGCCACTTCGGCCAGCTATTATCTTTGGATCCATACCGGATGCAGCAAACAAAAGGGACCCCACACCATGCCAGAATAATACACAGGTCTTCATTGGTTTGTAGCATTACATCCCAGCTGAAGACAACACCTTGAATTCTGTTGAGCATGTTCTGAGGAGAAATCGTGACTGGTATACCTCCCATATTTATACAGGTATGAAGTGCCCACGATTGGTTGGCGTGCGATGTTTTGATCAGTAAAGATCAATTTCTCATCTTTTCTATTGCCACAACCTCCCCAAATCGATCTTCAATAATTTCAAATAAAAACAGTGGCTTAATTTTGGTGTATGATCCACCATAATTTCAGGTACAAGCCAAGAACTCAGAAGGACTGTCCACTTCGATTTCTCCTTACCTGAATCTCGCCTTGATGCATGGTCAAAGAAGGAAATGCCATAGGATTGTAAATCTCTGCATTAAAATCATTAGCCACCGTTAAGTTTGATCTAATTCATACGGACCATCTGACCCAGTGCTACTCACTCTGATTGGAAGGTATTCCCATGGGCGCCACCCCACTGACGCTAAGGCCACCTAGCACAATAGCTGTCGCCCAGAGTCCCAGTATCTCGAAGTTGATAAGCACCTACTCCTTGGCTGACAAAGAGAGGTTACAGCTCAGGCATCGGCAGTGTGATCCCTGCATTGCCAGGTAGCTACCTCCTAGAATGTGCATGACAACCCCACCATGATGGCCTAGTTACCACACTGGAGTTTGGGTGCAGAGGTAGATCAACTTGATTGGTAGGTGCAAAATATAACAGTTCACAGTGGAGAGTTAATGCATCACAGTGAGGCATCTTTCCCCGAAGGCCGGCATTTCTCTAAAATTTTGGAAAGCGGACATCAAACCCATAATGGAGACCAGAATTTAAAAATCCCAAAAAGGTGAGGGAAAAAGCGTCAAAGAAGCAAAAGGAGC
The DNA here is from genome assembly GCF_023864345.2 of Schistocerca serialis cubense. Lineage (NCBI taxonomy): Eukaryota > Metazoa > Arthropoda > Insecta > Orthoptera > Acrididae > Schistocerca > Schistocerca serialis. The sequence goes on from NC_064640.1 coordinate 713,696,990, forward strand.
GAAAACCATCAGAATTCCTAAGTATAGTCAAAAGAGCAAGGCAGAAACGTAACCAAATAGAAAGACTACTATTAGTGACCTCTTATTACAGGCAAAATGACACTGCACGGGAGGGGGGGGGGGGGGGGCGCACATCAGTTGGAACTCGTCACTGTGTTCTGTACACTACTGGCCTTGTGACATGGTCCATTATTTTGTTGACAAATGCCATTGCCATCAGGAAATGTGATAATCATGAAGGGATGTACGTGGTATGCAACCACTGTATGATACTCCTTGGCCATCATGGTGCCTTGCAACAGTTCCACTGGACCGATGAATAGCCACGTGAATGTTTCCCAGAGCATAATGGAGCCGCCACCAGCTTACCTCCATCCTGCAGTACAGGTGTCAAGGAGCTATTATCCCTGGAACTTGATGGATTCCGCCCTCACATCAGCATGAAGAAGGTATCAGAATTTATCAGAACATGCAATTCTCTACCACTACGCCAGCGTCCATTGCTGATGGTCACGTACCCATCCTGGTTGTAGTTGCGAAGTGTGTTAACACTGGCATATGCATGAGTCATTGGCTGCGGAGGCCCTCCATTAGGAGTGTTTGGTGCGCTGTGTGTTCAGACACACTTGTACTCTGCCCAGAAGTAAAGGCTGAGGTTAATTCCACCACAGTTCTCCACCTGTCCTTTTTTACTAGTCTCCCGGAGGAGGTTCGAGTCCTCCCTCGGGCATGGGTGTGTATTTCATCTTGTTTTCACCATGTGTTGAAGACGCACAACATAGTACTCCTCGACCACTTGATGAGTTGTGCAGTTTTTGAAATGCTCAGCCTCCAGGCCATCACAATCTGCTCTCAGTCAAATTCAGATAGATTTCACACCTTCCCCATTCTACATACGGACAGCTCGTTCATTGATACTACTTGCACCATGAGTGTGCCTGACTGGCAGTCATTCCTCATTAGGTGACGCTGCTGTCGCCTGAATGGGATTATATCGATAGCAAGTCGGTGGTCATAATTTTCTGGATGATAAACGTACACTTATGACACATCACTACAAACAGTTACTGCAGTTAATTATTGTATTTGTAATTAAATTATGCAAATTAGGTAACATGTCATCGCATTATTTGAGCTAGACATGTAGGTTCTTGGAAGAAAATGGGGAAAAATTGCAACAAATTGACTAAAAATAGCAATTAATTATGAGATTATTTCCATGTCGTCGTCTTATTCTACCTAAGGGTGGTGTCGGTGGTGTCTGGTCTCTGCTGACACCTCGAATGACGAAATTTGTTACTTAAATAATAATAAAGTGAATTACAACTTAGTTCAAAAAGCTCTCTATGTTAGTATGTGTATTCTGAAACTCTGCCAACTCCACATGCACCGATTTATGAGAGCTTGTGAAGTGAAACTTCGCTGTTCCATATTTGATTTATATGATTACAAACAGTTTCACCTTCTGGGCGAAAGGCTTAGACCCATATGAGGTAATTAGGTAACAACCCGATTCATTCGTCATGTCTGAAGTTGTGACCAATAATCCTTAAGGCATAACACCTCAAAATGAGTACGCTATTGGCCTGAGGAAGACAAGTTGTCCGTATCGCACATTATACGGATTCTGTGGCACAGATCTAAAAATGTACATATACCATACAGATACAGGTGCCATCCAAAAGTGGACTAAGCAGCTTCAAAGGCTCACAATTGAAGAGTATGAAGAGTGTCTGCTCAAAAGCATTGGTGGTCCTCTGCCCCAAACTCCACATACGGTGTGCCAAGTAGTCTTCTGATCACAAGGCCATGAGGTACATATTGCAAGACTGCTAAATCCCCCAGTCGTATTATGATGACAAATGGTTAACCTGCGAGGATGGAATCAGAATCCTCTTGTACTCGTACTATTCATTTGGGTGACTGAGTGTGTGGTTGGATATGTACTGGTAAATAGTGGATGTGTGAGCGGAATACTTGAGTGAACTGTTTGTCATAGTGTGTGTATGTGCGTGCTTGCCTGAATTAATTCAGTGTAGTCTACGTATTATCTGCACTGTCATGTCTCTCACAAAATTTCCTCTGGCTAGTACATCTGGCAGAAAAGGATTATAAACAGTGGCCATCTAGCAACACTGTAACCACATGTATAGTAACTATCTCGGTCAGCACATAATAATTGTGCTGCACAGTTGGTGCCATGAACAGAGTTTTGGGTTAGCATGCAGGAGGTCGAGGGTTCTATCCTGGGCTGGGGCGTATTTTTTTTACTTGTAATTTGATTCTGACATTTCATCCTGTAATATACACCGCTTCTTAGGCCACACGTATCCTAAATTTACAACGGTTTGTAACGCTGAACACAACAAATACGTGGTTAGACAAATAAGAAATTGGCAGTTGAAACTAATGACCTGTCATAGGACAGAGTAAGTACAAAATAAAATATCAGTTTTGAGGTGCTAAAGATGACATTTATACTACATGTAATATGAGAGCTTAGATGTCGCACATTAGCAAACAGTGAGGTTATAAATGTCCATATTATGACCACATGGCCTCCACAACAGAATACGTTTCCCTCAGAACAACAGATGCTGAAAGCGATCTCTTTGCATGTCCAAACACTGCCCAATCCGCTGGATCATACAGCTCTGGATCCTTCGCAGCAAAGCTGCGTCCACTGTAACAAGAGCAGCATGGACATGCGCTACCAATTCTTCCACATTTGTCAGCAGAGTAGAGCACACTGGTGTCCCACATGAAGAAATCCAGGGGATTTAGGTCACGTGAGCGCATTGGCCATACAACTGGACGTTCACGTCTAAGCCATTTTCCTGGATATTTTCTGTCGAAATACTGTTGCACATTAATTACAGAGTGTGGAGGTGCACCATCATGTTGAAACCATATCCTCTGTCAAACATGTAGTGGAACATCTTCCAGCACATCGGGGAGATAGTTTGAGAGGAATGCATGATACCTTCGTGTAGTCAACCGGTCAGGCAACATGTAGGGGCCCAAAGACCTGTCTCCCAATATTCCGGCACAGACATTGAGACCAAAGCGAACTTGATATCCACAGTCGTGGATGATGTGCAGGTTAACCTTACACCCATGATGGGCATTGTGCACATTGAAGACACCCTCATTACTGAATGCTGCTCCATCCGACCATATTACGATGTTCACGAAGACATCGTTGGCTTCCTGTTGTTATTGGAACCATTCACAGAATTGCATCCGCTGATGGCGATCTGTAGGATGCAGATTTTGCATGAAAGCATAATGATAGGGATGCAACTCATGCTCTTGCAACACGTTAATGACCATGCATTGCGAGACACGCAGCTGCTTTGCTACGCTACGTGTACTTCATGGAGGTTCTGGTGTATGACCTCCAGAATAGCATCCTCAGTAGCTGGAGTGCGGTGAGTCCGTGGATGACCTCTGTCAAGCAATGGTGGAAGGAGAGAACCTGACTGCCGAAGGTGCAGCTCCAGTCGACGAAACACATTTTTATATTGACGGTGCCGATGAAGATCTTTAACAGCATATTCACGAGCAGCAACACCACCCCTGTTATCAGATGCACCAAGGACCAAAAGCATACCCACATATTCATCATTTCTATATGCCATACGTCGGCCACACCGATTTAGAGGTTTACAATGACAACATTCGATACATGTACCTTTGTACATGGGAGTCTGTCACTGGCGTGTAACTCTGCTCACAACTAGTCCCTGTCTAGTAGACAGTGTATACAGTGTAAACACGCCTTCAGTCCTGCGTGCTATTCCACGTGACAAATATTGTTCTCTATGATTCATCCCAACACTGCTAATTCTGAAATGTTTGGTTTCGAATTACACTGTCTCCCTAACCATGATGTTTCCACAAGACCATCAATAGAATAATAATTATAACAATAACGCATAGAGATACGTATTAAACAGCGTGCGGTTACCAGGCGAGCCGGCCGCAGTGGCCGATCGGTTCTAGGCGCTTCAGTCTTGAACCGCCCGACCGCTACGGCCGCAGGTTCGAATCCTGCCTCGGGCATGGATGTGTGTGATGTCCTTAGGTTTAAGTAGTTTTAAGTTCTAGGGGACTGATGACCTCAGATGTTAAGTCCTATAGTGCTCAGAGCCATTTGGACCATTTTTGTTACCAGGTGATGATGATGATGAGCGTTTGGCGTCATTGGCCGGGAGGCCCCTCGCGGGGCAGGTCCGGCCGCCATATCGCAGGTCTTATTACATTCGGCGCCACATTGGGCGACCTGCACGCCGGATGGGGATGAAATGATGATGAACACAACACAACACCCAGTCCCAGAGCGGAGAAAATCTCCGACCCAGCCGGGAATCGAACCCGGGCCCAGAGGACGGCAATCCGTCACGCTGACCACTCAGCGACTGGGGCGGACGTTACCAGGTGAAAGGTATAATTAATGGGACCATAGTGATAAAATTTGCAAATAGTAATCGAGTTTGGACATTATTCGCAAAGTACGTTACTACTCCTACATGTACATAAGGCGCTAACGCAATGTAATGGACCTGAAAGAGGCAAGAATAATAGTTGGTACTAATCTATGGGACCATTGGAGGAGGGTACATAGAAAACAGGTTTCATATCTAGTAGATGAAGTGGTGCGAATAAATTCACACCCACGACTGGGAAAGGGCTTCTTTCAAAGCTCACCAGTCTCCCATTTCTACGGTTGTAGTATGTAAGTGCAGATGTTTTCTAGAGGACCCACTGCAATTTCTGTTGACGATTAAGATACCGTACCATCTGGACTACATTTACCAAATAACAAACATATGCCTCAATGGAGGATCCAACCATAGACCTCCTGCATGCTAACCCAAAACTCTAACCACTTCATCAGCTGTATAGCATGACTAAAATGTGCAGACAGAGGTAGTTACCATACATGTGGTTACAGTGTTTCCAGATTGCCACTCTTTAACATCCTTTTTCTGTCAGATGTACTCACTCGACAAAGTTTTGTGACAGAGATATTTTTATTGCTGGCACGTGAGGAGTGGCACTGCGATGTCCAAGTGCACGAATTTTGCTTCACCATGAATACATGGTCCAGTCATATCAGTGTGATCACCACCAGCTATGTTGGGCATCAACATGCAATAACCACTAACAGATGGCAGGTGGGAGAAAGAGTGATTTTTCTGGGGGGGGGGGGGGGGCAGGAAACATTGCAGTAGTTGTCATAATTCAGAAGTGGAACAATATATCTGACATCCAAAAGGGCATCATAATTGGCTTTTCGGCCAGGGGTGGAAGCATTTCCAAAACAGCCAAGTTTTTACTTATACTGAAGTACACTGTGCATGGCATAATGGTGCTATCCACGATGGGTGTTGAGGCAGCTGTTCTACACCAAAAACTGTAGATGACAGATGTGAAAGATGTGTGTGGAGATATGTATGGGTGAACAGATATGCAGCTGTTGAGCAACCAGCCCTCCAGTACATGGGGCTACCAAAACTGTCTCATCAGTGACCATTCACCGAATGTTGCTACATATGGGCCTCTGCAGCAGGCGTCTGGCTCATGCAGCCATTATGACTAATGTTTATTGGCAATGAAGAATGGAATTTGCATGCCAGTAGCACAACTGGACTTCCACTTAGTGAATCACATTTTATGCTCCATCAAACAGATGGCAACACTCTGAAACAATCATCAGAAGGATCTAGGCCAGAGGAGAGAGAATAATGAGCTGGGGAATGTTTTTTTGTCACTGTCTGATTGATCTCGTCATCAGTGAAGGCACAAATATGCACTCATCCTTGGCAACCGTGTTCACCCCTACACACACTGTGTTTTTCCTCAGCATAATGGCATCTACCAGAAGGACAATGTAACATGTCACAGAGATTGCAGCGTATGTGCATGGTCTGAAGAGCACCAGCTTGAGTTTACCATACACTCCTGGCCACCAAACTCTCCAGAGTTAAACCAAATCAGGGATCTATGCAACCACCCTGATTGTGCTGTTTGTGCCATGGCTTCTCAACCAAGAAACCTAGCACAACTGACCATATGACTTGAGTTGCCATGGCTCCAAATCCCTGTCAGTACCTATCAGAATCTCTTCACCTACTCCTGCTAGTCCTCATTTCCCATGCGCTGCATATCTGTTGCATAATACAGTGAAAAACGTATATGGAAAAAAAGTTAAGTAATGATTAAAACACACACAAACACACACACACACACACACACTCACACACACACACCTAATGGCACTAGGTTCCAAGAGAAATGGATACAAGTGCATATCAACAATCTTTCAAATTACAAGAAAAATAATACATTGTAAAATAAAATTACAAACATTTTGTAAATGGACAATAAATTCAGAAAAATAAGGTAATTAAGAGATATACAAGAAGTTGTTAACAAATGGATAAAAACATTGTCAATAAACCATAAGTTATTTTTTATATGAGTGTTAATACTTACAAGAGAACCTAACCCATTCACTATGGAGTACAAAAATTAAGTAGGCTTATGCAAGTGAACTATAGGGAGAAAAGGCTGAAAATTATCGTCAATAATTTATAAATTAATTTTTTGTTATTGTTTGGAACAAACCTGATCCTTTCACTATGATGGATGAACTTTGAATGACGACGCTCATGGAATTGAACTAGAGGGAAAAGGAACAATTGGAAGTGGTTTCTCGCCATTTTAGTGTGTTCCTATTAGCTTAGAGAGAAACGTGGGAGGGGAGGACGATCTTTGTTTTCCAACCAGTTTTGTGTCACTCTCTTGTCAAAGATGCATGAGTCAGGTTTCAGGTTACATGCTGATGATGTTGACTGCACTACACACAGTTGCCCTACAGGCATGGGTGAGGTATGATGTTACATCCTGACTTTTTGTACCATATGTAATTGGCTCAGGTGCTTGGGCAGGGTCCCCAAAGTTTGATCTGATCAGAGGACTGAATCAGGGTAACAGATTAGGAGCTGAAACACACAGCCCCTCAGGTGCATAGCCTTGAATGGCGGGTGAGGGAGGTGGGGGGGGGGGAGGGAAGTTTGGGAGCATAACCTCAAATTTACCACATACAAGAGCATGGGTCGGCTGTGAGTGCAGGGGATAACCATGAATATATCTCTCTCAGTTGACTCAAGCATAACCTGACACTGGATATGTAATATAATAGCCCTCTTGTCTTACCTTAACAGCGATTGAACCGGTTATAAGTGTTTGGTTCTTGTATGCCACTGTACTTGCATCGCGGCAGGAACTTCTTCTCAAATTAAAATGAGAAATTCTACAATCAGTACACACCCTAACCATGATATTCAAGCTACGCCATCATATCATAAAACCACCTCCTCTGGCTACATTGTTGGCACTACATACGATGGCAGGAATCGTTCTACGGCCATTTGTCAAACCGAAATCCTTATGCTGAATTACCTAAAGGTTTAGCACGATTAATTACTCCAAATAACTCGATGCCAGTCGTGCACTGTGCAGTTGTGTCGCTCTTCACACCACCTCAAACGTTGTTTATCACTGACTACAGAAATATGTGGCGAACAAGGAGGTGCTCAATCGCTGTACCCCGCTGTGTTTAACTCCTTGCACACAGTCATCGTGCCACCTGGCCTGCTGATACCAGAGTGATTACCGCCACTGATTTCGCGAGATTACTTACAACCACCTTCATCAACACTTGACAATCTCTGTCCCTCAGTACATGTGGTCTGCCTTGTCATGAATTAGCTTTGGCTATTCTTTCGTGCCGGCAGTGGTGGCCGAGCAGTTCTAGGCGCTTCAGTCCAGTACCGCGCGGATGCTACGGTCGCAGGTTCGAATCCTGCCTCGAGCATGGATGTGTGTGATGTCCTTAGGTTAGTTAGGTTTAACTAGTTCTAAGTTCTAGGGGACTGATGACCTCAGATGTTAAGTCCTATAGTGCTCAGAGCCATTTGTTCTTTCGTGTTTCCACTTCACTATCACATTATCTTCAACAGACTTCATCAGTCTTAGAAGGATTGATAGAACCATGATGAATTTGTTGCTCAGGCGACATCCAGTGGTGAGTCCACATTTGAAGCCAATGCGCTTTTCTGATTCACTCATACTGCTATTATTCCGTCTCTACTGACATCACAATACTCTCGGTCTCCATTTATACTGGCGGGTCCGTCTCTCGTGACAATTAGTGGTTCATTCTTCATTACGTAAGATGTCTGGATCCTTTTGATCAGATAGTGTAAGTAATTCAATTTATCAGCTCGTGCTTCTCCATTTTCTGCTTCTAAGAACTGTTCTGTCACGAGGCAGCAGCACATGTTGGATTAAGTTGTTTCTGGTATTGTTGCTGTAGCCACTGTTGAAGCTCTCTGACCTGTTGAAAGTATGTATGCTGAGACTGTTTTAGATGTCGAAATTGTAGAAGCTGTGGAGGCTACGCTGATTGGATCTGAGTCTGATGAAGCGCAGAGGGCTGTTGTACTGCTAACTACATTGTGTCTTCGTTGTAGTATGAAATGTGGGCAGCGTGGTTAATGTTGCGTTATCCTGGAGACAGTTGTGATGATGATGAAGATGTTTAATTTGGGGAGAGCTCAACTACTCGGTCATCAGCGCTGGTACAAAGTCCCCATTTTTACACAGTCCAATTTTTAACTCAATTGAATATAGCATCTGTCACGAATGATGATGATGATTATGAAATGATCAGGACAACACAAACACCCAGTCCCCATGGGAGACAATTGTTGAATTTAGTAGGGACTTTACAGCAGGTGTCGATTGCAGCCACAACCATATATCCAGTAGCAACTGGGGAAGACGTTACATCTCCGGTTATCTCCACATGTCCTTGAAACGACAGTCATAATGTTATAAACTGAAATACTCAGAAAAGCTACACTTGACAGTTCAGTTACGCATAGTTCTACACCTCTTCTGTCTTCTAGACTTGAGTGTTTTGTATGGTACCCACGCTATCAGTGTTCTAAGAAGTTCGAAATCTGTTTCTATTTTTATAGTGTTTCAGATTCCTGCCGTTTCCTCAAGGCTACGAAGCTACACAACAATGAATCAGTCCACAAAACCGAAAGTTCAGTAAACCCCAAAACGTGCAAACTACAACTATTATTAATAGATTTCCACATCTTATACAATACAATAGTTTTTCAAGTGGACATAACAGCTTCTGCATGAATTAGAAATCGGAATATGTGTGTAGCTCTTGGATGACTTTCTTTACATCATTTGTGTTGTGACTTGGCAAGACAGCCAAGCCACTATGAGATAGCTGAAAGGCACGCGTTTAAGCTCACGCAGGCTGGCGTGAGGTCTGGAACAGTTAAAGGAGTTGAGTCTAGTAAAAAAAGTACGTAGCTTCTGGAATACTTAACTTTAATTCATAATTGGTAAACATCGGTCTGACGGTACATGCATCACAAGATAAATAGCAAATGATAATGGCGCCTTGCTAGGTCGTAGCAAATGACGTAGCTGAAGGCTATGCTAACTATCGTCTCGGGAAATGAGAGCGTAATTTGTCAGTGAACCATCGCTAGCAAAGTCGGCTGTACAACTGGGGCGATTGCTAGGAAGTCTCTCTAGACCTGCCGTGTGGCGGCGCTCGGTCTGCAATCACTGATAGTGGCGACACGCGGGTCCGACGTATACTAACGGACCGCGGCCGATTTAAAGGCTATCACCTAGCAAGTGTGGTGTCTGGCGGTGACACCACAATTTGCCAAGAAAGTTACGACATATTCCCGACATACTCTAAGTGGCACAACGAACGATACATTTTCTGAGAAAGTACATGCTTTTAGTCTACAGTCGCAATGTATTTAGTTTTATTACTGATAACAAGTTTCGGTACTCAGTACCAACCTCAGGCCATCCTATGACAAAAAATTCTGTCTCATAGTTACAACAATAATGCATAAGAAATTTACAAAATCTTATCCTCTATGACAGTCAACATACGTTGGTCAGCATAACCCTAAAATATATGTAGACATGATGTCCGTTCTTTCGGTCATATACGAAAGAATCGTCACTATATTGCCGCAGAAGAAACCAAATAGCGCAAGCGCCGTAGTAAAGTGGTTATGATACTGGATTGTTGCAGGGAGGGTCGTGAGTTCAAAACTTACTGGAACATTTTAATTTCTATATGCGGTTCGAGAACATTCTAGAAGTATCCACAAATGGCAAGAATCATTGTACTGGAATATTCTGTAGCTGTGTATATACCGTATGTGCTCTGGCCGGAGGCAGTTCGCTCCGCGCTCTTGTTTGTGCAAGTGCTGAATAAACCTTCGTTAAGTGAAGTTAGTGTTCGTCATTCATCTACTTACACCTTCCTCTACGTGATATTATTCTGGTGGAGGCGCTTGGTATTGGAACTTGTGATAACGCACATTATCGACGACACAGTGGCTCCCATCAGGTCACGACAGAGCCGCCGTTTACGTGGCGAGAAACGCGGGTTCGAGCCAATTTCAACAGATCGCAATCTATCGGAGACGGAAGAAGAAGAAGACGTTACGATGACAGCAACTGTGTGCCACCACATGAGACATCCTTCCGGGTTCTCTAGTGACGATGGCCAAGATCCAAACAAGCGGCTGAAGGTATATGAGCATACAGCCAAATTTAACAAATGGGATGACATCATGGGTTTGGCTAACTTATTTTTCTACTTGGAGAGCATTGCCAAGCAATGGTATGAGAGCAACGAGGAGGAGGTCACAAGCTGGGAAGTATTCCAGGCGGAACTGCGCAAGTATTTCGGCGACACTCAACGACAGAAGTGCAAGGCTGAAAATAAATTAAAGTGCAGGGCACAGAGTCCAGGAGAAACTATAGCATCCTACATTCAAGACGTCTTGGAACTGTGTAAAATAATGGATCCTCGAATGAAGGAAGAAGATAAGGTTGCACATCTCATGAAGGGCGTTGCTGACGACATGTATCATTCCCTACTTCTGAAGGACGTTTCGACAGCAGACAACTTCATAAAATGGTGCCAGTATATCGTGAAATGCATCAAAAAATTATTACACGCAAGAAGTTTGAACGGCTTCCAAAAGTCGTATCGATGTCTGTGATGGAGGAAGAAACTGATTTCACAAGTGTTCTTCGTCAGATAGTGAGAGAGGAAGTTCAGAAGGCAGTTGGATTGCACTGCGAGAAAAAAAACGAGACGCTGCAAGAGGTCATAAGAGAGGAAGTGGAACAGACATTGAATCCAATCTTTCGTCCTTCATTTACCTTTAAAACGGTGAAAAAGTCGAGACTCAGGCGAAGTTACGTTCCTATAATGCTGCATGAGGAACCTGTTTGGGCACCAAGGAAGACTGATGTCTGGAGGACCCAGGATAACCAACCAGTATGTTTCCACTGCGGACGACCGGGACATATGGTGCGCTATTGTCGGGAAAGGCGGCGGATATTTGATGACGTCTCCGCTAGAAGACAGCAGACCGATCTTAGCCGACGTCAACTCCTGGACGACGAAGATGAACAAGATGTGGGTACAGGACGATGTAGGTCACCATCACCGCAAGCTAGCCGCTGGAGAGGACGCTCCCCAACACGCCAATGCAGGTCTCCATCGCGGTTTAGAAACTCCAGCCAATTATCTAGCCGCCGAAACCTGGAAAACTAAAGGGTGCGACCTTCCTTGGAGGTGAGGCCGCCGAAGAGAAAAATCCTCCGCCGACGATCACTACAAAAATGATAGAAAACTACGTCGATATCCTCATGGGTGGCCGACCAGCCCAAGCTCTTGTGGACTCTGGAGCATCATCTTCAGTCATTTCGGAGAAGTACGGTGGCAAGTTGCAGAAAACCTGTTCTGAAGGTGGCTAATGGGAAATACGTAAAACCTACAGGAAGCGTGTCATTCGTGTGGGTATAAGTGGCCATACACAGCCCTTAGAGTGCATCGTCTTACAAGAGTTTAGTCATGACGTCATTCTCGGATGGTACTTTTTGAAAGCTTCTCAAGCAGTTATAGATTGTGGTCTCTCGAAGATTATGCTAGACGAGATGAGGTACTGTGGGCAGGAAGATGCGCATTCGAGTGTATGGAGACTAAGTGTGCTGGATGAAGTGATCATTCCTGCAGTCAGCGCTAGAAAGGTAGCAGTCATGTGTCACACCATGCATCAACCCATGGGTCTTGTAATGGAATGTAAGAGAAGCATACCGCTGAAGAATAGCTTGGTCATCCCAGCCTTTGCCGTCTCGTTTCAGAACGGATTCGGCGAATTGTGGATAGTTAACTGTCACCGAGAACCGCAGATCCTTCCACGACGCATGAGCGCAGCAAACACTGACCCGTTAATTGAAGAAAAGCTGAGCGTCACAGAAACCTCCCATGAGTCTGTGGGCGAAATTAATGCTACCACGTCGAGACAAGATCTTCTAGCTCGACTATCACCAGATCTCACTAAGGAACAAGAGAAGAAGCTACCTGCCATTCTTAAAGAGTTCTCTGAATGCTGCAATCGACAGGTGAAGGGCAAATTAGACAAATCGATGGTGAAGCATCGCCTTAGCACTGGAGACCATCAACCAATAAGTCAGAGAGCAACCGTGTGTCAGCAATGGCACGTAGAGTAATTTGCGATGAGCTAGAGAAAATGATGGAGAATGACATCATTCAGCCTTCGCAGAGCCCATGTTCGTCACCAGTGGTTCTCGTCAGGATGAAGGATGGTAGTTGGCGTTTTTGTGTTGATTACAGGAAACTTAACAAGATAACTAAAAAGGACGTTTACCCTCTTCCACTAATTGACTATACACTAGATAGTCTGAAGGGGGATAATTTTTTCTCAACCACAGAAATGTACTCGGGATACTGGCAAATCGATGTAGATGAGGCTGATCGTGAGAAAACTGTATTCATCACCCCTGAGGGCCTGTATGAGTTTAAGGCAATGCCGTTTGGTTTGTGTAATGCACCAGCAACTTTTGAGCGAATGATGGATAATCTTCTAAGGCACCTGAAGTGGACTAGGTGTCTTTGTTATTTAGATGACATTATAGTGGTCTCAGAGGCATTTGATGAACACATAAAAAGACTGAGGGCCGTTCTTAAGTGTCTCCAACAAGCCGGACTGAAACTTAATCCAAGGAAGTGTCTCTTTGGAGCGAAATAAATCAAAATACTTGGGCACCTTGTGTCAAACGAAGGTGGGCGGCCAGGCCCAGAAAAGGTGAGATCTATAACGGAATTTCCTATTCCTAAAAGTATCATATATGTGAGAAGCTTCCTCGGATTGTGTTCTTATTACCGTCGTTTTATCAAAGACTTTTGTATCAAAGCCAGACTACTCAAAGAATTGTTAAAAGCCGATGCTAATTTTATCTGGGGTGGAGCTCAACAAAATTCATTCGATTTGCTGCGAAAGGCTCTGACGACTGACCCTGTACTTGGTCTGTATGATGAGAGAGCACCTACAGAATTACACACAGATGCCAGTGGGTATGGGATCGGTGCTGTTCTGGTGCAGATTTAGGATGGAAAAGAGAATGTTATAGCCTATGCTTCTAGGACACTTACAAAAGCCGAGAGAAACTACTCAACTACATAAAGAGAATGTCTTGCTGTGATATGGGCCATGTGCAAATTTCGACAGTATCTCTATGGAAGGCCATTCACAGTTGTTACAGACCATCATTCACTTTGTTGGTTGACAGGTCTTAAGGATCCAACAGGACGACTCGCCAGGTGGGCACTACGTCTTCAAAAGTATGACATTACCACAGTGTATAAAAGTGGAAGAAACCACCAAGATGCCCACTGTCTCTCAAAAAACCCTGCGCAAGACCATCAAAACTTTGATGAAGAGGGTGACTGTCTCGCTGAACTCCAGGATCTCTTTACTGAGCAGAAGAAGGACGCAAAGCCATCTCAAATTTTGCTTGCCTTACATCTACATCTACATGATTACTCTGCAATTCACAAGTGCTTGGCAGAAGGTTCATCGAACCACAATCATACTATCTCCCTACCATTCCACTCCCGAAGAGCGCGGGAAAAACGAACACCTAAACCTTTCTGTTCGAGCTCCGATTTCTCTTATTTTATTTTGATGATCATTCCTACCTATGTAGGTTGGGCTCAACAAAATATTTTCGCATTCGGAGGAGAAAGTTGGTGCCGGAAATTTCGTAAATAGATCTCGCCGCGACGAAAAACGTCTTTGCTTTAATGACTTCCATCCCAACTCGCGTATGATATCTGCCACACTCTCTCCCCTATTACGTGATAATACAAAACGAGCTGCCCTTTTTTGCACCCTTTCGATGTCCTCCATCAATCCCACCTGGTAAGGATCCCACACCGCTCAACAATATTCTAACAGAGGACGAACGAGTGTAGTGTAAGCTGTCTCTTTAGTGGACTTGTTGCATCTTCTAAGCGTCCTGCCAATGAAACGCAACGTTTGGCTCGCCTTCCCCACAATATTATCTATGTGGTCTTTCCAACTGAAGTTGTTCGTAATTTTTACATCCAGATACTTAGTTGAATTGACAGCCTTGAGAATTGTACTATTTATCGAGTAATCGAATTCCAACGGATTTCTTTTGGAACTCACGTGGATCACCTCACACTTTTCGTTATTCAGCGTCAACTGCCACCTGCCACACACAAACAGCAATGTTTTCTAAATCACTTTGCAACTGATATTGGTCTTCGGATGACCTTACTAGATGGTAATTTACAGCATCATCTGCGAACAACCTAAGAGAACTGCTCAGATTGTCACCCAGGTCATTTACATAGATCAGGAACAGCAGAGGTCCCAGGACGCTTACCTGGGGAACACCGGATATCACTTCAGTTTTACTCGATGATTTGCCGTCTATTACTACGAACTGCGACCTTCCTGACAGGAAATCACGAATCCCGTCGCACAATTGAGACGATACCCCATAGGCCCGCAGCTTGATTAGAAGTCGCTTGTGAGGAACGGTGTCAAAAGCTTTCCGGAAATCAGATCCCCTGTCGATAGCGGCCATTACTTCGTGCGAATAAAGAGCTAGCTGCGCTGCACAAGAACGATGTTTTCTGAAACCATGCTGATTACGTATCAATAAATCGTTCCCTTCGAGGTGATTCATAATGTTTGAATACAGTATATGCTCCAAAGCCCTACTGCAAACCGACGTCAATGATATAGGTCTGTAGTTCGATGGATTACTCCTACTACCCTTCTTAAACACTGGGGCAACCTGCGCAATTTTCCAATCTGTAGGTACAGATCTATCGGTGAGCGAGCCGTTGTATACGATTGCTAAGTAGGGAGCTATTGTATCAGCGTAATCTGAAAGGAACCTAATCGGTATACAATCTGGACCTGAAGACTTCCCCGTAGCAAGCGATTTGAGTTGCTTCCAAACCCCTAACGCATCTACTTCTAAGAAACTCATGCTCGCAGCTGTTCGTGTTTCAAATTCTGGAATATTCCATTCGTCTTCCCTGGTGTAGGAATTTCGGAAAACTTAAATGAGTCAGAAGATGTGAAAGGACAATTTAAGGTAGTTAATGGATTACATTGCAAGAAAAACTTTGATCCGTTTGGATTTGTAAACACATGCGCTTATATGTTCTACAGAAATTCCATGACACACCTGAGGTCGGACATTTAGCATTTATTAAGACGTACGATAGGGTCTGCAAGAGATTTTTCTGGCCAGGTTTATTTAGGAGTGTTCGTCACTATGTGTCGCACTGTCAAGAGTGCCAGAGGAGAAAGGCAGTTCCTCAGAAACCACCTGGCTGACTCATGCCAATTCCACCAGCCTAAACGACTTTTCAGCGTGTTGTGATTGACCTCATCGGACGATTTCCAGCGTCTGGTAGTGGCAATAAATGAATTATTGTTTGCACTGATTATCTGACGCGCTATGCCATTACAAAAACTGTGAAAACAGCCGAAGCATTAGAGGTAGCCAAATTCATCGTAGAAGACGTTATATTAAAACACGGTGCCCCAACGCTGTTAATTACGAATCTAGCGAAAGTTTTTCAATCGAATCTTGAGAGAGAGATAAACCGTCGGTGCAACATTACTCATCACATGACGACTGCCTACCATCCGCAAACTAACGGGCGTACTGAACATCTTAATAAGACCTTGACCGACATGCTATCAATGTTCGTCAGTGTTGAGCAGAGCAACTGGGATGAGATGATACCTTTCGTGACGTTTGCCTACAACACCGCCAAACAAGGCACCACAGGATTTACGCCATTTTTCCTTGTGCATGGGCGTGAGGCGACTAGACGATGGACACTGTGTTTCCGTTACATCCTGATGACGTGGACGACGACTACATCGGCCAGGTTTTAACCAGAGCTGAGGAAGCTTGGCACTTAGCTCGACTCCGCACGCTGCAGGCTCAAGAAAACGATCGCCGAAGGTATGACGCGAGCCACCGCCCTGTTGTCTAACAACCTGGTGAACTCGTCTGGATCTTCACTCCTGTTGGGAAGGTTGGTCTCTCTGAGAAGCTACTCAGGCGCTTCTTTGGACCTTATAAGGTTGTAAGACAGTTGTCTGATGTTACTTATGAAGCTGAAGATTTAGACCCCGACACAAGACGACGAAAGATCAGAGATACGGTCCACGTCCTTCGAATGAAGCCCTATAAGGATCCTGCGACCCAGGGTAAATTCGAAGCTCCAGCGACAGGCAAGAAGCGAAAAGTTACCGAAGAACGTAGCGGCAAGAGAAGTTCTAAGAAGATCACCGCCAGGGCGAACGTCAGTCATCGGGAGTCGGAGTATGCAGGACCGATGACTCGTTCCCGAACTAGGAGGACGCAACACCGAGACGCTGTTCTCTTAAGCAGGGAGCAATGCCGCAGAAGCAGCAGAATAGCGCAGTCACCGTAGTATAGTGGTTATGATACTGGATTGTTGCGTGGAGGGTCGTGAGTTCGAAACTCATGTGCACTGTAGCATTTTAATTTCTATATTCCGTTCGAGTACATTATAGAAGTATCCACAAATGGCAAGAATCATTGTACTGGAATGTTCTGTAGCTGTATGCTGGCCGGAGTGACCGAGCGGTTCTAGGCGCTTCAGTCTGGAACCGCGCGACCGCCACGGTCGCAGGTTCGAATCCTGCCTCTGGCATAGATGTGTGTGATGTCCTTAGGTTAGTTAGGTTTAAGTAGTTCTAAGTTCTGGGGGACTGATGAACTCAGAAGTTAAGTCCCATAGTGCTCAGAGCCATTTGAACCATTTGTAGCTGTATATATACCGTATGTGTTCTGTCCGGAGGCAGTTCGCTCCGCGCTCTTGTATGTCCAAGTGCTGAATAAACCTTCGTTAGGTGAAGTTAGTGTTCGTCATTCATCTACTTACACCTTCCTCTAGGTGACAATATATATATGTATGTGGCTCGACGGCTCTAATATGTTCTTCTGTGTAGATGTACACAAACGCTCCAACTCATAAGGGAATCAGCGAATGCTGCGATAATACAGCCTTAAAGGGCAGCGACCCTACATCAGTAGTGTGAGGACGAGTTGGAAATTTGCATCGATAAAGGGCATGTCCGATGCAGCTAAGGCAGCCGCTCTTGAGAAGTGGTAAATACGGGTCCTAGTCCCAGATAAGCATAAATTTTTGACTTTCTCCATTGTTTTATTTCAGTGCCTACTAGCAAACGTCGTCTGTCTGTCCTTCGATTCACATCCTTCAAATTTACGTGTAGCACCTCAACCTTGGCACGAAGTCGTCACGCTCTCTTCCCAAGTTGGTGTATCAAATGCTAAAATGTAAGTCCAATGTTGAGTTTTAAATAAAAGTGAATTGTGGCCAGCAGTGGTAAGTGTGTCTCCTATGTAGAAAGATTCACTTTTTTTACTTCTTAAAAAGACACTGAAAATATATTCAAAAACAGCATTTCAACTGAAATTAAGAAATGCCTAACGAAATAGTCTCCGCTGTAATAAAAGATTAGAAGCAAATTAGGAAATCTGTTTGGTCAAGTTTACATTTATCGTTGTATACTGTTTATGCCACTATAAAACATCGATGTGACCGTACATTTTTAAATTAAGCAAATGTCGACATAATACAAGCACTAATATATGCTTTTACCTCAGGTGTGTTTGATCGTTCAGTAGCTTATATGTTCTCCTTTTCATTGTGGCTATAGATTTACACCCCCTTCAAGGTCTTCATCAGTGGGCCTTGGGGGCAATATTCAGAATTTCAAGATGAATTTCTAAGTCTTGTATCGTATTTTGATTTTGAATAAGATGATTACGAAAGGTCGATTTTTCTTTAGTTGTCTCTACGGTGTGTTCTTTAAACCTTGTCAGAAAGCTGTGCCCCGCTTGTCCAGTAGTAACTGTTACACTCGTTACAGGGAATTTTGTTATCACGTGAATCCGGCGATTTTTCCCTGCATGTTACACAATGAGCTCTTAGTTTTGAAGGTTGTTTCATTCTTTTCCTTCCGAAAACAATCTTGCTGTTTAATCAGAGATACCTCCCATATAAGTCACGTTTATTTTAAATTAATTTTTTTCACCTAACTCTTGGTTAATCTTATTTTCCATGGTTTTATATAGGCGTTTAGTTGCCCCAATAGTTGGTCTTCGCAATTAGCTTCAAAATGTAGACCTTCGTTTTGCCTTGATTAGCTATATGCAATTTCAGAATTAGGCAGAACATAGTTAGGAAGACACCATTTTCTGTTCTTGTGGATGGTTCGAACTAGCACTTATAATTGCTTCCATGGTTGTTGACTTTCTAAATATTCCCAAAATGTATCTTGTGTATTTTCTCTCTACATGTAAATTTAATAACTTTATAGGTTCCACCCCCCTTCCCACCCCCCCTCCCAAGATATAACAACCTATACGATATTACTGTGGTCAAGTGTGTGGTATTTCTCGCCTAATATACCCACTGTTTTCTATGTTTTCACTGATTGACATAAAACTGACAGGGGACCTAGCATGATGATATTTTAGTGCACTTGGCTTACTGTTTTATGTTTTAGATGTACAAGATTAAATATGAATTTAAATTGTATTCATCACTTACAGACATACAGCACCACCAGGTTCAGAACTGTCACAACGGGATCATATTCACAGCACACCATGTCTTTCGTGGTTGCATAATATCAAAGCCTTCCTCAGATTTATCTCAAGCGAACTGCAGATCCCCGTTTTCTCATCTCTTTAACTAAGCATGAGTATTCAGAAAGACATCCGATAGTGGTATGTGTGGAAATTCCCACTGGGGATAAAATGTTCTTAAAGTTTAAGAATGCTTACCAACAGCCATGATGCCCCTTTGTTGTGTACATGTATTTTGACTCTTACTAGTTTCCGTGACTTGTGTGAAGATGAACCCAACGCTTGTCATACCACTTTTTCAAAACTACACATACCGAGTGTGACAGTGTATCAGAATGTATGCTCTTATGATTCCAATCACAAGTTTGACTTGTATGTCAGGCATAATCCTGGGAGATGGTTGCTTTCTGAGCTCGAGAAACTTATGTGGAATTTTGATGGCCTTTAGAGCAGAAACATTCAAATGACCAACTCTCAGAAGAACGATGCCCTATACAAGCAGGCAGTTGATTGTCATATTTGTGATCTGCCTTTGGACAGAAAAGTTGTAACTCCACGTAGATAACACTGTCATCTAACAGGGAAGTTCCGCAGTGCAGCTCACTGTGCATGTCACCTGAAGTACAATCCGTCATGACGAATGCTCCTCTTCTTCCATAATTTGAGTGGGTATGTTACTCACTTTCTTGTTGAGCACTTGGGTACTTTTGGGTTGGAGAATGGTAGGGCCAATATCATATCTGACAGTGCAGAAAAACACATTTCATTCTCCAAGTGAGTGACGACAAGAATGTCGATCTGCTTCATGGATTCATTAAGATTTATGCAGGCACCTCTTCAGAAACGTGCTGAAACAGTGCATCGAGATGATATGCATATCACTCGAGTTGTGTTTCCCAGGGATGCCAAGTTTCAGCTTGTAACGAAGAAGGGGTCTTTCCACATGAATACCCGATTCTATGGAGAGAATCTGCGAGGCCACGTTACCAGATATAACTACATTCACCAGCAAACTTACAGGGACTGCCATAACAGATGCCGAGTATGGAAATGCGGTGAATGTTTGACAGGAGTTTCACAGCTTTGATTTGGAGGATTGTAATAAATTGTATATGGAGAATATTTAAGATTGTATGCCTGGGCACATACAGTCTGGCTCATAACTTTTGTTACACCGCACTGGGGTTTTTGTGGGACGCAATGTTAAAACAGTTACATACCAAATTCGAACTGTTGACTGATGTTGATATGTTGCTTTTTTTTCGAATGTGGGATTCGCTGGGGACTCTGCCAGGTATTCGAAATCGACTGAATGAGGAGTACAGGCCATCTGACGCTAGCTGTCGAAAGATGGAATCATCAGATTGAAGGATAAGAGCCTCAGCGTGACTACTGATGCTGGTAGGGGATATGTCTTGGAGGCACATCTTGAATCAGATTGGCTGCTGATGCTGGTAGGGGATATATCCTGGAGGCAGATCTGAAATATCTTACTGACTTCCATGACATGCACAGTGACCTGCCTAGTTCTGCGAAATGGTTCTATCCCAAAATTGACTGACAACGCTGGAGAATAAGCAGGCATACATTCTACATGCATATGAAGTAGTTAGGTGCACTCCTTAGGAATTGGACACATCTGGATTTGCGACCGATAATTCTTGCAGCATAACATCTCTGAACAAGGAGGTTATCGGCCTGATGAAAGAAGAAGCGAATGGCACACAGACTGTGGAGATTCTAGGGCTCAGATTGAAGATGTATGTGTACTCTGTATATGCAGGTACCACACAGAGACGGGCTAAGAGTGTGCACTGTGCGGCCTCACAGGCACTCGCATTTGAAGACTATAAGAAGTGTCTGTTTGCTCATGATGAGTGTCCTCATATGGTTTAGGAAGTAATCTTTTGGTTACAGGGCCATGAGGTACATACCATGCTGAAAGTGAAAGTTGGTCTGTCGCACCATGGCGATAAACACTTCATCTATGCAGATGGGATTTGAACCCTCCTGTTGTCAGTCTATTCACTTGAGTGAATACGTGTGTGTGTGTGTGTGTGTGTGTGTGTGTGTGTGTGTGTGTATGTGTATGTGTCTGTATCTGTGTCTACGCAGATGAATTCTACATATCATTACGTGTACAATAAAATCATTGTTCATTAATGCAATCTCTTTTTGAAAAGAAACTGTTGTTACTGTTATAATGTATTTCTGCTTCTGTGAAATTTTCTACAGATAACCAGTAGCTGTTACGTAAAAATATAATCATTGTGCGTTCATACAATCTTTTTATTGAAAAAAAATGTTCCTGGTAATAAACCATGAGTTAATTCGTCAAATCTGTGTTATTATTATTATTTTATGTTTTCCCCATTTCAATTATTTTAGGGTGGAAGTAAATAAGAAGTTTCATACACTCATCAAGAAAAGTTTTGCATCACCCTGGTTCCCAGAACTCCTGAAGATGGACGTTGACTGTAGATATCGTATCACAGACACAGTAGTTTGGATTGTTTGTTTCAATTGTTACAACCTCTCGATATACCACAGCATCATCCGCAGAAAGCCTCAGTGAACTTCCGATGTCATCCACAAGGTCATTTATGTATATTGTGAATAGCAACGGTCCTGCGACACTCCCCTGCGGCACACCTGAAATCACTCTTACTTCGGAAGACTTCTCTCCATTGAGAATGACATGCTGCGTTCTGTTATCTAGGAACAGAATAGAACGCAGCATGTCATTCTCAATGGAGAATGAAGAGTCAAGCAGTATATTGCTCCCACCTACGTATATCTCGCGAAGAGACCATGAGGATAAAATCAAAGAGATTAGAGCCCACACAGAAGCATACCGACAATCCTTCTTTCCACGAACAATACGAGACTGGAATAGAAGGGAGAACCGATAGAGGTACTCAAGGTACCCTCTCCCACACACCGTCAGGTGGCTTGCGGAGTATGGATGTAGATGTAGAGATGTAGATGTCACTAAACCCGCGCAAAGATGTAAACAACCGTGCATGAGCAGCGCCTATTAGACAGAGGGGGTCCGACAGCCGATCAGTTGCAGTCATTCCAACAGGAAGGAGGTACACAGCTCGTATTGTCTGTAGTTCAACCACGCCTAGACGGTCAATACCGTGGTTCGATAGCTCCCGCATTGTTACTTTGTGCCAGGACGGATTCTCAACAAGGGAAGTGTCCAAGTGTCTCGGAGTGAACCAAGGCGATGTTGTTCAGACATGGAGGAGATACAGAGAGACAGGAACTGTTGATGACAAGCCTCGCTCAGGCCGCCCAAGGGCTACCACTGCAGTGGATAACCGCTACCTACGGGTTAGGGCTCGGAGGAACCCTGACAGCAACTCCACCATGTTGAATAATGCTTTTCGTGCAGCCACAGGACGTCGTGTTACAACTAAAACTGTGCGCGCGACTGCTACAGTCGCAGGTTCCAATCCTGCCTCGAGCATGGATTTGTGATGTCCTTAGGTTAGTTAATCTTAAGTAGTTCTAAGCTCTAGGGAACTGATGACCTCAGATGTTAAGTCCCACAGTGCTCAGAGCCATTTGAACCATTTTTGTGCGCAATAGGCTGCATGATGAGCAACTTCACGCACAACGCCCATGGCGAGGTCCATCTTTCGAACCACTACACCATGCTGCAGAGTACAGATGGGCCCAACAACATGCCGAATGGACCGCTCGGGATTGGCATCACGTTCTCTTCACTGATGAGTATATGCCTTCAACCAGACAATCGTCGGAGACGTGTTTGGCGGCAACTCGGTCAGGCTTAATGCCTTAGACACACTGTCCAGCGAGTGCAGGAAGGTGGAGGCTCCCTGCTGTTTTGGGGTGGTATCATGTGGGGCCATTTACGCCGCTTGTGGTCATGGAAGGCGCCGTAACGGCTGTACGATACATGAATGCCATCCTCCTGTGGGGTGGTGGGTGGAATAATTGTTAATGTTCCTATTATTTATTTAATGCTGTTGTTTACCGTTCTCAACACTGGCTCTCCAACCACAATATTGGCAACCAGAAAGTGATTAGCAAAACGTGAAGCCTGTAATTAGAATTCCTAGTGCCCACTTCATGCGAGAAATACATTTATAGCTACAGCTTATAGCTCTGAGGAATTGGGAGATTGTCTGGGATTCATAATCAAAAACCATTCTCTCTAAAATGTTCACTATATTCTGAAAGTCACAGACCAAAAAGAATCCACACAATCCAACTACCAGAGCAGTTCAGAGTCTAACGCGCTGATGCAACTATAACTGCTCAAATTAAATGTTTAAATGAATGCTCGCCGTAATTTGATTATAATGTTCATCAAACGCCACGCTAAATAATGGTAGAATGTCTGTACTGCGGCGGCACGTGAAAATACGACATACGCAAACTAAAGATAGATCATTAACGTCATCCCAAAATTAACACTTCACTCGAAAACGATTTCATGGTTACGCGTATCCCGAGTTACTGCATCTGAGGCTGTTTATATCAACTATACCGACGCGACGCGACTCCCAGCACAGATGGTGCGCTAATCAGCGTCTGGAGAGAACTGGGGCCTTCCTTTTCTCGCGCAGCGTTCTTACATATAAAGCCGTGGTGCGGACGGCTAAGGGACGCCTGATCAAATCCGTTCTCCCGACTAGCCGCTGGGCTAGTAATACACCACTTTAAGTTATCGAATAAATCATTGCTTCCTTTGCTGATGGCCGATGAAGCTCTCAATTTAAATGTGCAATCAGCACACAGGTAAGTAATCATAATAAAAGTCTGACGTGGCTAAGTCAAATATTTGGGGCGAGATAATTAATTTAATTACACTACACGCAGTAGACGAGCTCTGAACTTGCCCTTTGGAGATACGCTATCGCTATAGTTTTATAGTTATTCAGTTGAAACTTCTCACATCTTTATGATTATAGCGGATCTCCCTTCTACTTAAATTCAAACATCAAAAATGGCTCTGAGCACTATGGGACTTAACATCTATGGTCATCAGTCCCCTAGAACTTAGAACTAATTAAACCTAACTAACCTGAGGACATCACACACATCCATGCCCAAGGCAGGATTCGAACCTGCGACCGCAGCAGCCGCTCGGTTCCGGACTGAGCGCCTAGAACCGCTTGGCCACCACGGCCGGCTAATTTAAACATCCTAGCTTTATTTATTCGCCTACTTAATCTATCTTGCTTCCTTAATTTTTAAGATAAAAACCAGAAAATCATGAATTTCAACTAAAATTTTAATTTGTGGGATCCATAATACTGTTTCTACTAAATTATTATGCAAAAGGAATCTAAATATAAATTTTTAAGTTTCTAGCTCTTTTCTGTTGCGCCAATGATTTTTACAGAAAAACATCCAAATTTCGAAAATGGTTGAAGTTATTGAACTGATATCCAACACATATTGATTTTGTATTACTCCTGACATGCTAGAAACGTTTCAGGTTTTTTACTTAACTTTAAAGTATTGCGCAATATTTATGACGTCAGAGCTAGTTACAGGGACTAGGCTGGCACACAATGGAAAGACTGATGTGAATTTTATAAGGCGTGAGTATGCTGCTTCCCTACACTCCGACTGATAGTGCAACCACACTGGCCGCATATTGGCGGGGAGGCATTCGTCTTCATGGACGACGATGCGCACGCCCATCGTGCACATCTTGTGAATGACTTCCTTCAGGTTGCTCGACTAGAGCGGCCAGCATGTTCTCCAGACATGAACCCTATCGATCATGCCTGGGATAGATTGAAAATGGCTATGTATGGATAATATGACCCACCAACCACTCTGAGGGATCTACGCCGAATCACCGTTGAGAAGTGGCACAATCTGGACCAACAGTACGTTCATGAACTTGTGTATAGTATGAAGCGACGAATACAGGCATGCATCAATGCAAGAGGACGTGGTACTGGGTATTAGAGGTACCGGTGTGTACGGCAGTCTCGACCGTCACCTCTGAAGGTCTCGGTGTTTCGTGGTACAACTTGCAATGTGTGGCTCTCATGAGCAATTAAAATGGCGGAAATGATGTTTATGTTGATCTCTATTCCTATTTTCTGTATAGGTTCCGAAAGTCTCGGAACCGAGGTGATACAAAACTTTATTTCATGTGTGTAGATTTCTTTATTGTACACACAATTATTCAGATTTACAGAAAGATCTAAATAATTATTTTTATATGTTTTGAATTCAGCCAAATGTGTAAGGCACAGTGGGGCTATAAGAATAATTTCAACTTTAATCAAAGTTTTCCAGGAAGTTATTCACTGAATTATCGTTTTAGGCACGTAGTATTACTTCTACGGGTATATCTATCCTATTGATGAAAGTTAACTGTACACGAGTGCCAAACATTTATGTTTTACTGGTGTTTGATTCACCCTTCAAACTGCACAAAAGTGCATATCAGTGCGGTTATTCGGGTAGTGGTTGGGGCTAATGACTGAGGTAAATCATAGGCTGATACACAATTAAATTACATGGAAGGGTAGCTGAAAATACGTTAATGTCTATGTAATACTCATTATCACTAATAATACCTTAATAATTGTAATACTAGTTTCAAATTAATGGAATGTGGCCTTTGTGAAGTGTTACTGTTCTTGTAAATCATCTACAGAGTCCACAGAAAAATTGCTTACGAGCTTTTTCACCAACACAGTATTCATGAT
Source organism: Schistocerca serialis cubense (assembly GCF_023864345.2). Lineage (NCBI taxonomy): Eukaryota > Metazoa > Arthropoda > Insecta > Orthoptera > Acrididae > Schistocerca > Schistocerca serialis. The sequence goes on from NC_064640.1 coordinate 713,722,849, forward strand.
ACCAGGTGTACATTTTTTGGCGTTGTATCTATTCACGTTTATCTTCATCTGAAACACGTGACCATTTCCCCTGGCAAAATCCGCAATCACATTCCATCACCTCGTCTTCAGAATTATTTAGGGGCACAAGATCGTCGACACTGCAGTCTGAATCTGTGTCTGCAAACTTTCCTTTTCCTTTTGTTAGCTGTCTCCTTGAATGGGCCAACAGTAGTTGTGTTTCCGGTACTGCCACAGTGATCGAGAGGTTCTAGGTGCTTTAGTCTGGTACCGCGCGACCGCTATGGCCGCAGGTTCGAATCCTGCCTCGGGCATGGATGTGTGTGATGTCCTTAGTTTGGTTAGGTTTAAGTAGTTCTAAGTTCTAAGGGACTGATGACCGCAACTGTTAAGTTACATAGTGCTCAGAGCCATTTGAACCATTTTTTCCGGTACTGGCACTTATTTTTCCGCCACCATTGGGTTCAGAAACTTTCTTTTTTGCTACTTTCTGCATCAGCAGGCCACACTTTCTTTGCCTTCACTAGAGCAATGTTTTCTCGAGATGCTGCGTGACAAGCGTTTGTGGAGATGGAAGAATATCCCAAGTCGAGTCTTCTGGGGTACCTGTGGACATATTATCGTTTGATACACCATTCTCTGTGGTTGTTTCTGTGTTTGTTCTTAGGGCTTCAGAAGAAGCAAACCGCCAATGCTGAATAGCATCTGCGTTAAATTGGTAGATCTCTGTACAGGAATATCCATTTACAGCGAAGCGGACTGACGCAGTTGACATCCATGCTTCGCTGAATATCTCATTGAAATGAACTTCGCCATTTTTGTGTTGGGATTTCTTTGCTGCCATATTGTTTCGAGAGTCTTGAAAACACATCTATCCAAGGGCTGTTGCACTTGGTTAGTGTGTGTCAGTAAACAGAACATTTCGATCTCTTTCTCCTAGCAGAATCCCAGTACTAATAGTGAAGAATGTGGCAGATGCCCATCCAAAAAAATTATCACTTTTCCTGACACTCTGTTTTCTTGAAAACATTTGAGCCATTTCAGAAATATTTCCTCATTTGTCTATCCACTTTCACACATGCATGAAATGGACCAATTGGGCAAGTTAACTGACAGTCTGATCTGTATCTTTGACCCTTGAATGTAACAAATGGTGGTAAAAATGCACCTGCTGTGTTGCAACAAGCAATAGTCGTAATGTTCTCTCCTCTTTCAGCACTGATTGAAAAAAGGATTTTTTTTGTTCCTTTCTCTGCAATTACCTTCTAGGGTCTATTGTTGGGTGACAATCTTGTTTCATCAGTGTTGTGTTCAAAGTGCTGTTTGACAGTCTCTCCCCATGGTGCGGCTGCTCTTTCTTTTGAGAGATCTTCTGGTTTCCTCAACAAAAGACTGTTTCTTTTACAGAATGTACCACACAAGTCCTCACCAGCTAAGTCTTTCCAGGGGTGTTTAACGTTGTCCCTGACAATTAGTTTGAAGGCTGCAGTACGCACAACTTTCAGTGTCAGTCCAAATTATCTTTTTCCCAAATATATTATTCTGTTGACAGGAGAGGTTTCCAAATCAATAGAAAAAATGTTTGGATGTCCAACAGGGTTACCACTTTTTTTTTTAAATTCCTGACACCCATAATATTATAGTTGTCCTTTACATAATCTAGATACAAACTTGTAAATGGCAACACATATGTTTTACTGGCTTCTAATAGTGATGTCAATTTCATTACTACTTCAACTGCACGCTTCATCGACCGACCCCTCGATCCATTCCATTTTGTCTCCTTTCCATTTATACGTCCTCACCATCTGAAGAAGATGGCGGAATAATTACAATAGTATTACAAAACGGAAAATATTTTGTAAATACACTGTACTTAATATTCAATCAGCTGGTCCCTATTTATTCTTAAAGTCCCGTTCTTAGATATTCGTTTAGCCCCAAAGTACATTTGAACGCAGTTGCGAAGTAGTGCCTCAGCACACCAACAGCTGGCAGCACCATTTACTAATGTAGCACAGGAAGGAACCAGTACCATGACTCAACTTATGTCACGGCTTTCATTTCTTAGAAAGTGCAAGAAATCCTTAACGAATACCATGTCAGTTTTACAAACCGTGCAATGATTACAAACTATGTAGGAAAGCTAATCCAATGGCAATAGAGAATTATTTAAACCTCCATAAGGAGCAAGAGTGGCAGGATTTTTATACTGCCAATAACATAGATGACAAATATAATGCTTTCCTCAACACAATTCTCATACAGTACTTTACTAGCAGTAAAAGGCAGTCTGAGTGGCAGACTAGTGGGATAAGGATATCATTAGAACAATGCAGGAATTATATCAAAATGTTAGAAGTAGCCACAATCAAGCTACAGTAGCCCATTACAGACAGTATTGTAAGATGCTTAAAAATGTTATTTGGAAGGCAAACAGTATGATGTATGCAAATAGAATAGCTAATTCACAGGATAAAATAAAACTATATTGTTAGGTGTGAAGGAAGTGTCTGGTCCGCAGCACAAGGTCGAAGATATGAAGACAGTTTATAGTAAAAATATTTCTGTTAGTGATAAGTCAGATAAATGTACAGTATTTAACAATCATTTTCTGAGCACTGCTGGTAAATTAAAAAGAACTTACTTTCTACAGGGAATCATATAACTCTCTTAGGAAATGCTTTTTCAAGATTGATGTCTGAAATACTCCTCTGTGATACAACAGGGAGATTGAGTCAATAATGAAATCACTGAAGACTAAGGACTCTCATGGATACGATGGAGTGCCTAGTAGAATATTAAAGTACTGTGCTGCACATGGTAGCACTGTACTTAGTCATATTTGTAATTTTTCCTTCAAGAATGGTCAGTTTTCTGAACTAGTAAAGTACTCAGTAGTAAAGCCGCTTTGTCAAAGGGAGAAAGGGATAATGTATTCAATTTTAGACCTATTTCTATGTCATCAGTGTTTGCTGAAGTTATTGAAAAAGCTGTGTATGTAGCGATATTTGATCATTTTATGTCATATAATTTGCTATCAGCTATACAGTTCGGCTTCAGAAGTCGTTTTGCAACTGAAAATGCTATATTCTCTTTTCTCTGTGAGGTACTGGATAGGGTAAACAAAACGTTTCGAATGCTAGGTAATGTTTTTTATTTAACTAAGGCGTTTGGTTGTGTTGATCACAAAATATTGCTCCAGAAGTTGGATCATTATGGAATACGGGGAGTAGCTCACAATTGGTTCACCTCTTACTTTAACAACTGACAGCAAAAGGTCGTTATTCACAGTGTTGACAATGGCTATGACGTGGGGTCTGAGTGGGGTATGGTCAAATGAAGGGTGCCCCAGGGATCAGTGTTGGGGCCATCCTGTTCCTTATTTATATAAATGATGAAATGAAATGTCGTGTGACGACGGCCTCCCATCGGGTAGACCGTTCGTCTGGTGCAAGTCTTTCGATTTGACGCCACTTCGGCGACTTGCGCGTCGATTGGGAATATAAATGATATGCCCTCTAGCATTACAGTTATTTCTAGGATGTTTCTCTTGGCTGAAGACACTAGCTTGGTAGTAAAGGATTTTGTGTGCAACAATGGCCCTGTTTCAAACAGTACATTTCATGACATTAGTTCATCGCTTGTAGAAAATAAACTAACCCTAAATCACAGTAAGACTCAGTTTTTACAGTTTCTAACACACAATTCAACACAACCCGACGTTTTAATTTCAGAGATTAGGCATATGATTCATTAAACTGAACAGTTCAGATTTGTAGGTGTTCAGATCGATAGCAAACTGTCGTGGAAAGCCCATGTTCAGAATCTTGTTCAGAAAATAATGCTGCCATTTTTATTATTCGAACAGTATCTGAGATAAGTGATCGTTCAACACGAAAATTTGTCTACTTTGCTAATTTTCATTCACTTATGTTGTATGGTATTATATTTTGGGGTAACTCTTCCCATTCTAAAAGAATATTTTTGGCTCGGAAACAGGCAGTTTGGGCAATAAGTGGTGTATAGTTCACGGGGCTCTTGTTGGCCCCTGTTCACTAGTCTGTGTATTCTGACAGTGGCCTCTCAATATGTACGTTCTTCACTGTAATTTCTTGTTACAATATCAGCTTATTCCCAAGAGTTAGCAGCTTTCACTCATCTTGGGTTGTCGGGTGTTCTGCCCGGCAGAACACCCGACAACCCAAGATGTCATTAGATCGCCGGGAAAGCCTGAAGAGTTACAGCTTTCACTCAGTTAATACTGGGCAGAAATCTAATCGCACTTCCTTAAGTTTTGTGTTGAAAGGTGTGCAGTATACTGCTACAACCATTTTCAATAAGTTACCACAAGAATTCAGAAACTTTACGAATAACCCACGCGCTTTCAAACTGCAACTAAACTGTATCTTCATGGCTCACTCCTTCTATTCTCTTGAGGAGTTCCTTGAAAAGTTAAGCTGATTCCTATGTTACATTGTTGATTTCGTTTACTTTAACTTATGGCTCGACTTTTTTGGGTTCACAAAGATGTTATTTTATCTGTTATTATTTTTATGTTGTAATTTCATGTACTGACACCCTACACGACATTGGAGATTTGCTCCTCAATTTGATGCTACGGAACTAGACGTGTAAATAAAAATAAAAATAATAAAATAGACGTGTTCACTGGACACAGAAGACTTCTGACAACAACCATCAGTCACCTAACGGCATTTCCTTTTTGCTGCTGTGATGGCTTGTGCGCAAAAACTTACATTTATTCATATAGCCCCTCTATTCAATTAGCCCCGTTCTGCTCTATTCAAGCCTATAGGTGCAATTACTTACATGGACATTCCTTCAAGGATGTCAGCCTGCACTGATTTTATAGTTACAGGCTCTACACTTAGACGCTTTGGCACAGGAAGAATACGCCGGCCGCGGTGGTCTAGTGGTTCTTGGCGCTCAGTCCGGAGCCGCACGACTGCTACGGTCGCAGGTTCGAATCCTGCCTCCGGCATGGATGTCCTTAGGTTAGTTAGGTTTAAGTAGTTCTAAGTTCTAGGCAACTGATGACCACAGATGTTAAGTCCCATAGTGCTGAGAGCCATTTGAACCATTTGAACAGGAAGAATACAGGCATTCAAACACTGCTCCATGTGATTAGTATTTACACTGTTGTTGCACAAATACACAAATTCATGGTACACTCCCCTCACATCCTGACGCCAATACCACAATCTATTAATAGCAAATGATAATACACAATATAGGCGTTCTAGTTTAGCAACACAAGACTGTTTTAAATGTATATGCATGTCACATGAGGTTAATTCTAGCATCATTTCACCATTCAGACCTAAAATAAATGCTTTATGACCAAACATATGACTGTCAATAGTAATGTGAAATGAGTCATACTCATCTGTCGTCTTCGTATCTATATATTCCATTACGCTGCATATACCACACTTCAACATCGGCACTTGCTCGCAAGATGTGAAGGTCCCGAGTTCGAGTCTCGATCTGTCAATGGTGTGGGGCGTGTGCAGTTGGAGTGATATGGGACCCCTAATGCACCTAGATACGACTCTGACAGGTGACCCGATCGTAAGCATCCTGTCTGATCACTTGCATCCATTCATGCCCATTCAGCATCCCGACGGACTTGGGCAATTCCAGCAGGACAAAACGACACCCCACACGTCCAGAATTGCTACAGAGTGGCCCCAAGAACACTCTTCTGAGTTTAAATACTTCCGATGCCCATCAAGTTCCTCAGACATGAACATTATTGAGCAAATCAGGGATGCGTTACAACTACTGTTCAGAAGAGGCCTCCACCCCCTTGTACACTTAACGATTTATGGACAGCGCTGCAGGATTCGTGGTGTTAAATCCCTCCAACACTACTTCAGATATTAGTCGAGTCAATGCCACGTCATGCTGCGGCATTTCTGCGTATTCGCGTGGGTCCTACACGATATTAGGCAGGTGTGCCATTTTTCAAGAGTGTAGCCTATGACAGTGTTGTAAATTCTCTTTCTCAAAGACATCACTATGAAGATCTGAAGTTAAACATGAAAGGATCTAATGTTGCTGGACACAGACATGAAACATATATATTCGATAACCCAAGCGATTATGTTCTGTAGAATAAGGATGCCCACAGTGAGGTAATGCTGGTACCAGAGACGGTAGTGTTTTTCTGACTGCATTACTACAAACGCGGGTGCAACATGTTCAAAATGTGGAAACTTTTCTCATTGCAACATCTGTTGGTGACTATAGCTCGTTCTGTTCTGAATTTCGTGTGTATAGATAGAACATCAGTAAATCTGTCCATTCTTTTAATTAAAATGGTACATTTGGAAGTGTTAACAGTCGTTTTAGTTACTGCCGTAATAGTGTTAGTAATAGTAGTAGTAGCAGCACCAGCACCAGCAGCTTTATTCACCCATTCATCACTTGTACAAGGAAATTGGACATGACATGGTCTTCGAGATTAAGAATATAAGACGTAAAGACGTAGTGTATATATCTACTTAGGGATTTAGTTGGAAGTGGATGGAAAAGGTAGTCAGCTGGGATTACAGCTTTTACTTTCATAAATACAAAGTAAACCTGTTTACAGTGTGAGAAATTAATTCATTTGTATCTGGTGTACATACCGCGTTTGTTTGCACATTCTTGCAAAGAAGTAAGTTCATAATGTACAAAGTTAGTGCTATCACTGCACATACTACATAGTTAATGAAACTTTGGCATTTTGGTGGGCAGTGTTCTTACCAGTGTTGTTTCCACAGATTGTCGACGTCAAAGTTGGAGTTTGTCAACTTTTTAGCTGAGAGTAATGCTTGTCTTCTCGATTTAAGTCTTCTGCACTCCAAGTCGGCTATATCGCTGTGTGTGGACAGCTGTGTGCTATTAGTTATCTTGTTGAACTCACTGATAAGAGCGTTTTTTCGTCGAATTTCTGGGGATGGTATATGGCTCACGGTTGGCAGCCATACAGTGGGCGTAAATTTTATTGTGCCACTGATAATGCTCAAGGTGTCATTTAGTGCCACATCAATTCTTCTTGTATGCGGGTAGTTAATCGACACAGGAGCTCAGTATTCTGCGTCTGAGTAGACAAGCCCTACTGCTGACGTGCGGGTGGAATGTGCTTGCTGTGGAGCCCCAAGTGGCGCTGCACAGTTTATAGGTGATGTTGTTTCTTGTCCTCATTTTATCTGCAGTTGTCGTCAGGTGCTCCTTTTAAGAGATCGTCCTGTCCAATGTGACTCCTAGATATTTGGGGTAACTGTTATGGCTAAGGCGTTTCCCTTCAAAGATGACATTAAGCTCTCTTCTTACTGAGTGGTTGCGAAGGTGGAAGCATGATACTTCAGTCTTAGTCGGATTCCGCTGCAGTCTCCGTTTGCGGAAATATTCACTCAGCAGCTTCAAATTGGAGGACAAGGTATCTTCAGTAGCCTCGTATCATTCATGTCGCGCAGCTATAGCCCAATCTTCTGCATAGCCAAACTTTCTAGATTGTGTGTTTGGGATCTCAGAAGTATAAAGATTGAATAACAATGGAGCAAGGACTGAGCCTTGTGGTAGCCCATTGTTGAGAATTTTGGTAGAGCTCATTTGTTCTCCAGTTATCACTTGAAAATCTCTCCTGGCAGATATGTTATCGACGAGTCTGATTATATTGCTGCTTGCCTTGTCCCCAGACAGTGCCATAGGCTGCGCTCAGGTCTATGAATGCAACTGATGTTTTTTGCTTTTTCTGGTAGCCTGCCTCTATATGTGTTGTCAGGGAAAGTACCAGGTGATCAAAAAGCCAGTATAAATTTGAAAACTTAATAAACCACAGAATAATGTAGATAGAGAGGTAAAAATTGACACACATGCTTGGAATGACATAAAAACAAAGTGTTGCTAGACGCATGAAAGATCTCTTGCGCGTCGTTTGGTGATGATCGTGTGCTCAACCGCCACTTTCGTCATGCTTGGCCTCCCAGGTCTCCAGACCTCAGTCTGTGAGATTATTGGCCTTTGGGTTACCTGAAGTCGCAAGTGTACCATGATTGACCGACATATCTAGGGATGCTGAAAGACAACATCCTACGCCAATGCCTCACCATAACTCCGGACATGATTTGCAGTGCTGTTCACAACATTATTCCTCGACTACAGCTATTGTTGAGGAATGATGGTGGACATATTGAGCATTTCCTGTAAAGAACAATATCTTTGCTTTGTCTTACTTTGTTATGCTAATTATTGCTATCCTGATCAGATGAAGTGCCATCTGTAGGACATTTTTTTAACTTTTTGTATTTTTTTGGTTCTAATAAAACCCCATGTCATTCCAAGCATGTGTGTCAATTTGTACCTCTCTATCTACATTATTCCGTGATTTATTCAGTTTTCAAATTTATACTGACTTTTTGATCACCCAGTACTTGATCAGTGCAGCTTCTATTAGGTCGAAGTCCTGATTGTTCGTCTGGAATTGATTCTAGTATCTTCGGGCTCAGTCTGTTATATTGGAGTCTCTCGAGCAGCTGGTATATGACACTGAGCAATGCGACTGGCCTATAACTCTTCAGTTGATCGCTTGGTTTTCCTGATTTAAACAGTACAATGATCTTTAAGTTCTTCGTTTTCTGTGGTTATTATACAGGGTGGCGCAGATGGATCGGGTGGTTTTAAAATACTTGTCAAACTGTCAATTGTAAAGGTATTGGATTGAAATAAAGTGCAAAACGTGTAGTTACAATGGAAGTTTATTAACAAAAAAATAGTAATGTTAGTTTTTAAAAATTACATCCATCAAATGCCCTCCTTCTCGAGCGACGCATTCTTGGAGTCGGTCCTTAACGTTCCGCATTGCCCGCTCAAGCACATCACCAGGAATTGATGTGATTTCGGTGTGAATTGCTGCCTTCAACTCCTGAATGGTCCGGGGTTTGTTCATGTAGACCCTTGCTTTTAAATAGCCCCATAAGAAAAAGTCACATACCGTGAGGTCCGGCGAGCGAGGGGGCCAATGGACATCTCCATTACGGGAAATCAAACGGCCAGGGAACAGAGCGCGTACAGCTTGCATTGATATCCTAGCGGTATGTGCAGTTGCCCCGTCTTGTTGGAACCACATATTGCCCATGTCGTAATTGTTCTCATCAAGTTGTGGGAGAAGAAAATCTTCAATCATGTTCACATAACGCTGCGAATTAACAGTAACCGCCTGCTCCCTTTCATTTTCAAAAAAGTAAGGACCAATTATCCCTACCTTAGAAACCCCACACCAAACCGTCACTTTGTCACTATGGAGAGGCCGTTGGTGTAGATCTCTTGGGTTAGTGTCGGCCCAGTAACGGCAATTTTGCTTGTTTACGTATCCGTTAATGTGAAAGTGAGCCTCGTCAGACATCATGATAATCAGGTTTACATCTTCCAATAACTCCAACATCTGTTGGCTAAACTGAAGCCTTTGAAGATGGTCTGTTGGGAGAATCTTCTGTACCAACAGGATTTTATAGGGGTGGAATTTCAGTTCTTCGTTAAGAATCCTTTGAAGGCTCCGACGTGACATTCCAAGAGCTTGAGCACGACGTCTCGTTGATCGACGTGGGCTCGCAGTGACATCGCGTCTCACACGCTCCACGTTCTCAGGCGTTGTTATTGTTGACGGTCTAGGCGTCCATTTTGGAGCACATGAACCAGTAGTGCGGAAATTATGCACCCAACTCAATATCGTATCTCGCTTAGGAACACTACCGCGAGGTGGGATGTTGAAACGCCGGCGAAAGGCACGCGTCACAGCAACAATTGACTCGTTATTGCGTATGAACTCTTCCACTGCGAAAACACGATGCTCAACGGACCACGTAGCCATCGCGACTGACTGCCAGCCTGCAACTGAAACTTCCCGTCCCCCCCCACCACAGGACGAAGTCGCCGAACACCTGGCTCCCCCCCTCCAGACGTACAGTCCACTTCAAAACCACCCGATCCATCTGCGCCACCCTGTAGTTGACTAATACTCTGCAAGCCAGTTTTTGGCATATTCCCCATAGTGAAGAAGGAATTCTGGGTGTGTTCCATCCAGTCCAGATGCCCTTCCCTCCCTGACACTCTTCAGCGCTTCTCTGACTTCATTGGTGGTAAATTTCGAGGAATACTGGTACAAAGGTGTGCTGTTTTTCTTAAGAACACTAAGTTCATGTGATATTATTCTTGTGTGTTTCTTGTTCTTTGGCACTCTAGGTGTTACCTGTATATGAGCTGAAATCTTATTTGCAGAAATATCTGTTGAGTTATGATGTAGTTTGTTAGCTCCACCTAGTTTTTGGAGGAGAGACCAGGCCTGATACTAGATATCTTGAAATCAAGCGACTCAACAGGTTCAATCTATTTCTCTCGCCGTGCGTTGTCTAGGCTGTGCAGCAGGTTGTCTGCAGTCTCAGGATCTCCACTCTCAAGGAATCTCTGATCCTTATTTTCGCACTCTTTGTCCCATCCTGGTACATATTGCTTATGGAACTCCCTTGGGACAGCAGCTAGCGCTGCGCTTTTAAATGCACCTATGAGTCTGTCATAATTACTCACTTTTGGGTGAATCCATCCCAAGCACTTATCCAATTTTTCCACACAGATATCCCACTTTGCCTTTCCGAAGTACCACCTTGGGTGTTGTACGGTTGTTATTATTAGGATATTGATTCCAATTTTAATCAAGACAGGGTGGTGTTGGCTATGAGGGAAGTCTGTTAATACACGTCTTGTAGTTCATAGTGGTGTGTGGTTATCGCCAGTCATCATGAAGCGTAAATCTGGATTATATTCCTTTCTCAAAGCTGCTGACCTAAATATTCCTTGGTCCTTTGGGTAGAAAACTAAGAACAGGTTGTTACTCTCTGCCCAGTTAGTAAGACCCTCGCCATTTCCATTAGCTGTTCTATATTTCCACAGAGGGTATTAAAATCCCCCCAAGTATATTGCTGGGTGTGGCAGGTATGGCAGGACATCTTGAGGCCAGGGGATGGTTGGTGGTTTGTATACATTGCTCACTGCCAGATCTCCTGTCTTGACAACAACTTCATGTATATCACCATTCAATGTTGCTGAGCACAAGTGCACATCCATTCGATGATCGCACATACGTAGGCACGCCATATGCACGATGATACGATGTGCCAACTAAGTTGAAGCCTGGAATCATACCTCTCCATTTAAGTTGGTCTTCGTTTTCAACATGAGTTTTCTGAACTGCAACGAGATCAATGTTGTCACCACATAAAATTTTACTTAGTACTTGGCATTTAGCCCAGCTTCCTCCTTCTATACTGATATGGCAAATCTTGAAGATAGGTCCAAGGGGCCTCGTCTGTTGGCTCTGAGAGGAGCCTTTTCTATGGCCAGTCATAATGGTTTGATTCATATCTGTGATATACTATGTGCAATTAGCCAGGAGATCAGCGATCAAGATCGATGATTGTTTGGTGGCCTCGAAGTTCGACAAAAAATTGCCACGACCAGCCTCGTAAAGTGTAAGCAGTTCCGCACAGATCGTCCATCGTTGTTCTTTATGGTCTTCTTTTAGTTGGCGAGGAACTCATTGGGTACACACTTCTGAGTACCCCAAATGATGAACGAGGATGCCAGCGCTACCAACAGAAACATCCAGCTGTGCATCGAAGTGTTTACTGGTGATACGTCGATCACGTCGAATGAGAGCTATCGCATATTCCAACATTCCAGGACCCACAGCTGTGTGTGTCTGGCCGGCTTGCGGGTTATTGGAAAGGTTTACGTGACCATGACAGACATCTCGTCCAGTGTCTCACAGTGCTTTTGTTCACTGCCAGACCTCCATAGATATTTTGTAAGCTTCTACGAATGAATGCGACGCTCTGGTTTTTCACCACAAGAAACTCCGTTTCAGACGCGATTTTGAAGGCGTGATATAGCGCCACCACGAACTCCATGAAACTATAGGGGCTGAAGCAAGAATATACCACGATGCAGCATTATAGTAGACACCAAAATTGGCAGAGACAAAAATGTGTTGCCTTACTTATTGAACACCCCTCCTGCATCATCAGAGATCTCGAAGTAGGATCTACACGAACATTCGCTGTTAGGCTGTTTGTTGGGTATATTCCAATTTCTGACTTCTACTGGAATTTTTGCTCTCTGCGGCTATCTGTAGTTAAACAATAGTTAATCCCTGATATCTTAAAGCAGCCGTTGTAATTGTGTCCCTTCCTCTAGCCACTTTTCCCATGTATGCCTCCCCTCATCGACTCTGTGGAGAACCTCATTATATCATCACATCTGTGCATCCTCCTCTAACACCACATCTTAAATGCTACGATTCTTTTTTCCTTGTTTTCACATTGTCCGTGATTCTCTTTCAAACAATGATATGCTCCAGACGTAGTATCTCAGAAATTTCTTTCTCGCATTAAGACGTACATTTGGTACTAGTGGATTTCCTTTGGCGTCGGTTGCCTCCACGGCTTATACTAGTCTGCTGCTTATATTCTCCTTGCTTCCGAGATATAAAAATTTCTTCACTTCAGCTGCTATATGGTTCCCAATTTTGATGTGAAGCTTATCGCTTATCTCATATGTAATACTTCTAATTAATTTCATCTTTCTTTGGTTTACACTGAATCCAGATTCTGCTCTCAGTAGAATGTTCATTCCATTCAACAAGACCTGTAATTCTCCTTCACTTTCACTGAGGGTAGTAATGTCATCAACGACTCTTCTCATCGATGTCCATTGTAATATTTCTGGCTTATTCAGACATCATATTAGGCTCCAGGAAGCTATTCCCAGGGCAGTGGAGATGCAAGAAGCATAGAGATGACTCAATGTGGGATGAGGTACCGGTGACATGTTAGATGCGGTACCATTCCCGTGAGAAAGACCGCCTGCATAATGCTGCTGCTCTGTGAGTGGTCGCTGTGTTCGGCGGTAGGGCGCCAAAACGTTGAACTTTAGTTGCTATTATTAATTAAACCTGTCTTCCAAATTACTTCATTTTTTTAAATAAACATCTCTCAACAGCCAGCTATCAATCAGTCATTTCAAAATTATTAAAATCAGAGAATTACTAAAACAAAAGACTGACGATATTACTGCCGATGCACTTCGGTGGCGTTCGGGTCACGACTTGCTGGCTTGGCGCGAGAAGTGTCTCGCGCAGTCCGGCTCTCTAGTTCTGACCGTTCCGGTAGACAGACATGTTGTCTGTTATAGCAGTATTTGTTTCATGCAATTTTATTTACTACAGTTCCGACCGTCGCTAGGTACAGACATGATGTCTATAATAGTAGTATTTGATTCATGTAATTTTATTCTCCAGTTCTGACGGTTCCAGTAGACAGACATGTTGTCTGTGGCAGAATGTATTTAATGTTATTTTAGCCAGATATAATGACTGTGGAAAGATATCTTCAATACGTTGTGATCAAGAATAGCTTCTCGTGTCTATATCAATAAAAACGCGAGTGGCATCCAAAATGAGTTATAGTTTATTCATAGCAGCAGTTCCTTGCGAAGTTAATTTCAGCCTCAAGAAAAAGAATCCACGACCTGCGTGCTGTTTTCTGCGCTGGGGACATCATCATCATGAAGACAGCAGGTTAGTGAAGTGTACAAGAACTTACGTATTCCACACAGGGCAATGGAAACAACTAGGCACCTCACGTGTACTGCATGCACAGTACAAATGTGCTCAGTGACACGTCATCTGCAGTAATGCTGAGGAGATAAAGAAGGATGAAAGTATTAACACTATCTCACTTTTATTTCTTTTTCTTGCCGTACATGCTACGGTCGCAGGTTCGAATCCTGCCTCGGGCATGTATGTGTGTAATGTCCTTAGGTTAGTTAGGTTTAAGTAGTTCTAAGTTCTAGGGGACTGATGACCACAGATGTTAAGTCCCATAGTGCTCAGAGCCATTTGAACCTTGCCGTACATGGCATCCCTTGCGGGGAGAAAACTTCAATGTTTGAGTGCTTTGAAGATATGAGGCTTGATTATTAGCGAGGACTGTGAAATGTGAAGAATTCTTGGAAAAATTGAAAACACCTGAAGTGACTGTTCTGCTACTTCATGACAACAGAAATGTGTAGGAACTGTTTTAAATGATTTTTGAACTTCGATTTTTGATGCCACAGACAAGTTTTTTTTATTCACGAGAACTTAACGTCCGTGAATAGTAGATGCTGAAAGTGTTAAAGTGCAAGTGTCAGAAAATCAAATACGCGTGCGCGGTCCATGGGATTACGTTTAATTTTCATCGAGATTTCGACGTGCTACGAGGCGACGCAACGGAGCGCGGGGAGGCAGAGCCAGCGGCCGCATTTCTCCGCGTCAGGTGCGAGGATCTGCAGCCAGCAGCGGGCGAGATCAGTAGCAGCCGCTGAACAGGGTGTTCTAGCAGTCCAGGCAGCGGTACGACACTTCAGCTTCAGCAGCCAGAGCAGAGAAAGAGCTTCTCGTCGACAGCACGCAGAATAGCATCGAAGAGTAAGTGTTACTCTGGCGCAAATAGCTAATCTCTGTAACGGACAGTAGAATAATATTGTAACTTCCAAGTCTAAAACTGATCGCTTTAAACATATTTGGCTAAAATTTGTAAATTATATTAGGTGTAAAATGTCTGACAAAATTGAAAGAAGATAGCCTCTTAGAAGTAGGGAAAGGGATCAAGTAGATATTGATGGCAATGATTCTTCAGATCAGCCACAAAACTTGCTAATAGATAACATTGTTGATGATCCATCAGAGCCGGCCGCGGTGGTCTCGCGGTTCTAGGCGCTCAGTCCGGAGCTGCGCGACTGCTACGGTCGCAGGTTCGAATCCTGCCTCGGGCATGGATGTGTGTGATGTCCTTAGGTTAGTTAGGTTTAAGTAGTTCTAAGTTCTAGAGGACTGATGACCACATATGTTAAGTCCCATAGTACTCAGAGCCATTTGAACCATTTTTTTTATCCATCAGATAATTTGCAAAGTTTAGATGATGAAACTGAAAATGTTTCGGAAAATGCTGATTCTGTGTTAAATGATCGTACTGAAAATGTAGACACTGTCGCTCCTGACCACAACGACGTAGTAGATTAAGATGATGACGTCACACACACTGAATTTGACGTCAACATTGTAAATGAGCTACGTCAGACACACTGAATCTGACGTCAACATTGTAAATGAGCTAACAGTGGAGTCACACAGATGAAGTCATGGCACTGCTTCAGCTGAAACATGGCCAACAGTAGATAATGGGGAGATAGAAATCAGCAAGGAGCAAAATACGTTATCTATGTTACTATTACTTTTAAAAGAAACTAACGAAAAAATAGATAAAATAGATAAAGGACAAAATGCCACTAAAGAAGTGATAAAAGACGAGTTAAGAGAAACAAAAGGTGATGTCCGGAAAGCATATGCAGTAATGACTCAAATCAATAGCAATTTTAAGGCTTTAGAACAAAAGGTATCAAAACTTGAAGCTAAAACTGAGGCTTTTTCCAGTGAAATAGATCGAGAAACAAAAGAATGGGGTAAGAAATTAGAATTATGTAAGCTTGAGATAAATCAGAAGTTTGATTGTAAATTTAAAAAGCTGAATGATGATATGGGGGCTCCGGATTGTGTAATACCAACAATAAGTAGTAATGTTAGCCAAATAATAAACGAGCAAAGCAAGGCTGCTAAAGAATGTAATGATAAACATGAACAGCAGTTAAGTGAGTTAGAAAACATTAAAGATGTGCAGCAGGTACTTAGTCGTAAGGTTTCACAAATAGGTGCTCATTGTAAAGGTACCACAGATGCGATTCAAGATAAATTGAAGGAATTTGAGCAAGCAATTAAGCAATTTCCTGACAAAAGTAAGGACAGAATGTGTGTACATGCTAGTGATGTAACAAATCCCACTATTGTTTACCATCCTTTCTCTAGTAGAGGTAACATACATCCAGTTGATTTTATTAAACAGTTCGAGGGTACACTTCCTGAAAATCTAACAGAACAACAAAAAATAAAAGCTGTGGGAAGTAGATTTCAGGGAGACGTAATATCATGGGGAACCGGTGTCAGTAACACATGTACCACATACAAGGAATTTGTACAAGCATGTTTAAATCAATACTGGTCTACTATCACACAAAATAGCGTCAGGAGTGAAATTTTTGAGGAAGGAGTTTCGCTAGTAGTGGTTGTAACAGCTACAAAGAGTTTTTTCAACACTACTGGGAAAAGAATCAACACTTAACTGAACCTTTAAGAGAATCAGACCTCTTAGAAATAATTAGTGTCTGTACTAGAGAAGTTAATCAATGTATACAAAAACGATGTCAATAACCTACTGCACGTCCTCAAGCAGTTAGATGCGTTGTCAGGCAACAAGCAAGTGCAGGAAGGCTGGAGAAGGAACAGGTGGTGTGCAGACCGCCGTAATGATCGTGAGTCAAGCCGAAGCAGAGGCACAAACAGAAGCGACGAGCGTCGCGACCGAGAGGAAAATAGGCCGCCTCGTTACAGTCGCAGTCCTTCGAGAAGAGGGAGAGGTGCTTTTCAGAGAGGTATGAATAGAGGAGGATATTATGGTAGAAATAGAGAAGATCATAGCAATGGAAGGGATCATGCTCCTGAAAGAGACAGGAATCAGGAGTAGCCGGAAAACTAGTGGGTGGTTCGGACCTGATCTAGTCGCGAACGGCAGAATGTAACGGACCACTAGTAAGGTTCTTGGGCTATGACGAAAGGGATGAGATAAAAAATGCTCTCATGGACGAAGATAGGCAGGAAATAAAGGAGGTTTACCAACCAGCTATAGAAATTGAAATTCAGAGCATGAAAACAGTTGCGATTAAAGATTCTGGTTGTGAGATCAATGCTGCCTCAAGTAATTTGTATGGAAGGATAAAGAAAAATACTGATGTCCCAGAGTTATCAGTTAAAGGGGTCAAAGTAGTTACAGCGTGTGGGTCTAGAAGTAAAGTCATAAAGAAGCAAATTTTATTAGAGTTTACCATGCAAGGAAGTTTTCAGTGAGTGCAATGGTTGTTCCCAGGCTCTGTGTCAATTTAATTTTGGGAACAGATTGGTTAATTGCTAATAGAGTAATGCTAGATTTTGCAAAAGGTGTGATGAGGATAAAAGAAGAAGAGGAGGAACAAGAATTTAAGTTCGAGGGTAATAAGGCCACACATAGTTACTGTAATGATGCTAGACTGCAAATTATGAGGGAACAGATGTATTGGAATATAGAACCAGAAGAGAGCATATGTTTGTTTTTGGGAGTAACATCAAATGACGAGGTAGATATTGAGGTCAGAATCCACGAAAGGGTCGTAAATATTGAAGGGTTAAATGAAATAGAGGCAAATGAACTGGAAGATGTATTGTTGCAGCATAGAAAAGCCTTTTCAAAGAAACCTGGGTGCATGAAGGATTACGAATATGGTTTCAAGGTGAAGCCACATGATCCGTTTAGATTTAAGACTTATTCCATGCCACTTGCAAAAAGGGAAGCAGTAGATAAAGAAATGAAGAAAATTTTAGAGTGGAAGATTATTGAGCGCTCTCAGTGTAATTGTAGCCCTCTCGTCATTGTCCCCAAGAAAGATAAATCGGTGCGGATAACATTAGATGCCAGAGCACGAAATAAAGTTATTTTACCACAGCTGGATAGGCCTGAGGTACTAGAGGAGCTTGTACAGAAGTTTTATGGCGTCAAGATATTAACAAGCATTGACTTGACCGCCAGCTTTTGGCAGGTGCCTCTAGTAGAAGATTGTAGAAAATATTCTGCATTTGTTTATGGTGGACGAAGCTAGGAATTTAGAGTGTTACCTTTTGGTCTGAAGATATCTATTTCTGTTTTTATATGCATGTTAGACAAGGTTCTTGGTGAGAAGTTGTTGGACTGAATTACAGTGTACATTGATAACATTTTGATTGCTCCAAAAGGTTGGAAGGAACACAATGACATTTTAAAACAGGTTCTATCGAAATTTGAGAGGAATAATATAAGTGCAAACCTGGATAAGTCCGAATTCGGAAAGAGAGAGATCAAATTTTTAGGGCATGTAATATCTGCTGAAGGCATCAAACCAGATCCAGAAAAAGTAGAAGCTATCAGAAATTTTGCAAGACCCAAGAACAAGAAGCAAATGAAAGCCTTTATCGGTCTCACCGGATTCTGTCGCAAATTTGCGAAGAATCAAGCACTTTATGCGAAAACTCTGCTAGAATTAACTAAGAAAAATGCCACATGGATTTGGACAAAGGACTGTGAGCAAGAATTTCAAGCTATCAAAGATGAGTTATGTAATGCTATTGTTTTGTCACATCCTGATTTAAATTTACCTTTTTTTATTTTCACTGACAATTCAGAATATGGACTCGGGGTTCATCTTTGTCAATTTGTAGAAAACGGTGACACAATAGAAAGAAGGTCTATTGGATATGCTAGTCGTGTACTGAATAAATGGGAAAGAAGGTATTCTGTAACGGAAAAAGAGGCGCTCGCTGTGGTATGGGCATTTAACAAATTCAGATATTATGTCATGGGAAGGAAGGTTAAAGTGTTCACAGACCATAAGGTATTGTCATTTCTGATGGATTGTGGGCTAAGTCATAATCGGCTAACACGTTGGGCTTTAGCGCTGCAAGAGTATGATTTCTCAATAGGATACCTACCTGGGGAAAATAACACTGTAGCAGATGTATTATCCAGATTTCCATTGGGTATGGATAATGCAGATTTCAATGATTCAGGGCAGAAAGAGGTTTCCATACTGTACCTTACAAAAGTAAAGCATGAAGAAAAATAAAGGATAGACTGAAAAATTTGAGAAGGGAACAGAATAGAGATAACATCATAAAAATGATCAAAGCTGAATGGAGTAGGAAAACTAGTGACAAAGTGAGGGAATACTATATCATACACAAGGGAATACTATACCATAGGGCTGATCCACAGAAACAACAGTGGAAAAAACAACAGTGGAAAAACTATTGGCCAGAGCATGAGATTGAGAGGCTTGTTTGGTTTATGCATTTTATGAATGCTCATTTTGGTGCTACGAAATGTGCAGACACAATTAAGGAGAGTTGCTACTTTAATAACTTAGAAAAGAGGGTGTACAAAATTCTTAGATCCTGCACTTTGTGTCAGAAAACTAAATCACCAAATTCTAGTAACAAAGCAGAGATGCATAGTATGATGCCTACCAAGGTGTTAGAGAAAATATGTGTCGATCTGTATGGTCATCTCCCCACTTCAAAAGGAGGTTATAAATATTTGTTTGTTGTGTTGGATATGTTGACAAAACACGTAAAACTGTATGCACTAAGAAGAGCAACAGGTAATTTAGTATCAGACAAAATCAGGAACGATCATGTAATAAAGGTGGGAAAACCAGAGAGGATAATTAGTGATAATGGCTCACAAATTACATCAGAGTGTTGGAAAAATATGTTGCGTGATCTCGACTTAGAGCCTATTTACATATCCAAATACCATCCCCAGTCAAATATGAGTGAGCGGATTATGAGGGAAATAAACAGTCTGTTTAGGGCAGGGCTTAACAACTGGCCGGTTTTGAGCGTGAGTACTCGCGTCTGCTCAGGGACGTGCTCGCGAGCTGGTGCAAGGTCGCGGAGTAGGGAGTGAGGGGGGGGGGGGGGAGGGGAAATGCGCGCGCACGTATGAATAGGACCGCAGCTTGCCTATTGAATTCGCGCCGACTGTACGATCAGCTCTAACAGTCATTGCGCTGGTTAAGAATCATGTCAAGTCGCCGTTGTGTAACCCCAACCATGCTTTCGCAGTTCAACCCCCATTGGGAGGAATTGTATCTGTTCACAGAAAAAGATGGTGTTGCAAAATGTTTAGTATGTCACAAAACGCTGAATTCTTTCAGGAAATTTAATTTGCAGCGACATTATATGTCGTACCACGCGAAAGACTACGGGAGTGAAAAATGTGATGGACCAGATCGTGCACAGGAAGTTATTAAACTTAAAAGGAAGCTACCTGAAGAAGATCTGGACGACGAAGAAAAATCAACTGAGGCAGCTCTCAGAGTGAGTTACAAAATTGCTTTGCTTTTAGCAAAATCCCTGCGCCCCTTCACTGATGGCGATTTAATAAAAGAATGTTTGGTAGTTGCCGCGGAACATATGTGTCCATCTCAAGTTGAACAGTTTCGGATTGTGCCATTATCCAACATGACCATTATGCGTCACATACAGGACATGGCAGACGACGTACAGAGCCAGTTTGCAAATATTTTATGGCGTATTCTCTAGATCTGGACGAAAGTGTTGTTATCACTGGAACAGCGCAGCTTGCCATATTTATTAGAGGTGTTAATAGAGATCTTCAGGTGAGGGAAGAGCTCCTCGATGTAGTAGCCATGAAGAACACTACAACCGAAGGTGATATATTAAGTAGTGTTGAAGAAAGTGTTGAAAATATAGGATCGTCGTGGAATTCGTTAGTTTCAGTGTCTACAAACGGTGCACCAGCGATGCCAGAGAAAATATCAGGTTTCGTGCGCTGTTGAAGGAGAAAATGCAAAAACTGACCATGCCGAATGCAGGGAAAAAATCAGGTTTCGTTGCGCTGTTGAAGGAGAAAATGCAAAAACTGACAGTGCTGAATGAAATAAGGGGCGTTCACTGTGTGATCCACCAGGAAAACTTATGTGCAAAGAGTATCACTCTAAAAAATGTGATGGTTGTTGTTGTTCGTACAACCAATTATATAAGGAAGCATGGACTACAACACAGGCAATTTAAAAGCTTTCTTGAGGGTGTAGAAAGCCAGTATGGTAGCCTGCCTTATTACAGCGAGGTCCGCTGGCTCAGTCGTGGCGAATTATTAAATCGATTTTTTGCCTGTTAGATGAGATAAATGTGTTCATGGAAATAAATAACATGTGTGTTCCTGAATTGAAAGAACCTTCATGGAAATGTGATCTCGCGTTGTTAGCAGATTTAACTAGCCATCTAAATGCTTTGAACATTTCATTACAAGGTAAAGATCTGTTAATTACTCATTTCATAGATCGAATACGAGCTTTTAAAATGAAATTGACACTTCGTGTGAGTCAGCTGGAAACAGGAAATCTATCTCATTTTCCTAAATTATCTTCCATGAAAGATGTTCACAAAGACTGTGAACGCCATTCACATAGTTTAGTTGCTTTTAAGGAAGAATTTGGTCAACACTTTCAAGATCTGACAGCACTAGACTGAGATTTTGATCTGTTCGCCTCTCCATATTCAGCGAATATTGAAAAGATTCGTCCTGAGCTGCAACTAGAAATTATTGACCTGCAGTGTGACAGAGAATAGAGACAAATTTCAGAACAAGAAAAACAATTTGTAATTCTACAGACACTTCCCTCAGGATAGATTTCCTCGTTTGTACAAACTGGCGGCTACAATAATATCAATGTTCGGTTCCAAGTATGTTTGTGAACAACTGTTCTCTGCAATGAAATGTAACAAGACGCGCCTGAGAAACGCGTTGTCTGATCGAAATTTAAACTGCACGCTGCGCCTACAATGCACCAGAACAATTACTCCGAACATAAACGCAATTGTAAAGGACAAAAAGTACAAGATAACCGAGAATCTCACACTTCAGTGACACCTTTTATTGTGTAACAGTTCACAAATTAATACGAATGTAGAGGCATACACTAAGCTAATAAAATTATGTGGCACGTGTACATTCTCCTTTATTTGTTTCATTTGTCGCAGTAATAATTCGTGAGTGATATCCGTGCAGGTGGCCGCGGATTTACATTGACTGGCGGCAGCTGTTGTGTGCCCCACGTGACTCTCCCCACTTTCAGCTCTGGTCCGGTAGTGGGGGTAGCGTGCTCACGCTGCTCCGTGCGTGCTCGCGCCTTGCTGCTCACAGCTTGGTCTGCGAGCACGTATGTTGTGAAGCCCCGGTTTAGGGCATACTGTTATAATAAGCATCACACGTGGGTAGATTATGTGGAAGAGTTCGAGAGAGTTATAAATGAGTTGCCTCACTCTACCACAGAAATACTTCGACAAGAACTATTGACAGTTGAGAAAGTACCCAGTATTATTGAACAACAGGTAAGTTTTCCACCGAGAGATGATCTCCCAATTAATGAAAAAAGGGACTTAGCTTTAAGCAGGATTAAAGAGAAAGCTGATAAAAGACAGAGTAAATACAACAAGCAGGTTAAGAGAAGGAAGTATCAAATTGACGAATTGGTATTGATAAAGCCAAGAAACAGGTCTTCTAAGATAAATTCAGAAATTAAGAAGTTTCATGAATTGTATGAAGGGTCATACAAAATAATTAGGGTACCACACCCCAATGCTGTGGAAGTAGCTAACATAAAAATGGGAGTAAGCAAAGGACTCTACAATATCGTAGACATCAACAAATACGATGAACATTAGTAGCCCTCAGGGGGCAATAGCGTTCTTTGCATTGCTAGATAGATGACGGCTACCGGGTACCCAAGTTAACTGACAGCATTACTTCATTTTCTTTCATGCTGTTCGTTCTTCCTCTTCTTTCATTCTGAGCTATATTCTGTCTTCTTTACATTCTTCTCTATCCACGGCTATGACAATTTTTTACCCGATTTGTGACAACAAACATAATTAGTGACAGCATAGTAACCCAGCAGTATTAACATCTGTATTGTATGGGTGTAAAACAGGAATTGCCGGAAAATATGTGAACAGCGAGTTTTATAACACCAAAGTATAGCATCACAGATACACAAGCTAGAGGACACAGTATTACATTGCCTTAAGAAACATCAGTATAAGCTTTTAATGACATTACATCTATCACAAAGTATACAGTGGAACGATTTATTTTTGAATTTTAAGAACTAGTAAGTATTACACATCACACATTATGTTTGAAAAATCTGGAAAAAGTAGCAAATAAGTGAAATATGGGCACTTATTACAGACCTAAACTAGCAGTTGCTGAAGAAGAGGACGACGCTAAATAAGGTAAGTGAACATGACGAAAGAACGAAATTTAGTGGCAGAAAACGATGTCAGGAGATTATTAGTGCAAAAGTTGTGTTAAGTTTTGTGGAAATAAATATATTATATTCTTAAGTATGAATTGCCAGCGACGCAATTCCCGCTGAGGCAAAAGAGTATGTATTTATAGACAAGGGATGGTTCTGCCAAAGAGGTTTATGTTGTGGATAAATATTATTAGGTGACAGGTAAGTCGCCCAAATGTAAATGAAGAAGTGAGGAGATGAGAATTATTCGGCGACGTGTAAGTCCGCCCATTATTTATGAAGTATGAGGAAGTGGAGGTACAAGGCGATGTGTGAGTTGGCCCATTATTAAGGAGGTATTTATTGGCGAAATGGTTCCACCAACTGGTTATGAAGTACGAGAGAATAGACGTATTGTTATTGACATGAGCAAGACACAATACCAGCACGAACATCTCAAGGGACGCAGACACAATACAACTACGATTTAAAGGTAAGGCCACATTATATAAGATATAGAGAATAGCTCACTGGTTTATAATAAGAAGTATGAAAACTACAATGCTAGCAATGAATAGTTCAGACAGCCCCTGCATGAAGTCACATAATACTTACATACGACTTTTGACACAGGAATGATAACAGAAGTGTACACATATGAAAACATTAATACAGTTTCACTGGTTATAGAAATAGTAACAACGCTTACATGAGAAGGTATGGTAACTTTTACTGTTGAGTGACGCAACGTTTCTGACAGCCAAAATTTTCATTAAGAGAGTTATTCTGAAGTGTTCTCTCAATCTGTCAATCACAACTGTGTGCTTATTAATGATTAAGAAAACTGTTTACGTAATATCAAAAATGATACTGTATTGAAAAATGTAGAAATAACGTATAAGAATGAGTTGGAGGTGCAGTCATATAAGCCTGCGTAATAGAACAGTTATACGGCGCAGAGCTGTCTGTCAGAGTTAAGGCGTAAGGCAACAGCTGGCGTCTGCATGAATGAGTCACGGCGCTAGTACTGGACGTCACATGTTGTGAATGGACATCGACCCATCATACGCTGCGGGCAACGCCCTAGCCATATGATAGCAGTCACTGTTTATAAACAGTGGCACTGCATTCAAACAGAATGAAGTTTACTTTTTAGGTCTATTCATGTACATATTCATTGTATCGTATAATTAAAATGTTATTTCATGGAATAGTTAGGTTTTATTAAAAATCTAATATAAGGCATTTTGTAGTGTTACATAAAATGTACCGGTCCTGCATGCTGGAGTTGGAGACTGAAACTGGACGGTCACTTGTCAAATCCAACACCAGTTGAGATGGACTACACAGTGCAAGACCACTTAATGGACAATGGAACCGCTGTTGCTCTTGTGAGTCACATGCGTTTGTTCCTGTAATAGTGAAAGTGTACGTAAAAGATTTTCAGTCATTTATTTTCGAAAGTGTGAATAGTGATTTTGAAAAAGACGGCAATGAGCCGAGAAGGTGTCTCTATTTTAATACAATTTATGTAATGCTGTAATTTCTTTTGAGTTTCAATGGACGGCAATGAGCCGATAATAATGTGAACATTTGTGTGCTGTTAATGTTTTTTAGATAACTTCATAATCTTTTTGGGTAAATTTAAAAGACAGCTATAAGCTGATTTTTTCTTGTGTTTCAGATAACTATGTGGTTTACTTTGAAACTTCGTTTATTTCTCACATGTTTTGTGTAATCACATGATGATATACTATTTGTAAAATGTTTACTTATTCTTCATATTATTGTGTTAGGAGCTGAAGATGTAACTTTATGTTGACAATGTTTGTGGTGTAGGGTGTTACTGTTTTGGAATTTATGACAGGCATCACATCATTTCCTTCTTCTCAGATTTTGGAATTTTAATAATGATATTAGGGCAGATTGGTTAAAGCAAGCTTCTTGTATACAGGTTGATTTTTTAAAGTAGGGACAGTGGATAGCTTGGCTCTTGAGAGATTACCTATTGGTTCACAGTTTTATCAAAATTTGGTTCTATTTTTTGATATATTTCCAAAATTGAGTGTTGTCTTCGAGAACACCCCAGTTTTTGGAAATCTCAGAAGGAAGGGGATGTGTAATATTTCTGGCTTATTCAGCCATCATATGAGGCTCCAGGAAGCTATTCCCAGGGCAGTGGTGATGCAAGAACCATAGAGATGACGCAATGTGGGATATGAGGTACCGGTAATATTCCCGTGAGAAAGACCGCCTGCATGATGCTGCTGCTCTGTGATTGGTTGCTGTGTTCGGCGGTAGGGTAGCAAAACGTTAAACTTTCGTTGCTATTATTAATTAAACCTGTCTTCCAAATTACTTCATTTTTTTAAATAAACATCTCTCAACAGCCAGCTATCAATCAGTCATTTCAAAATTATTAAAATCAAAGTATTACTAAAACAAAATACTGACGATATTACTGCCGATGCACTTCGGTGGCGTTCGGGTCACGCCTTGCTGGCTTGGCGCGCGTAAGTGTGTCGGGCAGACCGGCTTTCCAGTTCTGACCGTTGCAGTAGACAGACATGTTGTCTGTTATAGCAGTATTTGTTTCATGCAATTTTATTTACTACAGTTCCGACCGTCGCTAGGTACAGACATGTTGTCTGTAATAGTAGTATTTGATTCATGTAGTTTTATTCTCCAGTTCTGACGGTTCCAGTAGACAGACATGTTGTCTGTGGCAGGATGGTTCAAATGGCTCTGAGCACTATGCGACTTAACTTCTGAGGTCATCAGTCGCCTAGAACTTAGAACTAATTAAACCTAACTAACCTAAGGACATCACACACATCCATGCCCGAGGCAGGATTCGAAACTGCGACCGTTGCGGTCGCTCGGCTCCAGACTGTAGCGCCTAGAACCGCACGGCCACTTCGGCCGGCGTGGCAGGATGTATTTCATGTTATTTTAGCCAGATAAAATGACTGTGAAAGATATGTTCAATACGTTGTGATCAAGAATAATTTCTCGTGTCTATATCAATAAAAACGCGAGTGGCATCCAAAACGAGTAATAGTTTATTCGTAGCAGCAGTTCCTTGCGAAGTTAATTTCAGCCTCAAGAAAAAGAATCCACAACCTGCGTGCTGTTTTCTGCGCTGGGGACATCATCATCATGAAGACAGCAGGTTAGTGAAGTGTAAAAGAACTTATGTATTCCACACAGGACAGTGGAAACAACTAGGCACCTCACATGTACTGCATGCACAGTACAAATGTGCTCAGTGACACGTCATCTGCAGTATTGCAGAGGAGGTAAAGAAGGATGTAAGTATTAACACTATCTCACTTTTATTCCTTTTTCTTGCTGTACCATCACTGAATCTTCGATACACAGGCCAAACAGCCGTAGAACTAGACTGTGTCCATGCTTTACGAACTTTTTTTTAGAGCAATTCTCTCTTAATCGTCGAATCTTATTGTTCTATCTTGTGCAGAGCGACTTTGCATTTGCTCTCCTGTAAAACTGGGTATGCTTTTCTCAATAATAAGTGATCTGATCAGCTCGTTAAGTGTGTCAGATATTAGTATTATCCACTGCTAAGCTTTGGTGTAATTTTTCGCAGAATAAAACATAGGGGCTTGGAACTGTGTTGTGAAATGGCAGATGGGTTTTATTGTGGAAACATCCTGGCAGACTATAACTGTGTGCCAGAACCGAACATGAACGTAGAACCTTGCTTCCGTTTAGCATATACTTTCATCCGGGCAAGAAGCTTCAAAGTATATCATACTCCACTACCCAGTGAATGATTTATTCTGGTATTTTATTATTATTTATTTGTGTTACATTTCCCAACAAATACATACTCTTTGTTATCTAAATATTTCTTCACTGTGTAGACTACATTGTTCAGCAGGTACTTCTTAATGCGTTTCTAATTAATTTGATGTAGTAATCTCTCTAATCTTCGTAAGTAATTCATTGACTGTACGACATTATTAAAAGGTAGAAAATGATGTTTTTAAGTTGACTGTACGACATTATTGAAAGGTAGAAAACGATATTCTTAAGTTTCCTGTTTACTCTTTGCTGACAGACCTAAACTGAGTTTTAATTTTGCTCCACGGCGTTGGATAGACTTGCTTTTTACGATAATTGTCACCACTGGTTTTTAAGTGCATAACTGAGTGATAAATGTTCTCAGACGTAGTAGCTACAACTTCAATATTTCCTATAGATATTTACAATGAGCAAGAGTGCTGTTTTTGGTTATTACGTATTCTCCAGGCCCTTTCCTGCAGTTTATGTATTCATAATTTATGCCTTTGTTCTCAAGGGGAAAAAAAACACGATTCAACAGCTAAGCATTTAGTGCATATATGAATAGTATATAATTAGGATTGTGACCCTTCGCATTGATGATGGGACTGTGGAGGTATTGCATACTGATTGTATTCTGCTTGCTAGTATCTTTACCTGGTAACGCGGAAGAACGAAGTGGCTTGTTGAAGGTCGTTATGTGTATTCGCTGGCTGCGCGAGGCCAGGCACCTGTGATCAGCAGGCACGCTATCAGGCCGTACTGTGGAGCGTTCCAGGTTTGCTGAGGGACGGAAATGGCCGCCGTTAACGTGCCGTAGCGCCAGCCCAGCCAACGGCGCAGCAGATAAGGCAGCCCCGCCTCCCTGCCACTGATTCAGCACTCCGCGCAGTCTAGACGGTAGACGCTGCTATCGCAATGTGCTGGCGTTCTTCGCTAGTCATTCGCCTGAGAAACGTATATTTTGTTACTGCCATTATTACGACAGGGTCAGCTTTACAACTGTTCCAACTAACTCTGCTGAAGAGCCCTGTTTCTTGTGAAGAGTCTTCACGTAGTACAGTAACGTCACAAAAGTATTGTGATTTACATCTACATCATACTCCGCAAGCCTCATGATGGTGTGTGGTGTTGGGTCCTTTTTGCAGCACTGAGCCCTCCAATCCTGTTACACGAGCGAAAACCGCGTGGAAAGAATGATTGTCGGTAAGCCCCTGTATCTACTCTAAATTTCTCGAATTTTCTCCTCATGTTCATTACGCTAGACGCATGTAGGGGGAAGTAATACGTTCTCCGACTCTTCCCGGAAAGTACTCTCTCCGAACTTTGAATAGTAGAACCCTCCGTGATATCCACTGCCTCTCTTGTAACGTCTGCCAATCGAGTTGGTTGAGCATTTCCGTACGCTCTTCGTCGGATCGTTTCTAACTTCTCTATCAGTCCTATCTGGTAGGAATCCCACATGGATGAACAACACTGAAAAATGGGTGGAACAAGCGCCTTACAAGGAACTTCTTTCTTGGCTGAGTTACATTTCCTTAAGATTCACCGGCCGGAGTGGCCGTACGGTTCTAGGCGCTACAGTCTCGAACCGAGCGACCGCTACGGTCGCAGGTTCGAATCCTGCCTCTGGCATGGATGTGTGTGCTGTCCTTAGGTTAGTTAGGTATAATTATTTCTAAGTTCTAGGCGACTGATAACCTCAGCAGTTAAGTCACATAGTGCTCAGAGCCGTTTGAACCATTTGAACCTTAAGATTCCTCCTATGAATAGGAGTCTCGCATCTGCTTTTCTCACTATTTGCTTTACATGGTCATTAGGGTAGTTCCGGATAGTTAGTCGTAGATATTTTACGGCAGATACTCTTTCCAGCGGTTTGTCATTAACCCTGCTGTTCTGTTCGGGTCTATATGACCCGAAACGAATATGAACGTTATTTTACATTATGTAAATACCAATATATATTTATGAAACTTTGTGACTTTGTCTGAAAATGGATGAGCAGCATGTGTTTTAAAAGGTTTTAAAAAAGTTTAAGAAGTTTGGGCTTCAACTGTAATAGTTGCATATGTAATGTTCGGGTCATAATGACCCGACACAAATATGTTTAGTGTAACTCGTATTTATTTCTAAAATCTGGAAATGGCGAAAATTATTTTTGTTGTGTTGTGTGGGAATAGTGACTGCATCATTCCAACTTACTCTCAACAATCACCTAAAGCTCCATGCGTTCACAACAATGGGCTTGTTTGTTGCTTTCCCCAGGAAATAATAATTGGCAGTTCTCAATAATTGGAATGCTTTGTTTCTGCCCAGTTTGACTTGTGACACCATGGCGATGAGACCATTGAATGATCGTGAGTTGGAAGAAATAGTAAATGCCTCACCAGATGAAGGATCACTTTCTGAGTTTGAAGATCACATCAGCAATGCATCTGAAAGCGAGTGTTCCGATGACAGTTACGACAGTCCACAGCCCATACAAAATAGTGTAGAGACTTTTCTTTCTAAAAATGGGAATATAGAATGGCAGTTGCATCCACCAGCACAACATGGTCGCCTACCAGCTTCGAACATCATCAAGAGTACCCCAGGAGTTACCAGGTATGCAGTCAGCAGAATATCTGATGTAAAATGTTCATTTGAAGCAGTATTTCACACAGCGCTTCAAAATGAAATAATAGAGATGACAAATATTGAAGGGCAGCGAGTTTATGGTGAACAGTGGACAGATATTGATGGTTCTGTTTTCCATGCATACTTAGGACTCTTACTCCTAGCGGGTGTATATCGATCTCATGGGGAGTCTACAAAAAGTTTGTGGGATAAAGATACTGGGCGAAACATATTTCGAGCAACCATGTCTCATGAAACATT
The DNA here is from genome assembly GCF_023864345.2 of Schistocerca serialis cubense. NCBI lineage: Eukaryota > Metazoa > Arthropoda > Insecta > Orthoptera > Acrididae > Schistocerca > Schistocerca serialis. Next base: position 713,752,573 of record NC_064640.1, read on the forward strand.
CTGTAAGATATCACGTGTCCTGCGATTTGACAAGAAATCTACTAGAGAGGAAAGACGACGTACTGACAAACTTGCCGCAATTCGTAGTATTTGGGAGAAGTGGGTAGAGGTCCTTCCTAAACTGTATAATCCAGGAGAAAATGTTACTGTTGACGAGCAGTTAGTAGCATTTAGAGGTCGCTGTCCATTCAAGCAGTATATCCCAAGTAAACCGGCAAAATATGGGATCAAAATATGGACCATGTGTGACAGCAAAACTTCATACGTACTGAAAGCCCAAATTTATACAGGAAAGGTGAGTGGAGCGGCACCAGAAAGAAATCAGGGAATGAGGGTGGTATCTGATCTCACTTCTGAGTTACGTGGTCAGAATATCACGTGTGACAACTTTTTTACGTCGTACAATTTGGGGCAGCTGCTTCTGAAAAGGAAATTGACTATGTTGGGAACTATACGGAAAAATAAGCCGGAGCTTCCACACAAAATGACCAACAAGGAGGTACACAGCTCTTCATTTTACTTCACAAATGACACTACTGTGGTTAATTATATTCCTAAGAGACACAAGAATGTTGTACTTATGAGCACTCTCCACCATGATGCGGAAATCAGTGACAGGGCTGATAAGAAGCCAAAAATGATTTTGGACTATAATTCAACCAAAGGTGCTGTAGACACGCTTGATCAGTTATTAGGTACATATACATGCAAACGAAAAAGTAATAGGTGGCCAATGATAGTTTTCTACAATATTCTTGATGTTTCTGCTTATAATGCATACGTTTTGTGGATTTCGGTTGACCCTAATTGGAATGCAAGCAAATTGACTAGAAGGAGAATATTCTTGGAGGAACTTGGAAAGTCACTGATAAAAGAACATATTGCATCAAGAACGCATTTCCCAAGAACAGAAGATTCTTTGAGAATGGTCACAAGCATCCAAAACCCGAATGATGTGGGTGGTGTGTCAGAATCGGTAACAACAAGAAAATCTACAAAACGTGCACGCTGTAAGTTCTGTCCATCAAGTAATGACAATAAAACAAACATGGTGTGTGGAAAATGTAGTAAACATATTTGCAAGAAACATGTAACCTACTTGTGTCCACAGTGCAAGCAGTAAGAAAAGAACTGTAGTATTTTATAAGATGATTGTATTGAAAATTCTGTTGTTTCAAATTTATGTGAATACTTGTGCCTAAACTACAATCAGTAAGAAGAGAGGATTCTAAAGTTGTAGTGCTTTCTATGTTGGAATGTAATAAAAAAACTGTAGTGTGTTCTGTACTGTAGTGTGCTCTAAGATGAATATCTGTAATGACAACTGTCTGTTGTTAGAAAATGTCAATACTTACGTCTAAACTGTCAACAATAAGAATAGAAGTATGGAAAAACTGTAGTGCTTTCTAAGTTGAATGCCTGTAATGGAAACTGTCTGTTGTTTCAAATTTATGTGCATATTTAAATGAAAAATATCCCTCAATAAAGTTGTATGCATTGTTATTATTATTATTATTACCATTATTATTATTATTATTATTATTATTATTATTACTAACAAGGTACTGGAATAGAACAACAATGTCGATAGCTAAAACTGTACCAAAATTTATGTTTCTAAAGCATTTTGATATGTCGGGTCATATTGACCCGAACAGTATATATGTCAAGTAAAAGTGAACAGAACAGCAGGGTTAATAGTGAGCTATACAGTAGAGGCTTCCTTTTCCTATGTATGCGCAATATGTTACATTTATTTACGTTAATGGTCAACTGCCAGAGCCTGCACCATTCATCAGTTCTCTGGAGGTCATTCTACAAATTGTTACTATCTTCTGGCGTTGCTACTTTGTTACAGACAACCTCATCATCTGCGAACAGCCTTAGAGAGCATCCGTCCCTTTCTACTAGATCATTTATATATATTATAAACAGTAATGGTCCTACCACATTTCCTTAGGTACACCGGAAATAACCTTTACATATATCGATTTTGTTCCGTTAAGAGCGACGTATTGAGTTCTGTCTGCAAGTGAGTCTTGAATCCAGTTGAAAATCTGCTCCGATACTCAATAAGATCGTATCTTTTCACTAAACGGCAGTGCGGGACGGTGTCAAATGGCTTCCTGAATTCAGGGAACACGGTATCAACCGGCTCTGTGGATCTCAAGGAGGCCCAGAGCGAGCTGAAATTCGCAGGATCTCTGTCTGCGGAATCCATGTTGATTTTTATGGAAGAGGTATTCCTTCTCCAAGAGCCGACCGCGGTGGTCTAGCGGTTCTAGGCGCTCAGTCCGGAACCGCACGATTGCTACGGTCACAGGTTCGAATCCTGCCTCGGGCATGGATGTGTGTGATGTCCTTAAGTTAGTTAGGTTTAAGTAGTTCTGAGTTCTAGGGGACTGATGACCACACATGTTAAGTCCCATAGTGCACAGAGCTATTTGAACCTTCTCTAAGAACGTCATAATTATTGAGCATAAAACTAATTCCACAACAGATTAACGTCAAGGATATGTGCCTATACAATAGTGTGCATCTGTCCTACGACCCTTCTTAAAAACGGGAGTGATCTGCGCTTTCTTCCAGTCGGTTCCAGGTACTAATCGTTGCTCAAGCGATCTACGATTAGTTACTGCTAGAAGGGGAACAAGTTATTTCGCATAAACTTTGTAGAATCTTACAGGTGTCTCATCTGATCATGACGCCTTTCCGCTACTAAACGAGTGTAGTTGTTTTTCTATTCCGCGATCGGTTATCTCAATATCTGCCGTTTTGACGTTCGTACGACGATTGAAAGGAGGGACCATGTTACGATCTTCCGTGGTGAAACAGTTGTGGAAGACGGAATTCAGTATTTCGGCCTTCTCTCTGTCATCTTGTGTTTCTGCGATAGTATGGTCACTGAGTGAATGAGTAGATGATTTTGACCCGTTCACTGATTTTACATACGACCAAAATCTCTTAGGGTTTTACTCAGATGAGTTGACAAAGTTTTACTTAAAGTCATTGAACGCTTGACTCTATGCTGTCCTTGCGCTCATTTTCGCTACCTTCAGCTTTTGTTTGTCAGCTAGGTTTTTACTTCTCTTGAATCTGAAGTAAAGTTCTCTTTGTTTATGTAGCAGTTTTCTAATACGGCTATTATAACATGGTCTTTCCCATCCCTCAAGACCTTGTATTGTATTGTATGGCATTGAACTGGGGACCTAGAAACGACGGAGAGGCTTCGTCCCCACCGTAGCCCACAGTGATACATAACCCCGCAACAGCAATCCACTCACACCACCGCCGCTCCAAACCAAACCTAGGGTTATTGTGCGGTTCGGCCTCCAGTTGACTCCCTCCCGGGAACGTCTCACACCAGACGAGTGTAACCCGATGTTGCGTGGTAGAGTAATTAGGGTGTACGCGCACGTGGAGAAAGTGTTTGCGCAGGAATTGCCGACGTATTGTAACTGAGGCGGAATAAGGGGAACCAGCCCGCATTCGACGAGCCAGATGGAAAACCGCCTTAAAAACCATCCACAGACTAACCAGCATACGAAACCTCGACACTAATCTGCCGGGCGGATTCGTGCCGGGGACTGGCACGCCTTCCCGCCCGGAAAGCAGTGCGTTAGACCGCTTGGCTAACCGGGCGGGCCCTCAAGACCTCACTCGGAACATATTTATCTAGGGAATATGGAACGATTCCTTTGAATTTTTTCCATTGATTTCCCACATTTTCGTCCTCATCACCGAATATTTGATGCTCACTGCTCAGATACTATGAAATTTGTATCCTGTCACTTTTGATAAGTAAAAATATGTTCCTACCTTTCCTAACATGCTATGTCAGACCCGGTGTCGCAGATGCTATCACAGCCTTATGATCACTGATACCTTCATCTACGTTAACTGCTGCGATTAGGTCATATCTGTTTGTTGCCAGGAGGTCTAAGACGCTACCCTCATGTGTTTGTTCTCTATCTGCTCGAAGTAATTTTCGGACAAGACATCCAGAACAATGTCACATGGTTCCCTGTCTCTGCCACCAGTTTTGAAAGCATGACACTTACAATATATACCTGGCAAGTTGAAGTCATTCCCTGTTACAACGGCATGATCAGGAAAATTACTAACGATATCCTGCAAGTTATGTCTGAAGTGCTCTACCACTGGAGCTCCTGACCAAAGCGGTGTAGAAAAGCATCCGATTACTATTTTTGACCGATCTTTATTAACTTCAACCAGATTAATTAACAATCGAAATCTGTGATAAACTTACTACATTTTATCGAACTCTTTATTGCAATAAATACGCCGCCACCATTGGCGACTAACCTGCCCTTATGATAAATATTCCAATCTGAACTTAGGGTTTCTTCGTCATTAACGTCCGGTTTCAACCAAATTTCTGTTCCTAATACTGTTTGTGCGTTATAACCTTCGGTAAGCGAAACTAATTCTGGGACCTTTCCTTAGATGCTCCTGCAGTTTGCTAAAATCATTAACCTTTTCTAACTCTGATCTACGACGACGAAAGTTCTCTGAGGACACTGTGGCTCATTTATCAGGCAAATCATCTTTGATCCGAAGGGAGGATTTCTCTAACCTAAAAAAATGCCCCATGTGTCGCCACATATACTCCGCTACCCTAGTAGTGTCTTCCTGCGTGTGGTGCATGCCTGATCTATTAAGAGGAACCCTGGAACTCTGTACCTGATAGCGGTGGTCGAGAAATTCACATCCGGCAACGTCCTAGAGTCGTCTGAGCGTCTGGTTTAGACCTTCCACTCTACTCCAAACCAGAGGACCGCGATCAACGCTGGGAACGACAGGAACCCTGGAATAGACAGTTCAGCCTGCACCCCGCGTGCGATGATATTTGCCTTCACCAAATCAGGATGCCCTCAGAAGCCAAGCAGTAGGGGTCATTAGCGGCCCTCACACAGACGCTCCTAACCGCGCGATTTAGGATGCGCCACGCAGTTCCGCACGCAAGAGCGCCCGTGTGATTGCAGGTATAATAATAAAGGATGGGGCCCCTCCACGCCCACACCAACGTGGTGACCAACGTAAAAGTTCTACTGTCACCTCCGTAAACATGTTAGTTTTTGAATCAGGCGTCACAGGATGCAGGCTGTGATGTTGTCCATGCGTCTGGGTAGGATTACTCATTAACATGGTCCATCAGGAGATAGAAGTGGTCGAAAACGATTGAAGGGTAGCGGTTGTAAGGGCAGAGGAAAAAAAGTGCCAAGGCCAGCGCCAAGGGAAAAAAACCTCTGCGACAGTAGGACGGGCAGTAAGGGCAGTAGCGGCTTGCTAGCTGCGACAGAGCATGCAAGGTGAGGGGTGGTTAGCGTGAGGTATCGTGCGACGTTACCTATGTACTGCGTGGTCGTTAGCTGGGCCAGTCCGGTGCTGCGGCTGGGCTCGCTTGTAGTCTCCTGGGCCGGCCGCAGTTGCTTCCTCCCTGTAACATAAAAGTTCGGCGCGGCAACGCATGCGCTGCTGTTAGGTCCTCTGCTGCGCCTTGTCAGGCGCTTCATCAGGCTGGCGCAGAACGACGGCGAACGGCTACCATACAGCGTCCTCCTCTACTGCACGGCGCAGCCCTTCTGCATTGCAGCTGTGAGCTGCTCCGCTTGTCCAGTGATCTGCGCCGCTTCAGCGTCGGAGAGATGCACGCCGTTCGCTCGCGCTTGCGCGATGACGGCTGCCTTTCTGTCTTCTCGGTCCCTTGGGGGGGGCACTCCCGCAGCGGGCGGCGTCGCCACCGGCTCCTCTGGGGCGGCGGTTGTCTTCTTTGCGCCTCTCACCTGCGGTGCTGCTGGAACAAAAGCTGGGATAGGCGCGCGAACGTCCTTCTGCGAGGTCGCAGGAGTGTTCGCAGGTACGACTGCACTGAGGCCTTGGGCGAAGACTGCTCGCAGTTGCCTCAAGGCCTCTTCCTTCTCTGCGGCCACGGCGGCTGCGAAGGCAGCCCTCTCCGCCGCCATGACGGCTTTGAGGGCTGCTGTGGCCTCCTCCACGGCGGTGCCGAGTTCGAGGTCACATCTCTTCACGGGAGGGCGAGCTGCGTCCTGGCTGCCCGTTTCCGAGCGGCCGTCCCCGCCCCTGGCAGGTGGATCTGCTGCTGCACCGTCCCTCAGCTGCACCGGACTGTTCTGCGCCCTACGCCGTTTCCGACGTCGTCTTCTCTTCTGCTGCTGCGTCGGTGCGGCCGCGGCCGCTTCGCCGCCCCTGGCACGGTTGCGGCTTGAGAAAGCCGCACAACCACGCCAACTGGCGACGTGCGGGCCGCCACACCGGGCACAAGTCGGCAGAGCGTTGCTGCCGCGGTCGCAGGCGCGGCTGTCGTGCTCACCTGAGCACTTGACGTTGCGGCAATACTTCGCAACATGGTCCGCGCCCTGGCACCTGAAGCACTGGGGCTGAGGGTCCATGGCGGTTGGGAGAGCCTCCGTCGTGACCGGGAAGCCCAGCAACTTCCGCAAGTCGAAGATGTCGCTCCCGCCGTCGACCTCTTCCTGTTGGTCCGGTTGTGCAACGTTGCCGCTGCATTACCAAACCCGGCTCGCAGCAGCCCTTCCCGGACCGCTGCCTCATCACAGCACCAAGGTAACCCCCTGAGAAGTGCCATCTCAAGCGCCGGCCACTGCGACCTTGATCGCCCTGTGGTCGGCCACGTTTGCGGCTCGAACGCAGATCAGCGAGTCTGTATCGACAGACTCGTAGACCACCTCGTTCCGAGCGCAATTCGTCATGGTGTCGAACAGCGCTGTCCACCCGCCTTTGCACTTGACGTACAAAGGGGGGACAGGCCGCGACTCGTCTTCTCGGGAGTTCCTTGCACGGTAGGCAGACTCGGTGAGTTGCACAACCGAAGGACCCTTCGTAGCGGCAGGTTTCCTCTGGGCACCCTTCTTTCCCATGCTGCGAGGCGCGGAACACAACAATTTGCACGCGTTGTAAAAACAACGTACGACAATTTGCTCTCCGCGGCGCCCACAGCACAGAAAACCTCTTCACGAGCTCTCAACGGCCGAGTAAGCGAAGCGCGCAACGGCAGCGATGCGCTCGCCTCGCCAGCTCAGGCCGCTCTCGCGCGTGATTGCAGGTAAATTCAAGACGCAGGTGCGCGGTCAAGCCGGCGGTTAGATGCGCCCCGCTCTTGCCCGCCAGCGCATTCAAACTTACACGCCTGGCGTGTGGCGTTCTCACGTGTGCTGCTTCTGCTCCACTGCGTTGCCTACAGCGACGTGAATTATTGTGCGCTCTCCCGCTGGTTGTTGTCAGTAACCGACAGTACACGACGCGTTGCTGGACGAAGGACGTTTTGACGGAATTTATAAACATCTACAAAGAGCAACAGTGCTTGTGGAAAGTGAGATCAAAACACTACATAAGTAAGAATTTAAAGAACGAAGTTAATGATAAATTGGTTGCATTTTGCAAACCAGTTTTTCCTGAAGCGAACCGCGACTTTGTTGCAAGAAAAATACAAAGCTTTAGGGAGCTCATTTAGAAAGGAGCTGAAGAAAGTTTGTGACAGTAAGCGTAGTGGCAGTTCTCTGGATGACATTTATGTACCAACTTTGTGGTACTACGACTTGCTTTTATTTACTGTAGATCAAGAGGTGCCAAGTGCGAGTTGTTCGAACATGGATATTTCTGTAGGTGTGCAGAGCGGTATCTCTAACTGATGACAATGGAATTGACAATGAAGCCAGTGATGAGGTCAACGAGGTTACGATTGATGGTGGAAGTCAACACAATGAACGACAACTTGAAAATGTGAGTTAACGGTTGTGTATTTATATTGTTAAGAGTACAGTTACTTGAATGTACTTTATAGCAATAGAACTTGCAGAAAAATGTTAGAACAATGTTATATCTTTTACTATACAGTTCCCATGTTATGAAACATGTTACACTCTTCCAGCACGTAACATGTCTTCCTGCCAGGGCACACCTCCCTCTGAGACAAAATATTTCTTACATGTTTCTCGATTGTCTTTTGCTCATATAGATGGATTTCTTGACACCGCAGACTGTAAACCAGGTAATTCCACTGCTCCCTTTCGCCAGTCACCCTCGTGTAATGTACAGTCGTGGACAAAACGAGCGAGACCCTTCGTCTTTTCGTTATGCTGATCCGCACGGCTTTAAAGTCTGCTACACAGCATAACAGGCAAGGCGACGAAATGCTACCAACATAATATGCACAGGCGTGAAACTGACAAACTATCTAAACTTTTTTAGACTGTTTTCAATAATTTGTAAGACTATATTAATGCTGATTTGTGTGTTATATACAACACGTAAATATAAGACAGAACTGAAAGAAGAAACGCTAATTGGTATGAACTGGACCAATAAAAATGAATTTCAACTTATCGAGATAACATAACTGTTTCAGTAAGACAAAGAACCCCAGACCTTTACGAATTAGCAAAATATTATCCGCATTCGGCAGCGAAACGGTCTGTGCCAACGTTCAGACCAGTCATACTGGATTACCGTTGCTGACCTACCATGAAAGTGTGCAAATTTAGCAATGCGTGAAGATTCATAACGAAATTCACTTAAAAATCATTCAGTACCACACTTAAGTCAATTCCATTATTGACAGAAGCGGAAAAAGTAGGCAGTAACATGTATGAAATTCTACAAGAGTGTCATATTGACATCCACAGGGCGCCAGTACAGAATAAAGATAGCGATAATACGTATTGGGGGCGCGAGAATTTCTTAAAATTGCTTTACTGATGTTCTACCTGCCTCCATCGAGATTAGAACCGAAAACAAACCAGACCTTCCTTTCACTACGCTAGCAGACAACCCAGGCAAACAGCCCTCTATTATTACCCCAGACATGAACAAGCCGGCAATTTCGCAATGAAAACCTGCAGTTTCTGTTGCATAGAGCTTTCTGGACTCAATAACATGAATCTTCGTCCTTTGTGTCACCGCTTATGTGACAATCATTCGGGATGTTTATCGAAATAACAAAATACTGTTATTAGAGAAAAAATTTTTGTAGGGTAATTCTGCACCACCCCAGGAAATAAACGGCTACATAGCTGCCAAACGTATTCTGCACTGTTTCGAATTCTCTACTAGACTCGCCACAGCCAGAAAACGTCCATTAGCCGAAGTGTTTCTTAAGCTAGCTAGCAATGGGAATGTTCGCACTTCTAAAACGCGGTGGCATTAATACTGGGATGTGAATTACCACGTGTATAGGCAAATGGATTCTATTTGCATTCCTGTAAACGTGATTTCGATCGGAAGCGTAGCTATGATTAATATGCTGATGTATCGACTGCAACTAGAACATTTCGAATAAAGAGTAGCGGGTGTTATTTATGCGGTCCTCATCTTCAGTAGCTGTCGTAGCTGTTTTCGTTGTTAGGATTTCGTCACCTAGACCGGTAAAAAAGGAACCCTACTAGTCTCACTTTCTTGACCGTCTATCGGTCTACCCAACCCTTAAAACCCGTTTACCTCCAGAACGGGTGGACATAATAAGCGGAAATGTATCGCACTTCTTGCGGTAACCGGCCCCTTGGTGGTGTAAAAAAGTGAGCTTCTATGTCAACGCAATCTAAAGATATGACCGTTTATGTAAAGAAAATTTACGCGAAAGGTCAAAAAATGGCTTCAAGAACTATGCGACCTAACTGCTTAGGTCATCAGCCCCTAGACCTAGAACTACTTAAACCTAGCTAGCCTAAGGGCATCACAGACATCTATGCTCGAGGTAGGATTCCAACCTGCGACTGAAGCAGCCGTGCGGTTCGTGACTGAAGCGCCTGGAACCGCTCGGCCACCGCACCCGGGGAAACCCTATTCACCTCATGTATAATGATAATATATACTGTCTAGTGAGGATAAACTGTATTCGCCAGCAACTCAGATCGTTTGATCACGGAACTTTTACGAAGCTACATTCAAACTTTGTTTGAAGTCGTCTGCAATATCCATTTATAAACACCCTAGGAACGTCGTATGCGATATCCACTTCTGAAGACGCTGGCAGATACTGCAGTGCTATAACAAGTAGGTGGGAATTTATTTTTATTGGTCCATGTATGACACTTTATTTCAATATCAATTTAACGCCCCTAGGTGTTCGTATATGGCTGAAACTAATGAACAAAAAGTAAATAAACAGCAAACTACTTCTATGTTCAAATCAAATGAAAATCACATGTCGTAATTATAATATAATTTCGTTTTTAGATCTACATGACTACATGAACAGGATTTCTTTGCAATCCGGACTCACGTGCCTGGCAGAAGGTTCGGATTATTTCTCTACCGTCCCACTCATTAACAGCGTGCGGGAAAAAGGACCACTTAAATCTTTTCTTGCGAGCCTTGAATTACATTATTACTATGGTTTCATCCTGTGTAAGTTCCCGAGGATATATCCTGATCTTGCTGAAACTTCGCTCAGTGAAAGAGGGGACAAAATAAGTGAACACGTGTCTCGGCTTACCTGCTTACACTCTACCGCTTCTGAGAAAACGACGGTCAAAGTTTTCAACGTGCTGTTGCTATAGTGTAGATACCTCTTAGCGGGTAAGCATTCAACTGAAGCGGTGGCTCTGCGGCTACCATAGCGACTTCGGAACTTTGCGCTGCGGTTTCGAAACCCGGTTTTTCCTTTTTTCCCCCCTCACTCTCTGAATTATCTACGAATGTTTATTCCAATTTATGTTGAAACCTTGTTGTCGTTGGCCGGCCGGTGTGGCCGTGCGGTTCTAAGCGCGTCAGTTTGGAACCGCGTGACCGCTACGGTCGCAGGTTCGAATCCTGCCTCGGGCATGGATGTGTGTGATGTCCTTAGGTTCGTTAGGTTTAAGTAGTTCTAAGTTCTAGGGGACTGATGACCTCAGTAGTTAAGTCCCATAGTGCTCAGAGCCATTTGAACCATTTTTGTTGTCGTTATTCGTAAGTTAATTTACTGTGTAAAGAAATAAGTTAAAAAGGGAACACATAGTGCGTAGTGGGGAAATCACTCTGTTGTAGAAATAATTCAGAAGCCAAGATCGCTTAAATACTGTTTACTGGATAACCGGTATCAACAAACTAAAGGTGCCATCATCGGAACTGAATGTAGATTAACATTTATAAACAATTTGGATATAACGATACATGAGGAAGACCAGATGATTTTAGATCAGCTTGTCTCATTCGTGTATTACTTTTTTAATTCATTAATTACACATAAAGTTAATTGGCGAATAATGACAACATTATTTCAACATAAATTAGAAAAAAACATTCGTAGATAATTCTGATAGAGAGGCAGGAAAAAAAAATAAAAACACCCAATATGTTCTCGAACACGGGAATCAAAGTTAAATAGGAACGACGGTAGCCACTGAGCCACTGCTTCAATTGCGTTCTCGGCTGCAGAAGGTATCTACACTAGGGCAGCAGCGCGTTGATAACTTTGACCGTCGTTTTCTCGGAAACGGTCGAGTGTCTGCACATAAGCCGAAACACATGTTCGCTTATTTTTTCCTCTCCTTCACTGAGCAAAGTTTCCGGACAATCAGCCTATGACACTTGGCGAGTTCCCCTCGTTAGTCGAGTCGCTTCTTACGCCCGGCGAGAATTATGTATGCCTCAGAGTAAACTGCGCCACTTGGAAACACGGCGAGCAGGGATAAACATGTTTTCCTTCTTATAGGGCAACCTTCTACAGATAAAATTCACGAAGTGTTCTTCAGGTTGCCTCAGATATTTCAGAAATGTTTCTTGCGTTAGGCCTGCCCCATATGCAAAACGTAAAAATTTCATTTCATGTAATTTATCAGTATAAGACATGACAAGAGTGGACCAGTCCCTTATGAGAAAAATTACAGATTCTAAGTTGCTCCACTATGTAATGACACGGGTTCGGGCTTGCGATCTCTCGTTTATGCCATCGATTTCCGTGTTACACATACTTGGCACTTGGCCACTGCGTTGTGGCTGCCATCGTGGAGGAGGCAGTCTGTTTCCTGCCAGCGCTGTTTCCGCAGCCGATATTAACCGCGACGAATCATTCAGTCAACGCTAAACGGTCCATCTGGCTGAGGCAGACAAGGGCGCTATAATAGCACTCCATGCAGAGGGATCTTCAAATGCCGACATAGCAAGAACTATGGGTCTTCACAAGTCGACGGTAGACGGGTGGATCGGACGAAAGGAAGAGAGTGATAACCTGAATGGTACGCCGCGAAACAACAGCAGCTCAGGATCAGCAGATACGCCGTTTCAGTGAGAACCATCCATTTGTCAACGCACGACAAATTCAGCAAATTCATGACGCTTGGAATGAGTTACTTGAATCTCCTAGTTATGTGGCTCGAGTTGTGGGCTCAATGCCCAACAGACTTCCAGGTGTTGTGGAAGCCAAAGGAGGCTATACGCGATACTAAGCAGCATCAGCAGAGGTGTTTTTTTTTTTTCAGCCCTTCACCAATCAGCTGCAAAAGCTGTTTCAAGTTTTATTTTATTTTATTTTTTTTTTTTTTTACGGATGTATATTTTATATAATATCAAGGAAACGCAGTAAGTGGAATGTGGACAAAGAAATTAATTCACAGCAAGATATGTAATATTTAATTTGATAAGAGAAGAAATACTCACCTTATATATTCATGCAGTCTCTATAAAATACATAAGACACGTGTATATGCAAGGAGGGTACAAAACAATGCAGCACAAATGAAAAATATTGAGAAGTTCGCCGATGAAGGCGTAATTGGAGAACAAAGGTAGGGCTAGAAGGAGAGGTAAGGAGGCCCGAAAAAGGAGAAAAAAATCAAATACCCAATAGACTTTGAGTCGTTGTCGCAGCAAAGGGCGGTTGGTATATGCGATTCGGAGCAACAGTAGAAGAATAGTTTTATTTACTGATGTTTGGGGCTTCATTTTGTGACGGCTAAACAGTGCTGCATAATGAAACACGGTATTTGTCCACATGTGGCTAAACATCAGAGGTGTAAAAAATTTTGAGAGGTGCCAAAGTTCTCTGGAAGAGTAACGTGTTTTAGACAAGAAGATGATTTTTAGTTCATTTCATTTTAACCATTCACACTATGCTTCGACATTCTAAGCTTTGATTTCATTTTATTATTATCTATCTTTTCTTCAGTGAAAGTCAACGTTAGTAAGTTCCAAAATATGAAGAATAACTGGTTCAAATGGCTCTGAGCACTATGGGACTTAACATCTATGGTCATCAGTCCCCTCGAACTTAGAACTACTTAAACCTAACTAACCTAAGGACATCACACAACACCCAGTCATCACGAGGCAGAGGAAATCCCTGACCCCGCCGGGAATCGAACCCGGGAACCCGGGCGTGGGAAGCGAGAACGCTACCGCACGACCACGAGCTGCGGACGAAGAATAACTGGAAGTTTTTAATTTGTGGAATAACGTACTCGTATTTAACAGATAATATTTTCAACAAATCTGTAGTTATAGGACATATTAAGAAGCAAGTCGAAAATGGCATTGTGAAAAGATCAGGTTCGTCTCTAAAGGGTAACGTTGGTAAAATAGCAAATACGAAACTATGGGTAACAACTATTGTTTGTGGTGAGGAGCCGTAATCGATATGCCACTATTCTGTAATTGTATTTCTGAAGTTTATCGTCAATCCTAGGACTGACACCGATACTCTGTTTTACGTAAAGAATATAACCTTCAAAATTTATTTAGCAGTGCAGAATATTAAATCACAGTTTATAGATCAGGAACCTAATCCAACTGCCTTTAATTTTATTCTCACGGATGGCATTGAGACATTAAATATCAAGAGAAATAACAAAACTCTCAGAATCAATATAGAGAATTCATGTGTCCAGGGTATTCAAAAGTTTGCTATAATAGCGAATAATTGCTTTTACAGACTCCTTCATGCCAACATTTTCTGTCAGACAATGTTTGAAACTAGGACTAACAAGGTAAACAATTTTACCACAAATTGTCAAATTGGAAGTCGGAGAGCCAGTTACATAAATTACGTTGACAACAAACGTTATTCAAGTAAACTGATCACAGGAGGCATCCAACGCATTTATTGTGAGTTACATGCACAGTATGTAAACTGACAACGCCACCAACACACAATATCACTAACAAGGGAACATCCCCATCGCACCGCCCTCAGATTTAGTTATAAGTTGGCACAGTGGATAGGCCTTGAAAACTGAACACAGATCAATTGAGGAAACAGGAAGAAGTTGTGTGGAACTATGAAAAAAATAAGCCAAATATACAAACAGAGTAGTCCATGCGCAAGATAAGCAACATCAAGGATAAGGTGAGCTCAGGAGCGCCGTGATCCCGTGGTTAGCGTAAGCAGCTGCGGAACGAGAGGTCCTTCCTTCAAATTTTCCCTCGAGTGTTTAATTTTTATTTTCAGACAATTATTATCTGTCCGTCCTTCCGTCCGATGCGAGGTAACTGCGCCGTAATATGATGACGCTACACCTAAGCAAACATCGAAACACATGACGTTAGTCGACTACAGCGCACGGAAGAGAGAATATTCCTGCTAACGAGGCTCCCTGGCTAGCAGTTGACTGTTCGCTACTTTGGACGAGAGTGCATTAAATACGTGAGATGCATTGCGTGGGCAATATGAATCCAGCAAATATAGCTCGCAACTTCAATAACAATGTCAATGAATATTTTCCGAACTGTAAGGCATCGGAAAATTCCTTAAGGGATGGAACGATTGTCGAATATTTGTATGATTATTTCCTACATTTGTTGATAAACAGTACGTATGGTGATGATTGTCTGAAAATAAAAAATCAAACTACTCACTCGAGGGAAGACTTGAACCAAGGACCTCTCGTTCGGCAGCTGTTCACTCTAACCACGCGACAACGGCGCTCCCGAGCTCAAACAATCCTTGATGTTACTTATCATGCGCATGGACTACTCAGTTTGTTTAGTTTGATTATTTTTTTCATAGGTCCACACAACTTCTTCCTGTTTTCTCGATTGATATGTGTTCAGTTTTTCAAGGCCTATCCACTGTGCCAAGTTACAACTAAATCTGAGGAGGATGCGATGGGGAGGTTCCCTTGTTAGCTATGAAACAACTGTAGCAAAACGGAGCATCCTCGTTATCCATGTGATGGATAAGACGACTAATTCGCAACATAAATGTCAATGTAAGCATCAATTTCTGTTGGAACATGCTTCCTGGATCAAATAACGTACATTTCCTACGTCTTCAATGCGAATCATGTAGCAAATGTAATTTAAAGGACATAAAAATATCGAGTGAATTTACTAACATAATTATGAACCACTTGAATTTGCATTCAACAGGCAAAGTTCGTAAGTCTGGTGTAGGAGTACTGCATGCTCTAATTCGAAACAACAAAAATCAACGGAGTGACTATTATTGAACGTCATCAGGTCACTCATCGAGCATTCCTATGCAGTACTGTTACTGGTGACGTGTTATGATGCCTTTATCGTTAACTTCCTAAGAAGAAATGAAAGGCTGAGGCCCACCAAAAGACGTAAACTCGAGGAAAGAGTAGTGTGAACATAATATCTTACATCTGATAAATCCAAAACGGTGTTTTGGGCTACGAATTCTGCCCCCAGGGTGTGTGCAACACAGCTGGAATTTGTTGACAACAACTGAGACACCTTTCGGTCGCAGTGTAAGAAAATCGAGAAACAAAACTACATCACCTGTGCTACTGCATGATAACGCACTATGTTGATTTGAGAAACAAAACTATCCAGGAGATTGATAGGAAAGTCGTCTCTCAGGCACTTGTATTGATAGAGAAGTCCTCTCTCAAGAACTTGTCCCTCTCGTCATATATTTGTAAGATTTTACCTTTCTTACTCTTGATCGATCAACCGTCAAGGCAATTCATTTCTAGACGAAAATACTCTTAAAACTACTCTGGTTTAATGACATCGTTAGAACCAGTAGGTTTCTACAGGCGTAGAATTTGTAAACAACTTTAGCATTGTCATATCGTTTTAGATATCGTGAAAGAAAATTCTGCTGCTGATTAATTTCTCTTTGATAATTACTGTTGCGTTTAGTAAACTAATGGAAAATGCAATTAAAATATTCACTGTACTAATACAAATTAAATTCAGCTTACTACAGAAACATCACGACGGCAGTCTATCTTAATAAAGCATTAAGTTTCTGTGAGACGATTGAGCCTATTTTAACACGAATTAGTAGGATATTACCGACTTTTGACTTCGAAAAGATCTGTATTTATTTCATTTCCTGTACCATTCGTAATTATTATGAAAATGTGACATTTCATAGATAAAATTATGTATTCAAAACAACAACAAAAATGTCGGCAGAAAACAAAAGTGGCATTATGAATCTGGCAGTACCGTAAGGTTTTCACTCTCACACTAAGAGTTACTGAAAGTAGCAAGACGAATTTTGCTCGAGCGTTGTCTTACGATTCCTTTATTAAGTTTTTATCTGCCTGCTTGTAGCTGTGCTACAAAAGAATTAAAAATCTGGCTTTCAGCAAGTCTCGAAAGGAGAACGAAAGCAGCTTGCACCTGGTTACTAAGCATGTTACCAGGGAACTGGTTTTTTCCTAAAGTGGGAAGACATCCTTTTGTGGTTCAATTGGCAAATGTCAGTCAGACGTGTGCCGTTAGTCTAACCGTTTCGGTGTGTTGAATTTGTACCAATGATTTTTCTACAGGTTTTATCAGTCCCAAATAGAGAGATGAAGTCTCCCATTAGTATTATCACGT
The DNA here is from genome assembly GCF_023864345.2 of Schistocerca serialis cubense. Taxonomy (NCBI): domain Eukaryota; kingdom Metazoa; phylum Arthropoda; class Insecta; order Orthoptera; family Acrididae; genus Schistocerca; species Schistocerca serialis. The sequence goes on from NC_064640.1 coordinate 713,769,349, forward strand.
CATCTTGGTGAATTTTGCTCATCGTATTTTCGAGTGTGTTCCAGAATTTTCCGACATTTTCGGTGTATTACCTATTTTCGATGTTGGTGGGGACACGTGCGTTAATGAGTGTATATTTTTTACTTGGGCTCTGAATGACCATAGTCATAAGTCGCTTGTTGATGGGCCGGCCGCGGTGGCCGAGCGGTTCTTCAGACCGGAACCGCGCGACTGCTACGGTCGCAGGTTCGAATCCAGCCTCGGGCATGAATGTGTGGTATTTCCTTAGGTTAGTTAGGTATAAGTAGTTCTAAGTTCTAGGGGACTGATGACCTCCACTGTTAAGTCCCATAGTGCTCAGAGCCATTGGAACCTTTTGATTGTTGATGGGTGTGATTTCTTTAACAGAGTTGATAGATCTGTGTTCGAGAAATGCAGTGCCGAAGATTGGTACGCCTTTCGCTACCTTTTGTTGTATTTTGCTCTTGAAGATGCAATGGTTTCTCTAATGCAAGGTTTCATGGTCAGTTAGTCGTGGTTCTTGAAGAGCAAGGATGAGAATATTTTGTCGGTCGATTTCTTTTGTTAGATTATTTAGTTTTCGTGTTTGGATCAAGGTATCGATGTTTACTTTTAAATACATGTTTTCTGTTTGTAGGGAAATTTACCAGAGATCTTCGATATTCTCTGTCCTGCTAACCTGGACTCCCCAGAATCCGAAAATGCAACTGCCGCTTGTCGACAGCCGGTTTGTGTACCACCTGGGACAAAGTTGACTTTGCTTGCATAGTTCATGTTTGCTTGTGTTTCATTGGTTGTGCTTGGGTGATACCAGGACCGGACAGGACCAGAGGAAGTTGAAGCCTTTGAAAGCAAATATTTTCAGCCAAGTTCATTGAGCTAACAGACGGCGACCAGAGTAGTGGTGATTTTCCCTCAGACGTATGTGGATTTTGGGTTCAACGGATTGAGTAGCGGTTCAGGATTGTGTTAGTATTTGGTTCACCCCCAGTATTTAATTTCCTCGGTACCACCCATATGGGGGAGGGTTTCCCCTATCCGCCACACGCGATTATTATTATTATTATTGTCATTATGTCTCAGCAAATCCGATATGGTGTATCTCCCCATCACTGAAATGGATGTGTATTGTTCGATTCAGTATTTCCATCACATAAATGTGGGTTATAATTACGTTACATTGCTACTAGTAGACATATTTCTCACTTTTTCTTAGACTGTTGCTACCTGTTACTCCATCATAGGAATTTATGTACGGAGCATTGTTGCAATACAGACGTTCAAATTATCCGATTTCTGTAATTTCATTTCGATACCAGATCGTTCTAATCGGATTCAGCCAGGTAGTCTTAATGCGGATATCCGACTACGACTCTAATCCTATAATAGACTGTGAAAACCACATTCTTAATCGGACTGTTAAATATAGATCACTTATCTATGACAGGGCCTGATTTCTTAAACACTGTGGAAAATTATAATCCAATGTGCTTATTACAAATACGTTATTTCAATATAAATATGTGAACTAACGAGATAACAGTTTATTTACAGGAGCAGAACAAATGTTCAAATGTTCAAATGTGTGTGAAATCGTATGGGACTTAACTGCTAAGGTCATCAGTACCTAAGCTTACACACTACTTAACCTAAATTATCCTAAGGACAAACACACACACCCATGCCCGAGGGAGGACTCGAACCTCCGCCGGGATCAGCCACGCAGCCCTTGACTGCAACGCCCCTAACCTCTCGGCTAATCCCGCGCGGCTACTAAAAGTATACTCGTCCACAAAACCCATGTGGACAATTATCTGATAATCGGTCAAGCTTTGCTTTGTCGCAGCTCTTTAGGATACAAGTCCATTTACTTTCAGGCTCCTCCTTACACATACACACACACACACACACACACACACACACACAATCGCACACAGTCATTGATTCCAGTGAGGGTGACAACTACTGTGTGTTGAACAACAAATGCACCAGTCAGTTCCTCAGTTGGCGTCGAGTGGATGAGTTTTTTCAATTACCTTGCAATGCAAGAATTGTAAGGAGGAGCCTGAAAGTAAATGGACTTGTATCCTAAAGAGCTGCGACAAAGCAAAGCTTGACCGATTATCAGATAATTGTCCACATGGGTTTTGTGGACGAGTATACTTTTAGTAGCCGCGCGGGATTAGCCGAGAGGTTAGGGGCGTTGCAGTCAAGGGCTGCGTGGCTGATCCCGGCGGAGGTTCGAGTCCTCCCTCGGGCATGGGTGTGTGTGTTTGTCCTTAGGATAATTTAGGTTAAGTAGTGTGTAAGCTTAGGTACTGATGACCTTAGCAGTTAAGTCCCATACGATTTCACACACATTTGAACATTTGAACATTTGTTCTGCTCCTGTAAATAAACTGTTATCTCGTTAGTTCACATATTTATATTGAAATAACGTATTTGTAATAAGCACATTGGATTATAATTTTCCACAGTGTTTAAGAAATCAGGCCCTGTCATAGATAAGTGATCTATATTTAACAGTCCGATTAAGAATGTGGTTTTCACAGTCTATTATAGGATTAGAGTCGTAGTCGGATATCCGCATTAAGACTACCTGGCTGAATCCGATTAGAACGATCTGGTATCGAAATGAAATTACAGAAATCGGATAATTTGAACGTCTGTATTGCAACAATGCTCCGTACATAAATTCCTATGATGGAGTAACAGGTAGCAACAGTCTAAGAAAAAGTGAGAAATATGTCTACTAGTAGCAATGTAACGTAATTATAACCCACATTTATGTGATGGAAATACTGAATCGAACAATACACATCCATTTCAGTGATGGGGAGATACACCATATCGGATTTGCTGAGACATAATGACAATAATAATAATAATAATCGCGTGTGGCGGATAGGGGAAACCCTCCCCCATATGGGTGGTACCGAGGAAATTAAATACTGGGGGTGAACCAAATACTAACACAATCCTGAACCGCTACTCAATCCGTTGAACCCAAAATCCACATACGTCTGAGGGAAAATCACCACTACTCTGGTCGCCGTCTGTTAGCTCAATGAACTTGGCTGAAAATATTTGCTTTCAAAGGCTTCAACTTCCTCTGGTCCTGTCCGGTCCTGGTATCACCCAAGCACAACCAATGAAACACAAGCAAACATGAACTATGCAAGCAAAGTCAACTTTGTCCCAGGTGGTACACAAACCGGCTGTCGACAAGCGGCAGTTGCATTTTCGGATTCTGGGGAGTCCAGGTTAGCAGGACAGAGAATATCGAAGATCTCTGGTAAATTTCCCTACAAACAGAAAACATGTATTTAAAAGTAAACATCGATACCTTGATCCAAACACGAAAACTAAATAATCTAACAAAAGAAATCGACCGACAAAATATTCTCATCCTTGCTCTTCAAGAACCACGACTAACTGACCATGAAACCTTGCATTAGAGAAACCATTGCATCTTCAAGAGCAAAATACAACAAAAGGTAGCGAAAGGCGTACCAATCTTCGGCACTGCATTTCTCGAACACAGATCTATCAACTCTGTTAAAGAAATCACACCCATCAACAATCAAAAGGTTCCAATGGCTCTGAGCACTATGGGACTTAACAGTGGAGATCATCAGTCACCTAGAACTCAGAACTACTTATACTTAACCAACCTAAGGACATCCCACACATTCATGCCCGAGGCTGGATTCGAGCCTGCGACCGTAGCAGCCTCGCGGTTCCGGACTGCAGCGCCAGAACCGCACGGCCACCGCGGCCGGCCCGTCAACAAGCGACTTATGACTATGGTTATTCAGAGCCCAAGTAAAAAAAATACACTCATCAATGCACGTGTTCCGACCAACATCGAAAATAAGAAAAACACCGAAAATGTCGGAAAATTCTGGAACACACTCGAAAATTCGATGAGCAAAATTCAAAAGACGACATGAAAATAATAATGGGAGACTTCATCTCTCTATTTGGGACTGATAAAACCTGTAGAAAAATTATTGGTTCAAATTCAACACACCAGAACGGTTAGACTAACGGCACACGTCTGACTGACATTTGCCAATTGAACCACAAAAGGATGTCTTCCCACTTTAGGAAAAAATCAGTTCCCTGGTAACATGCCTAGTAACCAGGTGCAAGCTGCTTTCGTTCTCCTTTCGAGACTTGCTGAAAGCTAGATTTTTAATTCTTTTTTATCACAGCTACAAGCAGGCAGATAAAAACTTAATAAAGGAATCGTAAGACAACGCTCGAGCAAAATTCGTCTTGCTACTTTCAGTAACTCTTAGTGTGAGAGTGAAAACCTTACGGTACTGCCAGATTCATAATGCCACTTTTGTTTTCTGCCGACATTTTTGTTGTTGTTGTGAATACATAATTTTATCTATGAAATGTCACATTTTCATAATAATTACGAATGGTACAGGAAATGAAATAAATACAGATCTTTTCGAAGTCAAAAGTCGGTATTATCCTACTAATTCGTGTTAAAATAGGCTCAATCGTCTCACAGAAACTTAATGCTTTATTAAGATAGACTGCCGTCGTGATGTTTCTGTAGTAAGCTGAATTTAATTTGTATTAGTACAGTGAATATTTTAATTGCATTTTCCATTAGTTTACTAAACGCAACAGTAATTATCAAAGAGAAATTAATTAGCAGCAGAATTTTCTTTCACGATATCTAAAACGATATGACAATGCTAAAGTTGTTTACAAATTCTACGCCTGTAGAAACCTACTGGTTCTAACGATGTCATTAAACCAGAGTAGTTTTAAGAGTATTTTCGTCTAGAAATGAATTGCCTTGACGGTTGATCGATCAAGAGTAAGAAAGGTAAAATCTTACAAATATATGACGAGAGGGACAAGTTCTTGAGAGAGGACTTCTCTATCAATACAAGTGCCTGAGAGACGACTTTCCTATCAATCTCCTGGATAGTTTTGTTTCTCAAATCAACATAGTGCGTTATCATGCAGTAGCACAGGTGATGTAGTTTTGTTTCTCGATTTTCTTACACTGCGACCGAAAGGTGTCTCAGTTGTTGGCAACAAATTCCTGCTGTGTTGCACACACCCTGGGGGCAGAATTCGTAGCCCAAAACACCGTTTTGGATTTATCAGATGTAAGATATTATGTTCACACTACTCTTTCCTCGAGTTTACGTCTTTTGGTGGGCCTCAGCCTTTCATTTCTTCTTAGGAAGTTAACGATAAAGGCATCATAGCACGTCACCAGTAACAGTACTGCATAGGAATGCTCGATGAGTGACCTGATGACGTTCAATAATAGTCACTCCGTTGATATTTGTTGTTTCGAATTAGAGCATGCAGTACTCCTACACCAGACTTCTGAACTTTGCCTGTTGAATGCAAATGTCGCATGATGGTAAAATGGTAATCTATCACATATATCAGTAGTCGAGACTTCCTTAATGTGGAAAATCATTCATGCCAGAACGATCTTTGTTAAAACACGAATATCTTTTTCTGGCGTATTTTTCCCAAACCACTCGCTCCAAACACAGTTCAAATCTTTCTAGCTGCCTCCTCTGCATTCACCCCTCTGTTATACCAAAAGTAAACGTTGTGTTGCAGATGTTACACCTACTTCCACTTGCGACTCAGTTTTACAATGCTTAACTGTATTTCATGATTGTCAAGTATGCAGAATCCAGTGCTTAACTGCCAGTCGATAGCTAGAACTTCAATTCGAAAATGACAGTTGATACAAACACCGACAGCGTGGCGCCGCGTTCACATGGGCGGCCCCGGATATCAGGCGGCGGGTGGCGTCCGGCCGGTGGCCGGTAGCCGCTGCAGCGCGAGGAAACGCTCGAGCGTAGGCTGTTATGATCGCAACGCATCCACGAGCTGTCCTGCGGAGTTGTTTCTGGAATACTTGTTATTGCTGGTGGGTAGAATGTTTAGCGAATTATCTTCGATGCTCAATCAGACTCATAACTTTAGACCGAAGTGTGGTAAAAAAAAAAAAAAAACAAAAAAAAAAAAACCAAAACAGTTGGACGCGAACAGGCGACTATAAGTTTAGAATGCACGAAGATTACCACTTTTTTTCTGAAAAGTAGTAAGTGCACTCGTTGCGTCGAGTTGGGGACGCACATAACTAAAAACATGCTAATGGTGGGAGAAAAAGGCATAAAGAAAGAGAACAAAGTGCGGGGCTAAGGAAACCATGAAACAAAACTGAAGGGTGGAATCCATACCACCATTAACCAGTGCTACATCTTGCACCGCATGGGAAACGAAAACTGCGAAAACCTTTATCACGCCGGGGACAAAAAGAGGAAATGGAGCAAATACTGCTACATACTGTGAGGGTTCACGACGAAACTCTCCATCCGCTGTACCATCCAGGTATGACTTCTCGTAATGACCAAGGTAGATCCCACGTTGTACCGCGTAGTGTTCTATCATCGTCTTGTAATTTTAGTTTCTCTTACCCGCGATGTTCCAGCTACGTAGAGGGTCGTGGAACGCACTCCACAAATAATTGGAAAAATATTGTCGGTACTTTGGGTTACGAAGGATCTTGAAATGTCGTTCCTGCAAATATTTCCAAAAGTCTAAAGTACCCTTAGTGCCGTCTTGAAACAATTAATGCAGTGCATGTCCACGAAGCCACGTCATTGCATTAGTTTTAGTGCGTGGGTAATACGTCTTATCCAGGAATAAGATAGTCTTGGGGTCGATGTGATTCGGCGTTACTCGAAGGAAGTATGCTGACATTTGCCTCACTAAGTGTCACACTGCCGCCGACTCACCACAGCTAAAACGGTGTTCATCGTCGTCTTGAACGCCACGGCTTGTGCACGTGGGTGAGTCTACCACGTGGATCGCATGTAGCCTTGATCTGGTCACCTGCTTGCCGTTGAGAGTGATATACCACATCGCCTTGACGTCAGTGTCCAGTGTTACATGGTGAATTGTCCTCCACACTACTCGCCAGTTGACGTTCGGGTGCTTCCTCTCCACGACGTTATCGGGTCGTCCACGTTGCAGGACCCGATAAACCGTCCTTGCCATCGCCAGTTGGGTCGCTGGTAAGGCAAGTCGAACGTAACTGAGTTCGAGGTAAAAGACACAGATGTAGAAGAGCGAGGAGGGGACGTGGTGACTCGGCACAGGTGGCAACAGGGAGGGCGGTGCTAGTTCTTCTATTAACAAATTCGTCAGACTGTCCGGATGGCGGTGCCATAGTTTGACTAATGTGCTCACAAATAGGGCGACCGCTCTGTCACTAGACCATGGGCTCACACAATCCGCCAACATCTCGGAAGTAAACAACAATTCCTCCTAAGACTTCCGCATCTAACAGTGTTGCCAGATTGTGCAGATGGCCGGACTTCGAGTTGCCAGGGGCGGTCAGTTTTATTGGCCACGTTGAGTGAACGACTCGGACTTAGTCTCAGTGGCGGCCGGCCGGCGGTCAGTTTTTATGTCTAAGACTGTACAATTGGGATATTGCGTTTCCCATGAAATGGTGGCAGACGATGCTGTGGCGTCTTCGAAGCGCGAGCTTCGTCAGTGCAAGATATCTCAGCACATCTGAGCGAACGTTTTCTTCCTGCTGCTAGTCTAGTGGACAATGGCAATACTGTAGAACACTTTTGACAACTATGTGACCATCGATTTATGTTTGTGAGTGGTTCATAATTATGTTAGTAAATTCACTCGGTATTTTTATGTCCTCTAAATTACATTTGCTACATGATTCGCATTGAACACGTAGGAAATGTATGTTATTTGATCCAGGAAGCATGTTCCAACAGAAACTGATGCTTACATTGACATTTATGTTGCGAATTAGTCGTCTTATCCATCACATGGATAATGAGGATGCTCCGTTTTGCTACAGTTGTTTCATAGCTAACAAGGGAACCTCCCCATCGCATCCTCCTCAGATTTAGTTATAAGTTGGCACAGTGGATAGGCCTTGAAAAACTGAACACAGATCAATCGAGAAAACAGGAAGAAGTTGTGTGGAACTATGAAAAAAATAAGCAAAATATACAAACTGAGTAGTCCAAGATAAGCAACATCAAGGACAGTGTGCGCTCGGGAGTGCCCTGGTCGCGTGGTTAGAGTGATCAGCTGCCGAACGAGAGGTCCTTGGTTCAAGTCTTCCCTCGAGTGAGTAGTCTGATTTTTTATTTTCAGACAATCATCACCACACGTACTGTTTATCAACAAATGTAGGAAATAATCATACAAATGTTCGACAATCGTTCGATCCCTTAAGGAACTTTCCGATGCCTTACAGTTCGGAAAATATTCATTGACATTGTTATTGAAGTAACGAGCTATATTTGCTGGATTCATTTTGCCCACGCAATGCATCTCACGTATTTAATGCACTCTCGTCTAAAGTAGCGAACAGTCAACTGCCATCTAGGGAGCCTCGTTAGCAGGAATACTCTCTCTTCCGTGCGATGTAGTCGACTCGCGTCCTGTGTTTCGATGTTTGCTTAGGTGTAGCGTCATCATACTACGGCTCAGTTACCTCGCATCGGACGGACGGACGGACAGATAATAATTGTCTGAAAATAAAAAATTAAACTTTTCACTCCAGGGAAGATTTGAATGAAGGACGTCTCGTTCCGTAGCTGTTCACGCTAACCACGGGATCACGGCGCTCCTGAGCTCACCCTATCCTTGATGTTGCTTATCTTGCGCATGGACTACTCAGTTTGTATATTTTGCTTATTTTTTTCATAGTTCCACACGACTTCTTCCTGTTTTCTCGATTGATCTGTGTTCAGTTTTTCAAGGCCTATCCACTGTGCCAACTTATAACTAAATCTGAGGGAGGTGCGATGGGGATGTTCCCCTGTTAGTGGTATTGTGTGTTGGTGGCGTTGCCAGTTTACATAATGTGCCTGTAAGGTGAAAGTTATCAACGCGCTGCTGCCCTAGTGTAGATACCTTCTGCAGCCGAGAACGCAATTGAAGCGGTGGCTCAGTGGCTACCGTCGTTCCTATTTAACTTTGATTCCCGTGTTCGAGAACATATTGGGTGTTTTTATTTTTTTTCCTGCCTCTCTATCAGAATTATCTACGAATGTTTTTTTCTAATTTATGTTGAAATAATGTTGTCATTATTCGCCAATTAACTTTATGTGTAATTAATGAATTAAAAAAATAATAAACGAATGAGACAAGCTGATCTAAAATCATCTGGTCTGCCTCATGTATCGTTATATCCAAATGGTTTATAAATGTTAATCTACATTCAGTTCCGATGATGGCACCTTTAGTGTGTTGAAACCGGTTATCCAGTAGACAGTATTTAAGCGATCTTGGCTTCTGAATTATTTCTACAACAGAGTGATTTCCCCACTACGCACTGTGTGTTCCCTTTTTAACTTTTTTCTTTACACGGTAAATTAACTTAAGAATAACGACAACAAGGTTTCAACATAAATTGGAATAAACATTCGTAGATAATTCAGAGAGTGAGGGGGGAAAAAAGGAAAAACTGGGTTTCGAACTCGCAGCGCAAAGTTCCGAAGTCGCTATGGTAGCCGCAGAGCCACCGCTTCGGTTGAATCCTTAACCGCTAAGAGGTATCTACACTATAGCAACAACGCATTGAAAACTTTGACCGTCGTTTTTTCAGAAGCGGTAGAGTGTAAGCAGATAAGCCGAGACACGTGTTCACTTGTGATTTGAGACTTTCTCGGCGTATTCCATTCGTGAAATCTTCTCGGGTGATCAGCCGAGTAAAGGCGTCGTCTTCTCGCAACGTTTCGAAGGGTTTCGTACCCATCATCTTCAAGCGAAGTGTCGAGATGCTGCTGCTCACATCTAATACTTTCCCCTATTTGGGGAAGTGTGAGGGGGAGTTTGTAGCCTTTCGGCTTTTACTCCCCTGTGTACTTGTGTGTGTGATTATTTCTGTACTTTTTTGATGTCTGTGAGATGTGATGTTTGTTCTGTGTGAGTCTGGTACTTGCCTGAGGTTTGGCGAGATAGATGTAGAATTTTGGGTAGGAGTAGGATTTGGGAATGGGTATTGGGATTTTTCTCTTCGACTTAGTCGTCGAAGATCGTCATGGGGCGATTGTGTTTATCGCGGGACATGTCATACCGACCTAGGGAGTGGATGAGGGCGTTTCCCGACCTGGAAGTACCTTCATAGAAGGCCCTTGCCAGGTCTTGAAAACGCTCTCTCAGGAGTGGGATTTCCGCAGCGGCATGCAAATCGTCGATAGGGAATCCAAGGGGTAAACGCAGTGCCCTCCTGAGGGCGCGGTTCTGCAGCCTCTGGAGTTTGTCCAGGTGCTGCTTCGCCGCGTATCCCCAGACAGGACACGCGTATTCCATGACTGGCCAGATCAGGGCCTGGTACACGTTCACTCCTACTGAGCAGGAAAGGGAGCTGGTTGAGTTGAGGATTGGGTACAGGATGGACATTCTGGCGCAGACCTTCCTATGGACCTCGTCTATGTGGGGTTTCCACGTAAGACGAGAGTCCAAGGTTACGCCAAGATACTTGGCGGTTCTGCGCCAGGGGAGTTGGGTTCCGTTTAGGTGAAGGTGGAGGGGGGGCCGTTGAGGAGGTTCGCGCCTTCCGAGCCTACGGGTGATCAGCATCGCCTGCGTCTTTTCAGAATTGATGGTGATTCGCCAGCGACGGGCCCAAGTTTCTGTGTCATCTAAAACCCTTTGTAGCCTACAGATGACCAGGTCCTTGTTCGCGTTTCTTGTGTAGAAGGCTGTATCGTCAGCGTACTGTGCAGTGTGCACCAGGGGGGCCGTTGGTGTGTCCGCAGTGTACAGACTGTACAAAACGGGCCCCAGGACCGATCCCTGTGGCACCCCAGCACGAATACGCCTTCTGGTGGAGGTGGCCGTTTCTACTTTGACAGAGAATGTTCTGTTCGAGAGATAGCTTTTAATCTGTTTAACTATACTCCCGGGGAACCCTTGGGTGTACAACTTGTAGAGTAGCCCTCTATGCCATACTGAGTCAAAGGCCTTGGCTACGTCAAGTAGCACTATCCCACAGTAGCCTCTGTGGTTGAAGCCCTCTGTGGCTGCTTCAACCACTCTCATGATCTGTTGTGGGGCAGAGTGGTTCTGCCGGAATCCGAATTGGAAATCCGGCAGAATTTGCTCTCTGGGGATGTGTTCTTGTATGGGTCTTAGCAGGAGGTGCTCGTAGATCTTGCTGAGAGTTGGCAAGAGGCTAATCGGCCTGTAGTTCTGCGGGAACAGAGGGTCTTTCCCTGGTTTGTGTATTGCGACCACTTCCGCGTGTTTCCAGCAAGCTGGGAACTCGCGGGTACGAGTAATCTCGTTGAAGACGTTCGCGAGGTGTTCGATCGCCGTGGGTGGGAGGTTTTTGACCAACTGATTGGTGACATTGTCATGTCCTGGCGCCTTTTTGGAGGGGAGGTACCTAATTACTTTTGCCACGTCTTCGGGGGCAAAAACTGTGGGTTCGTCTTCTGGGTCCTCCTCAGCATTGAGGAAGACAGCCAGTTGACGACGGACCACTCTTTCATGCTCATCATCCTGGGGTTCAGCCGCTTGGAACTGCTTCTCGAAAGTGTCGGCGAGGGCGTTGGCCTTTTCAGCATGGCTGTAGGCAATACCCCGCTCGCCATGCAGTGGCGGCATCCTAGCGCGTCTTCTTGTGAATTGTTTGGTTGCTTGCCAAAGTGTGTGATCGTCTACTTTGAGGGCTGAGAGGCGGTTTTGCCATTGCTGGTTTCTGTGCTCATTGAGCGCTACCTTCAATTCTCTCTGTAGACGATTGAGCAGCCTCCTTGTGGCCTGGTTTCTGGTTATCTTCCACTCTTTTGCCACTCTGTTCTTATGTCGAATTTGAGCTAGCAAGTGTTCCGAGAGCTGTATTTGCGGCGGCGGGCCATCCCTTTGTGGAGGGGTGGCTTCTACCGCTGCCTGCAAGATGGTGCCTGTTAGGTCTTGTAGCGCTTGTTCTACTGTTTCGGCAGTAGGTGGCGGGGCGCGAGCGATATCAGAGGCGACAGTTTCTCGGTATCGCTCCCAGTTTGTGCGTTTGTAAGACGTCTGGTACCGTGGGAGTGCTACCCATTCTCCCACGTCGACCTCTAGGATCACTGGGTTGTGGTCGGAGGACATTCTGTTGATCGTCCTCGCGGTCACAAACCCCGTAATCCTCCTAGTGAGAGCTATGTCCAACACGTCGGGCCTGCTTCCATTTTTTGGAAAATGTGTGGGCTCGACTGGACCCCAGGTTTCGAAGTGGTGGTTGCGCGCTAGTTGTTGGAATCTGGCGCCTGCTCTGGAGGTTACTCTAGAATTCCAATCAGGATGTTTGGCATTGAAGTCGCCCCCTATTATGAGTTTGCCTTCAATTTGCCCTAGAGTAGCTATGTCTCCCTCATCTATCTGGTCTTGTGGGGGTCGGTAGATTGCAACGATTGTTAGGGGTCCAGTGGCAGTGGCTACTTCCACCGCCACTGCTTCGATTTTATTGGTAGCTGGTAAGAATACCTGGTGGTGGGGGATCCCTCTTTTTATGTATATGGCCACTCCTCCGCCTTGGGTTGGCCTGTCTTTGCGATAGCTAACATAGTAGGGGACTGTCGCTTTTATTCCCGGTTTTAAGTGGGTTTCCCCCATCATGCATATGTCGATGGAGAACTCCTTCATGAGTTCTCTGAACTCGACCTCTTGGTTAACAATGCCGTCTGCGTTAAAGACGCACATTGTCAGGCCATGGATGTTTGGTCGTCTATCCATGATGGGGTTTTGAAACTACTGAGGAAGTCGCAGAGGGGAGCGACTGCTGGACTGTTGCCTGGAGGGCAACGAGGATCTGTGTGTTCTGCTTCTGGGCTTCCCTGAATTCCTTCATCATTTCCATGACGAGGTTCATGGTCTGCACCATTACGCCTAACAACTGATCCATGGGGGGGGGAGTGTGTGTGGGGTTCCCTAGAGCTTCCTCCGTCGTGGTGGACCTGGTCGTTGGTGCTGTGTATATCCTGGTGTTGTTCTCTTTGTAGTGTCTGGTGTTGTGATGATTGGGCCACGCTTTCCTGGTTCCTCGGGGGAGCAACCACTTCCGCATATGTCGCCCTCGGTGTGTCCGGCCTTGGTTTTACCCAGGCCTTGTCTGTGTGTGTTGTTGTATTTTGTTTTCTTGTGTGAGTGGTTGGGTTTGTCGTGTTCCGTTTGCGTGTGTGGGGGGCGGCCTTTGCGCCCTTTGCCTGCTGTGAGTGTCTTTTGTGGACCTCACAACCTTGGTAACCCGCTGTATGGTTTTTGCCACACAGTGCGCACCTTATTTGTGGGTCCGTGTGCTGGAGTGTGCATGTCCTGGTGTCGTGGGCCTCGGCGCACTTCCTGCATCTCACTGGCATGTTGCAGTGCGCAGCGATGTGGTTCAGGCCCTGACACCTGAAGCACTGCACCGTCTTGTTTTTACGGCGCAGCGGCTCCGTGGTGACAGGGACTGCCAGGACCATCGTGATCTCCCTCTTGTTTTGAGGTATGTCAGGGAGTGTTACCTGGTACAGCGGCCACTTACTGTTTATGCTGCCCATTTGCTGTACTACCTTGACGACATACCCCCGGGCAGTCAAGTCTGTTTTGATTGCCTGGGGGGATACTCGTCTTGGTAGGTCTCTGATAACTATGTTTCTGTTTCGTGTCTTTGTTGTTGGGAAGGTGTAGTGAGGTATGCTTCTTGTGTTGAACAGTGCTTTGATTGTGTTGTAGTGTTCGAGTGTGTGTACTGTGACTTTTATTTTGTCTCCACCGGCGGGTTTTGCCTGGAAATTGCCTCCCCCAATTTCTGTCTTGAGCAACTCAAAGAGCTCCTCGTAGTTTTGAGGAAACTCTGCGACAATCGGGGGGAGGTGGTGGGCGACTTGGTTCTGTGTTTGTGTTGTGTTTTCTGTTAACGCTGGCTCCTCAGCAATCACCTGGAATCTGTTTGGGGTGGGTTCCACTCCCCGGGCTGGCGGAAGCCTCGGCTGGCGAAACGTTTTCTTCGCCAGCACGAAACCATCCGAATCCTGCCCAGTTACACGGTTCCCTTCCAGTTCCGGTGTTTCCTGGTCCCCTCCCAGAACGACGATAGGTGCTGTCGGGGGCGCAGGCTCCTCGGAGGGTGTGGACGTGGTTAGGGTGGGGGTGGTGGATTGCTTCTTCCCCTTGGAGTGCTTCTCCTTCCTATCCTTCTTTACACGCCGCTGCTTTGTTGTGGTGGACTTGTGTGGGGAGGGATTTAAGGTATTTGGAACGGGTGGAGGACTGGGACGAGGGGGTGGGTTTGGGGAGGATTTTGGTCGGCAGACGGGGCATCTGCTTGCCATTCTTCATTGACGTAAGAAATTCGGGAAGTGTGCCGGTGGCGTGGGCAAGCAGGAGCGGAGATAGGACGAGGTTAGGAGGGGCGGGATTGCAAGTACTGACTATATATTTTGATGTTGGTGTGTTGTGTGTGACTGCTGTGTTTCTTGCCATGTCCGGAGCGGGAAGTGGGGCTGCTGCCAGGGGGATGCCAGTTACAGCCATCGTTGACACCGTTAGGTGGCCCGGCTGCATTGCTGGCCCTACTTTCCTAGTGGACGCGGAGGTCTGATCGGCGGCGGCGGAAACCTTCTCTGCGGTTCCGCGGCCGGCTGCCAGGTCCTGGCCCACGTTTTCCCTAACCTTGGGGGGGGGGGGGGGGGCAGAGCATGGCTCTGCGGCAGCTGGGGCGCTCGAAACGGCCGGAGACGCGGCCCGCGGCAACAACAAGACCCGCCTTTTGTCGACAGCGGAAGACCGCTTCGACCCCAAGGCATCACCTGCACAAGACATATCCGCAGCGGCGAAAAGCACGACAATGCTGCTCTAAATACTTCCTGAGGTTGCTTTGCCCTCAGATGATGTTGAGCCCCAAACTGTGTTTTAACAAAAACTCAGTTGGCCACTCCTGCGTCCTTGGTATGCGTAAGTTTCAAAGCTTTACGCACCCTCGAGACGTAACCCGCAAGCAGGTCCCTATGGCTCGGTGTAGTATCGTATGCGCTCCTGCAGCTCCGCACGCGATCACTGCACAGTACGACTGTCACCGAGCGACTGTCGAGATGCTGCCTGCTGCTCCTTTTCTGACTTCCTCACTGTGAGGAGGTTCGTGTGGGAGTTTGTGGCCTGTTGGCCTTTACTCCCCTGGGATGTTGATGAGTCTTCTTTCTTTACTTGTAGGTTCTTCTGTACTGGCAAGGAGTGCCGATGACCTATCTTCTGAACTTGTCGTTATGACGGTTTTTCTTTTTCTTCTTTGCTGTGGCTGAGGGCTCTTCCTCGGTTGGGATGTTGTGCAAAATGCATCCCGCTTTATCATATTCACCGTTGACGAGAGCGATGATTATACAGCGCATTTGCCACTCTGTGAAGATAGGGTAGGAGTCAATCAGATTGAACTCCTCCCTAGAAAGACCCAGAAGGCCTTCTGGATACCCGAGTGGGCGATGTGGGAGTTGTGGTTTAGGATGGTTAGGAGGAACGAAAGGATAAGGGTTGTCGTGGTGGGGGTAAGTACCGTCGCGAAGCGATGCAGCGATCTTCTGCGTCACAGCGCTTGCGCTGTACATATCCGGAAGCGGGAGGAATGGGACTTCTTCCCACTCGTCTTCGTGCGCTGCTGCCTCGGTGTCCGTCTTGGGCTCCCCTTCGGCAGGCACGTCGGTCTGCGTGGCCACCGTCGCAAACTTCTTCTCTCGTGGAGGAGTCGTCTGGCTGGCGGTGTCGACCGCTGTGGCGGAAGCTGCCTTGGCTGAGCGAAGCTCCTGCGTCAGCTCAGCAATCTGACGCCGAGCCTCGCCCAGTTCCGCCAGCATGGCCGCCCTCTCTTCCGCCATGGCGGATTTGAAGGCGGCCATGGCTTCCTCTACGGCGTCGCTGAGGCGCCTGGTGATGACATCTTCTGTGCGAGTGACCACCTCTTCGTGTGTGGTGGTCACTTGCTTCTGCGTCTTCTCTGGTCCGCGCCAATTTCTCCTGTAGGCGCAGGAACGGGCGTTAGCCGCGTGTGCGCCACCGCAGTTGGCGCAGGTGCAGGGGGCGTCCTTCTGCTTCTTGCAGTCGCGTGTGTCGTGTGCTTGCGCACACTTCAAACACGCGACTGCTCCGCTGCAGTGCTTGGCGACGTGGCCAAGCTTTTGGCAGCGAAAGCACTGCGCTGCAGTCGTCCTCTTCTTCTTCCCGGCTGGTCCTGCTAACGTGAGCAGCAACTCCGCCAAGGCAGCAGCTTTGCGTCCCCTTCCGCGTCCCGACATCTCCAGTAGCAACAGTAGCAACAGCTAACGTGTACTCTCCGCGGCGTGAGCGGGAATGTGTCGAGATGCTGCTGCCTGCACTCATCTTTTGCTTTCCCCTCTTTGGGGAAGTGTGAGGGGGAGTCTTTAGCCTTTCGGCTTTTACTCCCCTGTGAACGTGTGTGTGTGATTTTTCTATAGTTTTTGGTGTCTGTGATTTGTGATGATTGTTGTGAGTGTGTCTGGTACTTGCCTGAGGTAGGCGAGAAGTTTGGTGTTATATGGGAAGGAATAGGATGATGGATTGGGTGTTGGGATTTTCTCTTCGACTTAGTCGTCGAAGATCGTCATAGGGCGCTTGTGCTTATCGCGGGACATGTCATACCGACCTAGGGAGTGGATGAGTGCGTTTCCGGATCTGGAAGAATCCTCGTAGAAGGCCCTTGCCAGATCCTGGAAACGCTCTCTCAGGAGTGGGATTTCGGCTGCGGCGTGCAGGTCGTCTGTAGGGAACCCAAGAGGTAAGTGTAGTGCCCTTCTGAGGGCGCGGTTCTGCAGCCTCTGGAGTTTGTCCAGGTGCTGCTTTGCCGCGTATCCCCAGACAGGGCACGCGTACTCCATTACTGGCCGGATCAGGGCCTGATAAACATTTACTGCTACTGGGCAGGGAAGGGAGCTGGTTGTGTTCAGGATAGGGTATAGGATGGACATTCTGGCGCAGGCCTTCCTGTGGACCTCGTCTATGTGGGGTTTCCACGTAAGACGAGAGTCCAAGGTTACGCCAAGGTACTTGGCGGTTCTGCGCCAGGGGAGTTGGGTTCCATTTAGGTGGAGGTGGAGTGGGGGACGTTGAGGAGGTTCGCGCCTTCCGAGCCTGCGGGTAATCAGCATTGCCTGCGTCTTCTCCGAATTGATGGTGATGCGCCAGCGACGGGCCCAGGTTTCTGTGTCGTCTAAAACCCTTTGTAGCCTACGAATGACCAAGTCCTTGTTCACATTTCTCGTGTAGAAGGCTGTGTCGTCTGCGTACTGCGCGGTGTGCACCAGGGGGGCCGTCGGAGTGTCCGCAGTGTACAAGCTGTACAATACAGGCCCCAGGACCGATCCCTGTGGCACCCCAGCACGAATACGCCTTCTGGTGGAGGTGGCAGTTTCTACTTTGACGGAGAAAGTCCTATTCGCGAGGTAGCTCTTGATTAGCTGAACTATGCTCCCTGGAAACCCTTGTGAGTACAACTTGTAGAGTAGCCCTCTATGCCATACTGAATCAAAGGCTTTGGCTACGTCTAGTAGCACTATCCCGCAGTAGCCTCTGTGGTTGAAGCCCTCTGTGGCTGCTTCAACCATTCTCATGACCTGTTGTGGGGCAGAGTGGTTCTGCCGGAATCCAAATTGGAAATCCGGCAGAATTTGCTCTCTGGTGATATGTTCTTGTATGGGTTTTAGCAGGAGGCGCTCATAGATCTTGCTGAGTGTTGGCAAGAGGCTAATCGGCCTGTAGTGCTGCAGGAATAGAGGGTCTTTTCCTGGTTTGTGTATCGCGACCACTTCCGCATGTTTCCAGCAAGCTGGGAACTCGCGGGAACGAGTAATCTCGTTGAGGACGTTCGCGAGGTGTGTGATCGCTGTGGGTGGGAGTTTTTTGACTAACTGGTTTGTGACACTGTCGTGCCCTGGCGCCTTTTTTGTAGGGAGGGATCTGATTACTCTTGCCACGTCCTCGGGGGCAAAGAGTATGGGTTCGTCCTCTGGGTCCTCCTCAGCATTGAGGAAGACGGCCAGTTGACGACTGACTACCTCTTCATGCTCTTCATCCTCGGGTTCTGCCGTTTGAAACTGCTTCTCGAAGGAGTCGGCGAGGGCGTTGGCCTTCTCAGCATTGCTGTAGACCAGTCCCCGCTCGCCGTGCAGTGGCGGCATCCTAGCGCGTCTTTTTGTGAATTGTTTGGTTGCTTGCCAAAGTGTATGATCGTCTACTTTGAGAGCTGTGAGGCGGTTTTGCCATTGCTGGTTTCTGTGCTCATTGAGCGCTACCTTCAGTTCTCTCTGTAGACGATTGAGCAGCCTCCTGGTGGCCTGATTTCTGGTGATCTTCCACTCTTTTGCCACTCTGTTCTTGTGTCGAATTTGAGCTAACAAGTGTTCCGGGAGCTGTATTTGTGGCGGTGGGCCATCCCTTTGTGGAGGGGTGGCTTCTTCCGCTGCCTGCAAGATGGTGCCTGTTAGGTCTTGTAGCGCTTGTTCTACTGTTTCGGCAGTAGGTGGCGGAGCGCGAGCGATATCAGAGGCGACAGTTTCTTGGTATCGCTCCCAGTCTGTACGTTTGTACGACGCCTGGTACCGTGGGAGTGCTACCCATTCTCCCACATCGACTTCTAGAATCACTGGGTTGTGGTCGGAGGACATTCTGTTGATTGTCCTTGCGGTCACAAATCCTGCGATCCTCCTAGTGAGAGCTATGTCTAACACATCGGGCCTGCTTCCGTTTTTCGGAAAATGTGTGGGCTCGACTGGACCCCATGTTTCGAAGTGGTGGGTGCGCGCTAGTTGTTGCAGTTTGGCGCCTGCTCTGGAGGTTACTCTAGAATTCCAGTCAGGGTGTTTGGCATTGAAGTCTCCCCCTATTACGAGTTTGCCTTCAATTTGCCCTAGAGCAGCTATGTCTCCCTCATCTATCTGGCCATGTGGGGGTCGGTAGACTGCAACAATTGTTAGGGGTCCAGTGGCAGTGGTTACTTCCACCGCCACTGCTTCGATTTTGTTGGTAGCTGGTAAGAATACCTGGTGGTGGGGGATCCCTCTTTTTACATATATGGCCACTCCTCCGCCTTGGGTTGGCCTGTCTTTACGGTAGCTAACGTAATTGGGAACTGTCGCTTTTACTCCCGGTTTTAAGTGGGTTTCCCCCATCATGCATATGTCGATGGAGAACTCCTTCATGAGTTCTCGGAACTCGACCTCTTGATTAACAATGCCGTCTGCATTAAAGACGCACATTGTCAGGCCTTGGATGTTTGGTCGTCTATCCATGATGGGGTTTTGATATTACTGAGGAAGTCGCAGAGGGGAGCGACTGCTGGACTGTTGCCTGAAGGGCAGCGAGGACCTGTGTGTTCTGCTTTTGGGCCTCCCTGAATTGTCGAGATGCTGTGTTGCGCGGTCTTATAAAGGCTCCTGGATCAGTGACTGATTCCGGCGCCGACCAATCAGGTACCTGCGGAATCGGCCGCCGCGCCAGTGGTGGAGGGTTCGCGGCGCGGACCGGGCGTCGAGTCCCTGCCGGTTCCTAATACGTCTGTGGCCGCTACCGTCTTCGTGTCGGAGCGTTCTCTTCTAATTTTAGTTATTGCGGGATTCCAAGCTGTACTAAGTTGGAAACCAGTGTCTCGATTGATCAGGTTGCTGTTCAACCGAATTTCTACAGCCTCTTTGAAAACTGAATCCCAAAATCCTTTAGCGTCACACAGCTTCTTCGTACCCTCAAAGAGAAAGGTGTGTCCTTCGTTAAGGCTATGTTCCGCTACCGCCGATTTCACTTATTTTGTCCTCTCTTTCACTGAGCGAAGTTTCAACAAGATCGGGGTGTGACACTTGCCATGTCCCCTCTTAAGTGGCGTGCGTTGGGATTCAGTAGACAGAATGCGTCCACTTTCCTCGACTACTCATTGACATGTTTGGAAACTGTTTTTCTTGTAGTGGCACTTTGCATTATGAGGGCTGGTTTTCCTGATAACGATCTACTTATGGACTTTGCTCCTAATTTACGTTACTGTGTAGTAGACCTACTGCAACTACTTAAACCGGAAATGTTTGTTTGTTTGGATACTCCGCTTCTTAGTTGCTACATTTTGCTAAAATATTTTCCTTTGTTTCAAAACGCCAAGTTAAGATGACCACTGCAACTTGGTAAGATCAGTAACAATTTAATACTTTGAAACAGTTATGTGTGGTGTACGAGGAGTGTACTCTGTTGAATGAGGAATACATTAAACACGAAAGCTGCGTCCAATAACAATAATTAACTTTCGGTTACATGACAAAACGTAAGCCGAAGCACTGTCAGTTCATCTCAGTACCCAGTGAAACTTAAACTGGAACGATCGAAAACATACTTTTGTGGGGAAGGCAAACGAATGACTGCGTTTTAGTGGCCGCACATTAAGAATACGCAACAGGCCAACTGAAAACACTGCCTACACTACGTTTGTCCGTCCACTGCTATGATATCCTTGACAGACGTGATTGACTGTGCACGCAAAAACGTCCAAAGAACGGTAGCACGATTTGTAATCTCACGAAATAGGGGAGAGAAGATCCCAGATTTGATAATCGAGTTGGGGTAACATTCATGAAAACATAAGCGTTTTTCGTTGCCACGAGGCCTTTTCACGAAATTTCAATCACCACCATCGGTTCTGAATGCCAAAACATTATTTCCTAGGGAACTTACACAGGAAAAAATCACAGTAATAATGTAAAAGATTGAAGTGGTCCTTTTTCCCGCATACTGTTAATGAATGGGACGGTAGAGAAATAATCCGAACCTTCTGCCAGGCACGTAAGTCCGGATTGCAAAGAAATCCTGTTCATGTAGTCATGTAGATGTAACAACGAAATTATGTTGTAATTACGACATGTGACTTTCATTTGATTTTAACATAGAAGTTGTTTGCTGTTTATTTACTTTTTGTTCATTAATTTCAGCCATATACGAACAACACCTAGGCGCGTTAAATTGATATTGAAATAAAGCGTCATACATGGACCAATAACAATAAATTCTTACCTACTTGTTATAGTACTGCAGTATCTGCCAGCGTCTTCAGGACTGGATATCACATACGACGTTCCTAGGGTGTTTATAAATGGATATTGCAGACGACTTCGAACAAAGTTTGAATGTAGCTTCGTAAAAGTTCCGTGATCAAACGATCTGAGTTGCTGGCGAATACAGTTTATCCTCACTAGACAGTATATATTATCATTATACATGAGGTGAATAGGGTTTCGCCGGGTGCGGTGGCCGAGGGGTTCCAGGCGCTTCAGTCACGAACCGCACGGCTGCTTCAGTCGCAGGTTGGAATCCTACCTCGAGCATAAATGTCTGTGATGCCCTTAGACTAGCTAGGTTTAAGTAGTTCTAGGTCTAGGGGCTGATGACCTAAGCAGTTAGGTCGCATAGTTCTTGAAGCCATTTTTTGACCTTTCGCGTAAATTTTCTTTACATAAACGGTCATATCTTTAGATTGCGTTGACGTAGAATCTCACTTTTTTACAACACCTAGGGGCCGGTTACCGCAAGAAGTGCGATACATTTCCGCTTATTATGTCCACCCGTTCTGGAGGTAAATGGGTTTTAAGGGTTGGGTAGACCGATAGACGGTCAAGAAAGTGAGACTAGTAGGGTTCCTTTTTTACCGGTTTAGGTGACGAAATCCTAACAACGAAAACAGCTACGACAGCTACTGAAGATGAGGACCGCATAAATAACACCCGCTACTCTTTATTCGAAATGTTCTAGTTGCAGTCGATACATCAGCATATTAATCATAGCTACGCTTTCGATCGAAATCACGTTTACAGGAATGCAAATAGAATCCATTTGCCTTTACACGTGGTAATTCACATCCCAGTATTAATGCCACCGCGCTTTAGAAGTGCGAACATTCCCATTGCTAGCTAGCTTAAGAAACACTTCGGCTAATGAACGTTTTCTGGCTGTGGCGAGTTTAGTGGAGATTTCGAAACAGTGTAGAATACGTTTGGCAGCTATGTAGCCGTTTATTTCCTGGGGTGGTGCAGAATTATCCTACAAAATTTACTCTCTAATAACAGTATTTTGTTATTTCGATAAACATCCCGATTGATTGTCACATAAGCGGTGACATAAAGGAAGAAAATTCATGTTTTTGAGTCCAGAAAGCTCTATGCAATAAAAACTGCAGATTTTCATTGCGAAATTGCCGGCTTGTTCATGTCTGGGGTAATAATAGAGGGCTGTTTGCCTGGGTTGTCTGCTAGCATGGTGAAAGGAAGGTCTGGTTTGTTTTCGGTTCTAATGTCGATGGAGGCAGGTAGAATATCAGTAAAGCAATTTTAAGAAATTCTCGCGCCCCCAATACGTTTTATCGCTACCTTCATTCTGTACTGGCGCCCTGTGGATGTCAATATGACACTCTTGTAGAATTTCATACATGTTACTGCCTCCTTTTTCCGCTTCTATCAATAATGGAATTGACTTACGTGAGGCACTGAATGATTTTTAAGTGAATTTCGTTATGAATCTTCACGCATTGCTAAATTTGCACACTTTCATGGTAGGTCAGCAACGGTAATCCGGTATGAGTGGTCTGAACGTTGACACAGACCGTTTCGCGGCCGAATGCGGATAATATTTTGCTAATTCGTAACGGTCTGGGGTTCTTTGTCTTACTGAAACAGTTATGTTATCTGGATAAGTTGAAATTCATTTTTATTGGTCCGTTTCATACCAATTAGTGTTTCTTCTTTCAGTTCTGTCTTATATTTAAGTGTTGTATTTAACACACTAATCAGCATTAATATAGTCTTACAAATTATTGAAAACAGTCTAAAATAGTTCAGATAGTTTGTCAATTTCACATCTGTGCATAGTATGTTGGTAGCACTTCGTCGCCTTGCCTGTTATGCTGTGTAGCAGATTTTAAAGCCGTGCGGATCAGCATAACGAAAAGGCGAGGGGTCTCGCTCGTTTTGTCCACGACTGTGCAGTCTACCAAATCTTCCGTGTCCAATGCTGCAAATGTAATTTATCCTTTACTTCGTCTACGTAAAAAATTGTGTAATGCACGTATGGCCAAAATAACGTAATTTATCTTTTCGATCTTCATGTTGATTGGTGCATAGAGATTTCTAAATCGTGATGTTATTATACCAAAAACATTTTCTACAACATTGCGAGCACGTCATAATCTTTAGTTAAAAATTCTTCTGTCGTGATCTAATTCTCTTTGAGAATAAGGTTCTAAGAAGTTATTTTTCAACGAAAAAGCTTCATCACCCAAAAACACAAAATTTAAATTCTTTATAATTTCATAATTACCTGGCAAAATCAAATGTTCGTTCTGCAGTGCATGAAAGAATTCTGTGTATTCAAGAATTCCTCCATCAGACATTCTTCCATTTTCCCCCACATCAACAAATACGAATTCGTAATGTGCATTTACCAAAGCGAATAAAACGAAACTGTAGAAGTTCTTGTAGTTAAAGTAATGGGCTCCAGAGTGAGGTGGTGGCACAATGCGTATGTGTTTTCCACCTATTGCTCCTCCGCAGTTTATAAATTGCCACTTTTCTTCAAATCCTTTCGCTATGTCTATCCCTTCTTCTTTTGTTGTAGGAAACTGAAGCAAAACAAAAACAGGAATTTAATATTTCTCCTCTTACAGGGAGAACAAGAACAAACACAACCTACATCTATGTCTTTGCCGGAAATGCCAAAAAAAAAAAGAAAAGAAAAGAAACAGAAGCGTAATATAGCATCGGCTACATTTGAGATGAAGCAAACGTGCACCAGTGCTTTACAGCAGATAAGAAGAGATGATCTGAAGGAACATGAAGCTACAGGTATCAACGTGGCGAAGAAATTAGAACGGATGGAGCCCATACAAGAAATATATGCTGAATCATTAATTAATATAGTGTTAACACGAGGTTTGCTGAAAACTTTAACTCCACACACTGATTTGTGTGATAATGACATCTGTAAAGTCAGGCTGTTGTCAGCACCATCCCAAGCTTCTACACCTATTTCTCCTTCATCTCCTTCTACATCAGCAGGGTGTCAAACTGCTGTTACAGATCAAGGCACTGTTTCCATTAACACTTATTATGATCAATATGGTCATTATATGACCAGAGATTAGTAACAGTGGTGGTTCTTTTCTAATTTTTTAAACAATGGTTCCAGTATGTTTTTGTGAGTTTTGTACCATGTAATAATGAGCTACTGGTACTTCTGAAATAATAATTAGTAACACATCGTCAATATTTTTAATTGCTTACCTTCATGACCTCTGGCCGGAGTGTTTCATAAAGTGCTTTGCATGTCTCTGGAATTATATTTGACAAAGACGGTGCAGAAATTCCTGTGGCAAATCGGAGAGTAGCTGTAAGGCGTTCCTCTACAGAAATGCTTTTTCTCATCAGTGTCCCTCCGGCTGATTTTCTCCTTGACGTTGTCCAGCAATGCAGCAAATGATTCACTGTCCAGTCTTAAATAGTTTCGAAAGTCATCTGGCTAATTCTCTCGTAGTACCTTAATCAAAGAAGTGCGATTGTGACTGTACCTGTATTCCTTAACACAAGTACCACGTCTTTTTTTTATTTATGGTCATGCGCATAGCTGCAATACCTACTGCTGTAGTAGCGAGAACAATACTTCTTCGTTCCTCTTTCGCACGAAACATGGCTGCAACTAGAGCACTCGCTGCGCACGCACCACGCAAGATTTTAGAACTGACGAAACTCCATGCGCCACGCTTGCGCGCGTACTTGCGCGCGGGTTTCACAGTTTACACGCAGACGCCTGCGTGGGGCACTCCTGAACGTCGACTTCAGCGCGCGCAAGAGCGTGTCCTTGAACTTCCCTCCACGCAACTGAACACCACAGTTGTGCGCGCTCAACCACAGATCCGCCGCGCTCAGTCGCGCGGTTAGGAGCGTCCGTGTGAGGGCCGCAATTCGCTCTGACACGTGCCACTATATGCAGCCAGCTGCAGACAGTGCTCTCGACAGCTGCCGGCAAGGCCTCTTCAACATCACAGACGAAACCCCCAGAGAACATGCCGAGTGCCCGCTGGTATTCTTTCCCGCCTTGCCGCCTATTTCCCTGAGGGGCTTCATCACCCGCCTAACACTGAATCTCCCAATGACCAGTACACTCACCCTCTGCACTTGTTCGGACTGGGCAAGAAAATCGTCCTCTGGCCCAAAAAGAGATGCATCCCGTGCTGGCTCAGAGTTATCATCAATACACGTCGTACCCTTTGCTAAGGCGTAGGGGAGCCAGCTGTGTGACCTGCTCCCTCTTTCGCCTTCTGTAAAGTGGCATGCCAACCCACTAATGTCTGTCACCCACTCTCGAGTGAGGGCAGACCGGTCAGATGTTGCGAACCAGAAGATGCAGCGACATCCAGATCACCAGGTGACTCCAAAGGCACCAAAGATGTTGCAGGTCTCGTCCCCGGCACCCCAATGCCACCGTAACTTTGAACATGAGCCATGAAGCATTTCGACGGTAGCCAACGCTGCTTCCAGCTGTCTGCGGACAGCAGTCAATTCTTCTTGTGTCAGCTCACAACAAGCACGCCTTAGGCATATCTTAGTGTGTAAAAACAGATATAAGACCTCAAATGGCACTACTGAGTTTGAAATGTACGCAAAACATAACGAGGAGAATAAACAAACGCTAAAAACTGCTCTGAGACGGCAAATTATTAAACAGAGGTAAATGCGTAGGTTGGAACTTAATAGTGGCAACACTGCTGTGGGGACACTATGCAATGGAATCTACTATTGTCGCTGATAGCACACGTTGTTGACATACCTACTTTACCTTCGAGCAAATGGACTCGCCCGTCCCACGTCACCGGCATGTTCACAATCGAGGAAAACACTTGTGAGCGAGTTGTCTAACGTAACGGTGTCACTGTGTTTTCAAAACAGGAACAACGGAGCTGGATCAAGATCGAATGTGCCAGAGGTCGTACAGCACGACAGTGTCATCAACCATCAGCTTTGCGAAAGAAGCGGCGACACTTTCTGCGCAACCCACCCTTCATTTTGCACGACAATGCATGGGCGATACAGCGCAAGCTTTGGCTACTCTGTTCGGTCGATGGGACTGGGAAGTACTGTACCATCCACCATACTCCCCGGACTTAAGTCCTTGTGACTTTGATTTGATTCCGAAGATGAAGGAACCACTTCGTAACATTCGCTTCAGAACTGTTCCGGAGATTCGACAGGCAGCAAACAGCTCCATTCGCACCTTCAACAGAACAGACTCTGCTAAAGGTATACTACGCCTTCCACATTGCTGGCAGCGGGTTCTACACAACGCTGGTGCCTACTCTGAAGGACAGCTCAAAAATGGTTCAAATGGCTCTGAGCACTATGGGACTTAACTTCTGAGGTCATCAGTCCCCTAGAACTTAGAACTACTTAAACCTAACTAACCTAAGGACATCACACACATCCATGCCCGAGGCAGGATTCGAACCTGCGACCGTAGCGGTCGCGCGGTTCCAGACTGAAGCGCCTAGAACGGCTCGGCCACTCCGGCCGGCTGAAGGACAGCAACAGGTGAAAACATGTAACTGTTTTGTATTGGTTGTGAATGAATAGCTGCCACTATCTACGTTCCAAACCTCGTATCTCTACTGAAGTGGATGTATCTACAGTTACCTGTTACTAGAAACTCTGCTTACCCCAAAGCTAGTGCAGGAGATAAGTATGCAAACTAAAATACACTGATCTAAACTGTATGTTATGTACCAGCACGAGATTTAAACTTATTGGCTTG
The DNA here is from genome assembly GCF_023864345.2 of Schistocerca serialis cubense. Taxonomy (NCBI): domain Eukaryota; kingdom Metazoa; phylum Arthropoda; class Insecta; order Orthoptera; family Acrididae; genus Schistocerca; species Schistocerca serialis. The sequence continues at coordinate 713,796,193 of NC_064640.1, forward strand.
TCGTGACGGTCTGACGGCGGGAAAATTACACTAGGAAGCCGCTTTGCACAAGGATATGCACGCAAAAACAAAAACTTGCATTAATCTGCTAATACACAGGTACAGTTCACTAATTTTCATAAGCACATTAAAAAAAACAGCAAGTAAACTAAATTACTGTGTATCAGGCAATCGCTGCTGCTGCTACCACTGCTGACGCGTTCGCTCGGCTCGGCGTCTGCCGGTGCACTCGTAATATACCCCATAGTATCGTGTCGAACCTCCTTTCACCCAGTGTAGTTCAGCAACTCGATGTGGCATGGACTCAACAAGTCACTGGACGTCCAATGTAGAAATATTCAGCCATGCTGCCTCTATAGCTGTCCATAATTGCGGAAGTGTTGCCGGCGCAGGATGTTGTGCACGAACTGACCTCTCGCTTACGCTCCATAAATGTTATATGGAACTGCAGTTGGGCGTTTTGGGCGTCAAATTATTCGCTCGAACTGCCCAGAATGAGCTGCAAACCAATCGCGAGCAATCGTGGCCCCGTGACATGACATCGTTGTTTGAGAACATGTAGTGCACGAATCGCGGCAAATGCCCTCCAAGTGTCAGAACGTAACCATTTCCAGTCAAGGGCCATTCAGTTGGACGAGAGGACGCAGTCCATCCCATGCGAACACAGCCCACACCATTATGGAGCCACCACCAGCTTGCACAGTGCCTTGTAAACTTGGTTCAATGGTTTCGTGGGGTCTGCACCACACTCGAACCCTACCATCAGCTCTTAACAACTGAAAATGGGTCTCGTCCGACCAGGCCATGGTTTTACTGTCGCCTAGAGTTCAACCAATATGGTCACGAGCCTGGGAAAGGCGCTGCAGGCAATGTGCTGTTAACAAATCCACTTGCATCGGTCTGCAGCCAAAGCCCAATAACACCGAATTTCGCTCCACTGTCCTAACGGACACATTCGTCGTATGTTCAACATTGATTTCTGTGGTTATTTCACTCAGTGTTGCTTGTCTTTTAGCAGCGGTAACTCTACGCCGGTACTCGCGGTCGTTAAGTGAAGACCGTCGTCCGTGGTGAGAGATAATGCCTGAAATATGGTATTATCGACACAGTCTTGACACTGCGGATCTCGCAATATTGAATTCCCTAACGATATCCGAAATAGAATGTCCCATGCGTCTAGCTCCAACTACAATTCTGCAATCAAAGTATGCTAACTCCTGTCGTGCAGGCATAATCACCTCTGAAACCTTTTCACATGCATCACCTGAGTACAAATGACAGCTCCACCATCGTACTGCCCTTTTATGCCTTGTGCACACGATACTACCGCCATGCGCCATCCGTATACACTGATCAGCCAGAACAGTATGACCACCGACCCACTATCGATATAAACCAGTCCAGGCGATAGCAGTGGAACCTGGCGAGGAGTGACTGCTAATCAAGCACAAGCACGGTGCATGCAGTTATCAGTGAGCGTGCTGTTAATGTGTAGAATGTCGATGGCGCGGTCTGTCTGAGTTCGGACTGTGCCGGCCGGGAGGCTCGGCACTAGCATTTTGGAAACTGCAAGGCTTGTAGGGTGTTCGAGGAGTGCTGTGGTGAGCATCTACAGCACGTAGCGAAACCAAGGTGAAAGCACGTCCAGACGCCGGGGGTTGGGCGGACAGCCCTCATTACACATATCGGGCGTCGTAGGCTGGAAAGACTGGTAAAACAGGGCAGGAGCCGAACTGTGGAGGAACTAACATCAGACCTTAATGCTGGGCAGAGTGCAAGTGTGTCTGAACACACAATGCACCAAGCACTCCTAACGATGGACTTCCGCAACTGACAACCCAGGAATGTGCCAGTGTTAACACCATGACATTGGCAACAACAACTAAATTGATATGTGACCATTGGCACTGTACGTTGGCGCAGTGGCAGAGCGTTGCATAGTCTCATGAATCTTGATACCTTCACCATCATGCCAATGGGACGGCGCGAATCAGTCGTCTTCGAGGGAACAGGTCCTTGAAATCTGTACTGTGAGACGGAGACAAGCTGGCGGCGGCTCTGGGGTACATTCACGTAGGCATGCATGGGTGCAGTGGAACTCGTACAAGGCACCATGACGTCCAGGGAATATCGTACGCTAGCTGCAGACCACGCATACTCCTTCATACGATCATGTTTCCCGACGGCAGTGGTATTTTTCAACAAGATAATGCGCAATGTCACAAGGCCAGGAGTGTGATGGAGTGGTGCCAGGAACACAGTGACCAGTTTCAATTGATCTGCTTGACTCCCAACTCATCAGAACTGAATCTGACCGAACTCATCTGGGATGTGATTGAACATGACCTCAGAGCTCATAGCCCCCCCCCCCCCCCCTGGGAATTTACGAGAATTAGCTAACTTTTGTGTGCAGATATGGTCCAGCTCCCTCCATCGACGCACCAAGGCCTCATTGCTTCCATGCCTTGACGTGACGCCGCTGTTATCTGTGCCAAAGGTGGACATACCAGCTATTAGGTAGGTGGTCTTAATGTACTGGTTGATCAGTGTATGGATATATCGCTGTCCTATAACGTTTGTCACCTTAGTGCATTACTACTGTCCGCCGGCTACAGTAACCAGACGATTACAGCCTATAGTATCGCATAGCAGGTGATTCCAAAGGAAACACAGAGGCCAAAGAAGTAAATAGTAGGGATCATATACAACATACAGCCTAGGACGAAACCATGCTTACGAGCAAAGTCAGGAACGAACCTCCAAAATCCTGTCTGCTGTTGTTATGAAGTCACTTGATGACTGTTCAGAGAAAGACAAAATTTTTTATTATATTTAAATACACTCCTGGAAATGGAAAAAAGAACACATTGACACCGGTGTGTCAGACCCACCATACTTGCTCCGGACACTGCGAGAGGGCTGTACAAGCAATGATCACACGCACGGCACAGCGGACACACCAGGAACCGCGGTGTTGGCCGTCGAATGGCGCTAGCTGTGCAGCATTTGTGCACCGCCGCCGTCAGTGTCAGCCAGTTTGCCGTGGCATACGGAGCTCCATCGCAATCTTTGACAGTGGTAGCATGCCGCGACAGCGTGGACGTGAACCGTATGTGCAGTTGACGGACTTTGAGCGAGGGCGTATAGTGGGCATGCAGGAGGCCGGGTGGACGTACCGCCGAATTGCTCAACACGTGGGGCGTGAGGTCTCCACAGTACATCGATGTTGTCGCCAGTGGTCGGCGGAAGGTGCACGTGCCCGTCGACCTGGGACCGGACCGCAGCGACGCACGGATGCACGCCAAGACCGTAGGATCCTACGCAGTGCCGTAGGGGACCGCACCGCCACTTCCCAGCAAATTAGGGACACTGTTGCTCCTGGGGTATCGGCGAGGACCATTCGCAACCGTCTCCATGAAGCTGGGCTACGGTCCCGCACACCGTTAGGCCGTCTTCCGCTCACGCCCCAACATCGTGCAGCCCGCCTCCAGTGGTGTCGCGACAGGCGTGAATGGAGGGACGAATGGAGACGTGTCGTCTTCAGCGATGAGAGTCGCTTCTGCCTTGGTGCCAATGATGGTCGTATGCGTGTTTGGCGCCGTGCAGGTGAGCGCCACAATCAGGGACTGCATACGACCGAGGCACACAGGGCCAACACCCGGCATCATGGTGTGGGAGCGATCTCCTACACTGGCTGTACACCACTGGTGATCGTCGAGGGGACACTGAACAGTGCACGGTACATCCAAACCGTCATCGAACCCATCGTTCTACCATTCCTAGACCGGCAAGGGAACTTGCTGTTCCCACAGGACAATGCACGTCCGCATGTATCCCGTGCCACCCAACGTGCTCTAGAAGGTGTAAGTCAACTACCCTGGCCAGCAAGATCTCCGGATCAGTCCCCCATTGAGCATGTTTGGGACTGGATGAAGCGTCGTCTCACGCGGTCTGCACGTCCAGCACGAACGCTGGTCCAACTGAGGCGCCAGGTGGAAATGGCATGGCAAGCCGTTCCACAGGACTACATCCAGCATCTCTACGATCGTCTCCATGGGAGAATAGCAGCCTGCATTGCTGTGAAAGGTGGACATACACTGTAATAGTGCCGACATTGTGCATGCTCTGTTGCCTGTGTCTATGTGCCTGTGGTTCTGTCAGTGTGATCATGTGATGTATCTGACCCCAGGAATGTGTCAATAAAGTTTCCCCTTCCTGGGACAATGAATTCGCGGTGTTCTTATTTCAATTTCCAGGAGTGTAAAAATAACATTGATAATACCAGATAAATTGCTCATAAAGTAGTACTAGGTGTTTTAATGCAGTAGAGTTCGAAGACATCGTAACGAAGAGTTCAGTGAAGCGCCAAAGAAACTCGTATAAGCATGCGTATTCAAATACAGAGACACGTAAACCGGCAGAATATGCCAAGCGGTCGGCAACGCCTATACAAGACAACAATTGTTTGGCGCAGTTGTTAGATGGGTTATTGCTGCTGCAATGGCAGATTATCAACGTTTAAGTGAGTTTGAACGTAGTGTTATAGTCGGCGCACAAGTGATGGGACACACCATCTCCAAGGTGGCGATGAAGTGGTGATCCTCCCGTATGACCGTTTCACGAGTGTACCGTGAATATCAGGAATCCGGTAAAATATCAAATTTACGACATCGATGTGGCCAGAAACAGATCCCGCAAGAACGGGACCAACGACAACTAAAGAGAATCGTTCAACGTGACTGAAGTGCGACCCTTCCGCAAATTGCTGCAGATTTCAATGTTGGGCCACCAATAAGTGTCAGCATGTGAACCATTCAACGAAACTTCATCAGTATGGGCTTTCGGAGCCGAAGGACTACTCGTGTACCCTTGATGACTGCACGACACAATGCTTGACGACTCGCCTGGGCCCGTGAACACAGACACTGGGCTGTTGATCAGTGGATATATGTTGCTTGGTAGGACGAGTCTCGTTTCAAATTGTACCAAGCGGGTGGACGTGTACGGGTATGGAGACAACCTCACGAATCCATGGACCCTGGATGTCAGCAGGGGACTGTTCAAGCTGGTGGAGGCTCTGTAATAATGTGGGGCGTGTGCAGTTAGAGATATGGGACTCCTGATACGTCCAGACACGACTCTGATGGGTAACATGATCATAAGAATCTGATCACCAGCATCTATATTCATGTCCATTGTGCCTTACGGCGGACTTGGGCAATTCTAGCAAGAGAATGCAGCACCCCATACGTCCAGAATTGCCACAGAGTGGCTCCAGGAACACTCTTTCGAGTTTAAATGCTATCAATGGCCACCAGACTCTGCAAACATGAACATTATTGAGCATATCTGGGATGCCTTGCAACTACTGTTCAGAGGAGATCTCCACCCCTCGTACTCTTACGCATTCATGGTGTCCGTTCCCTCTCGCACTACTTCAGACAGTCGAGTTCATGCCACGTCGTTTTGCGGTACTTCTGCGTTCTTGCGGGGGCCTGCACGAAATTAGGCAGGTGTTTCTTTGTCTCTTCAGTGTATGACAGCTATATGTCTCTAATGTAAGGGATTATTTGTAACAGTAACTTCAGAATACAAAACTGTGTATTTCAAGTATATATATAAACAGAGACTATTCACAAAGACTCTTTGTGTTACATCTAGCATGATAGTCGTCACAAAATACTTTTCTTCGCCATCTTATTGTTATGAATTCACATAATTTCATTGACAGTATATGGAACGATGTTACGGCGATTCTCTGATACAACTAAACTACCCCTACTAAAATTTTGTCTGTAATTCACCTCCCACCAAGACGATACACTCCTCCCCCCCGAAGTCATCACCTCTGCCATCTATGTTCATGTATCTCTCAGGTTCATCTTTACCTCTAGATTTTGATGATCACCCGCTCCGGGGCTTCTCTTACGGATCTTTTTTCTCGTCACCGACATCTATGCTGCCTAACTTGTGACGAAGAGTTTGATATGTATTTTCTCTGGCCGGTCGGGGTGGCCGAGCGGTTCTAGGCGCTACAGTCTGGAACCGCGTGACTGCTACGGTCGCAGGTTCTAATCCTGCCTCGGGCATGGATGTGTGTGATGTCCTTAGGTTAGTTAGGTTTAAGCAGTTCTAAGTTCTAGGGGACTGATGACCTCAGAAGTTAAGTCCCAAAGTTCTCAGAGCCATTTGAACCATTTGTATTTTCTCTGTTTTTTTTTTTTTTTTTCACCGAGGACTAAGTGTTCCTCGAAATTGGGTGAAGAAATGTAACAGTGTAATGAGAGTCCTGTATTACGTTAATAACTTTCTATTTTAGCACGTTTTCTGTATGTTCTATCAGCTATTTAAGTACTGCATTGTCGTCTTCACTTTAGCATTAATATAGCAAGCTAAATGACCATGCCACTACAAACGGCAGACTTGGATCTGTTTCATCCTCCACGTCGTTTGTGGCTAATTAAAAAAATAGGAATTAATCAGGATGATATGAAGGTGTCATTTCCTGTTTATTTTTATGCAACAGGAACTTTGAATGTCAGTTTTTTGCGAATAAGGTGAATTAAACATTATGCAAATACTACTCCATAAGGTTTCAACAATTTTATCTAATGTGCCTTCTAATTTTCCGATAAAACCAGTGTTTCATATATCTATCCGTCTGGATTAATCTATAACTCTCTGGCAATTATTCACTGAGGAACTTTTCATCCAGACTGCGCCGTAATGCTGTGTTCATGCACTGCACTGATTGTTGTGTTCAAGAGCTTTCTTTATGCTCGGCCGTTGCTCTGTCACAAATATCTCTGCTTGGTTCCATTTGAGATTTATCTGTCTCAGATAGTTCTTCGTGTAATTTCACAAGAATATTTTCACTTCCCTTTGTTACATCTAGAAACAATGCTGTGAGGAACAAACTGTTGTCATTTCACTTGCGTCCTCAGAATTTACTATAATAAGGGATGGGACAATAAGGTAATGTGTTTTCCAATAATTGTCAGTCCGAAGATCACCCACCCGTCATAATACTTTAGTTCTGGTCAATGGCTTCTTTTGTTTAGGCAAGATCTCACATCGCACTTCATTCGCTATATCTGGAATATGTTCACACACAGTCCTTGTAGACGGTAAAATCTCCTTAACTGTCACTGTGCCGTGCTTGGCACCAATCAGATTAAATTCTTATGAAAGACCAACGCACACAGTATCACGCCCTTGCCATTTATTGTGTCTTTATCGCTCTTTTAAACTGTTACCGTATCGAATATATGATATTTTGCACTTACGTCCTTTCATGCTCTTGGTGATCCCACTGTATGAGTAACGCTTCGCATCCCTCTCTTTGGCACTGAACGTAACCCAGAGGACCAGAAGTATACCTTTCAGGCAATATGTGAAATTATAAATAGCAACAATAAGCATTTGTTCTGTCGAACACATCTGTGTTTTTCTTTTCCCACTTCAAAGTAATGGACGCAAGTTTACGAGATTAGAGAGCAAGAAGAAAACAAAGCAGAAAATATTATGATTATTATTTTCACACTGTTTTCACGCTGATAGTAGTGGGCAGTTCTTTTAGCAAATATGAAGTATAATTCTAACTCGAAGGAACACTGTTTCTAATTTGTTTCCCTATTTTTTTTTTTTTTAGTTAAAACTGTTATAAAGTGGGACATGTGATGATATTCCTGAACCTTCCCCCATGACTGATCTTTTCAGCTTTATGTGGCACCAAGATATCTTTAATTAGACGAGCGAATGAAATTCATTAGTTTTTAGACTTTTAATATACCACTGTGCAGAAACTGAAATAGATATTAAAGTAAAAATGAAGAACTCGTCTTTCAAATGCTGGTAAGAGAAAACTGAAAAACAAAGTCTCGGACATCTCGTTCATCTAAAATGAAATGAGGCAGACCACTAAGAAAACTAAATAACTAGTCGCTTGAAAGTATCCCATCTGGAAATATTCTGGCTTATTCCGGGTCTGTCTAACAGAACGTACGTCTCACCTGCTAACATTCGCAGAAGGTGTTTCTTCGTCGTCATAGCACTGCGACAGATGATACTCCACGTGACTCATCTTTTGAGCTTTATGTGGCACCGAGTTAACTTAAACTAGATGAGCGAAAGAAAGGCATCAGTTTTTGTACTTTTAATCCACCACTGTTCAGAAACTAAAGTAGTTATGAAAATAAAAATTAAAAACTCTACTTTAAAATGGCTGTAAGAGTAAAATAGGGAAAATACAGGAAAACTGAATAACCAAGTCTTGGGCATCTCGCTCATTTAACAAGAAAGGAGGCAAATCCCTAGTAAAATTAAATAACTAATCTCTTGAAATTATCCCATGCGGAAATAATCCAGCTTATTCCGAGTCTGTCGAATAGAACGTACGTCTCATCTGCTCACATTCGTAGAAGGTATCCTTTCGTCGTCGTAGCACTGTGACAAACCGTACTCCAGTAGGCCAGTCTACGAACCTCACGAGTCTTACAACTGCAGCGGGAGCTCGCAGGCTTGCATCGTCAAATTTTTATCGCCGGCTCCTACCCCACTGAATTTCATGGTTGTACACGGCGGCTGTCAGCTTAATGAGAAAGTCTGAAGGTGGAGACGACCAGCTCTACTATGTAATGTTGTTCGAAGTTCATTACGCCAAAGTGATAAACAATAATAAATACATACATGAAATCAATATTTAGGTAAATAAATTGAAAAAGTAAGTGTAATGGATAACATGAAGCACCATCACGTCATCCCACAGCGCGTGCTGCCGAAAACTTTTTCCCAGGCAATGTGTTCCAAACAAAAATTTTGACGCCTACAGGAATCTATGTACCGATCACCAGTTCTTGACATCATAAAATTCCTTGTTGCAGCCAACCCTTAAACTTCAATTACCACAACTATCTCCCCATGCAACACGTTTTACATTTCAGCATATCGCATATTTTGCTGGCAGTTGCGTCATGGGATCATGTTCCCGAATTACGTAGATATGCTGAAATAAGATGCCGCAAGTCCACGATTATTTCACGATTTATGCCTCGCTATAAGGTTATGATCTTTCCACGTAAAAAAAGAAACTGAATACCTTCCATTCGAATATTTGGCCTGAGGAGCGAATTCTTTTAAAGAGAAAACTCACTATAGGTTCCAACTTACAATAGCGTTTAGTTGCAAAGAAACTTCGTAATATTACTTATTATTTATTTACATATTAACTGTTGCAGTTGTCACCCGGTAAACAAATAATTCAGTAGCGCTTTGCAATGCAAAAGAAAATTTCACCGTCAGAAAAGACGATCGGGAAATCATAATTGACTCGAGTTAGCGATGTGAAAGCATGCGGAATTTAGTGCTAGCGCAGTCGCCTATTACTGACCGTCGGGGCTTGCCCCTCCAGTGTCCCAACTGACCGCTTCAACCAGGACGAACTAAGCTCTGATAACGGTTACTGCAATGGTTTACGACTAAGACAGGGCCGCCTTGACAGTACCGCTCCCAGGTTCGGAAGATGAGCAACTGCTTTGCACAGGCCAAAAGAACTGCACAGCCAGTACAATTATTAACCACTACCCCAACAGAAATTTTAATTCATTTGCACTGTTCTCAAAACATCAGGAAGGTTCAGAGCACACTTCTACAGCGCCAAAAGCTGATCCACCATCTCCATCGCTGGTACTTCTGTTTCAAGAGAATTGCAGGTCCCTACAGTAACTTGTACAAAGCGGACAACCGCTGTGCCGAAAGTGAAGAAACCCGACAGAGAACTATGCAGTGTATCACTGTTTACCGCTGAAGATTTCCAACAAGTGACACAGGAACAGTTAGAAGGAAAGCTGCCAAACTATAATCACACGTCGACACCTAATAAAGTAATCAAATTGGTTCTCCGTGATCTGCCCTTCAGTATGTACCCTGATCAAATAAAGGAAGAACTGAAGCTCATGCATTCACCGTAAGGACGGTCATAAAGCTAAAATTGTCGGAACACTACAACATGTTCTTGGCTATTGCAACTGATAATCTGGAAAACAAACGGAGTTTTCAACTAATTCGCATCGAAAACTTCAATGTTCGAGCGGAAAATTTAAGTGATAAAATGTTCCATCGCAATTCTACTGCTGTTAGGGCATCAGTCAAATTGCACGGCACTTTTCCTTGACAGATAAGTGTGAAGTGTGCTGGTAACCACACAAGTCGTGCCTGCACTCTCTCCCGTGGTTCGAGGCTGACATGTACATATTGTGGCAAGGAGGGAAATGTGGCTGGCCACTGCGGCTGCACCATTTGGATGTGCGCTAGAGCTCGCCAGCGTGATCAAACCAACGAGCTGCAGCAAAGGAAGACGACCACGGCATACCGTGGCGTATCCTACACCGCAGCTGTCACGTTGACTGAGCCAGTCAGGGAGAAGCATCCGTCGAAGAACGACGCAGGAGGGAAACACCACAGAAACCACACACAGGAATAAAGATGCTGACACCTCTTTGCAGCAGCCACTCTAAACGGTTCAGCAGTTTACTTTTGATACTCCACCGATGTGGCCGAGTGCTACGTCACAACGTAACTGGGGCTGAAAGAAGGATGAAGACCTGAATCAACACAAAACTGAAGTAAACCCATACACGAGCACCGCCATTGAAGCAACTCCGATTGAAGCAGAGCAGGGAACTGGACCCAGCACGAGTGTCATAGCAGCTGCCCCAGACGATGATCTCAGCACCTTAATTTGGCATGTTGCTGCTCTGGTGAACAGCATAAAATACCTGATAGAGCTTTTTGCGCTGCAGATTACTGTTGCAGTGATGTCAGCTATGCAAGCAGCCACCATATTTCAGCCACAAAAGCCGCACTATGGATAGCCTGATGGCTCTGAGCACTATGCGACTTAACTTCTGAGGTCATCAGTCGCCTAGAACTTAGAACTACTTAAACCTAACTAACCTAAGGACATCACACACATCCATACCCGAGGCAGGATTCGAACCTGCGACCGTAGCGGTCGCTCGCTCGGCTCCAGACTGTAGCGCCTAGAACCGCTTGGCCACTCCGACCGGCGGATAGCATGAATGGCCTGACAATAGCTGCGTGGGACAACAATTATACGCATGGACAGTCACACGGCAGATGGCGGTACAGCATTATACGTGTGTGCCAGCATCTGGAGTCGCAACTGACATAGCTGGAAGCCATGAGCATCATCGATCATATGTGAATGGGACGTGTAACGTTTATCGCAACGTACAGGCCGTTGCCTCGTCGCCTGCATCTCAACTGATTTCCAAGCCTTTCTGAACCTATGTGGAAGGATTCTAATCACAGACGACCTAAACTTCAAGCATGTGGCATGGCACTCTAATACTTACAAATTCCAGCGAACGGAACGACATAGGGCTTTAGTGGTGGGGTCATACGCTCCAACACATTTTCCAATAGAGGGCAACTTTATGCCATGGATGTCGTTATCATTGAAGGTATACCACAACAGATTCACGCCTTAACACACAATGCGTTATCTTTAGGCCATTCCCCAAGAAACCTTCCAGCTTCTGACTGAATGTATGCCTGCGAGAGTGGAAGTTGTCATCAAGGCCAAGGGTGGGCCAACACCATACTGAATTCCAGCATTACCGATGGAAGGCGCCACGAACTTGTATGTCATTTTCAGCCAGGTGTCCGGATACTTTTGATAACATATCGTATCAGCTGTACTGGTCATGTAGGTAGTCCACAACCTCAAAATCACGAAGGTTGGAAACCACGATGACGTCAAAAATGCCCTCATGTACCAGCTTCCACCAGCTGTTGTCGCATCTGTAATCAGCACATTCAATTAGATTTTCGAAGCTAATCACTATCCATAAGCATTCGAACATAAAAAAATAGGGGCCATACCTAAGATTAGCAAAGATCTACGTCTTACCCTGGATTATAGAGCTATAAACTTATTAGCAGCCCAATCCAAAGTTTTCAAGAGGATGTCTCTGAAGAGGCTTTAACTTCACGCTGCTTCAGAGGCGATACTACCTGATGAGCAGTTCAGATTTCGGAAGGGTCATTCAACCGAACATAACCTTCCGTGATTAGGGAAGGAAACCTTTGACAGTGTGCAACCCTGTGACTAGTGGAGAAGTGCTGGTTCTACTCAAAAGACAACGATTTTATCTCAAGCTCACTGAAAATACAAGACCCTCGTCTCTTCCCCTAGGGCGTGTCAAGTTATCTGCGCTGCAACTGTATCACTTAAAAATGGCTGGAAAATAAGGGTCACCGAAAAGTGAAACTTGTCAAGGTCACTGACTGTATGGAAATTGTGTGACTTAAAATTCGTTCGAAAACAAAGCTGGCCTGTAAGAAGGACACGCCCACACTGCTGGAGCAATTGTATGAGGGCGTGCTGGAAAGTAATTCCTCCGAAATATTTATGTGAAAACTTTTAAGGATTTTTTTAATTAAATATAAGTTATTAACATTGTAAATCTTTATTTCTTATTTCTACTTCTTTGCAGTCATTTTCCACCAGAGGGCTCCAAAATGTATCGTGTACTATGGTGGTGCGCAACATAACTATGCCGGTGCGTCATACACAGCTTGCTGTAATAGAATTTCGGATTCGAAGAGTTCATCCACACATGGAGCACCCTCTGCTTCAACATGACAATACCAGACTTCACAAGAGTGCTGTGACATATGCAACAATCTGACGCCTTGGTTATACTGTCATTGATCATCCTCGATACCATTTGGTCCCATCACTTGTAAGATGAAATGTTAAAATTTATTTATGGCTCTTTTTATGAATCTGTGAAATTTGAATAATAAACTAGGATTAGATACCTATTATTTTAAATGTTAATTATACTTACCAGGGAACTATTAGTTAAGGTCTTGGCTCTTTCGACGAAGTCAAACATTCCACAGAGCGAGTATCAACAAACTGGTCTCTCGTTTGGAGAAATGTACTCGTCCCCAGGATGACTATGTTGAGAAAAAAATACGTAGACAAGAAGAATAAATATGTAGAGTGTTATTACAGTTTGTTTTATTTTAAAAGCTTTAAGAATTTCACATGAAAACTTTGGCGCCATTACTTTTAGCACGACTTCTTAGCATATGAATTTGGTGGAAAAATGAAATGGCATGTGGCGAGGTCACTGCCTGTAGGGTAGTAGTATAACTAGAGAATGACAAGAAAATGAAGCTGGCATGTGCCAAGGTCACGCCCATACCTCGGCGGTAATTGTATGACCTCAAATTGGCGGGAAAACGAAACTGGCACATGGCAAGACCACACCCATGGCTCTCGGGCAATTGTATGACCCAAAATTGGTCGGGAAAAGAAAACAGGTTGGTGAGGCATAGTCATCTTGGTTGTGTGCTGAATATTTGTAATTAAGATAATTTATAACACAAAAATGACATCATATGCTTTAACACCACAGATGATGTGATATTTGCAATCTCGATTTCGCAGTTTGCAGCAGAGTAGTTTGGACAATAGAATTTTTTGCAACATATGACCAGCTGTAATTGCTATTTCAAGTTTTGGGACAATTTGCAACAATTTAACCGATTTCTTCACAGTATGCCAAAAATTCCCACTTTACACTATCATCATCGAAAGACAGACAGAAAGGCGAGATTTAATTGTTTACCAGTTAACAATATAGTGGAATATTGAATCAAGTACATTGATATCCCAGTAGTTTAATGTTTAACAATACCACAGAGTATTATTTTAAGAAATAGTGCATACTAATTCTATGTTTAACTGTAAGGAACTCCCCCCTTGCATGATTATTGCATTACAAAAGCAGTGACATCTCTATCAGGGCGCCTAAGATGAGTCTTAACACCATGAAGTTACTGTGATGGAAAAACAGCGGAAAATGCTACTAGGATCATTTACTACAGGCACATTTACTGCAGACAGGTATTTACACACTCAGTAAATAACACATAAGACAGGAGCAATATCGATGTATTCATTATTAAAAACATTCACAGCGACCAGCGAATGCTGCCAACGTCGCCCAGTGTGTCATGAGACTTCTGCAGATAAGCCCAATTTCACGTCTTTCTAGCCCGTTGTCATCGCTCTGCCGTGGTGCACACTCCAGAAGGTCGTACTCACGTCTGTGGCAGCTGCGCTTCTGGGGAGATGCAACTTTGCGCCTGCAACTTACTCAAGTATTGTCACTTCCTCCAGTGAGCGGAAACAGCAACCCATACATATGATTACAGGCAGTTTGTGACCGGTACGCACACTGGCTGCCCACACAACTTACACACCTAATACAAAGTAGCCAGAATAATGATGTCTTATTGGTATGCAAAAACGTTGGGAAGTTATGCTTACACAGAGAAACTAGATGTGAACATACCTCTGTAACACGCGCCAAGGTCAACCCCCGAGACACATGTGGCAGTGTCCATGGTTTATAAACCTTCCTGGTTTTTAAAATGGCAAGAAGTTACGCCTACACACATGCAGTGGAATCTAGATGTGGCACGTATCGACGTAACCGCCTGTGATACGAGTAATAGCAATAGGAATATTCCCTGAACAAAAAAGCGCTAATACCATTACATCACGCTGTCTGGTTAAAGCCGCGCGGGATTAGCTGAGCGGTCTTAGGTGCTGCAGTCATGGACTGTGCAGCTGATCCCGGTGGAGGTTCGAGTCCTTCCTCGGGCATGGGTGTTTGTGTTTGTCCTTGGGATAGTTTAGGATAAGTAGTGTGTAAGCTTAGGGACTGATGACCTTAGCAGTTAAGTCCCATAAGATTTCACACACATTTTTTTGTCTGGTTAAATGCATCTAGACGCCTACTGGAGGTCACTAATATTGGATTTGTCTTTCAGACGAAAGACATATCACGAACATCGGTAGAAAGAAAAACAATTAATTTCGGCAACACCGATTACTTAGAAATAGCCCTTATGACGGAATATCTACTATCATTTAAAATCAGCCACTTGCTAATGACGAGAGCGAAAAAATTACTATCTATATGCTTGTGCACAAACCATGATTTCTCGTACATTGTAGATAAACGACACATTGCTTGAATCGTCACCATTTCTACAATCAACCTTACTTACTTGTCACATCCACGTGACTTTGCAACGAGGATGGAAAGAATGTCAATCTGTAATCCGCCGTATTGGCACAAATTTCTCATTGCAGTCATTTCGTGGAACGTATGTGAGCGGACGTAATACCCGTACCGTATTCCCTCTGATATTTGCATCAGTAAACTTCTCCATGATACACAATACCCCTCTCGCAGCGTTTACCACTGGAATATGTTTAGCATCTTCAAAGCGATCCCTCGAGGAAACGGGTCACTCCTCGTTCTTGAAGATACAGCTGCAGTGACTGCAGAAGGCACAGAAGAGGAGTATAAGCAGCCATTTCTTGCAACACTGCTGTCGTGATGAACGAAGGAAGGAAAGAAATTAGTTTCTGAGATGGCGTTGACGATGAGGCCGGTATAGTCAGTAACAAGCTTGAGTCGAACGTAAGGTAAGAAATAAAAATGGCAACTTCCCTTACAAATAAACTGTTTTGATGTTCACCTAGAGCGGCTTGGAGGAAACATAAGGAATCGGAAATTTAACTGTGAAATGAATATTATTTCCATGTCGCCTCCATAGCAGTCGGGTGTCTTAATCACTATACCACGTATCACCTCTCTCTCGGGTTTGCGTGGCGAATATAATGGGGATAAACAGTAATAAGCGGGATATCTGGGTTTGAGTCCTGGTCCGGCACAAAGTTTCATTGTCGTCATTCCATTATACAGCTGACTGTTGTCCATATTCGCTACTGCGGATATATTTTATAAGTCCTTAAATAGTTCGGAGAGCAGATCACATTCCGTTACACTTACTAAATGTGTCGACATGGAGAGGTTCGTCATGCAGCAGTAATCTCCATTATAATCTCGACGCAGAACTGAGAGAGAGGTGATATGTGGTACAATGGTTAAGGCACTCGACTGCCATGCAGGCGCAATAGAAATCGCATTCATTTCGCTACCTTGGGAGCAGCCTCGCGTTAGCCAGTTGCTCGTGATGTTTATAGTTGCGAATCTCGGTGCAACTACGATGGTTGCGTCTGTACTCTCGTTATGTTTGCACCGCGACATACCGGCGATGAAAATCGACATGCAACGGGGCGTAGTTCTATTTTCCGACCCCTGCTGCAGTGACGGCATTCTTGGCACATGGCTAGCTTCTTTGTTATAGTGATTTATGTTAATTCGTTTGGCACTCTCTCCAAAAACTGGCCTTTATACTGAAGAAATTATTTGTTTGTATGAATTTTTCTTCTTTTTACTTGTACTACAGCAAATTCTTCACTCGTCTTGTCAGTGTCACTTTAGGAAACGTGTGACAGGTCTATCTCTCATTTATGTGTCCAGTTCTGAATAGACGCGTTGTCAGACTTTCATTAGTCTGTAGCTTCCTTCCTGTCCCTTTAATCAATCCTTTACTAGGAGACGGAACACCTGCTGTAAGAAATGAAATCCGACGCCTGGGACAGAAGGTCAGCAGATGAGTGATCTGCTAGAGAACAATGATAATTGGTACAGTTAATTCAGACTCACAAGAGGAGAGATGATGAGAACACAGCCATAGATACCACTATTCTCCCGACCAACACACACACTACAAATGTGCTGCAGCAGACTCACGGAGCCCAATGACGCTCTCTGCATCCATGATATAGTTCTGAGAATTTAAATTATTACAGTTTTTATTTGAACAGATGAGCCTTGTCTCTTAGAAAAAATGACATATCTTGCTCCCTGCAGTGAGCTTGAAAAGAAGCGTGTTTCAAGGAGACGACCATAAATGAAAACCAAATAATGTTAAGGAAACACACTGTTATAGCAACTGTAAATGCTCATAGTGATGACTCTCGACCATAGGTTCAACGAATTTTTATTGGCAGACACATATAGGCGGGCATCATCAGAGGCTACGTGTGTTGATAAGCTCTACATGTGCTCTTGCTGTACTGATGCTGTTGTTCCACTTGCAAAGCTGAAAACAGTTTTCAGCGCAGAATAAAAACTGCACATCCACGTTAACTGTTGCGTAGAGTTTACAACCGTGAAAAGTATTTTCTCATGTCTATGTCTAACCATTCATATGTTTCTGTTGTGTCTTTTTGAGTGTGGTAATTTTTTTGTAATGGGATGGGATATTTCTTTCTTCCTCCCTTAGCAATTTTCCGCTGTTTTATTTCACCTATTCCTTCGCAGAATAACCGTTACAGGGATATCCGTAATACGAGCCGTTAGATTACACCGGTTACGGCGACTTTTCTGTCAAGCCACTGTGCTTCAATCCGATTGGCCCGATTCAGATCACATATTGGCGATTGCGTGTCTCGCAGACGACTTCTAATTAACTTACTTAAGCAAAGCCTCTATTCGCGAATACAATTAAGAAAATAATACTCTGAAAAACTTTTCATTTGACGCATTTTGATAAAACTGAAATGTAGTTACCTTTTTAATGTATGGTATTGAATAACTAGCTACGTAAGCATAAATGAGAGGTTGCTACACACATTAAGGTGCAACAGCGTTCAGTTGTAGAGAAACGTTGTGATTATATGTGTACTTCAGAAACGTTGTAATTGTAAACAGATCAACAATTGATGCAACAACTCAATAAGTGATCGATTCAGCAGCTCTGCTATCTACAAATGAAATCGCGTATGCCTTTCGTAATGCGTACATTTCCAGTAATGTTCAACAAGAAGACTGGTATACTGAATTAATACTAAACAGCAACAGGGTTTAAATTTCTACCCAGTTATCTAGATTTAGGCCTTTTGTGAATTACTAAATCATTCCAAGAGGTTGCTGGGATGGTTCTTTGTAAGATTACGCTCTGTACTTTATTTTATTTTGATTTATATCGTTTGTTATAAGTACTTGCGTTAATTCTGAACGGAACTGAATCGCCAGTCGAAGTGGCCGTGCGGTTCTAGGCGCTGCAGTCTGGAACCGCGAGACCGCTACGGTCGCAGGTTCGAATCCTGTTTAGGGCATGGATGTGTGTGATGTCCTTAGCTTAGTTAGGTTTAATTAGCTCTAGGTTCTAGGGGACTGATGACCGCAGAAGTTAAGTCCCATAGTGCTCAGAGCAATTTTGAACCGGTTAGACATTTTGGTCGTGTACGACAAGGCCCTGACACAAACCGAAGAAAAAATGTTGTCGTCGCCATTAAAAGAAAGAAAATTAATTTCGTTAAGCAAAAGGGAGTGACTGAGAAACTTCTAGTTAAAATTTACGAAAACAAAAATTGACAAAAATTAACGACCTGTTGCCACCATTTCACCAACCTCTCATTGCTCCACGACTTTGCGGTTCAAATCCGCTTCCGGCCACCCTGATTCAGGTTTTCCGTGATTTCCCTAAATCGCTTCAGATTCCTGTGCAAGAGCACGGCCGACTTCATTCCCCATCATTCCATAATCCGATAGGACCGATGATCTCGGTGCTTGGTCTCCTCCCCCAAATCAACCAATCCAAGACTTTACTCAGTGGAATGTTGGCGGTCAGCTAAAGTAAATTTTCATGGTGACAATCTTAGATAAATGTTTACACAGCGTGTCAGATTTGTTTGAATACTGAAGTTTCCAAAGACTTCATCGACAGGATTTATTCATAATGCGATCTTGCAGGCCGATGATACTCACAAATGAATTGTAATTTCCTAGGTTTCAGCCCGTTTCTGTGAGATAGAATAACGAGAATGCAATTAAGTGAAACTAAAGTGTTCCTGCGGAGAGCAAAAGTCTGCCAAAATGAAATACTTCAATCTAGGACTGAAATTCTGCCCCACGTCATTAACGATCTTCAGATTTTGTGAAAGCAGTAAATACGTGGTAGTGTTCCTTTTAATCACGTTCATGTAGTCAATCACGTATGTCATAAACAAGCAGATGCGATGTGACATCTCTGTAAGAATCCCCAGCTCGGTAAGTAAATGAATACTCAGAGCTTTGTGAAAAACACCTCATATGGCACGTGTAGCTCCTTTTGGGTTAAAATCATTCATTATGCCTTACATTAGTTGCCCATGATATTATCCCATACGATATCAAGGAAAGAAAATACGTAATCATATTTCACCGCTGACTCAACGGTAGTGACGACGTAATATTAGACGGTGGGACGGCACTTTACGCTCGAATGAGTAGATTTTCAGACGTATACATACAAACACATTATTGTCGTGGCGCGAGCACATACATTCCATATTTTTGTATAAATCACTTAGTCATCGCCTTATAATACTTAAAATGATAATACGGTTAATAAACACTATTTTTTTGTATTACTGTTAGTTAAACTAGAAATTTGGGCGCTGCCAGTGGCACGCCGAGGCGGTAGCCAATACTGAATCACACTGCCAGGAGCAGTAAAGAAGGAAAGAAGATTAATATTTAAGCTCCTGTCAACGACGAGGTCGAAAGAGATCGAACACCATCTCGAATTGGGGAAGAAAATCGGCCATATCTTGTTTAAAATGGACCTCCCCAGTATATGCCTTAAGCGGCTTCGGGAAACCACTTAAAATCGGAGCTTGGGTAGCCAGATAAATGTCTGAACAGCTTTTCTCCCGATTGGACGTACAGTGTCCATTCGATTGATATGGGAGGCAGAGGATTTCCAAGTATCCCATAGGATAAAACGATAGCCCTCCAGCCTATGAAAAGGTAAAGAAGACCGTAGTATTTCTCTGTGAGGTTCTCTAAATTTTATTTTTGTTATCACACTCACAAGGGGAGGCCACGACGTTGGGATGACATTTATTTCTAACGTTGTACACCTTTAGTAGGCCACTAAAACAACATAATGTGCAGGGAATAAGGTGTACTACTCTAGCGATTCCGAAAAAAAAATCGCAAGAAAAGTATAACGCGTCTACAATGTGAGTTATGTATCCCTGCGTAGGTAACAGACGTTGTAGTTCATAGTGGTCAAATGATTAGCGTTCGAGCTTCATAAGACGAATGTCTATCAGGCGACAGTTCACTGCCACTTACACTTAATTATTAATCTAGTTTTTTTCGTCACTGGTCACATTATTTAATTTATATGACATTTGAGAGGTAATATAATGCAAAAGCACAACTTTTATCTGCGTGAAGTTTCAATTTATGTTTTCCATGTCTGTATGACAAATACCATGCTGCAACGTGTGATTTTGAGAGCACATCCGACGAGTAATTTTACATTACTCTTGTGGTCTGGCACATTGTGACATACAATATTACTAATGGGGAACAATGTTATTCACATCGTTATTTATCGAGGTTTGAGTTGGGCTTCCCAAGCCTGTCGCTCGTCCTTGAAAATTTAATTACAAATAGTAAATAAGAAAAAAACATGTGAAATTCACTACAACATCATGAAAATGCACGTGGTTTTCTTCATTATGTTACCTCTCAAATGTAATATAAATTAAATAAAGTGACCAGTGACGAAAAAATGGCCAGAATAGTGGACCTTACTTCTTGCACAGTATGTTGTTTTAATGGCGTTCTAAAGGTGTACGAAGTTTGAAGCAAATCCATGATCCCAACGTCGTCGCCTCCCCTTATTAGAAGATTCAGATCGCTGTAACAGAGAGGACCGCATATGTAATAGCAGATCAACAAATTTTATATGAAACTTCCTGGCAGATTAATACCGAGTGTTGGACTGGCTCTCGGACTTGCTTTTCGAGGTCAGGTGCTCTACCAGCTGAGTGTACAAACACGACTTAGGTCACTACTTCACAGCCTTACTTCCACCAGCAGCCCGTCTGCTACTTTCCAAGGCTGGATGAATCAGCCGGTAGAGCACTTGGCTGCAAACGCCATCCGGCCGGTGTGGCCGTGCGGTTCTAGGCGCTTCAGTCTGGAACCGCGAGACCGCTACGGTCGGAGGTTCGAATCCTGCCTCGGGCATGGATGTGTGTGATGTCCTTAGGTTAGTTAGGTTTAAGTAGTTCTAAGTTCTAGGGGACTGATGACCCCAGAAGTTAAGTCCCATAGTGCTCAGAGCCGTTTTGCAAACGCCAAAAGTCACGTGTTGGATTCCCGCTCTGGCACACAATTTTAATCTGCCAAGAAGTTTCAGGTCAGCTCAGTCTCCGCTGCACACCTAAAATTGAAACGTCCCCTTTGAACAATTCTACATGACTGTGCTTAACCTGACACACAATATTTTGTTAGCGCAACGCAATCTGACTTTCAATAATTCGTACAAAAGAATGGGCCCTGACTAACATTAAACTATACCTTTCACAAATCACTTACCTCACAAAAATCTTCGCTACTCAAGCTACTGCAATACAGCGAGCGCCACTACTGCCAGCTAAATAAAAGATTCAAACTACTGAAGGCACTAACTACTGATAGGGATAGTTAGCAAATGAAAGATATTAATAGAGAACGAACAACGTATTTACCTTGATATCATCATATATAAATATAGCAGTTCATGACAAATTTCAAAACT
Source organism: Schistocerca serialis cubense (assembly GCF_023864345.2). Classification (NCBI taxonomy): domain Eukaryota; kingdom Metazoa; phylum Arthropoda; class Insecta; order Orthoptera; family Acrididae; genus Schistocerca; species Schistocerca serialis. The sequence continues at coordinate 713,817,739 of NC_064640.1, forward strand.
CCGCCATCTCTCTCCCCACATCCACCACTGCTGGCGGCTCACCTCCAACTGCGCAACGCTACGCGCTGTTCACAGCCAGCTGCCTAACACTACAATGGCCAGTATTACAACAATGCAAAGCAGACACAGACTGCCCACAGCACAGCCAGTGATTTTCATACAGAGGTGGCGTTACCAATAAAAAAACCTAAACAGCCTACTTACATAGCCCCCATGCTCCCCACAAAAAGTTTTTCAAATTGGATTGGGCAGTGGCCAATACAGATTTGAAAAAATTTTTCATAATTACATTAACAAAGAAATCAAATGCACACACTTATTGATACAATGTTGGTCAAAAGCTAAAAATTTCTCACAGTCCATAAAGACAGTCCAGATTGTTCATCACAGTAAAAATGCAGAGTTTTTCTCAAAGTCTGAGCAGTAAAAGAAAATGCACACAGAAGTAGTGGATTTCCATGCAGTCTTGAAGAAGTAGTGTTGTCCTTCAAACGGAAAGACAGTGCTGACTCTTGACATGCTGACAGATAATGGGCCACAATGGAGCAAACCCACAGCAGAGTCAGTCGTAGTTTGGAAGAATATTGGTAGGTAGGTCATCACAGAGCAGACCCACTGGAGTCCTGGTAGAGATTGTGGTATTGGTGGGCCACCAGAGGTGCAGACCCACTGCAGTCCTTGTAGAAATAATGGCGTTGGTGGGTCATCATAGATGCAGACCCACTGTAGTCCTTGTAGAGATAATGGTATTGGTGGGCCACCAGAGGTGCAGACCCACTGTAGTCCTGGTATAGACGGCCAGCAGCCATCTGTTGCGATTGTGCAGGTGCACATTCACCATCGAAGACTCTTGCGGAGAATATAGCAAGTCCATAAACAACCACTTGTGCACTCACAAAGTTTTTGGAATTGCCCTTAGAACCAGCAATGCTGTTATCCAGTCCCTTGCTGAATTAGTAACACACGTGCAAACACTAACAGTCCCAAATTCTCACATATTGTCCATATACTATGACCAGTGTGCAGTGAAATGTAACTAACAAGTTAATAATATCGTGAACTGGTGACAATTACAATTTTATAACATAAGAATACAATAACAAAGGTACAAAATACATCATTAAAAACATAACAATACAGATAACATTTGTAGTACAGGCTTTACAAAAGAATAGAAATAAACATATACATCAGTGTTACAAGAATTATGACATGAGTACAAAAATAAAATATCAGAATCACTTTCGAAACATCAACTTCACACATGAGCATTAACACAAAACAGAGTAAATGATGTCTAAACATCTTTAAAAAGTAATATATGGTAGCATCATCTTATTGACATAAACATACCTCAACAGCATAATACACATCGTCGTCGTAAAAATAACATCATAACACCTCAGTCAAATCTCAAAAAGGTCGTAGCTTTCTGCAATAATTTCAAACTATAAAAAATATTCTCTGCTCATTTCAATAGTGTCATCTGCCTCAAACGTACTTTAAAAATCATGATCTCATACCAAATACATCATTCAAAGCTCTCATAGTATCACAATGGTTCCGAAAAATGTGAGCATTTCTCAAAGTACAGACAAAATACAATTTCGTAAGTGTGAAGTTATCCAACAGTGTAATTACGTAAACATCTGTCACTGATGTAGTAAAAACGTTTGTCTGTCTCAGTTAAATGATCAGATGGCTGTGTAATTATGTGTTGGAGAAATATGGTACCGATGTGTAAAGTTGTATAAGCAAATACCATATTAGCTAGGGTTCCTTGTGGTTGCCACACACATGGTACACAAAGTAAGCGTGTACCCCCCTGAGGATTAATGTAATTATACCCTCAGGTGTTACAGATTACAGCAATGGAATGAAATATATCACGGAAAACTTTCTTTGTAATTCAAAAATCTTTAAAAATAAATGTTTTAAGTACAAAATTAATCACTCAAATACGTGTACTGTAGCGCTAAATGTGCGTCTTGTTGCAACATAATCTGTGTGGAAGTGTCGTAGTTATCGTCCTCCGAAAGCTAAGTTCTGCAGAAGTCAATGTACTTACCTCATAATACACAAATTTCAAGTAAACCAGAATGTTGCATTAAAATCTCATTAGCAGTACTGGTAAATGTTCTAAGTATGTAAGCCTTATAGCCGTTCCATAATCGTGCAACTAACAAGCAAGAATGTACACACACAATAACACTGTGACGTCTGTTCACTATAACAATGCATTCGTAATTTCTGTTTAAAAATGTTCCCTAGGTTCTAGACTGGATATTTAACTTCAAACATTGTTGCATGTTAACAGATTCTAAGTCTGACAAGCATATTAGTAATGTAAAGTGAAAAGTTTTATGGCAATGACAAAGTTAAAAAGCAGATTATCTTTCAATAAACGGTTTTACATGTGAAATGTGGTGTAAACCTTTACTCTTCCTAGTACGCAGAGTTTCAACTTCAACGCAATTATCGTGCGGTATACGTCGTTAAACATTACTGGAATTTTTCTTAAGGTTAGCGTCTATGTCATTTTTCTCTGAGCCAGCCGGCGCAAGCGGCTGCCTGCGGTGCGAGTCATTGTCTGTCCCTTTGTTGGCGCGCGTCGTTATTGGGATTTGGAGACCTAACTTCTACAAATTCGCCTTGGCGAGAGGGCCCAGCTCTGTTAGAATCCGGCCAGTTCTGATGAAATTCACGTCTGTCGTTTTGTCGGTAGTGTACATAGTTTCTTGTTTGTCGGTCATGTGGTGGAGAATTTCTCCATGAATCGTAACTCTGCGCTGACCTGATGCGTCTGAAGTTATTCTGCTTCCCTTGATAATAATTGTTTTGGTTCCCATATTGTCTGTTTCTCTGATTGTCTCTGTGATAGTCATTACTACGGAAATGCGATCTTTCTCTGTAACTATTATTACTCTGCCAGCGGTTGTCATATGGGTGGTGTCTGTTTTGGTCACGATTTGCGTTGTAAGAATAGCCTTTTCGTGTCCAGTTATTGTTTCTGTCATCACGGAATTGTGACGTATGTGACCTTTAGTGATTGTTTTCCTATTTTCGCATCCGGCGACTGTCTGTGTCAATTTCTAATTCTTGTAGGAGTCCCTGAAATGCTTCAATGTCGTCTTTGCAACGTCCTGCTAAAATAATATGCATTAAATGTTCAGGTAATTTGATTAAGCAAATGCGGATGAGTTCTGAGGGGCTGTATGGGTTTGACAGATACTGATTCTTGTGCAACATGTCTTCAAAGTATTTCACAAGGCTGGAGAATTCAGATTGTTCGAAATGTTTCATCATTATGATACCATGTTTTACTCGGTCTTGTGTGGCTTGAGACCAATATGCTGAGAGGAAGGCATGGTAAAATTCTCCTTCACTGTGGCAATCGTGAATGACTGATCGCATTCTTACAGCTGGTTCATTCTCTAAGTAGCCACACATAAATTCTAATCTGTGTTCCAACGACCAGTTGGGAGGAAAACAATGAGAGAATTGATGGAGCCATGCTTGTGGATGAATGTTGTTGCCAGAATTCTTAAATGTTTTGAATTTACGTGTAGTAATGAACAGCTTATAGTCAAAATCATCATGTCGGCGAGTCGCATATCGGTCATTGTTACGTCGTTTCGGCGGTTCCATTTCAAAATTCGGTGCACCTTGCCAATTTCTTTCATAACTTCCGAAATGCCCTGTGTTATTATTTTGCGGCTTTTCCGTATTTCTAAGTCCCTCTTCCCATGTTGGGGCGCGAGTGTCCTCTGAAATACGTAATTCTTGTACTACTTGTGCCAACTGATCTTGCACTTCCCGGATTTCTCTTTTGTACTGTGTATTGATTTGATTTTGATTTTGTTTGAATTTTCTAATTTCTACATACTCTTCAGTGTCACTGAAGGCTACAGGTGTTGTGTTATTCAGATCATCATCTACCTTTGTAGATAAGTTAGTGAACTGATCTGAAAGTTCGGCTACTTTATCCGATAGTGAAATTATTTCCTCTGTATGTTTTTCTGAACCAAGTTTCAGAGTATCTATTGTGTCCTTTAAGTTTTCCTGAGTTTTTGCAAGTTGCGTAACCGAATCGGCAGATGCAACTGAGTCAATTTTAGCTTGCAAGGTGTCGTGATTTTCATGAACAATGGTTTGCAGTTCTTTTATGGCTGCTTCGTGATTCTGTAATACATTTTCATGCCGCGAAAAAATGGGTTGAAAATGCTCACAAATTTGTGTTTTTACGTCATTACAGACTTTTTGACATTTCGATTCAATGTTATGTAACTCACTAGTTAAATCTTCACGTGTTTGTTCAAGTGTGGTGTCTAACTTTTCAAGCTTTTGTCCCATTTGTTGCATTAATTGTAATAACAATGCACTGGTGTCTGAAACATGTTCCTCAGTGCTTTTCTGCAGTGAATTTGCACCGGCAACATTCACATTTTGACAAGCGGAAAATGTGTCTAGACTCATTTGAGAAAACGGTGAGGACGCAAAACCTGAATCTACAGTATTTGCAAAACTGTGTCCTGTCATTTCGGATTCCTGAGGCGAGCTGTTGCCGACCGATCGATCGATAATGCTTCCCTCTTCACTAATTGCTTCACTGTCCACGCCATTGTTTGCCGCCCGCTCCATTTCCCTATGCACAATTACCAAATTACTACTTTGAACATCAGTTAATTCATTACTCGGTGGCGCTAACACACTGCTTTCCTTTTCACTGTCATTTCTCAGTTTACTTTGGAGCCTAGTATTACGTTTTTCACACGCCATTATTGTCACAGTATTTCACAAGACAACACAGAAAAACACAATTTGAAGATCAAAAATAAGAGAACACATTAACATAGCACTGAAAACAATATCTAGTTAATTGCAGCTGCGAAATACTTGGGGCAAATCTACATGCATGCCACAACTGTTTTACTGTACAACAATGAAAGTCTGCAACTACAAAGGAGATTTTCTCTACAATTACGCGCTAGCAATAAACAAAATCTACACTAATTACACAAACTACAAGAAGAAATCAGAAGATTCCAGTGAGGTATCCTCGGCTAAGGGTCGACATATGAAACGTCCCCTTTGAACAATTATACATGACTGTGCTTAACCTGACACACAATATTTTGTTAGCGCAACGCAATCTGACTTTCAATAATTCGTACAAAAAAATGGGCCCTGTCTAACATTAAACTATACCTTTCACAAATCACTTACCTCACAAAAATCTTCGCTACTCAAGCTACTGCAATACAGCGAGCGCCACTACTGCCAGCTAAATAAAAGATTCAAACTACTGAAGGCACTAACTACTGATAGGGATAGTTAGCAAATGAAAGATATTAATAGAGAACGAACAATGTATTTACCTTGATATCATCATATATAAATATAGCAGTTCATGACAAATTTCAAAACTCCGCCATCTCTCTCCCCACATCCACCACTGCTGGCGGCTCACCTCCAACTGCGCAACGCTACGCGCTGTTCACAGCCAGCTGCCTAACACTACAATGGCCAGTATTACAACAATGCAAAGCAGACACAGACTGCCCACAGCACAGCCAGTGATTTTCATACAGAGGTGGCGTTACCAATAAAAAAACCTAAACAGCCTACTTACAAAATTAATTCTGCATTAAAGCTGTTTTTGCCTCCTGCGCGTGTCGCCCCATATTTCAGATGAAAGGCAACGTCCAGCGTACTGTATTATGTATTTTATGTGGAACTGATTTATGTAACCAGGAAAAGTATTAAACAATAGTGAAGGCGAATACGAAGAGAGAAACCTTAGGGATAAAAAATTAAAACTAAACTACGCACTTCGGAACGAGTATCGAAAATAACACGCACCTGAACAGAGAGAAGAAGGAGTACTTGCTTTGTTTCTCTGTCTTAAGCTTACTGTAATTTAATTAAAGAGAATTTTACACCAGACGCATTTCGCTTTTAATGATAAAGCGTCCTCTGTCCTTAGTCTGAAACTGGGTACATGCGTCTGTACATTTTTTGGTTGTTTTAAATTAAAAAAAGTATTTTGTTTGATCCAAAACAACCAAAAATGTACAAATGTATGCATCCAGTTGGCAGAACAACCACAGAAGATTATTTATAAATAAAAGCGAAGCGTGTCTGGAATAAAATTCTATTTAATTAAATTGCAGTAAGCTTAAGACGGAGAAACTAATAATAATTTTTTTAAAAGCTGCTGCTAAAGATGTCCATGCTTTTTGAGTTATGATTCTCAAGATGTAAAACTAAAACCCTTAGCTACAATCATCTTCTGCAGAAGGTCGTGAATATGCCATAAACTCGCTTAACTGCTGTGTGTTTGTGTTCAAGGATGCAACGCTGGTTGTGTGGCGGGGTTTAGTAATATCTGTGAGTATCGGCACGTCGCGAGAGGCCGAGTGGGCATCAGGTGGCCGTCTGTGTTGCTCTGTCGAACGGGTGGCGGCGATATGGCTGTTTTTGCTGTTTTCCTGTTGCTGGTGAGCCCCGATGTTACTACAGCTAATGCCTTGCTACTATTTTCGTTAACTTTGTATATTTAAGTCGTACGGAATATTTATTCGTGCGGGCAATAAGTAATCATATTTGGTTTGTACATTGGCAATGGATCCAACGTGATAATTTCGAAATATTCATACAATATTAAACTGTAACTGGAAACAATTGAAGATTAATATGAGCAGCTAACGATATTTATATGCACGTATGTTCGCTACGTAGTAAATATGAAAACTGGATTTGGCTGTGTCGTGAAAGGATTTGGATTTAATGTAAAAATGTTTAGTGATTGCCGTGGTTACAGTAAAAGCGTCACGCGACTTGTGACCTGTGCGTAGACATTAGTATCATACCTCCGCGAACCTGGCGATTTATCGAATCCGTATCACGCAGAATTGGTGGTGCATTGCTTTGGGGGTTTGATCTGTACGCTTTTGAACAGTTAGAATGTTTTGCTGCATCAGTATCTAGCAAAGTTCTCCAGCATTGCTTTAAGTTTTTAAGTCAATTACTTTATCACATCTGTAATGGATTATGAACTCAAGGAACTGACCGTGACAAATATGGCATAGAATTATTCTTAAACTTTAACCACTATATACCTAAAGCAAGTTCGGATTTAAGCATTGTCATTTAACAGGCTATTTTTAATTGCGAAACAAGTTCATTACAACAGTGCGCATATGAATTTTGTAACACCTGAAAGCATTGCACTATTACCCACAAAACTTATGGCTAATTCTATTTACCTTTAAGAAAAAGTAGTTCTAAGCAGTTCGGATTCAATACCAGCCGACTGTTTCCTACATGTTTCTACGAAACCTTCCACCTAATTTTAAAATGTTTTCGATGTTGCTGAGCGAGTCATGTAACACTTTTTAAAAGAACACTCCGCCAGTTAACTATTTCTGTATTTCTGTACTACCTAGATTTCGACTTTTATTCCGTTATGAAGTACAATGCTGAAAGTTGTTAGAGAATAATAATGTTCAAAAACTTTTAGCACTGTACCTGATAATAGCATAAAATCCGAAATTCAGAGGGTACAGAACATAAATGCAGTTACAAATGGCGGTTTACTCTTTTAAAAAGACTAGTTTCGCGGTGAGCTACAGAACAGGTTTGAGATTTCGTGACCAATGACTCGAGGTGCAATGTCTTGCATTTTCTGAAAGCGCGCGCAGGTGCACAAATCGCTGGATACGACTAAACTTTCAACAGCCAAAACCAATCTAATTAGTGTAGCAGTATTCGACTACGGACTACTATATTTATACTGTGCGCTTTAACGCAGAGACGGCTTGTAAAGATGATTTCGTTAAAAAGGGCTTAGTAGCTTTGACCTTATCGAAAGATAGGCACAAATATAATTCGATTTGAATTACTCTGGTGAAATTTCGCTTCGTCCTGCGTACCTAGGTGAAAATAAAAGTCTTCAAATGCTAAAGAAACATTTTCGTTTTTATATTGAGACCACAAACACATGGAGGCTTTGCGGGATAGCAATCTAATCCCATAAAAAGCACCAATAGCTTCACTATCTGCCAATTAATTGTAGTCGTTATGAAAAAGATTTGGGAAAGTGAAAACTACAAATATAGTTTGCTTAAAAGTTATCAAATAGTTTCCCTTTTCACTTTCCGTAATTTATATGCAATACTTTTACATAATACGAATCAACAGATTTTTCCATTATCTGATATAGGTTTGAGTCTACCTTGCAGTTTTAGTTTATTAATATGAAGAGCGGCAAATATCGCGCGAACTTAGATATTAGGCTAAGCTACAGATTGGTGTGTTACCGCATGATTCACATTAGTTAACTTTGCCAACTCACAACTATACCATCGCCTTCCAACCTAAACTAATATTTGCTGAAGGCTATGGATCGGTTTTACCGCACCAAAGATTACCAGGGCGATCCACTTTCCCTTTCCAGCCATCCCGTTGTACAACAGCAAACATAACTATTTTAGTCAAAATATTACTTTGATGCAGCTCTCCACTCTAATATACACTCCTGGAAATTGAAATAAGAACACCGTGAATTCATTGTCCCAGGAAGGGGAAATTTTATTGACACATTCCTGGGGTCAGATACATCACATGATCACACTGACAGAACCACAGGCACATAGACACAGCCAACAGAGCATGCACAATGTCGGCACTAGTACAGTGTATATCCACCTTTCGCAGCAATGCAGGCTGCTATTCTCCCATGGAGACGATCGTAGAGATGCTGGATGTAGTCCTGTGGAACGGCTTGCCATGCCATTTCCACCTGGCGCCTCAGTTGGACCAGCGTTCGTGCTGGACGTGCAGACCGCGTGAGACGACGCTTCATCCAGTCCCAAAAATGCTCAATGGGGGACAGATCCGGAGACTTGCTGGCCAGGGTAGTTGACTTACACCTTCTAGAGCACTTTGGGTGGCACGGGATACATGCGGACGTGCATTGTCCTGTGGGAACAGCAAGTTCCCTTGCCGGTCTAGGAATGGTAGAACGATGGGTTCGATGACGGTTTGGATGTACCGTGCACTATTCAGTGTCCCCTCGACGATCACCAGTGGTGTACGGCCAGTGTAGGAGATCGCTCCCCACACCATGATGCCGGGTGTTGGCCCTGTGTGCCTCGGTCGTATGCAGTCCTGATTGTGGCGCTCACCTGCACGGCGCCAAACACGCATACGACCATCATTGGCACCAAGGCAGAAGCGACTCTCATCACTGAAGACGACACGTCTCCATTCGTCCCTCCATTCACGCCTGTCGCGACACCACTGGAGGCGGGCTGCACGATGTTGGGGCGTGAGCGGAAGACGGCCTAACGGTGTGCGGGACCGTAGCCCAGCTTCATGGAGACGGTTGCGAATGGTCCTCGCCGATTCCCCAGGAGCAACAGTGTCCCTAATTTGCTGGGAAGTGACGGTGCGGTCCCCTACGGCACTGCGTAGGATCCTACGGTCTTGGCGTGCATCCGTGCGTCGCTGCGGTCCGGTCCCAGGTCGACGGGCGTGCACCTTCCGCCGACCACTGGCGACAACATCGATGTACTGTGGAGACCTCACGCCCCACGTGTTGAGCAATTCGGCGGTACGTCCACCCGGCCTCTCGCATGCCCACTATACGCCCTCGCTCAAAGTCCGTCAACTGCACATACGGTTCACGTCCACGCTGTCGCGGCATGCTACCAGTGTTAAAGACTGCGATGGAGCTCCGTATGCCACGGCAAACTGGCTGACACTGACGGCGGCGGTGCACAAATGCTGCGCAGCTAGCTCCATTCGACGTCCAACACCGCGGTTCCTGGTGTGTCCGCTGTGCCGTGCGTGTGATCATTGCTTGTACAGCCCTCTCACAGTGTCCGGAGCAAGTATGGTGGGTCTGACACACCGGTGTCAATGTGTTCTTTTTTCCATTTCCAGGAGTGTATCTCATACAAACCTTGATCTTCGAGTAACTACCGCAACCTATACCAATTTGAACTTACGGTATTCATCTCTTTGTTTCCCTCTACACTTTTTACCCCCACACTTCCCTCCCATTCCAAATTAACAAATTCTTGATGTTAATGTGTTATTAATCGATCTCTTCTGGGACAGAAGTCTGACAGTTTCTCCTCTCCTCAGTCCGTCTCAGTATCATTCGTTATGCGATCTATCCATCTAATCTTAAACATTTTTCTGCAGTACCGTATTTTAAAACCTATTCCTTTTTTGTGCCAGTTATCAGTCACATTGCTCTTCCGGGCAAGGCCACGCTCCAGACAAATGCCTTCAAAAAAGTGTCTAAAAAGTTTACATTTGGTGTTAACCAAATCCTGTTTCAGGTTTTATTTTTTGCTACTCTCAGTCTACATTTTATATCCTCTACTTCAATTTTTTACTCCAGAAGTAGCAAAACTCTTAGTGTCATCTCCTAATATTCTCAGCAGCTCCCAATTTAACTACATTTCATTAGCATTGTTTTATTTTGGTTGACGTCTCTTTTTCAAGACACTATCCATTTCGTTCAACTACTCTTCCAAATCACCCACCGCCTCTGAATTTCAATGTCATCGGCAAACAATTTTTTTGTCTCCCTGAACCTTAATTCCCTTTCGAAATTTCTCCATAGTTTCCTTTACTGCGTTCTCAACGTTCAGGTTGAAGGAAATCGGACAGACTACAGCCGTGCCTCACTCCCTTCTCAATTACCGCATCCCTTTCATATCGTTTGACTTTTATAACTATAGTTCCGTTGCCCGATAACGTCCCAGCTGTGTTCCATCGGTTTAGATTCAGGTACATGTAGTGGCGAATACAAACGTGAGTTAAGTATCATGTTCCTCAGACTACTACAGCATGATCATAGCCATAGACACGAAAAGTTATCCTACTGAACTACGCCAACCCCGTCCGAGAAGGCATGAGACAGAAATGAATGCAAGTGGACCACAGTGTTCATAGTCCACAGCGCTCACGTTGCCTTACAAGGAGAACGCGCTTCCTCATCGCCGATTTTGTCCGAAATTATAGTGGAGGGAGGGCTTGGCAACAAATTAAAGACAGAAGTGGGAGTAACAGATTCATTAGACAATAAGTGAAAGGTGTAGTGTGTTTGGTTGAAATCGGTCCATTGTTTTAGATGTGGAACATAAATTTTTACAATATCTATGCTTTCAATTATTGCGTTACCATTACTTACACAGGGAAAAACAAATAGTAGCAAAATGTGTGTAATATATATTATATATTCTGTAACCTTTCCTGGAAGACTGCAAAGGGTCTACATATGCCTGCAAGAGTGCTGGCGCTTTTGGACTGAAGATTCAAAAAACACTGGAGGCTTGCGCAGTAAAATATAGGAATGTTATTACTTCGCCAGAAACTACAAAACGTCATGTTGAACTAGTTCTTCCGTTAAAACTCGTAGGGCAGAGAAGTCCACAATTATTTCAAGTTTTTAACGATGGATTGCCGTCATGTGGTATTAAGATGATTCCTACCAAATGCACTCAGGTACAGAAACTCTGCGATGTGTACTTTTATCGTCAGGCAGAGAGTTCGACCAAATAACTTCAAATCTGCCCTTATTACATAAGAGAAAAAATCACATACCGAGAAGACTACATCAAACTGAAGTCCATTTTACACCACCAACTATCCTCACCAATATTTACAGAAATAAGGTACTTGCAGTTTACTGCCAGACTGTGCCATGAGAGCGAACAGTCTTCGAAAGAGCTATGCACTTGTAAACGTGCGGCGTTTATAACACGTGGAAGATGATTCCTCTGCTTTTTACTATACATCACACCAGCACATGTCATTTTATAAACGAATTTCTAGTATTCACTTTATCCCTTCCTGAAAATTTATTTCCAGTTCCAAATTTTCGTTCGCCTTTTTCATGTTTTGTATGAACATTTTAATAAATACAATAAATTGAACCTTTATTTCAGGTTACTTGTAGTGTAATGTAAAAACAGAAAACAAACAAGGTTCCACAGATCGACTCGGCCTCTGGACGACCGTTGTGAACTCTTACCGCTGCCCAACTGTGCCTGGAAACTACGGTACCGTAACATTAATAGTTCATGCCTCACCCTACTCACGCCAAAAAAAAATCGTTTTATCTAAAGGCTTGGGCATCTGGAGCTCCACTTCGGTCACTTTCTTTTATGGCCAAGCCCTGCATGTACAATAAATTTCAGAGAAATCCGTGAGAAATAGGCACAATCCCCTTGTAGAGATTACTACCACGGATCCCAGACACCATGGAAGCCCAGGTGAATTATACCACTGTATAATACTGCTCCAGCCGGCTTATGTCCATGGCGCGGTGGTTGTTTCGAGCAGTTGTTCGCCTGGCTGACGGCGTATTTGGACACGACCATCGACCTGGTTTAACAAGAAGCGTGCATCATTCGACCAGGTGATACTTTGATCCACGATCCAATCGCGAGGAGACCGTGCCAACTACAGTTGTAGTTTGCGATGTCGATTCAACGTATGAGTCGTCTGCTGGGAAGTCCCATATTCAGCAATGTGCGCTGAACGGAGTGTACCGAAACACTGGGGCATGCATGGTGAGTTCGTAGCTTGTATTATGTAATTCCCCGGATTCCTTGAACAGAACTAAGATGTTTTGGTAAATCCTAGTAATTTTAGAAACTTAACTTTAACTACTTAACAGCAAAAGTATTTTCTGCCTCGCTTATGGGGCTATTTTAGGAGAAATAATAAGAGGTGGTGAGAATTTCTATTTTTATAAAATATCCAGGCAAGCACCTACTGCAGTTTGATTATACCGGAGTGCAAACAAATTATTATAATGTTGGCTTGGACTTTATCAAAAACAACCGATATAAAACTTATACCAAGCGCCTTACAGAATAAACACTAAAAGTACTACTAAGAAAAGTTGCCACTTTTAAATTTGTCCACTGGATGCTCATCTGTATTACTAAATCACTATCTCGGACATACCAGTTGCAGGTTTTTACATCTTCAAGGGACAACAGATATTTAATTTAGTTTTCGTTTAATTATTGACAGAATTTTAAAATTTAAGATGCTGCTATCAGTTCAGTTAGTAGCTTAATCGTATGTTACAAATTCAACACAATGCAGTAAGTAATGGACAGAAACCGCCTGTTTGAGGCAGCGTAGCCGGCCGCTGTGACCGAGCGGTTCTAGGCGCTTGTCTGGAACCGTGCGACCGCTACGGTCGCAGGTTCGAATCCTGGCTCGGGTATGGATTTGTGTGATGTCCTTAGGTTAGTTCGGTTTAAGTAGTTTTACGTTCTACGGGACTGATGACCTAAGATGTTAAGTCCGATAGTGCTCAGATCCATTTTAAACCATTTGAGGCAGTGTAACTGACGGCGTGCAAATACCCAGATCATAAGAATATCTATCCAGCATTTGAGAATAACAGCCCTTAACGACTTCATACAAACTTCAGGCATAATTTCAAACCTATCTAAATTTTTTTGTAGCTTACATGCTTAGTCTGACAATAGTCAGTAACTGATTTGTAAAGTAATCAGATGTATGAAGCTGTTAGATGGTCGGGAGTTAGATTTCTTAGTGAATCATGTGTTCACTGATTCACTACTAAAAACGCAGTAATCAGTGTAGTAAGTAATGTTGACTAAAATTATTAGATGAAAATTCGCGATCACTGTTTACTAACAGAATAGTAGAGTTGCAAACCCATTGTCAGATAACTCTTAAGACAATAGTTTTAATAAATCAAAAATGTTACGTTAGTGTTTAGGCAGCTTCATAATTTTTTGCTCGATTCTAATTTTGGATGAAAGTATGAAAATACTGTCTGAAGAAATATGGCTTCGTATTTTACAGAAGCACAGAAACCTGTATTCCAAATGCCTCAACGTTGTCTCGTTCGTCACATCTTGCTTTCTTTTTAGTAATTAATATCCAGACTGGTTCCATTGCGACCCGCAACGTACTACTTTCCTGCGCCAATATTTTCATCTCAGTTGTAGTTGCAACCTACGTCAAGTATTTGCGGGATGTATTAGTCTTAAGCTACAGCTTTTACTCCTAGAGATTTAAAACAGTGAAACAATGGTAATATAGGGCTCCTTCACCTGTCTTTAAATTAGTGAGAAATTAGACACATCGCTGATCACATTATTCCTTTCCACCAAATATTGTAGCTGCTTATTTTGTAGGATCGATTAACATCTGATTTAATCGGCGTGTCATCATAGCGGAAATACAGTAGTAGGCCTATTCCTGAACGCCAGTTAACGAGGCAGTAACTGGATTATACCCCATTACGAGGTTCCCAATTTCAGAATTAAGTTAGTGGCTTGAGTCGAAATATAAGAATGGTCGCTTGCGTCCCATAGCGCACTTTTGATATTGACATTTTAATTTCAGGAGCTCCACGGAAGTGATCCGTAGGAAATGAAGAATGTTCGTAGTTACTTTAGAAAGCAGGATTTAGTAATAACCACGAGGTACATATTGCAAGGTGGTAATAAAGTGCAGCTACTTAAGGAAGTTCAGTGTGGGCTGTAATTGTTACGACAGAGAAACTTAGTATATATGCTAATGCGTTAATACGGAAACAATTTACCCTGGAAAAAATTGGTTCAGATTTTGGCCGAAAGATGCAAGTCGGGCGCTGTGCAGCATCTTGTCTGAGGTGCCACTACTGAACAAATTGTGTAAACGACGGTTAATAATCAAACATTTTGCCTCTCTTCTTGTTCGACCTTTTATTCTCACGTCCCGTTTCTAATCCATTACATATCGAAACATTTCTATATGTCTTTGTTCCATTCAAAACGCCATATTTGCATTTGGGTGGCCATGGGCCTAATTGGAAATAATCTTTTTACAGCGTACATCGGTTCCTCATTTAAGAGTTAGAATATCTTTGAAGTTTCACTGACGTAAGGAAATTATAGCCCACACTGGACCTCGGCGAGTAGATGAGCTTCAGTTATAACAAGCCGGTACATGCCTTACTGTCTTACAGTAAAGATTTAAATATTAGCTAGGCTATCCCAGTCGAACCATCGAGTATATATACTACACTTCCATGTATACGCTCATTCTACTCCTAATAGAAGTCCCAACCAACAGCAGTAGTTCAGTATTAGTGGAAATAGTTTCGTAAAAACATTAATAGGCGAGCGGCAGTTTCCCAGAAGCCTCCTTGATGGATCCTCCGTTCACACTATTTGATCAGTTACTCCCGTCGTATTTTTCATATGACTTAAATAAAATCCACTGAAATACTCGTCCTATATTTCTTGCAATATCTGAGCTTGTAATTGGTAGCATTGTTTATTACATGTATCCAATACCAAGTGAATGAGGGCAGAAATGGTTTCCCGAAATAAGAAATAACTGAACCTGTTACACTGTATGGCTCACGTTTCACTCTGAAGTCTATTACGCAGGAACAGAATTATAGAAACGGTAACCTAGATATTTGGCTGTGCAACAGATGACTCAACCACGATTTTGGCACTTACACTCGAACCTTCCTATTACATGACTGAAGTCATTTTTTCCTCTACTGAATGACTAAATTCCATAAATTGCAGAAATATTCTGCGTATCTGAAGATAATTGCCACTGTGCATCAGTCTGGATACTGTTAAGATCTGTAAACCATGTCACGATAGTCTGAATCTATGAAAATGCAGGAATGGCAACTGATATTGCACCCTAAATCACTGCGTATTACTAATGGTTGTGTAACATTTACCTGGAACACAACGTTAGTACTATTCTGCACCCTGAATAACCGGAGACTCTCTGCCGGCTACAAAGTTTTCATTCTAGTTGCAAAAATGCTATATTTTCTATGTGGACTAATTTCTTCTACAGGCGTTGTGTAGTGCAAAATGGACACGCTCAGTCTAAAATGGTCAAATATCGTAACTGCAGTTCCATCCGTGGGCAACTAAACTGGTGGTAGGAGGGCGTTTCTGTCGTTACTTAGATTGCAAGAGTTTAGCAAGTAACAAGACAAGGGTTGTCAGATCTTGAACTGACCGTCGGCGTAAGAGTCCAGCGGAGGAATCACAATGCGCAAGATGGTAGCGCATTAGTTCATGGCGAGGCCGTAGCTACATGGCTAATGGCATACAGGCAATGAGATATTCACACACAATCGCCATGGTTGCACCATACCTTGATTAGAGGGAGACAACAGCCGCCAATAAACGGCTAGGCCAACCAGTGCTTGAAAGAGCGGATACACTGGGTATAGTGCAGCAACACGCTCCTCAGTAACCGATCAGCAGACGTAACACAAAGAACTGCTGCCTCCAAATGTGTACATAGATTTGCCACACATCGTTGTCAGATGAGAGTAAAATAACGTAGAAACTAGTCCACTTCAAACGAATACGACGATCCCAACGTTCCTACCATTTTAATTGCATCATGAGTCTCTTTGGTGCGGTTCTTGTTATCCTCAGATGTCAACTGCACTCTGCTCTACTGCATCAGTGCTTCGTCCCTTCACCTTGATTCATTTTAGGGAAGAGGTGCCACAGTGTAAAGTCTACTGAACAATGTAGACCGCCTGTGGTCACCCAGTCGGAGTGCAGTACCCAGTCGTTCCTACATGTACGGACGTTTCCTCCTATCACCCCTGAATCGTCTTTAATATTGACATAGAAGGAACTATTGGACAGTCTGCAGGGGGAGGGGGGGTGACCTCCTTATGAACATTTTGACAGTATGAAAAACGGATAAAGGACTTCCATCTCGAGTTTGTCAGGTGGAAGAATTTTGCGTTACGATAATTACTTCGTAGTTTTAAGGTTCTAAGACAATATAAAATTTCTTCACCAGTAAAGGCTTCTACGAGTTTAGATCATCTTTAGTACATAGTTCTTTGCAGATTTCAACGTGATGTTGGTTATGATGGTCTTGGAATCATGGGACATACTTCACTGCAGTCCTCATCATGAACAATTCTTCTGGCATGTAGCGTGCATATGCACTGCAACTTGCCCCAAGGTACTGAAGAAATCTTAGATGGTCTTATGATTTTTTGCAGAATGATATTCTTCCAGAATGGAGTCGTCGTCAATACATTTCTTTTGAAACACTTAGTCATAGATACGGATAACCTACAGCAGTGTCTCCCAAGGGTTGCTTAAACATTTCACGTGCTCCTGCAGAGCTCTTCCACAGTTTAAACCCCTCCAGTGAGTGTGTGTAAGGTGAGCATGGGGCCCCAAGCTACTCCAGCACTACTTCGTTTTCTGTGCTGGAAACTCTCATCTCTGTCCTTCCTTCTCTTGATTGCTTTCTTTGTCATGCTGGTAGCCATTGATGTCGACCCTGCTAGTATCTAGGTTCTGCCTTCTTTCCTTGGAATATTTTTAAACTCCTCTTTTGGCTGAAGTGATTTGTGGTCTTTTTCTCAGTTAGACTTCAATTTTCCAAAGTCTTGTATAGTGTCGGCTGACTGGGGAACATCACCTTAAAAAGTAGCTACTGCATGCAGTGTGAAACATCTGCACACAATGCCTATATAGTTCTTATTTACACTTCAGACAACGCAGTAGCCAGTCCGATGCAGTGGTGTTATTTAGCCTATCAGCTGAGTCATGTGACAACAGAGATCACATTGATAGCTCCCCATGCAAGCCAAGGAATAGATTTGTCTTGATGGGGCACTGGGAATCCCTGGCGTTGTCATTGTGCCAGATTCTTTGCTGCAGCTGGGTGTAACCCATGAGAAGAGCCTTCTGAGAAGTTGCCATCAGAGAGGATGTTCCGCACATGAAATATTTTAAATCGTGTCAAAACAACGGCTGTTTAGATGTAGCCATCCTATCAGATATCAGTGCAGATAGCTGCAACCAAAATGTTTCCCCAGATTGGCTACCCCATGGGAAGAGGGGCATGCCAGACAGCTAGAAGACAACTAATTTTTTTAGTAATTAGTATATAGTCGGACTGATAAGACTAATGTACAGAAGATAAATGCAAAGAAGTCTACAGGAAAAACGTGTCCTGGATACTGAAGGATTAAAGCCGCCTCTGCCACACTGTCTACAGCTATTCAGTAATGTGTGACAAAAGTGACAATGGCCCAAACACAAGTCTTTGAATATGGTCTGAAGAATCGTCTTCCGCAAAGACCTTAAACTCTGAATAAGGATGTATGGGCAGTCTTGGGTGCTGAGGCATTCATTTTTTCACACACCTTACAAAGTCAAAAGGTTAACTAAACAGATGCAGGCACATTTATCTCAGCCTTTGAAGGGTATCTCCTCCCACAAAGTTAGTCATCGTGTACAGACGTGACGTGAAACCTCGTGTTCCACCACCCCTAAGGTTCTTCTGTTGCCTATGCTTTTGTCATATATCATCTTGTTGCACACTAAACCCAAAATGCGTTACCTCTGGACCATCTCTCCATGAATGTAATCCACGTGAACAACCTTCCTGTGTCAAATCCACAGAACACCATTCTCAATCCCCTCCCAGGTGGCTAGCCACTCTTTGGTGGGTTCGTGCTTGGCTAGCACGGGTGACCAACTTTTGCAGCATTTTCCCCCTTCCGTGCTACATGTCTATCCTCTTGATATTTTTATTTCTCCTCCCTTGGAGAACATGTCTGGAATGTTAATATGAATGTTCTGCATTGTCTATCGCTGATATCAGAACAGTCTTACCTTTCTTTTCGCTCTCTTCTCCTCTTTCCCTTGTCCTCTCATTCCTCCGCTTTAGTGTTTTTCTTTTTCTCTTCTTCCTCACTGTGCACAACTGGAGGCCAGCCCATGCATCCAGTACGTAACAGGTGACTGGGTAACGTGTAATTCCCAGCCCTGGATCGACAGGTAGAGTTTCCACGTACCTGTGGTACAGGCCAGACCCACGGAGGGGTGATTGGCTGAGCTACAACCGTCCGAAACTTCCGATTGGTACCTTCGTCATGTGTTCAGCAGGTGTGAAATGAGGTGTTAACAATCACCTAAGGCAGGTGCGCCCCCTTGTGAGGGAGCCCCCAGTTGGGAGGAGTGCGCCATTGAAGATGCTGGCAATCATGGGGATTTTCTCGCAGTGAGTCACTCATCTTCCCAATCAACGTCTACGAAACGTAGACGTAATGAGGCTAATGATTCAAAGACCATTCCTGCTGCACCACAGTTCCTCGTGGTGTCACATACTGAAAACAGTCCTTTGCCATGGTCAATCTGTTTATTGTCCAGAAAGGTGTTTATGCAATTGCCGGCCCTGTGAAATCCTGCTCTCGTTTAGGGAACGGCACTTTGCTTCTGACGACTGCTTCTATTTCTCAAGCACAACTGCTTGCTGCCTCGCTTCCTCACGGCTACCCTGTTCGTGTCGAGGCCCATAGAACTTTGAATTCTACCCATGATGTGATTTACACCTAGCTGCTCGACTGTCTTAGGCCGAAATCCGATCTTACCTCTCACAACAGGGTGTTATTGCCATCCATTTTGTAATGAAAAAGGTAGATTCTTCCTTAGTGTCCACCTGCAAACCTTTCCTCACCTTTGATACAGTGGTGCTGCCGTCAAAGAGCAAAACAGGCTACGAAAATATCACAGTCTAGCCATACATTCCGAACCCGATGCGCTGCTACCAGTGTCATCATTTCACACCACACGAGAACGTCTTAACGAAACTCAGCCAAATGTGTTACTTGTGGTAGGGGTGTACACAAGGGTGATTGTCCGCCGCCTTCTCTCTGCTGTATCAGCTGCGGTGGCGGCCATGCTGCCGCTTCTCGGGATTGTCCTGTGTATCTTGATTAACAGGCTCTCCAAGAGATGGTGATAAAGGGAAATGTGCCTTACTCAGTAGCTAGCTAGCGAGCAAGCTACTGGCTAGTCACCCTGTGTTCCCCCCCTGCGGGTTCAGGGGCTAGAATAGGCCCGCGGTATTCCTGCCTGTCGTAAGAGACGACTAAAAGGAGTCTCACATGTTGCGGCCTTATGTGATGGTCCCCTCTCGGGTTTGACTTCCATCTTTCTAAATCATTCCGAAGAGCGAGCCAATTGGGGAAGGGAGCCTTGCATGGTGCACTGTATCCGTCGTGCAATTAGACCTTTAGCCGGCTTTCTCGTCGTTGCAATGGCGTCCCGCTCGTTTTCGATCTCTTGGGCGAGGATCCGTCCCTGGATGCGATTACCACACTGCACTCTGCAGTGTTTCTTTTAACTGCGACGACCACCTTGGACATTTTTGCACCTAAGATCCAGCACGGTAGCCAGTCCGTTGTGGTGGGGCCGCCATGTACCCTCTTGGTTGTAGCCCCCTGACAACACAGGGATCGCTCTACTGATGCCTGCGCCGTTAACTCCCCACGTATGCCAAGGAGTAGATGCCTATCGTCCTGGGGTATCGGGACTCCCGGCAACGGCCATCCTGCCAGGTGGCCTTTGCTGTGGCTGGGTGGCGCCTGTGGGGAGGGCCCTTGGTCGGAGTAGGTGGCATCAGGGCGGATGACACGCAATGAAGCGTGGTACATCATCTCTCGCTGGCGGCCAGCCGCCAGCAGTCTCTAAGCGTTCTCGGGCTCAATTTAATGCTCAGAAGTACGATACGAAAACGTTCCCCTCCCTGGCCACGCCGTGGGAAGAGCGTAAGTCTCAGGATGGAGGTAACGGTTATTCACCCCGATTCTTAGTTTGCACGAGAGCTGATGGGGAGTCTTTTCTCTCCACAAAGCCTCAGTTCTTCGTCGAGCATTTAGAGGACAAGTTTGGGGAGGTGGAGGGCATGTCTAAAATGCGCTCTGGGTCAGTACTGATACAAACAGCATCCTGCGCCCAGTCACGCAGGTTACTTGCTTGTGACAAGTTGGGGGATGTTAACGTTACTATTACACCACATAAGAGTTTAAATATGGTCCAGGGTGTTATTTTCCATAGGGACCTCCTTTTGCAGTCTGATGACGAGCTGCGCGCCAACTTAGAACGTAGGTGTTCATTTCGTCCGGCGCGTCCATCGGGGTCCGAGGGACAATCAGGTTGCTACCGGTGCCTTCATCTTGGCCTTCGAGGGTGATAAGTTACCGGAAAAGGTCAAGGTGATGGTCTACCGATGTGACGTCAAGCCCTATATCCCTCCCCCGATGCGGTGCTTCAAGTGCTGGAAGTTCGGCCATATGTCTTCCCGCTGCACTTCCAGCCTCACATGTCGAGATTGCGGACGCCCATCTCATCCCGATACTCCATGTGCCCCGCCTGCCATCTGCGTCAACTGCGGGGAGCACCATTCACCTTGCTCGCCAGACTGCAGAGTGTTCCAGAAAGAGCGCAATATCATGGAATATAAGACCCTGGACCGACTGACTTATACTGAGGCCAAAAGGAAATACGACCGATTACATCCAGTGAGAATGACATCTTCCTACGCCGCTGCTACAACACCTGTGCTCGCCCCATCAGTTTCGCGACTTCCGGCTGGATCGACGAGTGGTACAACTCCTCCTGCCCCCTTGCCAGTGGGGGGCTCTACCCACCGGGTTGCTCCTGTGCCACCTACCTCAGGAGCAACACCATCCCCCCCCATCGGGGACGTCGGTCCCCGCTTCTAAGCCGGCGAAGTGTCCAACTTCTTCGGCTTCCCACGCTCGCAAGGGGTCCCTTGGGTCCCTCCCTTCCCAGGTTCCCACCAGCGGGAAGGCTGACGACCGACAGTGGCGTAAGTGCCCACAATCAGCTGGTCGACGGGCTTCACGATCCTCCTCAGTCCCGGAGACTGAATCGGTGAAGCCCTCCCAGCCAGTTAAACCCAAGGAGCAGCGTGAGAAATCAAAGAAGAGCACTAAGCCCAAGGAACTTGCGGTAGCACCAACCCCACCGCACCTTTCGCGCTCTGCGTCTGAAGTCGAGATTCTGGCGTCCGCTGAGGACCTTGATCTCGCTGGTCCCTCGGACGCCATGGATGCCTCTCGTACGGGTACTGAATCGGTGGCAGTGAGTGAACAAGCGGCGTAAATTGCCTTCCCAGTCCTTTCCCGCCTTTCTCAGCCATGGACAATATCATTCTCCAGTGGAACTGCGGCAGTTTTCTCCACCATCTAGCTGAGCTCCAACAACTTATCAGCCTTCGCCCTTTCTTCTGCATCGCTCTTCAGGAAACTTGGTTTCCAGCAATGCGAACCCCCGCCCTCCGTGGCTATCGGGGTTATTACAAGAACCGGGCAGCATATGAAAGGGTGTCGGGTGGCGTCTGCCTCTGTCCTTCACACTCTGCACAGCGAGTCTGTCCCTCTCCAAACACCTTTAGAGGTTGTCGCTGTTCGGGTGTGGACGCCACAGGCTGTTACAGTCTGCAGCCTTTACCTTCCACCGGATGGTGATGTCTCGCAGCATGTCCTGGCTGCGCTGATAGCCCAATTGCCGCCACCTTTCTTGCTATTGGGCGACTTCAACGCCCATAACCCTCTGTGGGGTGGGTCAGTGGCGACAGGTCGAGGCGCCATCGTTGAGCATTTATTGTCGCAGCTCGATCTCTCGATTTTAAATGATGGTGCCTTCACACACTTCAGTGTGGTGCATGGCACATACTCCGCCATTGACCTTTCAATCTGTAGCCCTAGCCTCTTACCGTCTTTCCAATGGAGTGTGCATGACGACCTGTGTGGTAGTGACCACTTTCCGATCTTTCTGTCACTACCACAGCGTCACTCTTCTGGGCGCCCTAGCAGATGGGCTATGAATAAGGCTGACTGGGACTTGTTCTCCTCCACTGCCGCTATTGAGCCTCTCTCTAATGACGACATTGATGCGGTGGTTCAATCGGTCACCACCGGCATCGTTACCGCCGCCGAATCTGCCATTCCCCGCTCCTCTGGGTCCCCTCGGCGGAGGACTGTGCCTTGGTGGTCGCCTGAGATCGCTGCAGCGATTACAGATCGCCGGCGGGCGCTACAGCGTCACAAGCGACATCCCTGCATTGAACACCTGATCACCTTCAAACGGCTGCGTGCGCGGGCCCGCCGCCTTATCCGACAAAGCAAGCAGGAGTGCTGGGAGCGGTACGTGTCCACCATTGGCCTCCATGTCACTCCATCGCAGGTCTGGGCCAAGATTCGACGCGTCTACGGTTATCGGCCACCTGTCAGCGTCCCTGCGCTCTCACTGAATGGAGCAGTTTGTACTGCCTCCGACGTCATTGCAAACCACTTAGCAGAGCATTTTGCTATGAGTTCCGCTTCTGCGAATTACCCTAAGGCCTTCCGCTCCATTAAAGAGCGGATGGAACGTCGGAGCCTTTCGTTTCGCACCAACCAACCAGAATCGTACAATGTTTCATTCAGTGAGTGGGAATTCCGCAGTGCCCTTGCCGCTTGTCGTGATACCGCTCCTGGACCAGATAGCATCCACTGCCAGATGCTAAAACACCTCTCAGTGGACTGCCAGCGACGGCTCCTCGACCTTTACAACCGTATTTGGGTCGAGGGTGAGTTTCCGTCGCAGTGGCGGGCAAGTATCGTTATCCCCATTCTGAAACCAGGCAAGAACCCTTTGGAGGTGGACAGCTACCGCCCCATTAGCCTCACCAACGTTCTTTGCAAGCTTCTCAAACGGATGGTGAGCCGGCGCTTGACTTGGGTACTGGAGTCTCGGGGCCTTCTGGCTCCATCTCAGGGTGGGTTCTGTAAAGGCCGCTCCGCCGCCGACAATCTGGTGAGCCTGGAGTCGGCCATCCGTACTGCCTTTGCCCGCCGTCAGCACCTGGTCGCTGTCTTTTTCGACATGCGGAAGGCGTACGATACGGCATGGCGTGATCACATCCTTTCTACGCTTCATGGATGGGGTCTTCGGGGCCCTCTGCCGATCTTTATTAGAAATTTTCTGTCATATCGTACCTTCCGCGTGCAAGTCGCAGCCTCATATAGTTCCACCCACGTCCAGGAGAACGGTGTGCCACAGGGTTCTGTTTTAAGTGTCTGCCTGTTTTTAATAGCCATTAACAGGCTCGCTGCGGCCGTGGGAAATTCTGTCTCTGCTTCCCTGTATGCTGACGACTTCTGCCTTTATTACAGCTCTACTGGCATTGCAGCTGTTGAACGTCAGCTACAGGGCGCTATCCGCAAGGCGCAGTCTTGGGCTGTAGCTCATGGGTTCCAGTTTTCGGCGGCCAAGACCTGCGTAATGCATTTCTGCCGGCGACGCACTGTCCACCCGGAGCCGCGGCTTTATCTTGCCGGCGAACTTCTTTCAGTGCTGGAATCAAACAGGTTTTTGGGGGTGGTTTTCGATGCCCGGTTGATTTGGCTTCCTCATATCCGGCAGCTTAAACAGGCGTGTTGGCGGCAGCTAAACGCTCTGAGATGCTTGAGCCACACCCGCTGGGGCGCCGACCGATTTACCCTGTTGCGGCTCTACCAGGCGTTAATCCAATCCCGTCTGGATTATGGGAGCCTGGCATATGGCTCAGCATCCCCCTCTGCGTTGCGGGTGCTGGACCCAATACTACACAGCGGGATCCGACTTGCCACTGGTGCCTTCCGCACCAGCCCTGTGGACAGCATCCTTGTTGAGGCAGGTGTCCCTCCTCTGCGGGTGCGACGCCAACAATTACTGGCTGCTTATACTGCCCATGTTTTTAGCTTGCCCGGGCATCCAAATTACCGTGTCCTGTTCCCGCAGTCGGTCGTCCATCTGCCGGACGGTCGGCCCCGGTCGGGTTGTCCGATCGCCGTACGCGTAAAGGAGCTACTCTGTGGGCTTGGGTTTTTCCCTGTTCCACCCCCCTTTCCAGGCGCCTCTGCATACACCCCCGTGGTGTGTTCCTCGCCCTTGCCTTCGGCTCGACTTGGCACAGGGCTCGAAGGACTCCGTCCCTCCAGAGGCCTTCCGCCGCCGCTTTTATTCCATCCTGGCCACTTATCAGTGCTCTGGAATTGTTTACACCGACGGTTCGATGGTTGCTGGTCGTGTCGGGTATGCGCTAACTCTAGGGGACCATTCCGAACAACGGTCCTTGGCGGCTGGCTGCAGCATTTACACTGCTGAGCTAGTCGCTATCTTTCGAGCCGTAGAGTATATCCGCTCCTGCTCAGGTGAGTCCTTCGTGATCTGCAGCGATTCCCTGAGCGGTTTACGAGCTCTCGACCAGTGTTTTCCTCGTTCTCGTCTGGTGATGGCTATCCATGAGTCCCTGCATACGCTTGCGCGTTGCGGCCGCTCTGTGGTCTTTGTGTGGACCCCCGGTCATGTCGGTATCCCAGGCAATGAACATGTTGACCGCCTGGCGAAAGAGACCACGTGTAAACCATCTCTGGATGTTGACCTCCCAGAGACTGATTTGCGGGCAGTCCTCCGCCGAAAAGCTTTTGCGCTTTGGGACGCTGAATGGCGCGATCGGATCACACCCAATAAACACCGTGCCATTAAGGAGACGACGACTGTGTGGCGGTCATTCATGCGAGCCAACCGTAGGGACTGTCGTCCTTTGTCGGCTCCGCATTGGCCACTCCCGGCTAACACACAGTTATTTACTGTGCCGGGAGGACCCTCCTGTATGTCGCTGCGGGGCGGCTTTGACAGTGGCCCACATTCTGTTGGCCTGCCTCCTTTTAGCTGTGGTCAGGCAGACATTTGCGCTGCAAGATACGCTCCCTGCCGTTTTATCTGATGACCCTGCTATGGCTGCCTTAGTTTTACGTTTTATTAGGGCAGGGAGTTTTTATTCTTTAATCTGAGTGTTTGTTTTATTTTATTGTTTTGTGTTGATTCTGGCCTTTGGCCTACGGTTTTCAACTAAGTTTTTAATGTGTTTTCGGTGGTTAGCTTTTCCATTTTTTTTTTGTTCCTATGGTCGGCCAACCACAGTCACACTCCATGTGATTTTATTTCGTTTTGTCTGGTCCTTGTCTATGTTTCTTTTGTTCTGTGTCGTCTGTCTCCTATTCTGTTGAACATTTTTATTCTCTGTGGGTATTTTTAGTATTTTGGAAAAAGGGACCGATGACCTCTGCAGTTTGGTCCCTTTAATCCTTAAACCAACCAATCACCCTGTGTTCCCCTATCTGCCATCGGTAGCTCCGTTCTTGCTACTCCTCACTCCATGACGGACATGGCCACACAGATATGCGACCTCAAATTCAGCTCTGAGGTTGTGAAAGGTAGTATCGCCACCCCCCATGCAGCTGTGTAACAAACCATCAAACTATCTCCTCAAAGGGCGAAGCCACCAGCTACACAACCTGTGGGCCGGAAAAGACAGGAAAAATACTCCTGCGTTGACATCCTCCATCCCTGTAGCAAAACAACAGCCGAGTCTTCCTCTAACCAGAAAGTCTCGATGATGCTCAACAAAGGCAGTCTGTCTCTTCCTTGGCCAACTCGAAGATCCTGTTAAAAGGTGTCGCTCCATGGTAGTTTAGCCCAGCTGGCCTCCGTATTACTGGTGTGCACCACCAACCATTTTTCAGCGTTAGACTCGGACAGACTGCATAAGCAAGCCAATGTCCAGACCCCATGGAGCAGGATCCTCTTGCTTCTGTGCCATGTATTAGCAACTTCACACCGGCTGTCACTAGGCAGCCACTGAGTTGACACCCTCATATATCTGTTCATCATGACTGTCCTCCAATGGAACGTTTGCGGTCTTTGGTCACACTAAGAGCATTTATGGCTGCTTTTAGCATCAGAGCATCCCATTGTAATCTGCCTTCAGGGAACGAAATTGCACCCTCATCTTGCTTTGCGCTTTCACATTACTTATTGATTCGTTTTGACCTCCTGAGGTCTGCATTCCATCTCATGGGGCGCCATGCTCATATGGGATGACATTCATAGTCAACCCATCTCCCTGAGTGCCCATCTTCAAGCTGTTGCAGTTCGCCTTTTCCTTCCCTAGCTGACTTTATCCCACTGTACCATTCATGTCCCTCCGTCATTCAATGTCACCAGGCCAGACGTATTTCAGCTTATTGGGCAGCTACCTCTCCCATTTTTACTACATGGTGACTTCAATGTGCATTATGCTCTTTGGAGGTTTCCCAGGACCTGTCACAGAGGTGCCATCTTGGCTGACCTTCTTAATCAACTTAACCTCTTCTGCCTGCGTAAATCCTAGACTGTGGCCGTGTTTTTTCGATTTGTAGAAGGTGTAAGACACCTGCTGGAGAAGTGGTATCTTCCATACACTCAAGTGGGGCTTCTGTGGCCATATGCCTTGTTTCCTTTGGGCATTTTTGCAAGACTGAGTTTTCAGGGTGTGTGTGGGTTCTGCCGTGTCACACCTTTATCCTGGAAAATTGTGTGCCTCAGGGTTCAGACCTGATCGTCGTCCTCTTTACTATCGCCATTAACCCTATAATGGCCTGTCTCCCGCCGAGCATTTCCAGCTCTCTTTTTGTTGACGATTTTCCCATCTATTGCACTTCATGGGCCTGTCTCACTAAACGGCGCCTTCAGCGCCGTCTTGATCGTCTTTACTCCTGGAGGATCGACAATGGCTTCTGCTTTTCCACTGAAAAGTCCGTCCATATGAATTTCTGGCGACCCAGCCATTTGGCATACGTGCTATGGACTGTCTCAAAGATCTGGATCTCTTCAGCATGAAAATACACACCCAAGGATGGAACGCACGCCGCCCAGGTGTCTTCAGAAGACCAAAGTGATTTTACTCTTGATACAGTACACGAAAAGTTGTACTCCAGTTACGGTTTTTGCAGCTTGGTTTTTGGCTGTTTTAAGTATGTACCATGGTTTTATCGTTATTTATACAGCTGGATCCCAGCAGGGGAATGCTCTCAGTTCTATGATTTTACCTGACAGGGTTTTTAAAGTGCATGTTACAGAACAATTTACAAATTATGATGCGAGGTTATATGGCACTGGAGAGGGTTCAGACATTACTGTACCAGTTTTCTGGTCTGTTCTTTCAGTGCACTGCAAGCACTTCACCAAATGTATTGGTCAGACCCGCTGATTCAGCTGATCCATGACTCTTCACATCGTTTTCAGTGCTGTGGCAAGGACGTGATCTTTTGCTGGGTAACTGGGCATGTTGGGATATAGGGTAACGACATGGCTAACAAAGCTGCCAAGGAAGCATGTTTGGATGATGTCAGTGTCCAATCCCGTTGCACGCCATTACTTCATTATCTGACAGATGCACATGCGTCAGTGGGAGACAGAATGGTTGCAGGTGTCAGACAATGAACTGCGGTCTCTCAAATCGACCACAAAGGCTTGGTGGACATCGTATCAGCCTCGCCGCTAAAGGTGGTTTTGCTTACCAGACCACGTATCGGACATAGCCCCCTCACACATGGCTTCCTCCTCTGACAGAAGAATCCACCATTCGGTGAAGTTTGTGGGCGTGCCGCTTTCAGTTCAGCATATTGGGGCTGTGTGTGTCTTCTATACTGACAGTGTCGAGCGCCCCCCTCAACCCAAATAATAATAATAATAATAATAATAATAATAATAATAATGTGTAATAATAAAAAATAACAGGATACCCCAGTCAGAATTAGATAACATCAATAATAATAATAATAATAATAATAATAATAATAATAATAATAAACCCCGTGGAGGCCCGGGAAAAGAATCGGCCTCTGGTATGTTCTGCCAGTCGTAAAAGGCGACGAAAAGAACAAACCACTAATAGGGCTAACCCCCCTTTTAGTGTGATTAGTTGGTTCAGGACAGAAGTAAAGAAGCCTCGGACAAGCGCCGTCATGGTCGGGGATGACGCTTGGACCCTATGCCCACCCACAATGGTAACGACACTGCTAGCCAACTGGAAAATGATTTAAATCCAAATAGAGGTGTTTTGCAGGATATGCTTCCTGCAACCACCCTAGAAGGAAAACAAAGACAGAGGATGAGATGGTCAGATGAAGTTAATCGACACCTCATGTTCTGTTATTACCAAGCAACAAACCTAGGAACCAACACAACTGGATACAGATCACAAGTATACACAACATTTATTACCAGATACCCAGAATTAAAATTTTTAACAGAACAACGATTAGCTGATCAGATCCGTGTAATAATAAAAAATAACAGGATACCCCAGTCAGAATTAGAAAACATCAAACATCAAGTACAACAAATACTGGAACAAAATAATGTGCAATCAGAAGAATAAGAAAATACAGTAATGGACTCAAACATCCCAGAGCAAACAAACAAAGAACAACATGCACCAATTAAACAATCAGAGGAAAACGAAATCTTAAGACAGCCACCAGAACAAGCACAAATAGAACACGAAGTGACACAGATGTTAGATATAGAAGAAAAATTTCAGCTAACATATATAGAATACAAAGACACAAATACAGACATTAGACCATTCTTGCGTAGACCACCAAATAACCCACAAGTCGAAACAACAATAAAAACTATCAACACAATCATACACAACAAAATAAATGAAAACACAACTATGGAAGAGTTACAACTACTGGTTTATATAGGAGCACTCACTACACTAAATATACACACTAGGCAGAGATCAGAACCAACCAACACACAGAAGAAACCCACAAAACCAGCATGGCAACACAGGCTACAGATCCAAATAGAAAAACTGAGAAAAGACATCGGACAGCTAACACAATTTATAAGAAATGAAATCTCGGAAAAAAAACGAAAAAAGTTAGGTAAAATCTCACAACAAGAAGCGACAGAGCAATTAGACGAAAAGAAGCAGAAATTACAAGCATTAGCCAAACGACTCAGAAGATACAAAAAAAGTGAAAATAGAAGGAAACAAAACCAAACATTCAACACAAACCAAAAGAAATTTTACCAGACAATAGATAACACACACATTAAAATAAACAATCCACCAAACATAACAGACATGGAACACTTCTGGAGCAACATATGGTCAAACCCGGTACAACATAACAGGCATGCACGGTGGATACAAGCAGAAACAGACACATACAAGATGATACCACAAATGCCTGAAGTGATAATTTTGCAACATGAAGTCACCCAAGCAATTAATTCTACTCACAATTGGAAAGCCCCTGGAAATGACAAAATAGCAAATTTCTGGTTAAAGAAGTTCACCTCAACACATTCACATCTAACTAAATTATTTAACAGTTACATTGCAGACCCATACACATTCCCTGATACACTTACACATGGAATAACATATCTGAAACCTAAAGATCAAGCAGACACAGCGAACGCAGCTAAATATCGCCCCATAACATGCCTACCAACAATATACAAAATATTAACTTCAGTCATTAAACAGAAATTGACACATACAACACAGAACAAAATTATAAATGAAGAACAAAAAGGCTGTTGCAAAGGAGCACGAGGATGTAAAGAGCAACTGATAATAGATGCAGAGGTGACATATCAAGCTAAAACTAAACAAAGGTCGCTGCACTACGCATACATTGATTACCAAAAGGCTTTTGATAGTGTACCCCACTCATGGTTACTACAAATATTGGAAATATACAAAGTAGATCCTAAACTGATACAGTTCCTAAACATAGTAATGAAAAATTGGAAAACCACACTTAATATCCAAACAAATTCAAATAATATCACATCACAGCCAATACAGATTAAGCGTGGAATATACCAAGGAGATTCATTAAGTCCTTTCTGGTTCTGCCTTGCTCTGAACCCACTATCCAACATGCTAAATAATACAAATTATGGATACAATATTACTGGAACATACCCACACAAAATCACACATTTGCTATACATGGGTGATCTAAAACTACTGGCAGCAACAAATCAACAACTCAACCAATTACTAAAGATAACAGAAGGATTCAGCAATGATATAAGTATGGCTTTTGGAACAGACAAATGTAAGAAAAATAGCATAGTCAAGGGAAAACATACTAAACAAGAAGATTACATATTGGATAACCACAGCGACTGCATAGAAGCGATGGAAAAAACGGATGCCTATAAATATCTAGGATACAGACAAAAAATAGGAATAGATAATACAAATATCAAAGAAGAACTAAAAGAAAAATATAGACAAAGACTAACAAAAATACTGAAAACAGAATTGACAGCAAGAAACAAGACAAAAGCTATAAATACCTATGCCATACCAATATTGACCTACTCATTTGGAGTAGTGATATGGAGTAACACAGACCTAGAAGCACTCAATACACTTACATGATCACAATGCCACAAATATAGAATACATCACATACATTCAGCAACAGAAAGATTCACATTAAGCAGAAAGGAAGGAGGAAGGGTATTTATCGACATAAAAAACCTACATTATGGACAGGTAGACAATTTAAGAAAATTATCTCTAGAACGAGCAGAAACTAGCAAAATACACAAGGCAATCACTCATATAAATACATCGGCTACACCACTGCAATTTCATAACCACTTCTACAACCCTTTAGATCACATAACATCAACAGACATGAAGAAAGTAAATTGGGAAAAGAAAACACTACATGGCAAGCACCCGTATTATCTAACACAGCCACACATCGATCAAGACGCATCCAACACATGGCTAAGAAAAGGCAATATATACAGTGAGACAGAAGGATTCATGATTGCAATACAGGATCAAACAATAAACACCAGGTATTACAGCAAGCATATTATTAAAGATCCCAATACCACAACGGATAAATGCAGACTTTGTAAACAACAAATAGAAACAGTAGATCACATCACAAGCGGATGCACAATACTAGCAAATACAGAATATCCCAGAAGACATGACAATGTCGCAAAAATAATACATCAACAGCTTGCCTTACAACATAAACTTTTAAAACAACACATTCCTACATACAAGTATACACCACAAAATGTACTGGAGAATGATGAATACAAATTATACTGGAACAGAACCATTATAACAGATAAAACAACACCACATAACAAACCTGACATCATACTCACCAATAAAAAGAAGAAATTAACACAACTCTTCGAAATATCCATACCCAATACAACAAATATACAAAAGAAAACAGGAGAAAAAATGGAAAAATACATCCAACTGGCTGAGGAAGTCAAAGACATGTGGCATCAGGATAATGTTGACATCATACCAATTATACTATCAACTACAGGAGTCATACCACACAATATCCACCAGTACATCAATGCAATACAGCTACATCCAAACATATATCTACAGCTACAGAAATCCGTAATTATTGATACATGTTCAATTACCCGAAAGTTCCTAAATGCAATATAACACATACCGTACAGTTAAAAGGAAGTGACGCTTGATCGAGGTCCGCGTCACTCCATTTTTAACCGGACTTAACGTCTGAGAAAGTGAAGGAAATAATAATAATAATAATAATAATAATAATAATAATAATAATAATAATAATAATAATAATCATCATCATCATCATCAGTGCCCTTCAAAATCTGTGTGCAGTACACCGCCCATCCCTTAGTTCAGCGGTTCCAGGAAACTGTCACTTGCTCACTCTTCGTGGAGCCAGTGTCATGTTTCTCTGGGTCCCTGGTTATGTCTGTCGGCCAGGAAACGAGCCAGCTGACGCTGCTGCCAAGGCTACATTCCATGTAACAACCCACGAGTGTCTATATTCCCTCCGATCTCTGCGTAGCCATCTGTCAGGTGGTGGTTTCTCTTTGGCATCGCCAATGCTCCTACCTTCGCGGGAATAAGCTGTCTTGTTAAGCCGCACCCATCGCCTTGGACAACCTCCTCTCGACCCTACCACTAGGAGAAGATTATTTTTAACTCGGTTGCGTATTGAGCACTGCCTTTTTAGCCATCATTTGCTAAGTGGCACTACCCCACCACTTTGTCCACATTGTACACAAATTTTAACTGTCCATTTCCTGCTGGAATCCCTTTTTTTAACCATTTACATTCCAGCCTGGGTTTGCCGCCTCATTCATCAGCCGTTTTAGGGAATGACATGCAGGCTGTCGACCGCGCTTTTCTTTTTATCCACTGAATATGGCGAAGGCCATTTAATTTATAGTTTATTACCTCCATTTGTGTATGATGTTTTTAGCCCTTTTTCCATGTGCGTGTTTTTAGCTGTCTCCTCTTCTGTCTATTGGGACTGACACATAGTCGTTTAACTACTGTGTTCGTGTTCTCTAGTTTAGACTTGGGCGAGTAAACCCCAGATGTTTTTTGCGCCCTAAAGCAAATGAAACTAAACAATGGACGTCGATCGCACAGGTACTCATCTGGTGGCAGCAGGTGACTGAGGCATCGACTGCCTCAATGTTTCATGCCTTCCCAGTTCCACGATCATGTAATCCTCCAGTGGAATTGCGGTGGTTGTTTCCATGACCTGGCTGTGCTACAGCAACTATTAAGCTTTACACCAGCTTCCTGTATTGCCGCCGCCCCCCTCTCTCCCCCCCCCCCCCCCCCCAAGAAACCTGGTTCCTGGCAGTGCGGACCCCTTCCCTTGGCGGCTGTAGGAGATATTACGGGAACCGTACCGAATATAATAGGATGTTAGGTGGCGGATGTGTTTGTCCTGAACTCAGTAAGTAGTGAACCTATGCCCCCCCTTCAAACCTCTCTTGAAACTGTGGCTATCAGGATAAGGACAACGCAGAAAATAACGTCCTGCAGTCTATATCTTCCTCCAGATAGTGCAGTACCCCGGAACATATTGGCTGCATTGATTGGTCAACTCCCTGGACCTTTCGTACTTCTGGGAGATTCTAACGCCCATAACCCCTTGTGGGGTGGCACATTGCTTACTGACCGAGGCAGTTACTGCGAAACTTTACTCTCTGTTAGACCTCTGCCTCTCAAATACTGGGGCTGCCACACATTTGAGTGGCTCATACCTGCTACGCCATTGATTTACCAATTTGCAGCCCAGGCCTTCTCCCATCTATCCACTGGAGAGCACATGACGACCTGTGTGGTAGTGACCACTTACCTGTCTTTAGGGTGCCCCTGGCGAAAGGCAGTCCCTTGGTGGTTGCCAGAAGTCGCTGAAGCCATTAAGGAGCGTCGGCGAGCTCTTGAGCGTCAAAAGCGGCACCCTTCCCTGGAGCTCCTCATAGCCTTTAAACGCATCCATGCCCGCTTTCGCCAACTTCTCAAACGAATCGTGTTTTCGAGGGCCAGACCCCCAACAGGTGTTCCCAATGTTAACCTAAATGGCGTGTTACCTACTGACGCAAACACGATTGCTAAGCACTTTCGTGAGCACTATGCTCGCGCCTCTTCGTCAGATAACTACCCTCCAGCCTTTCGCACTCTGAAACGGCAGCGGCAAGACAGTCCACTCATTCAATACACGCCACAGTGAATCTTGTAACGCCCCATTTACAGAGTGGGGCCTCCTCAGTGCCCTTACACATTGCCCCAACACAGCTCCTGGGACAGATCGGATCCAGTCAGATGATGAAACATCTCTCATCTGACTAAAAGCCACATCTCCTCTCCATCTTCAACCGGATCTGGCGCGATGGCGTCTTTCCATCGCAGTGGTGGGACACCACCATCATTCCGGTGCTCAAACCCTGTAAAAACCTGCTTGGTGTAGATAGCTATCGGTCCATCAGCCTCAATAACATTCTTTGTAAGCTGCTGGAATGTATGGTGTGTCAGCAGTTGGGTTGGGTCCTGGAGTCACGTAGCCTAATGCCTCTGTCAGGGAGGCTTCCGCCACGGTCGCTCAACCACTGATAATCTTGTGTCCCTCGAGTCTGCTATCTGAGCAGCGTTTTCCAGCCTCCAACAGCTGGTTGCCATCTTTTTTGATTTACAAAAGCGTATGACACGCCCTGACATCATAGCCTTGCTTCATTATACGAGTGGGGTCTGAGGCCTGTTCCCGATTTTTGTCGAAAATTTCCTGTCGTTTTGTACTTTCCATGTCAAAATGGGTGCGCCCCCCCTTATAGTTCTCCCTCATATCCAGGAGAATGGGGTCCTGCAGGGCTCTGTATTGGGTCTGTATTTTTAGTGGCCATTAATGGTCAAACAGCATCTGCAGTGCCGTCTGTCTCACCTTCTCTGTACGCAAACGATTTCTGCATTTCGTACTGCTCCACCAGTACCGGTGTTGCTGAGTGACGCTTACAGGGAGCTATCGACAAGACGTAGTCATAGGCTCTAGCCCACGGTTTCCAGTTTTCGGCCGCAAAGTAGTGTTATGCACTTCTATTTGCGTCGTACCTGTCATTCAGAATAATAATTTTTCCTTAATGATGGTCCACCGACTGCAGGTGACATACCGACTCCTAGGCCTGGTTTTCGACGCCAGGTTGACTTGGCTTCCTCACCTTTGTCAGCGTAAACGGAAGTGCTGCAACACCTCAATGCCCTCCGCTGCCTGAGCAACACCAACTCGGGTGCAGATCGCTCTACACTGCTGCAGCTTTACAGAGCCGTGATTCAATCCCGCCTTGACTATGGGAGTCTAGTTGATGGTTCGGTGGCGCCATCAGCGTTGCGTTTACTCGACCCAGTGCACCATTGCGGTGTTCGCTTAGCGACAGGATCTTTCAGGACGAGTCCGGTGATCAGCATCCTAGTGGAGGCCGGAGTTCATCCATTGCAAGTTAGGCGTGCACAATTGTTCTCGAGTTAAGTTGCACACGTTTGTAGATCCCTGCACATCCGTATTACTGTCGCCTATTCCCACCCATGGCGGTTAATCTCCCACATCGGCGGCGCAGGTCAGTGCTTAAAATTGCAGTTCGTGTGCGACCCCTTCCTCCGAACTGGAGTCCTTGCTTTTACCACCTTTACTAGAGGTCCGTTCACATACACCTCCATGGTGAACGCCTAGCCTGCGGCTTCGTCTGGATCCTTCAGATGGCATTAAGGTCTCTGTTAACCCTGCGGCTCTCTGCTACCACTTCATCTCGATTGTTGACATGTACTGAGGCTACAAAGTGGTTTACACCGATGGCTCGTTGGCTGATGATCAGGTCGGCTTTGCGTGTGTCCATGAGGACATAATAAACACCATTCCTTGCCCAATGGCTTCAGTGTTTCACTGCTGAGCTGGTGACTATATCTCTGTGCTCCTGAGCACATCCGTTCATGCCCTATGGAGTCGTTTCTTCCGCGTACAGACTCCTTTAGCTGCCTACAAGCTATCGACCAGTGCTACTCTCGTCATCCTTTGGTAGCGACCATACAGGAATTAATCTATGCCCTGGAACGGTCTAGTTGTTTAGTGGGGTTTGTCTGGACGCCAGGTCACGTCGGAATCCCTGACAACGAACTTGAAGACAGGCAGGCCCGACTGACTACGTGGAAACCGCCTATGGACATGGGCTTCTCTGCAACTGACCTACGTTCAG
The DNA here is from genome assembly GCF_023864345.2 of Schistocerca serialis cubense. Classification (NCBI taxonomy): domain Eukaryota; kingdom Metazoa; phylum Arthropoda; class Insecta; order Orthoptera; family Acrididae; genus Schistocerca; species Schistocerca serialis. The sequence continues at coordinate 713,854,032 of NC_064640.1, forward strand.
TACTATGCCAGAAGGTCTTGCGGCTTTGGGAGACGAAATGGTATAACCTCAGCACACACAGCAAACTGTGTGCCATTAAGGAGACTACGAATGTGTTCCAGTCATCCATGTGGGCCTCTTGCTGGGACTCTGTGGTTCTCTGCCAGCTACACATTGGCCACGCATGGGTAACTAACACATGGCTAGCCTCTGCGCTGTGGCGACCTACCTCAGTCTCGTTGCGTCGCCTGGCTGACAGTGGTGAGCTGTCCTTCTTTGCCTGCCCTGCGACACTCTTCAGTTACTGGACTCGTGTCCATTAATTTTAGCTGACAAAGCCTCATCGGCAAACTTAGTGATGTTGTGTTTTATCTTTCTATAGAAGTTCTCGCGCATGTCCCTTGTCCCTTTGTTCTCCACTTTAATGCTTTTAGGCTGGCTGTTTTAATGTGTCACAGAGTGGCTGGCGATCCCTTTTTATTCTCGTGGTCAGCCAGCCAAGGTCATCTGCGCTCTTGTTTTTACCCCTTCTACATGTTTTGCTTCTCTCTGTGGTTTTTCCTGTTTGGTCCATAGTAGTGTTGGTTGTCTTTCTTTCTCCCATTATTGTGCTGTACGTCTCCTTCCTTTTCTTTTTTTCACCTGCATAATTATTTTACCAGGAACAGAGACCCGACGACGTCGCAGTTTGGTCTCCCCCCTCTTTTAAATCAACGAGCCAACCAACCATGGCATCCGTTTGGTCACCAGTGCCTCTTGCACTCGCCTGGTTGAGTGTCTGTATGCTGAAGCTGCTAAACTACCACTATCCTACCACAGTGACTTTCTCCTCAGCATGTATGCATGCCATTTTTCTGCCATGCGTGGCCACCCATACTTTGCCTCCTCCATTGATGATTCATTTGACCGTCAGTGTGGTGCTTGTCCCTCTTCTGTTACCTCCAGGAGTCCGCTTTCCGCACTTCTTATGGTGGCTTAAATTCACACTTCCTGCAACTTCCCTGGTGGGTGTGAATCCTTCGCTTCGTGAAGCTTCTCATTTTAACCTTAGCTTTCATTCACTTCCTAACGACACTATTCCAGCCTCGGTCTATCGCCTTTAGTTTCTTTGCAATGGTACCTTTTTATACACCGATGGCTCTCGGACTGACCATGGGGTCGGGTGTGCCTTCGTCATTGGCACCTATGTTTCGATATCGGCTTCCAGAACAATTCTTAGTATTTACAGCCGAGCTCTTCATCCTGCATTAGGCCAAGGAGTACATCCGGCGACACAGGCATTTCAATCCTGTCCTCTACTCAGACTCAACCAGTGCCCTTCAAAGTCTATGTACACTGTACACTGCCCATCCCTTAGTGCAGCGGGTTCAGGAAAATTGTCACTTGCTCACTCTTGTTGGAGCCAGTGTCGTGTTTCTTTGGGTTCCTGGTCATGTCGGTCTACCAGTTAATGAGGCTGCTGAAGCTGCTGCCAAGGCTGGAGTCCTCGTACCTCAGCCCAGGAGTGCCAACATTCCCTCTGATTTCTGTGATGCCATCTGTCAGGTGGTGGTGTCCCTTTGGCATCACCAATGGCCCTTCCTTCACAGGAATAAGCTTAGGCTGAAGCCTCTCCCAGTGCCTTGGACGATCTCCTGTCAGACCTTGTGCCGGCAGGAGATTATTTTAACTCAGCTGCGTATTGGGCATTGCTCTTTCAGCCATGGTCATTTGCTGATTGACGCTGTCCCACCACTCTGTACATATTGCTCCAAAATTTTAACCGTCTGCCACTTCCTGATGGAGTGCCCTTTCTTTTTAACTATTTACGTTCCAGTTTGGGTTGGCCGTCTTATTTATCAGCCATTTCAGCGAATGACGCGGTGGCTGTCTACCGCGTTTTACTTCTATCTGCTGAGTCATTATGGCGAAGGTCATATAATTTTTAGTATTGGACTTCCGTTCGTGTGGTGCGTTTTTAGCCCTGCCGGTTTTTAGCTATCTTCTTGTCAATTGGGATTGATGAATAGTCGTTTAACTCCGCTGTGTTCGTGTTCTCTAGCTGTGGCTTGGGCGTGTATGACCCCAGCTGTCGTTAGCGCCCTAAAACAAAACTAATAAAACAGTTTCCATGGAACTGGTAGTGTGAGCAGTGAGAGATAACGTTCGGTTGCGATGTTGATTTGCAGGCGCTGGCGGTGGCGCGAGCGTGCGAGGAACAGCAGCGTGGCACGCCAGGTGCACCCAAGCCCACTCCAGCCGCCCCCACAGATGGGTCACCTACTCACACACCAGCCATCGATCTGTCCCCAGTTGCCCCGCCACGGCTGCGATATGTGGCGAGACGTACGGAACCCTTGCTCTACAGATATGCCTTGCTGAATGCAGCGAGTTTGCGGGACAGGTAAAATTTACTGTAATCAGGCATTTATTTAATACTAGTGTTGAGCCCTCACAATGATGCTTCTGACCTGGATATTACCATATATTTCAAAATTATCCATACTGAAATGGACGTGGTATCTACTGTTAAGAAACGTACAAAAACGTGGCTGCTAATAAAGTTTAGACTAATGACCTAGGCTAAGAGTATAGATAAATGGAAATCTTAACGTTTTCAGTGATGTCGCACGTGTTCAGGCTTGTTGTGACTTGGTGTCTCGGTCAGTAAGTGTAGAACTACAAATAGGTCTGCATTCAACCCCCGGTTGTTCCTCGTAATTTTGTCCAATCACAGTGTGGGATCCTGCCCACTCTTGTAATAGAGGGTGCCTAGGAAGCTGTTTCCCCGGATAGCTAGACAGCATATAAGCAAATGATATTAATGGAGTTTCACTGTAATTGAATTGACAATATTTAACTTTGCCTTTCTCACAATGAAATGTCACAAGCATTTGGCGACATGCAAATATCAGTGTCCTTAAATAAATACAATTTCCATGTAAGCAATGGATATAAATAAGTCTCAGCATAACAGTAAGGAGCCTCTAATAGGATCAGGTCTATTTGAAAATTGTGTGGTGCTCTAACGAACCTTCAGTTTTACAGCTTCTGTTGTGTGCAAGTAATGAATGATTGACCCTGCATAAGAATGTGTAGTGGCTTTAGTTCGTCACGGAACTCTCCCCATGCTAAAATTTTCTAATAAGTTACATAAAGCAATGATCAATAAAATTAATCACAGGAATATAATCTCTACACTCTGGCACACAAACAGATGGTCCCTCAGACAAGAGTGGGATTACATACCAACTTGTAGACAACTGAAAGAAGCTTACATCCCAAACTCACTCAACTAAATTTCATTGAAGCTAAGATTGTATGCGAAAGATATTCAGAATTGTTTAGTTCGATGGGACATAGACCTACAGTGAGATGGTAAACCAGTGGTACCAGCAACCAGATGGAAGTGTTAGCAGTTACACAATAACGGTTCTGGTGTAGTTTTCATAATGAATTGATAGGAAATTACGCGAATTGACTGATCAATTAATTAACCCCAACAGCACTGATGTCATGGGTTTTTGAACAGTCTATGGTTGGCCAAGTCTGGGAAAAAAAGCCGAAAGTGTCCCACACAGTCAGATCCTTAGCAATGTATAGTAAATGTATTGTTCGTATCGTCTATTATATGTGAATCTGGAATCATAATAAGATGTCTGAACAGTTGCTTAAAGTGTTATGTCTGAGAGTTTGAATGATGGTCAGTATGGAACGATGGATGATGACTGTCGAATGAAGGTCCTCACCACTTAAATTAAATATGGCGATAGAGAGGAGGTTGAGTCAATGTAGTGGGGCACTTCGATATGCTTGTTTTCCACAACTTGCCGTGTGGCATGAGTGGAATGAATAGTCATTTCCAGATTAATGCATGCTGGACTACCTCAAACCCGTCAGGTGGGACATGATTGTCCTGTTGACTTACGAACGTGCATTCCATGATCTGTGATCTGACATTCAACGATGACAACTACAGAATTTATCGATGAACAAAGTTCTCCAGCCATGTAGTCTCCAATTTAACAACTGCAATCCCCCCAGGGGGGTCCACAACTCTTTTGTGGATACGTGTGTAGTGAGCCCGGGACCCCGAGCTAATGTGGCCCTCCTTCCTTTCCGGGATGCATACCTTCCTTTTCCGCATCCTTCCCTATCCCCCATCTTGGCCCCCCCCCCTCCCTCACCACTGGCTCTTTCCTTCCCTTTCTCCCCCTCTGGGAGTATGTTTTGCGCCTAAGTCTGGAGACGGACGCTCGAAACTGTAACAAATTCTTTGCTTTCTTCACTTGCAAGTCTTCGTCCTTCCTTTGCCTTCTCTTTTCCTTACCTCTTCTCTTTGCCCTTTTCTCTGCTGCTGCGTTTGAGACCCCTCTTTCTTCCTTTCCCTTAGTTTCTTCCCTTTCTCCTTTTTCCTCCCTGTGTGTGTCTGAAGGCTGATCCACGCGTTTACATGCGTAGCTGGTGACGGGGTAACGCGTAATTCCCCGCCCCGGGTAGACAGGTAGGACACGTATGTACCCCCTGGTAACAGCCAGGCCCAGGGGGGGGGGTGATTACCCGAGCTGATACCTTCCGAAAGTGCCGATTGGTCCCTCCGTCCGTTTCTCGGGATGTGTGACTTGAGGTGTGAACAATCACCTAAGGCGGGAGTGCCCTCAGAGAGGGCCCCCACAACTGAGGAGCGCACCATAGGAGACGCCGGTAATCATGGGGGATACTTTCGCAATAGTTTCCTCTTCTACTATGTCTGCTCACAAGCGTAAGTTCAATGTGTCTCAGCCACAGATAGTCCTTCCATCGTCGCCACAGTTCCTTGTTGTTTCTCGGTCTGACGAAGGTCACGACTTCTCCACGGTCAACCCTTTCATTGTTCAGAAAGGTGTCGACGGAATTGCAGGTCCTGTAAAGTCTTGTTCCAGATTACGAAATGGCACCTTGTTGTTAGAAACAGTCGGTGCCCTCCAGGCACAAAAATGGCTACGTTCTTCACTGCTACACACCTTCACTGTCTGGGTGGAACCGCACCATACTTTAAATTCATCACGTGGGGTCGTTTATACACGCTCCCTCGATGGATTGTCCGACGAGGAAATTCAACACTACCTGTCTGACCAGGGCGTAACGGCTGTTCATAGTTATGAAAAGGGTTGACACGAACATCATTCCAACCCATACTGTTTTCTTGACATTTGACAAAGTTCAACTCCCATCGAAAATAAAGCAAGCTATGAGATAATTTCCGTTCGCCCTTACATCCAAAACCCTACGTGTTGCTATCGGTGTCAGCGGTTCAATCACACCAGCCAGTCCTGTTCCAACCCGGTCAAATGTGTTACATGTGGCAAGGATGCCCATGAGAGTGCTTGTCCACCTCCATCCCCTCGTTGCATCAACTGTATGGGTGACCACGCTGCTTCCTCTCGAGATTGCCCCATTTTTAAAGACGAAAAGCTCATTCAGGAAATCAGAGTGAAGCAAAAGGTGTCGACCTTTGCTGCTAGAAAACTACTCGCCAGTCGACAGCCCACCGTGCCTCAGACAGAAAAATACAACACTGTTCTTGCTTCTCCTCGGCCAACAAAGGAGGCGGCCACGCAGACTTGCGACCTCACCTTTAGTGCCACGGTCGTCAGATCGGCCAGCGCAAAGATCGCCCGTTCAATCTCCCCACATTCGCCTGCTCACTCTCTGGCTCATCCTTCATCGGGTCCTGCTAAATCTCGAGCCCAAAAGTCAGACACCAAGACTTCGAAAAAAGAGCATACTCGCGAAGATTTTTTTACGTACCCCAACTTCACAACCATCGGTTCCTCCTTCATCTAAACATCATGTTTCTAAGAAGGCTAATAAGAAACACAGTTCCTCTCCTTCTCCGCCAAGGTGTCATCTACAGCAGCACCTGGCGGTACTCGCCCTCTGCCGTCTTCTGTGTCGCCGAGGCGCACTGCTGGCGGCCGATCAACCGGCCGATCGCTGGTGGCAGGAGCTGCTCCTGAACAACCTATGGACCAAGATCTTCTGCCTTCGGCTGAATGCCATTCCATGCTGTCGGTCGCAAGCTCTGAGCAGTCGTTGAGTTGACGGCAACCTTGGTCACACTCCTCAATTTTCTGTTCACCCTATGTCCATTATCTCCACTGCAATATCCGCGGCATTCCCGCCAATCGGGATGAATTGTCGATCCTCTTACGATCCTAATCGCTGGTCATCTTCTGTCTTCAGGAAACAAAGCTGCGTCCCTATGACCACTTTGTTCTCCCCCATTTTCAGTCTGTCCTATTTGATCTCCCGTCTGTTGAAGGCACTCCAGCACATGGAGGACTCATGATTCTTCTCCATGATACTCTCCATTATCACCCAATGCACTTAAACACTTCCTTCCAAGCAGTCGCTGTCCGTCTTTCCCTTTCTGGATACACCTTCTCTCTTTCTACTGTATACATTCCATCGTCCACACCAATGGCACGAGCTGATTTCCTTCATCTTCTTGGTCAGCTTCCACCCCCCTATTTCCTGGTTGGGGACTTCAATGCCCACCACCCGCTGTGGGGGGGATCTCCACATCCTTGTCTGCGTGGCTCACTATTGCTAGACGTCTTCCACAAAGCGTATCTAATTTGCCTCAACACTGGGGACCTTACATTTTTGTCTGCCTCCACGACAAATTTCTCACATTTGGACCTTTCGGTCGGTACTGTTCCGCTAGCTCGGCGCTTCGAATAGTCCGCCCTTGATGATACACACTCGAGTGACCACTATCCACGTGTCCTTTGACTGCGGCCTCAAGTGCCATATATGCGCCCGCGACGCTGGAAGTTTGCCCAAGACGATTGGATACTTTTCGTCTCTAGCGACATCCGATGACCGTCACTTTCCTAGCGTCGACGATGAGGTCACACATATTACAGACGTTATTCCAACAGCTGCGGAACGTTCAATACCACGCACCTCCGAATTGCCCCGGCGCCCCCCAGTTCCTTGGTGGAACGAGGCATGCCGTGACGCAATACGTAAGCGGCGACGTGCTCTTCGCGTTTTCCGCCACCATCCTACTTTGGACAACTGTATCCGCTATAAGCAGTTCCGCGCGCGATGCCGTCGCGTCATCCGCGATAGCAAGAAGGCAAGCTGGAAATTCTTTACTAGCTCATTTAACACCTTCACACCCTCCTCGGAAGTTTGGAGTCGGATTCGACGGTTATCTGGCGCGCCTAGTTTCTCCCCGGTCTCTGGGCTCACTGTCGCGCATGATACGTTAGTGGACCCCGTCACAATTTCTAAGTCATTGGATCAGCACTTTGCTGAGATTTCGAGTTCTTCAAATCACCCGCCAGCGTTTCTCCCGAAGAAACGTGCAGTAGAAGTGCAACCTCTTGCTTTCTTCTCTCAAAATCGCGAAAGCTATAATACTGTTTTCTCCTTGCGGGAACTCCAACATGCACTCTCTTCTTCTCGCTCCTCCGCCCCAGGACCGGATGGTACCCACGTCCAAATGTTGCTGCATTTATCACCCCATAGTCTGCGTTACGTCCTTCGCATTTATAATCGAATTTGGACCGACAGTACTTTTCCCAGACGATGGCGGGAAGCTATCGTCGTTTCTGTTCCGAAACCTGGAAAGGACAAACATCTCCCCTCTAGCTATCGCCCCATTTCTCTCACGAGTAGTGTCTGTAAGGTTTTGGAGCGTATGGTGAATTACCGTTTAGCGTGGTGGCTGGAATCCCGCAGTCTTTTAACACCTGGCCAATGCGGATTCCGAAAGCATCGTTCTGCAGTTGACCATCTTGTTGCTCTCTCCACTTATATCATGAACAATTTTCTCCGGAAACGCCAAATAGTAGCAATATTTTTTGATCTGGAGAGAGCATACGATACCTGTTGGAGGACAGGCATCCTCCGCACACTGTTCTCTTGGGGTTTTCGAGGTCGGCTGCCCCTTTTTCTTTGCGAATTTATGGCAGAGCGCACATTTAGAGTGCAGGTGAACACTACTCTCTCCCGTACTTTCGCCCAAGAAAACTGGGTACCCCAGGGCTCAGTGCTGAGTGTTGTACTGTTTGCCATTGCCATCAATCCAATTATGGACTGTGTCCTTCCCGAAGTCTCAGGCTGCCTCTTTGTGGGCGATTTTGCGATCTACTACAGCTCTCAACGGACCAGCCTTCTTGAACGACGTCTTCAAGGATGTCTCGATCGCCTCCACTCTTGGAGCATCGAAACCGGCTTCCGTTTTTCTCCCAGTAAGACCGTTTGTGTTAATTTTTGGCGACGTAAGGGGTTTCTTCCGCCCGCCTTACATCTAGGTCCTGTCAACCTTCCGTTTTCGGACGTCGCTAAATTCTTGGGCCTTATGTTTGACAGAAAACTGTGCTGGTCCTTCCACGTTTCCTATCTTTCGGCTCGCTGTCTGCGATCCCTCAACACCCTCCGTGTCCTGAATGGTACCTCCTTGGGAGCGGACCGAGTGGTCCTTCTCCGCCTCTATCGCGCCTTAGTGCCTCGAAATTGGACTATGGAAGCATAGTCTACTCCTCTGCTCGGCCGTCTATTCTTCGACGTCTCGACTCTATCCACCACCGTGGATTACGTTTACTGTATGGAGCTTTTTACACCAGCCCTGTGGAAAGCCTTTATGCTGAGACTGCTGAACCTCCGCTGTCCAATCGGCGAGCAGCCCTTCTGAGTCGTTATGCTAGCCATCTGTCTTCCATGCCTGCTAATCCAGCCCATGACATTTTTTTCGACGCCTCCTTTGATGTAGGGTATGCAGGCCGCCCCTCCTCCCTACTACCACCGGGAGTCCGCTTCCGTCAACTGCTCCATTCTCTTTCCTTCCGCTTTCCTAAAACCTTCTTGACAACTTGGCGTAGAGCACCGCCTTGGCTCCGTCCCCAGATCTGCCTGCTCCGTGACCTTTGTCAATTTCCCAAGGATGGTACCCCTTCACTTGTTTATCGTCGGGCATTTGCTGCTCTATGTGCACAAATGACGGACGCCACATTTATTTACACCGACGGCTCGAAAACATCGTTAGGTGTAGGGAGTGCCTATATTGTTGGCGACACCCCAAATCACTTTCGGCTTCCCGACCAGTGTTCGGTTTATACTGCGGAGCTTTACACAGTTCTCCAGGCTGTCCACTACATCCGCCGCTATCAGCGGATACAGTACGTTATCTGCTCAGATTCTCTCAGCTCTCTCCTCAGTCTCCCAGCTCTTTATCCTGTGCACCCTCTGGTCCACCGGATTCAGGACTGTCTGCGCTTGCTCCACCTAGGGGGCGTCTGGGTGGCGTTCCTCTGGCTCCCGGGACACGTTGGTATCTGTGGAAATGAGGCGGCCAATATTGCAGCCAAGGCTGCAGTCTCTCTTCCTCGGCCAGCTATTCAATCGATTCCCTTCGCCGATCTACGGAGCATTATATGTCGACGTGTTGTTCATTTATGGCACACGCATTGGTCGACACTTACCCGTAATAAATTGCGGGACATGAAAGCTCTTCCTTGTGCTTGGACCTCTTCCTCCCGAACGCGTCGTCGGGAGGAGGTAATTTTAACTAGACTCCGGATAGGGCACTGTCTTTTTAGCCATCGACATCTTTTAAGCGGCGATCCTCCCCCACTCTGTCCTCACTGCTCTCAGCTGTGGACGGTAAGACACCTTTCAATTGAGTACCCCTATTTTAATCCGTTACGCTCTGGTCTACAGCTATCGCCTGATATATCGTCGATTTCAGCAGATGGCACACGCTCAGCCGACCGCGTTCTGAAGTTTCTTAGTGCCAGTGAAATGACGTCAGTCATTTGAAGCTTATTTTTGGGACAACCAACCCCTTTCTGTAGTGGATTTTTAAGCCTTCCTTCTGCTTTTAGTTTCTCCAATTTTATGACTTTCGTTCCCATTGCTGCTGGTTTTCAATTTCGGTTTTTTACTGTTTCCTAAGTCACGGACCGGGCGCTAATGACCATAGAAGTTTTGCGCCCTAAAACCAAAACAAAAAAAAAAAACCTCCCACCCTCCCACCCGCTCGCTGTTCAGTCGCTATGCGAGCTGTCACTTCATTTGTGACCAGGAAGGCCAAATGTTGGTGAGTGTCCGTGGCTGAAAGTGAGGAATAATAAACTGCTTCCCATTAAGGCTTCAGTGCGACAATGGGATGACCTCCCTCCGCTCGTAAGAGTAAAAATAAATAGCCTTTACTTGGCTCAGAGTGGGACACTGTCCATTGACACATTACTTCCTCTTATATCAGAGATGCGGGACACAGCTGTCAATCGACATTTTTTAACTGAATGTGTTTTGTATGACGACCTGAAGGTTGAACTGGTTCTCCCACAGTATTTTCCCTCTACTTTAATTGATAACAAGGCGAGTGGCTTAAGTGTCTTATGTGGTGTCAGGAATTCTGTGCAAAATACTGGGTGTGAGATCTTAAGTCAGTGGCTGGTTGACGTATTTGAGTCATTAGGCCACGGTTATTGGTCCCTTCTTTAACAGCATCTTTACAGGTATTTGATCCATAATTTTATTTAGTTATCTCGCTGTGTCCCGCTGGGATTTTATTATTGGCTTCTGTGAAGCTTACCTTCTTGGGGTTGCTTCACGAGTGATGGGATCAACTGTAGTTTTCAAGTTAATTGATATCCCTCTATGGATTTTCAGAATCTCAGCGGTATGCTGTTGAGCGTCCTCCGCTGTAATCACTATCACCCTATGTAACGAACCACCCCCACTATTTGGGTGTGAAGCCAGACTGACGATATCCCACATACCGGTGAAATGTCACCTTCTTTTGGCCATCCATAAGTACACTCTTCCAGATTCCTTACATTTAATAACAGCAGATTCATAGATAGTTGAACATGATACTATGAATTGTGAAAGTGGTTTTTAGTTCCTGATAAAATGTTTAGCTATACTCCTGGAGCTGGGGGAGAGACGTGATGGTGGTGGTGGTGGTGGTGGTGGTGGTGGTGGTGGTGGTGGTTCTTTGGACATCTTCAGTCTGGGACCCCATGACTAAACAGTCACCGAAAGACAGCACCCTTTTTTTCCAGTTTCTACATTTGGTCTCACCTCTCATGCCTTTTACTGTGAGTGTTCTAACTTCATTATTTCATAATGTGACTCCCTTGACTGGATCCATCCACTTTTAGTGGACACTCTTCCTTATGTGAGTAACTTTATCACAGGACTGATGACTTCACCGTTTGGTCCCACATTCCCTCCGTGAATCCCCTGCATACCCTCCTGTCCTCTCCCATCCCATGTGCCCTCCACCATCGCCCCCCCCCCCTTCCTCCTGCAAACAATTGGCAGGTACAACATGATTTCAGAAATAAAAATATTCTTAAGCAGACTGTTTTAAGCATTGCCTTACGCATGCTATGTTAGCCTACCAGCGTGGGTCACACAAGTCCATATACTAGACACAGAGGGAGCGAATTTTCCGCCATTTCTCCCTAGGCCGCCAACTTGTACTACATGATAGGTGACGTGGAGTGGGGCTGAGGAGCTACCTGAGGGCACCCTTGTGCAGCCTGTAGGAGGCCCATGTCATCAAGGGGTGGAGGTAATGAAATGACTAATCAACTTGCATCATTTGATACCAAATCGCAACACACAGACTTGTCCCACTACTGTCATGTATATTTCGTAAATTCGAAGCGTTAGGAATGGTTTCACAAGACAATACATTGGTGAGAGGCAAAACAAAAATAGATTTATGGGTATTCGAAATCTAATTTAAGGTAGTTGGAGATAGTTCCACAACAAATGGCATAAGTAGTGAGGTCTGAAATTCGATGACTGTCAGTTTTAAATTGGGCCAAAGAAACGCCACCGGTCAGTTTTACTACTTTAGATATATTTTATTCGAACTCAAAGCTCGTTCTCGGTGGTGACAAATACACAGAAACTTAATAATTCTATTGCTTAGGCCTCTAGAAGGCTGAAAACGCACCAGAACAACTGGCACACCAGCGAAAGGTCTTCTGTGGGAATATTTAAAAATGACATATAGCATAAGAGATTTCAGGGTACACAGTAGCCGAAACACAAGGCACAGAAAGTATTTCCAGCTCTTACGTTGCTATGAAATATTAGTGTGCCACTGAAGAACAGATCTCTCAACAATCTGAGGCTTCAGCAAAACAGAGTAACTCATGAAGGGAAGCCTTTGAACACCTGGTGTACAGCACATTGAAAGCTAAATTGGTGAAATTGACAATGCACACTACAGAAACGTTGGACACAGATGTATGTTCATTAGCCTTCGAAATCAGCAGCAGCCTGTAAGTACTAGAAATTTTGACAAAATCATGTTTGAAATCTGGAATTACTACGATGAGCAGTTCCTGCACTTAGCATAACGCGAAAAGCATATCAGGAAACCAGTTGTGATGGTTTTAAGGATATAAAGTTCATCTCCTTCGTGGTATTTCAGCATGTTTCTATGCTAGAATATCGGTATGTCATGGTCGTTTATACTGATGGCTCTGTAACCATGGACAGATAGGGATGTGCAATACCTCTTGATGGTCAGGAACAATAAATGCTGTCAGGAGCTTTCTTTCGATGGAGCTGATAGCCATCCATTACGAGCACCACGTTTTACTAAACATACCATCCTCTACCCTTTCCAATTTGTAGTGATAGAGCAATTTCCTGGCTACTGATGGATATTACTCCCATTACCCTGTAATGTCAACTATTCACAATCTCTGGCATTTGTGGTGCTATGTGCTCACTTAACTTACTCTGGGTTCAAAATTATTTCAGTATCACTGGGACTGACCGACATTAGCTGAAAACTACTCAGCCAGCATTCCCCTTCACCATCCTGTGCACTTTGTGCGTATGCAGATAGCACTCCACTGACTTGGAGATTGAACATCTGGTGGGATACTGTGCCCTCTGTACTCAGCAGTATGAAGTAAACGGCTCCATGGCCTTACTCTTCGTCTTCCAACGAATCAGTCTTAAGTCGCCACTGTATCGATCGTACCATATTGGGTAATGAGCCATCCCTGGCAATAGTGAGGCAACAGGGGTGCTGGTGCAGTTTCTGTGGGTTGCTTACCTCAGGGGCAGGTATGCACTCAAGGGCAAACCTATTGTTCCCCTTTGACAGGCACATAACTTACTGTCGCCCATCCCTTCCCACTCCCCTCACCCCTCAACAAACCACCAACCCACCCCCTCCCCAGCTGCTACAGGCACACTTCCCAGTCTGATTTGTTGGAAGAGCCCCTCATTCTTATCTGTTTGATGAACTACGCAATTAAATTGATAAATTATTTGACCTATCCCCCTTTGGTAAACCCAACCCTCTCCCACCCCCATCCCCAGGAAATAGGCGGAAAAACTCAGTTCATCAGCCATTTGCAGGGAAATAGATTGCTGTGTATGGAGTACTGTTTAAACAACTTGGACAATGTGTGGAATATTTTTTAACAATTTAGGGATTCAAGGCAGTATATGGAATACATGGAAATTGGTGCACTCTACACTTACTACCGCCCCTGAGAACTATGGCATTACCTCATTCAGACATCCAGGACACACTTCAAGTACAATAACTTAATTACGATGGATTCATGGTGATTATTCAGTTAAATAAAGCCAGTGTGCTGAAAGAGACCAACAGAAATCTATTGCACGCTTATAATAAAACATTCTTTGTATTCAGGCTTACAGCAGGTTTCCACATATGAAAATATTCCTTTTTCAAAATTCAGCTCACACACATTATACCCCCCAGGGGGTCCACAACTCTTTTGTGGATACGTGCGCGGCGAGCACGGGGCCCCGAGCTATTGCAGCCTTCTTTCTCTCCAGGGCTGCATTTCCTTCCCCTTCCCCTGCTTTCCCCTCCTTGCTCCTTTCCCGTCGCCCTCTCCTCTCCCTCTCTTGGTGTCCTTGCTTATGTTGGCCCCCGCTATCCTCCTGGTTCTGTTGGTATTACACTCCGGCTTTGTTGCGTAATCATCTCCTCCTTTTGGCATTCCTTGGTCCCCCTCTGGGGTTTGACTTCCTTTACAAAATTTCTCCTCTCTAGTGTGTGAGCCATTTGGGGAAGAGCACCTTACCTAGTGTCTCCGACGTGCGCCCTCCTAGTACATTCCACCTTTTCTTTCATGTCATTGTCTGATGCTAAAGTGCATAGCCAGCACGGTAGCCAGCCAGTGTGGTGGGGTCGCTATGTACCCTTTTGGTTGAGCCCCCTGAACACACAGGGATCACACTTGTGATACCTGACCTGTGACCACCTCATGCATGCCTTGGAGTGGTTGCTCGTCATCCTGGAGCATCGGAACTCCCGGCAATGGCCGCCGTGCCAGACGGCCCTTGCTGTGGCTGGGTGGCGCCCATGAGGAGAGCCCCTGATCGGAGTGGGTGGTATCGGGGCGGACGCTATGCAAATGAAACGCATATGAGTCCAGAACTCTGGCAGTTCTTCTGCGGCTGTCTCTCTGCATGGAACTTATTCTTGGAGTGCTGCTTCTCTTGCCCTTTCGGCCTTCCCTTCCATGGCTACCCCCAAGGAAGAGGGTCAGGCCCGTCGGCCTGGGGCGAAACCTTTCCCCCGCTATCTGGTTTGCACCAGGACTGATGGGGATACTTACACAAATACCAAATACACATTGAAGACAAGTTTGGTGAAGTGGACTCCTTCAGCAAGATGCGGTCGGGTTTGTTGCTGATAAAAACTACTTCAGCTGCCCAATCTGTGGCCCTTCGTGCCTGTATCCATCTTGGCACAATTCCTGTGTCCATTACCCCCCCCCCCTCCCACCAGTCTCTAAATATGGTACAAGGTGTGATTTTTCACAGGGACCTCATCATTCAAACTGATGAGGAACTTCGGGACAATCTCGGACGGCGGGGTGTTCACTTTGTTCGGCGTGTTCAGAAGGGTCCTAAAGACAACCGTATTGATACTGGTGCCTTTATCCTGGCCTTTGAAGGGGATACCCTTCCTGAGAAAGTTAAGATTATGGTCTATCGCTGTGATGTGAAGCCGTACACCCCACCTCCTATGAGGTGTTTTAAGTGCTTGTGGTTTGGCCACATGTCTTCCCGCTGTTCCCAGGCCCCTCTCTGTGGTGACTGTGGACGTCCACTCCATGAGGGGAGTCCCTGTGTTCCCCCTCCTGTATGTGTAAATTGTCATGGTAGTCATTCTCCACGTTCACCAGATTGCCCCGTATATAAGAAGGAAAAAAAGATACAGCAGTATAAGTCACTCGATCGTTTAACCTACACAGAGGCCCGTAAGAAATATGCACGACTCCACCCTGTGTCCATGACATCTAGTTACGCTTTGGTTACATCTTCACCCCTTCCTCTCCCTTCCTTACTCCCATCCTGGACCCCTCTCCTCCCCCCCTCCCCTGCGGCTCCCACATCTTCTCCTATGGGCGCTGCTCCCCCTCCCCAGCCAGAGAAGTGTCCCACTCCTTCGGCGTCTGCTGGTCAAGGGCGCCTCTCCCGGGATGCCCCTTCCTGGCACCTTCCAGGCCAAAGGTCTGCTGGCGCGCGACGACCGCGAGAGCCGCGGTCTGTCGGCCCCCAGGTCGCCCGGTCTCTTTCTGCTCCTGATCTTTCTGCAGCTGGCTCCTTCATGCCACACAGCCCTCCTCGATCACAGCCTGAACAGAAGAAGAAACATAAGTCCCGGGACAAAGAGCCTCTGGTGTCACTGGAGGTCCCTTCCCCGACTTCACAACCAGATTATGACCAGTCGTTCATGGATGTCGCCCCCTCCTTGTCTGTGACGGGTGGGGACCCGGTGGTATGACTGTATTTAAAGTGTTCAGCCCCCATTCAAACCATCGTTCTGTGGTTCTCCAATGGAATTGTAATGGATACTATCATCACCTTCCGGAATTGAAATCCCTTCTTTTGTCCTACTCTGCAGCTTGTGTGGTTCTCCAGGAATCTCATTTTACTGATGCTCACTCACCAACCCTTCGTGGGTTCTGTGTTTTCTGTTGAAATCGGGTCGGACCCCTGCGGGCTTCTGGTGGCGTTTGTACATTGGTCCATACAGACATTGCTAGCGCGTGGATTCCTCTCCAAACTACATTGGAAGCGGTTGCTGTTAGGGTCCATTTCGACTCTGCAATTACAGTTTGCAATCTTTATTTCCCTCCTGACAGTACTCTTACACCTGCTACCTTAACCGCCCTTCTTCAGCAACTTCCTCCTCCCTTCCTCCTCCTTGGGGATTTTAATGCTCATCATCCTTTGTGGGGCAGTGCCTTTCCATCTAGACGAGGTCTTCTTATAGACCAATTTATTGCAGACCACGACCTGTGCCTTCTTAATGATGTCTCCCCTACTCATTTTAGTGCCAGTCATGGTACCTTTTCTGCCATTGATCTTTCTCTTTCTTCTCCCTCTCTCCTCCCTTCATTACACTGGTCGCGACACGACGACCTTTGTGATAGTGACCATTTCCCGTTGATTATCACGCTCCCTTCCCGTTCCCCGATGGCCAGGTTGCCTCGTTGGTCTTTCCAACGCGCCAATTGGCCTCTATACACTGCACAGGTCGCGTTTTCTCCCTCTTTGTCGGGATGTATTAATGACGTCCTCCGTGACGTGTCTGACGCGATTGTTCGCGCTGCTAGCCTTGCTGTCCCGCGCTCATCTGGACCATTTCGTCGCCGGCAAGTCCCGTGGTGGAGTACGGCTATTGCCATTGCCATCCATGATCGCCGTCGAGCTTTGCAACACTTTGAGGCACCCATCCGTAGCCAGCCTTACTACCTTTAAACGCCTTCGCTCTAAAGCCCGTTATTTAATCAAACAGAGCAAGCGGATATGTTGGGAACGATTCGTTTCTTCCCTTGGTTCCACTGTCCCTCTGTCACGGGTATGGGCTACACTTTGCTCTCTCCAAGGTTGCCATCGGCAGTCCACCCTCCCCTCTATCCCCCTCTCCACCTTGGCGCATTTCGTATGACGCTCCATCCATGAGTCGCTGCTCCCGGCCATCCTCAGTTTCGCCGGGACACTCTGCTGCCAGGCACTCAGCTGGCCTCTCGTCGGCAAATGATGCTGCCCCTCCTACACACCCAGGGACAGCGGCCGCAGCTGGCGACGACTCGATGGAACCGGATCCGCCTCCCGTCGGTTGTAGCATTGTTCCCTCGCAACCTGGCCCTCCGCGACCGTTGAGGTGATCAGCTCTCCCCTGTCTCGTTCCCCCAACTTTTTGACTAGTGATGGCCTTGTTACATTGGAACATAAGAGGTATTCGATCTAATCGGGAGGAATTACAACTGCTCCTCCGCCTGCACTCTCCGCTCGTCCTTGGTCTCCAGGAAACCAAGTTGTGCCCGACTGACCGTATTGCCTTTACCCACTATACCTCGGAGCGGTATGACCTCACCCCTGTGGATGGTATCCCAGCTCATGCTGTGGTCATGTTGCTCGTTCGGGACGATGTCTATTACCATCCCATCCCATTGACCACCCCACTCCAAGCAATAGCTGTCCGTATTACTCTTTCTGCTTTTACTTTTTCAGTTTGTACCATCTACACTCCACCGTCATCTGCCATTAGTCGGGCTGACATGATGCACCTGATCGTTCAGCTTCCCCCGCCGTTTTTATTGTTTGGCGACTTCAATGCCCATCATCCCCTTTGGGGCTCTCCTGCATCCTGTCAAAGAGGCTCACTCTTGGCGGATGTCTTCAACAATCTCAATCTTGTCTGCCTCAATACCGGCGCCCTGACTTTCCTCTCGGACGCTACTCATACCTACTCCCACTTGGACCTCTCGATCTGTTCTACCACTCTTGCCCATCGGTTCGAGTGGTATGTCCTTTCTGACACCTATTCGAGCGACCACTTCCCCTGTGACGTTCGTCTCCTGCACCACACCCCATCCCCACGTCCTTCGCACTGGAACATACCAAAAGCTGACTGGGGACTTTACTCCTCCCTGGCGACCTTTCCGGACCACGATTTTCTCAGTTGTGACAGTCAGGTCGAATACCTCACGGCTGTTATCATCAATGCTGCCGAATGTTCCATTCCTCTTACTACCTCTTTATGTCGCGTTTCTGTCCCCTGGTGGAACGAGGCTTGTAGGGACGCTGTCCGTGCTCGACGACGTGCTTTACGCATCTTTCGCCGCCATCCTACGTTGGCGAATTGTATTGAATACAAACGACTACGAGCACAATGCCGTAGAATCATCAAAGACAGCAAAAAAGCTTGTTGGGCCTCTTTCACCAGCTCCTTTAACAGTTTTACTCCCTCTTCCGTCGTTTGGGGTGGCCTGCGCCGGCTGTCGGGCATTAAGTCCCACTCCTCGGTACCTGGCCTGACCTCAGGTAGTGAGGTCCTTGTTAATCCTGTGGCCGTCTCCAACGCCTTTGGCCGCTTTTTCGCGGAGGTTTCAAGCTCCGCCCATTACCACCCTGCCTTCCTTCCCAGGAAAGAGGCAGAAGAGGCTCGGCGACCTTCCTTCCACTCGCTGAATCTGGAAACTTATAATGCCCCTTTACTATGCGGGAACTCGAACGTGCGCTTGCACTGTCCCGGTCCTCTGCTCCGGGGCCAGATGCCATTCACGTTCAGATGCTGGCACACCTTTCTCCGGCGGGCAAAAGCTTCCTTCTTCGTACCTATAATCGCGTCTGGACCGAAGGTCAGGTCCCCATGCGTTGGCGTGACGCAGTCGTTGTTCCTATACCCAAACCCGTGACGGATAGACACCTTCCTTCTAGTTACCGCCCCATTTCTCTTACAAGCTGTGTCTGTAAGGTGATGGAGCGCATGGTTAATGCTCGGTTAGTCTGGATTCTTGAATCTCGACGGCTACTTACTAATGTCCAATGCGGCTTTCGTCGCCGCCGCGCCGCTGTTGACCACCTTGTGACCTTGTCGACATTCATCATGAACAACTTTTTGCGAAGGCGCCAAATGGTAGCCATGTTATTCGACTTGGAGAAGGCTTATGATACCTGTTGGAGAGGAGGTATCCTCCGCACTATGCACAGGTGGGGCCTACTCGGTCGCCTGCCCCTTTTTATTGATTCCTTTCTATTGGATCGAAAGTTTAGGGTACGTGTGGGTTCTGTATTGTCCGACGTCTTCCTCCAGGAGAACGGAGAGCCTCAGGGCTCCGTCTTGATCGTAGCCCTTTTTGCCATTGCGATCAATCCAAATATGGATTGCATTCCACCTAATGTCTCAGGCTCTCTCTTTGTCGATGACTTCGCGATCTACTGCAGTGCCCAGAGAACATGCCTCCTGGAGCGCTGCCTTCAGCGTTGTCTAGACAGCCTCTACTCATGGAGCGTGGCAAATGGCTTCCGGTTCTCTGAAGAGAAGACGGTTTGTATCAACTTTTGGCGATATAAAGCGTTCCTTCCGCCATCCTTGCATCTCGGTCCCGTTGTTCTCCCATTCATGGACACAACTAAGTTTATTGGGCTCACGTTGGACAGGAAACTGTGTTGGTCTCCACATGTCCCTTATTTGGCAGCCCGTTGTACACGTTCCCTTAATGTCCTCAGAGTTCTTAGCGGTTCATCTTGGGGAGCGGATCGCACTGTCCTGCTTCGCTTGTATCGGTCTATTGTCCAATCGAAGCTGGATTACGGGAGCTTCGTCTACTCGTCCGCTCGGCCATCCCTCTTACGCCGGCTCAACTCTATCCACCATCGGGGGATACGTCTTGCGACCGGAGCCTTCTACACTAGTCCTGTTGAGTCTTTATGCTGAAGCTGCCGAATTACCATTGACCTACCGGCGCGACGTACTGCTGTGTCGGTATGCCTGCCGGCTGTTGTCTATGCCCGACCACCCCTCTTAAAAGTCCTTCTTCGCCGATTCTCTCGACCGTCAGTACGGGTTGTATGTGTCTGCCCTGTTGCCCCCCGGAGTCAGATTCCGTCGCCTGCTTCGACAATTGGATTTTGCCCTCCCTACCACCTTCAGAGAGGGTGAGAGAACGACACCACCATGGCTCCAGGCTCCGGTTCATATTTATCTCGACCTCAGCTCACTCCTGAAGGAGGGTACTCGGGCTGCAGTGTATTTCTCACGGTTTGTCAAACTTCGTGCTCGACTTGCCGGTCACACCTTTATTTACACCGATGGCTCCAAAACTGACGATGGTGTCGGCTGTGCCTTTGTCGTCGGGGCCGCCACCTTTAAATACCGCCTCCTCGACCAATGTTCGAGCTTTACGGCCGAGCTTTTTGCTCTCCATCAGGCCGTTCAGTATGCCCGCCGCCACCGCCATTCATCGTATGTACTCTGCTCTGACTCACTCGATGCTCTTCAGAGCCTTGGAGCTCCCTATCCGGTCCATCCCTTGATTCAACGGATACAGCAGTCCCTCCATTCTTTCGCTGATAATGGCTCTCCTGTCAGCTTTCTGTGGGTTCCCGGACATGTAGGAGTGCCTGGGAATGAGGCTGCGGATGCTGCAGCCAAGGCTGCAGTCCTCCTGCCTCAGCCAGCCTCCCATTGTGTCCTGTCATCTGACGTTCGTGGGGATGTATGTAAGAGGCTTGTGTCGTTGTGGTGGGATGCTTGGTCATCCCTCCAAGGAAACAAGCTCCGGGCAGTAAAACCGCTCCCAACTGCTTGGACAACCTCCTCCCGACCATCTCGGCGAGAGGAGGTCCTTCTGACCAGGTTGCGGATTGGGCATTGCCGGTTTAGCCACCGCTACCTGCTCTCCAGTGACCCAGCCCCACAGTGCCCTTGTGGTCAGGCGTTAACAGTGCGCCATGTTTTACTGTCGTGTCCCCCTTTTAGTCAATTTCGTGTTGTCCTGTCCCTGCCATCTACTTTACCAGATGTTTTAGCTGATGACGCTCGAGCAGCTGCTCGTATTCTGCGTTTTATAACTTTGACTGGTTTGTCCAAAGACATCTAACCTTTTTACTTCTTTTATCTTCATCTTTGTCAGGTCCTTCCGGTGTCCCCCCATCCCCTTGAGTTTTACTACATTCCATGTGCTCTAACAACAGTGACTGGGCGCTAATGACCTCAGTAGTTGAGCGCCCTTAAACCCCACAAAAAAAAGTCCACCCTCCCAGGACTTCACCTCCCAGATGGCATTTGTACAGACCCATTAGTTCTTGCAGAACATCTTGCGACCCATTTTGCAGTGGCATCAGCGTCAGCCTCCTATCCAGCTGCTTTCCTTAATCCAAAACAGCAGGCTGAAGCTCTCAGCTTATGTTTCACCACTTGTGACTCAGAATCTTACAACGAACCTTTACTGAATGGGAATTTCTTTCTGCTCTATCTTCTTCTCATGATACGGCCCCTGGCCCAGATTCCATTCATAACCAACTGCTTCAACATCTCAGTGCTCCACAACGGCAACAGCTTCCGGTGTTTAACCGTATCTGGCTCCAGGGTGACTTCCCTTCTCAGTGGAGGGATAGCATTGTGGTTCCTGTCCTTAAGCCTAGTAAGAACCCCCTATCTGTTGACAGCTATCGGCCAATTAGTTTGACCAATGTTGTTTGTAAGTTACTTGAATGGATGGTAGACCGTCGGCTCAATTGGGTCCTCGAATCTCGGGATCTATTGTCCCCTTACCAGTGTGGCTTTCGAGAGGGACGATCTCCAATCGATCATTTACTTCGCTTGGAATCCGCAGTTCGGCAGGCTTTTTCCCAGTGCCGCCATTTGGTTGCAGTGTTTTTTAACTATTGCAAGGCCTATGACACGGCCTGGCGCCATCACATCTTACTAACCCTTCATCAGTGGGGTCTTCGGGGCCCACTCTCGATTTTTATCCGCCAGTTCCTGATCCATCGGTCATTCAGAGTTCGAGTTGGTACTGCTTTTAGTTCTCCACAGACCCAGGAGACTGGCATCCCACAGGGTTCTGTCTTGAGTGTCCTTCTTTTCCTAATTGCTATCGATGGACTTGTGGCCTCTGTCGGTCCCTTGGTCGCCCCTGCCCTGTATGTGGATGATTTCTGGATTTGGGTTAGTTCCTCCTCGATGGCATCTACAGAACGGCAGCTCCAGGTGGCTATACGGCGTGCCTCTGCATGGACCCTCTCACACGGGTTTCAATTCTCTCCTTTAAAATCGCGGGTGGTCCACTTCTGTTGCCGTACTACGATCCACCCTGATCCAGAGCTCTATCTCGCTGCACAACGATTGCCTGTGGTTCCACAGTTTCGTTTCCTGGGTCTTCTTTTTGACAACAAGCTCACTTGGCTGCCCCATATCAGACTCCTGAAGGTAGGATGTTTCTGTAAACTCAATGTCCTTCGCTTCCTTGCCCACTCTTCTTGAGGTGCGGACCGTTTCCTCCTCCTCCGTCTTTATCGTGCTCTAGTTCTGCCTCGCTTGGGCTATGGTTGTCAAGTTTATGGTTCAGCTGCTCCTTCCACACTGCACGTGCTGGATCCAGTCCACCATCGTGGTATCCGTTTGGCCATCGGTGCCTTCCCTACTAGCCCTGTTGATAGTCTCCTGGTTGAAGCTGGGATCCCCCCCCCCCCTTTCTGATCGGCGGTCCCAGCTCCTGGTGTCTTATGCCCTCACTATCCATTCTTCTCCCACTCATCCTTCCTTTTCAATCCTGTTTCCAGACCATGGACGTCGCCCACCCAACTCCCGCCCTCGGGCGGGTTTACCGGTTGGGCTGCGCCTTGCGTCTCTTTGCCGTGATTTTCTGCTTCCTTCTTTGTCCTGTCTGCCTCGCTCCCTCCCCTCCGCCCCTCCTTGGTTAGTTCTTTGGCCTCGAATTCGGATGGATCTCCGCCGAGGTCCGAAAGATTCCATCCCCCCGGTGGTGTTCCGTTCCTTTTTCCGCCAAATTTTATGGGAGTTTCGGGATGCTGTTGTTTTTTACACTGATGGCTCTAAATCTGCTGATTATGTTGGGTATTCCTTCACGTCCTCTGTTGGAACGGAAAGTCATCTGCTGCCACCTACATATGGGGTGTTTACTGCGGAATTGATGGCAATTTCCCAGGCCCTTACCTTTATTAAACAATCCCAACACAACCGCGTTTTGTTATGTACGGACTCGATGAGTGGCCTTCTTGCTATTGACCGGTGTTTTTCGTGCCATCCCTTGGTCTCTGCCATCCATGACCATCTCGCTGATATTCACCGTGCTGCTTGTTCAATTGACTTCCTTTGGGTCCCTGGCCATGTGGGTATCCCTGGTAATGAGCTCGCTGATCGTTTGGCTGGGGGAGCAGTTACTTACCCCCCGTTTTCTGTAACCCCTCCTGCAGCGGATTTACGGCTTCACATCAAATACCACTTCGCACAGTCATGAGCCAATTCTTGGGAGGCTACTCCCCTGTCTAATAAACTTAGTGCAATTAAGGTGACACCAGGCCCATGGCGTTCTTCCTTTCGCCTCTCCCGAAAGGACTAGACCACACTGTGTCGTCTCCGCGTTGGCCATACCAGGCTGACCCATGGTTTTCTTTTACGTCATGAGCCACCCCCGCTATGTGGTTGTGGAGCCTTCCAGTCAGTGGCCCACATTTTGGTTGAATGCCCCCTTCTTTTGGCTCTGCGTGCTAAGTACAGACTCCCCCACACTTTACCTTTGATGTTGGCTGACGATTCCGGGATGGTCTCTCTGGTTCTCGGTTTCCTCCGGGAGAGTGGTTTTTCTTCTCAGTTTCAAGGTTTTTAATCTCTCTCTGGTGTTGGGGCAGGGCGGTGAGTGTTTGGGTGTCTCCCACTGTAGGCAGTGTTCAGAGATTCCCGATTCACCTCCCTGACCGGAATCCTCTTTTCTTCCCCTTTTACTCTGTTTTTACCCTTTTTTTAGTGTTGGTTAGTCTTTCTATTCCCATACGTACTTTCTGCATTGTAGCAGTTGTACCTTTCAAGTCACAGGTGGTCTTGCCTATGCTGTTTCAGCATAGTGTTGGGTTCGTTCTCTTGCCGACTTCCCTCATTTTGTTTTTTTACCAATGACAACGTGACTGCCCTTCTACGTTTTCTCTTTTTCCGTTTTATTGTTCTGACTTTTCTGAGATGTCCCATTAGCAGAATGGAGTATATTTGAAACAGGGGACTGATGACCTTGCTGTTTGGTCCCTTAAACCTCAACCAACCAACCAACCAACCACACACGTTATAGGCTCTACAGAGGGCTGTATCACTGTCACCATTCCTCGCACATGTAACAAACAAAATCTTTGTATGACGCTATAACAGGTTCTGTGTTTAGTAACAAACTCAATTTCGCCATTTTAAATAACTGATCCGTCTTGCAGTGATCCTCCTCCTGCTCCAGTGTTAAACAGGTACGATGCTTAGCAACATGAACTTAAAAATTGGCTTAGACTAAAACAGTTCCGCGGTTTCTCCACCTACCTGCTCCGCCCGTGAAATACCGAAAGGTTTCGTGGAAGTGGTGAAATCGATAAATCGAAGAGGCTCTCGGGCTCCTTTAAATTGTGATTACAATCTTTATTCATCGACAAATGCGTAATGGCGGGAGACTTTCTGCAGTGCGAAAATGACATCCAGCTAGTGCAAGTGTGGACGCGCCAATTTTTTTCACCCCTATAACTGATAGAAATGTTACGCGGCTGCTTGAAGGTAAAGATACCGTGGCTTAGGTTCCGATATACGTTTGTGGGAAATAAACTACTATTCACGTAAAAAACATAACGTATATCTAGTCGTAATGGAAGGATAGATCGGACATGGTGAATTGTGATTTCATCGCACTGAGCAGTATATACTAACGTAATTGACGGCAGATTCATTTCGTAAACAGCTGCACAATACAGCAATTAAAGTGTTCAACTGGACCTGCTATAGTGTACAAACAGGACGAGCAATATGGCTTTAACAATAAGTCCCCCCATCGGGACAGCTAAGCGTACCCTCGAATTTTCCTTGTAGTTCTATTGATACTGATGTTGATTACAGTCCACCAACCCACGTCGGTGATACCTTTCCAACCATTACATCTGCGGGTGCAGTATTCATTGTCACACGTAATACTGGACGCATGTCCTATGTAACACTTGTTTGAGAGAACCTTGGCGAGATGCAACACCTTCCAGAAGCGCTGATTCGAGGACTGTCAGATAATGTCATAGGCCTGAGGATAATCGTGACAGTGTGAGTGTAAGCATACCATAGTTCTTTCGGGCACCGTACGGATATAAAATGTAACTGCACTGTATGTGTAGAATGTGTATATATTGCAGTGGAATGTTATAGTGGCTTATGTTGTGGCATGACAAGAGAAGAGTGTGTGTCCTATCGTGGGGAACATACAGATTTAGGGCTTCAATAATCATGAATGTATGAGAGATTTCTACATGGAAAATTATGTGCGCTATAGATACTGAGATTCGTTCCAGAACCACAGCCATCAAGAGGAGACATTACCAGTACACAGATCGGTGTCAGACTGCAGCAGCAATCTTAATATTTAATTTTAGTTACACTGATAAATGGCGGGGTTTAACTGTCGATGCAGTGTAGCGATCTGCACAAATTAATTTTGCCGCTGAAAGTCTAGCCTGCAGAATACAATGGCGGAGGGTGCTCCCACACCGGCAGCGGCGGCAGCAGCAGCAGCAGCAGCAGTAGTTTGATGGGTAAATTCAGTGCCAAATGGGCTGTCCCGTTAGGATCCTACGAACAATGCACCCTGTGCTGTTCTGGGAAGCACTGGAACAACTGTTTAGACATTGGACCCGCACCGCAGCTATGTGTCTTAGCGCGAGCGACGGTGCCTAGGTGAACGTGTTCCGACAGGAATTTCTCAGGTGGTAAGTATGAAAGAGATGCCACCGCCTCATCCTTGCACGATCCGAACTGACACATGTCACTTGGCAGCTGACGACCGCGTCGTCACTTTGCGGGGACCGCAGGCGCATTCCGACTTTCGGGAAAGCGTGCAGAGTCGGCAGCATTTGTGTCTGAATGTTTATTCGCGATCTTCTGTCTAAACTACATTCCATCGATTTGAGACACCAATAGGATGCTGCGAATTAAGAAAACTACCCCATACATCTGAAGAACATCAATTTAATTTGCATAAATTTCTTATATCAACGTGGTGTTACGGTGTTAGTGGTACAATAGTTAAAGGGAGTGTGTGGGTGGGTAACGTGATGCAGAACAGCAAGGCAAGTGCAGAAGAATAGGATAATTTGCATATTTTTATGTAAACGCAGTAAAAGTGTTTAAGCGGGAGGGTGACAAGGAAGAAAGTGCCAGAAATTGCGT
Organism: Schistocerca serialis cubense; assembly: GCF_023864345.2. Taxonomy (NCBI): domain Eukaryota; kingdom Metazoa; phylum Arthropoda; class Insecta; order Orthoptera; family Acrididae; genus Schistocerca; species Schistocerca serialis. The sequence goes on from NC_064640.1 coordinate 713,880,226, forward strand.
TCTATTCGAAAAGTGTATCAGAAAATGGTGGAGAAAATAATTACGTTGGTATCAAAGGCGGTACAATGGTTTAAGGAAATTGGGATATCATGGAAAAGCACTTAACAGAACAATAGCTTAAGTGACGACAAAGGGCTAAACACTAGGTTAAGACACCCAGAGTACAATGACAAACATTAGGTTATGCAAAGTGTTTGCCCCCGTGTAATTACTTCTTAAAAGACCTACATGTTTCCAAACAGCAGAAAATTGATACTTGCAGGGCGGTTAACTTCAAATGAATCTAAAATAATGGAGACGACAGTCATTTCGAATATTTTGTATACAATCGAGGAAAATCAACTGCTATAGTTTCGTGATTTGGTAAGATAGAGAACACTTGGGTAGCTTAAAGTTGGGTGGACACTTCACCAGGTACCATCTCCAGAAAGTTTTCCTCTGTGGGCTGTGAGCTCGCCAGGAAGATCGAGAAATGTACATAACACCGAATTGTGGGCATTCACGATAATTAAGATGATAGGTATCGAAGTAAAAGGACCTGAATGAGTATCGTTGCACAACGAAGTTTCCTCATGTTCGCTAATCTTCATGTAGAGGAAAAAATACAGATATTAGGAGAAAATGGTTGGTTTCAAGAGAAACCATCCACTAGAAAAACCGGGAATTTATGCCTCCGTTCACCATGTGGTAACACGTTCTGGGTAGCTCCCGTAAAAGCAGTGGATACCCCTCAGATTTTCTGAGCAACTATCAATACTGATTTGTACTATTAAACGGTTGATCTAATCTAGCGTTAAAAGACGAACTGGGATATTGGAATGGCTGGTTCAGCCTAGCAACTAGTCGTCACCTACATCAATATTCTGCCGAGGTTCATTTGAAACTTTGTAAAAATATGACACCAAACAAACTTGCGACTGGAACGTCAGAGCACATTGCTGCACACAATCCTTCTGGATGCAGAATGCCCTGGTCATAATTATTTCCGTCTACTTGCTCAACTACGCAGTAATTTTGTACTCTGGTTTTGCATGCAGTCCGTATCACGATGCTACTTTCTTATAAACAAAGATGTTAAAGATGGGAAATAGTGATACTCGGTAATTGTAGTGGCGACCGGGGATTGAATAATGACTATTAGGTGTGATTGTTAATATGTAAGTCAGTAGTGCGGATTTGAGAAATGTGCGCCCGGTGCCGAGGGCCATGGTGACGATTTTGTGCACTATGTGATAGGGGAAGATCATTTGTATACTACAGTTTGAAAATTAAAATTTAACACTACCCGTCGCTTGGCTTGAAGATAAACGTAATGGGGAAGACTCTAGATACTTCGCGACGTTTTTAGTTGCTTAATGCACCTACTTTGAAGACATTTTATTGTGCTTGAACTCGTTGCTGTTAATATTTAAGTTTTGATGTAAATTGGATGAATAAACAAAGATGTTTGATCCAGGAACTTCATCGAGAGACAGAGAGAATGTTGTGAAGAAGATGATCCAGATGGTTTTTGTGTGTGTCCTGATAAAATATACGCTGAAGCACTGCAGTACGAAGAATATGGCGCGGTAGAACGTTGGTTCGACGAGTGTCCTGAAGGTCGCCATGAGATGTGGCCTGACGGAAATGGACCACTAGATTATTCCCTTCGCCGTCCACCAATAGTTCCTTCGGTGTCGCAGGTTGACGCGGAACAGCCAAATAGTTATGATTGGTTAAAATGCACAGAAGCAATGCCGTTTGAAACACTCCCTGTCAGTCCCACCGTTACTCATTTGTTCAGACACACAGGCGCAGCCGATTGCTATACAGTCGTCTTCACGTCCTGTCTCTTCTGTAAACTGCAAACCAGAACCGGAAGACTTTTCATTACAAAAATGGACTCCGCAATCTGTCGGCAAGTACACAATGGAGACCGTACAAATTGTGCCCTCATCACGGTCGCCGCCTCCCGTTTCAGACATCGTGCCTGAGACCAGTTTGTATGAAGGCTGTGAGCGTGTAATGAGAAATGCGAACCAGAACCATAGCTATCAGTGTTTGGTCAGCGAGGGAAATGGATGCGGCGCAATCACTGGTCTCCATGTTAACTTCAGAGGTGACCATACGAGTTGTCAACGTGGAGTCCGATAATGAACCTGTGCCTATGGATGATGACAGCGACATATCTCATGAAACTATGCAGGTTGATGATGGTAGTGATACATCAGATTAGTGTTTCGTAGAAGTCGGTAGCCTAGGGTCATATGTAGCTCAGGAAGGTACTGTTGAAAACCTGTCGGACCAGTCATCGGAGACGGAAGTCGTGAACATGGCACCAGATGAGTCTGTGGATGTCATGGACACCACTGAACCAGACGATTTGGATTTGGGGATGGAGATAGAGAGCAATGTTCCAGACATTGCTGCCGAAGTGGAGGTTGGCACGCCAATGGAACAAGAGGAAGAAGCCGTTATTCAACAACTGCAAGCGGATGTGACAACGGAACTAGTCAGCATCCTCCAGCTGCCTGCTGCACCTCAAGAGCTGCGACCAGCGCTTAGTGGACCGTGGCGTCCGCCATCGCAGCCACCACCTGACATTTCCTTTCCTGATTGCCCTGGAACACGATACTCAAGGTAAGTCCAACCTACACCTATGTTTTTGTTGCATGTACAACTTTTATTATACGAAATGGTGCAATACAATGTAATTCTGCAAGAATGTTAAAAAATTTTATTACTAGAGCAAAGTAATAATTTTGATTTTGGTTTAGACCAAAGCTCCTGCAGTTCATCAGACATCTTTATAGCGGACTGCAGTTAGTATGATTTGTCAACCTGACTTGCAGCTCGTCAGATGGTCTTCTGTGCTTATAACAGTGGTTCGGGCCAACCATCACATTTAATTCACATTTCGTCCAAATACTTACCGTTTGTTTCAGGGAATAATAAAAATCTCAAAATAACCGTCTTGACACACTGATTGTTCCCATCTTCCATGCACATGGTTGTGCAGTATCACAAAAGTACACATACTCTCACTGTTCAGTGTCGTGCCTTTAGTTAATTCGTAGCATGCACCAGACTGGTGGTGGTCACAGTTACTGTTAGTTGTAGATCATTTACAGATGGTGGTAGTGATCATGCAATCGTATTAATCATTGTTACTCTGGTGCCTCTTGGGTTTCAGATAAACGAATTTAGGTGCTTTCAGTATATGCACGCCTCAATTTGACCTTTCAAAGTATACCTGCTTTTGTCAGTAGTAAACTAAAAATGTTAAATCGTTTATAAAAAGTTGTGTATCATGAAGCTGAGAAGCGCAATTTGGCACCCTCATACTTTGAGGTTCCATTAGATTAAATTTTAGCACTGTCCATGTATATCCCAGTTACTTAATGTGACATGAATGTCCGAAGGAAGATTATGTAGTTCTTCGTAACAACACGGGCACTGCAATATCTACTTTAACTTAGTTACCTGTAACATAAACGTTAAGAGGCAAACGGTCGTTCATGGGAGGTGCCTCTTCGCACAATGGGCCTGGGGGACTTAGTCTGCCCTCTGGTTTACAGTCTGCTCTGACCCATTTACGTTTGCCTATAGCATCAGAACTGAGGGCTATGATTTTACCACCGCTCCGCAACTCCAGATGGACGGTCTTATGAACAAGACTGAAAAACTTGATGTCCAGTGTCATGACGCTCACCTATGTCTGCTCCTAATGGTTGGCACTTCGAATAACATTCCACAAATCGAATGCATGCTGAGATAATCTACCCTTCTCCAGATTACCTACAGGTGTTAATTACATTACCTGCATGTTCTTACATTAACATAAATACATGTGACTATCCACAAAAAGTTACCTGTAAACAAACCTAGGTTTCCTATCGTACAGGTAACATCTAAATGACCTCTCCCTCAGTGGTAAAAGTATTGGGGATTAAGGGGAGGAATGATGTCTTCATAAAAGAAATAATTTTCGGTATTGGTAACTCCGCCTTCGTAACTAGTCGGGTTTAGTACTTCATCGTTACAGTAAAATCCACACGCCAGCCACAAAACCTGACTGCTTTAAATTGTTCTGTTTAGTAGCTACATTCATAGAAATACACCTTAATAATCTTAGCTGTCTCGGTAACACCAGCTATAGTGCAGACTGTCCTACACTGCCACAGCTTCACAAAGCTTCGGTTCTGCCCTATTTTGATTAAGGGAGCATATGGCTCAGCATCACTTCAAGCATTGGGGATGCTGGAACTGGTACACCGGCGTGGGGCGAGACTTGAAAAAGTGCGTTTCAGACCAGCTCTGTGAAGAGCCTAGGCATGGTGGCTGGGGCTCTCCATTAGAGATATGCTGCCAACATTGCTACTCAACTGTACGATACACGAGTGCTGCCCCTATGAACATCCAAACGGTGGCCTTTCTTGAGGCTGGGAGAGCCACCTGCCACAACAGTGGTGCAGGACGAGAACATGATAGCAGGTCGCATACTATCTGTCCTGAACTCGGATCCCCCACAGTTGACTCTTGTCAAGAAGTGATCACATATGCCTCATGATGTGCATCCCGTACTCGGATATGTCATGACCTACTCTTTGCACCAAAAGATTCCGTTAGCACTGCAATTCTTCGTTACATGTTCCTGGCCATCATTCATGCATTTTTGCTCTGGAAATCACAATAAACTGACAGCTCTTCGATCGACAGACGAATTATTTTCACTATAGTATACATGCAACGTGCAGTGAACTACGCTCCCTCCTGAAAGGATGCAAAGTATTCAGTACAGAATTGGCCACAGCTCAAGTTCTTTCACTTGCATTCCTGTGCTGGTGAGACAGTCTTAATAGGCAGTGACTCGGAGTAGTCTTCAGGCTGTCAACCAGTACTACCCTGTGCACCCAATCTGTGAGACCATCCAGGATCTCCATTCTGATCTCCATAAAGATCGACAATTTGTCATCTTAGTGTGGACCCCAGGTCACCTTGGGACTGAGGGAACAAACATGCTAACTGGTTGGCAGAGTTGGCCGCCAGCATGCCGATTTTGGAGATGGAGATTCCAGAAATAGAGCTTTAGTCAACTCAACATGTTCATTTGTCAGAGGCTTGAAACAGACTTCGGTGCCCTGATTTCTCCAAACAGCAAGTAATAAATGGGAGGATGGCCATATGGCAGTCTTCCCTTAATGCTTCTTCCAGGGAATCCACTGTTCGATTAATTTGATAGTGGCCTCACTTCACTGATCCATTGCCACATCCTAGGATGTGAAGATCCACCACACTGTTCGCATGATAACTGATGGCGTCCCATCCTACTGGAATTGCCTTCAACATGACAATACCAGACTTCACGAGAGTGCTGTGACATACGTGAGAATCTGACGCCTTGGCTATACTGTCATTGATCATCCTTGATACCACCTGCATCCAAAGGCCTCTCTGTAGATGTGAAGTGGCTTGTCATCAAATACGTGAGCAGAGATTTGTTTCATCTGCTTTAGGGAGCAAAAAACAACTAGGGTAATAGCTCTTTTTATGAATGTGTGAAATTTGAATAATAAACTAAGATTAGATACCCTAATAATAGATAATAGTTGATCAATGCATTCTTCCTGTGATGACGTATGGCTGCGAGACATGGACACTGAACTCATTTACAAAAGGGAAACTTAGGACAGCACAGAGAGCCCTGGAGAGATCAATGCTGGGCTATACAAGAAAGGACAGGAAAAGGGCAGATGACATCCGGTCTGTGACGAAGGTTAATGACATCTTAGAGTAGGTTCCTTGAAATGGCAGTGGGCTGGCCACGTCGCAAGAAGAAAAAACAGATGGACGAAGCTAGTACTGGAGTGGAGTCCGAGAGAGCACCGGAGGCCTAGAGGAAGACCACCAGACAGGTGGGACAAAGACATCAAGAAGATTGCTGGTAACACCTGGCAGAGAACTGCCCAAGATCGTCCCACTTGGAGAAGACTGCTGAAAGCCTACCTGAATCCACGACTCAGAGGCAACATCATCTAGTGGTGGTGGTGGTGGTGGTGGTACCCTATTATTTTAAATGTTAATTCAACTTACCAGGGTACTATTAGTTAAGGTCTTGTCTAAATTTACGATTACCTTTTATATACAAATCGTCCTCTGCAAAGTACTCCACATAAACGTACAAAGTCTTCGTATTTTTTTTCTCGACAAATTTAATTAGGTAAGTTTCGGTAAGAGTACTTCCGGGACATTTTAATAAATAGCCGAAGCCCTTCCTTACATAGTTTTAAACATAGGCAATCGGTGATTGTGACGGCCTCTTTTATCCTATTAGAGAGTTCAGATTCCTGTAGCTGCTCCTGAGCGTTTCGCGCGTTCTTCAGTGTTCGGGCTACGGTGTGCTTCTACGGGAGACGAGAAATGTTCATTATTTGTTTGAAATTTATTCCGGCGCCCTATTTATGTATGGTACGCATTGCTTTAGTTACCATGAACTCAAAGCCGCAGTAAGTTTTTCTACGCCTAGATCCGTTGGCCGATGTATTTGCTTCACCTTATCGGACAAGATTCTATCTGCAGCTTCACGTTCTGCCACATCTCGATTTGCAGCGTACATTAAATCATGCTCGTTATAGACATTGTCAAGCAGATTAATCCCCTTATCACCACGAGCCAGATGCTCCTTTAGTTTCGTTCCAGGTCCACAGGAATTGTGTATGGGAAGATGCTCAACTGGTAGTTTATAGAGAATGCCACCACCACATCTGCTGACAACGCTTCCTAGCTCTTATAAGACGCTACTGCACTGTCTGAGGATTCTGCACCCTGTTACAATACAAGTCGCGAGTGTTCTCGCATCTGTTTTGTAATTCTGCAAAGCGAAGCTTTCACTTGCCCGCTCCTGTGATACCTTGGAATCACACGCTGTACGAGAAACATGCTGGGTTCGGAAATTTCCTCTAATTCTTCGGTGTAAGAACAGTAATTTCTTCTCCGTCAAAGCCGGCCGGGGTGGCCGAGCGGTTCTAGGCACAACAGTCTGCAACCGCGCGACCGCTACGGTTGCAGGTTCGAATCCTGCCTCGGGCATGGATGTGTGTGATGTCCTTAGGTTGCTTAGGTTTAAGTAGTTCTAAGTTCTAGGGGACTGATGACCTCAGAAGTTGTCCCATAGTGCTCAGAGCCTTCTCATTTTCTCCGTCGCTGTCCTTTAAGATCTCAGTGCTCCAACTTTTCCTCTGTACTTCGGGCAAAGTAAATATCTCTGACCAGTTACGAAGGTAGGAGCTCCCAAACTCAGTTTTTATTTCGAAATATGCACGAAATCACTTACTTTGGACTTCTGCTTCCGTAGATATACCATATTAATCTGATCGTACGCAGTATTCAGAGGTCCATTGTCATGTACATAGATAGGTCTGTTCCTAATCATGCGATGTTCAGTTACATTACACTCTCCAATAATTTGTGGGAGAATGTCTACCCTTGCGTATGGGTGACCCAGATTAAGCTGTGTGCACATACGCCGGCAGAGGCACGCTGAAAGGCGGCGGCGCGTGAGGTCTGAGGCTGGAATAAAGAATCTATGTATTTCAATAAGTTGTTGGAAAGTACATGGGGGGTGGGGGAGGTGCCTGTAACGAAACTTGTACTCTTTAGAAAAAACACTGTTATTTATACATTTAGGTGCATTGCGAAGTGGGAGCAAGAATTTGAAAAATAGTCGCTGTAAGTAAGCATCAAACTCGGCCTATGTGACGTTATTGGCAGTAGCCGGCAACACCCGCATGGGAATTTCCTCTGTAGGCTCAACCTTGCCAGTCCTAGCACACGTCAGCGCAGTGGGTATGCAGCAATTTACACGCTACTCAACTTGGTCCAGAGTACAGTGTAACACTATTTTTTCATCAGTGTGTGTACACTCATCATAAGCAGCTATCAGATAGGGGTACCAATGACGCAATCTTTCTGCAGAAATCTGTATATAGCATAGTAAATTTCTTCACACTGAACACCACTCGAATATTTTAAGTATTGTCAGGCCCGCTTGAAGGTAGAATTAACTTAGTCTCAACATAAAAATAAACTATGGAGACTTCACAGCCTACCATTCGAATGTCAGTTGGTGTGTGGGAAGGATCATACTCATAAATCACCTTACTCTTTATACAACAAAACGTGCTGCTCATATATTGCCACTCGTACTATAAATATCGAACTTTGGATCAACGCCGGACAGATTTTAGATTCCAGTAACCGCGGCGGTCATTATCTGGATTTTGGACCAGATTTACTCATTTGGATCCACAAACAGTATCGTTATGTTCTGGCGACCAGTTGCACTCTCCATGAGGTACTTGACTCTGGTTCTGAGATATGCCGCAGCTGCTGCAGTGGTGTTGCGCTATAACTGAGACGCTAGGTTCGATGAATCGGGAACCACATCTGGGTAATGATGTTGCGCTATTGCGTTCCATAGTATGTGGATTTCCCCATCCAGCAGTTACACTGCCACCAGTTATGGGGGCGGAGCGCTGATGGAACAGTAATAAACTGTAAGTATCTATTCGAATATTTATTTAATAACAGTAACAATTATGTTACTACTTACTTCCATTTATAATAGTCACATTCCTCTTATGCCTGGGAGCGGTGGCTGGTGCTTGATGCTGGCACTTAATCATCCTCTCCCTATGAAGTTCAGACCTCTAATGAGGAGAGGTGATTGGGCTGCTGGATTCAGAATTCAGTAAATTGAGTGGAGGGGAGAGTTAGATTGCTATTGGTCCATTGGGTTTTCCTCCATTTTACTGAGCTTCAATTAGTATTTTATGTCACTTGCTCACTATAGCAGAACTGCTTAAGCCTTGTGGGGGCGGGTTCGCCTAGGAAGCGTTGATCAGTTCCTGATCGTGCCTCCGGAGGAGAGACCTGGGGATCAAAAAGCTCAAGTGGGTAACATGACACTGAATGCGATATATACACTCCTGGAAATTGAAATAAGAACACCGTGAATTCATTGTCCCAGGAAGGGGAAACTTTATTGACACATTCCTGGGGTCAGATACATCACATGATCACACTGACAGAACCACAGGCACATAGACACAGCCAACAGAGCATGCACAATGTCGGCACTAGTACAGTGTATATCCACCTTTCGCAGCAATGCAGGCTGCTATTCTCCCATGGAGACGATCGTAGAGATGCTGGATGTAGTCCTGTGGAACGGCTTGCCATGCCATTTCCACCTGGCGCCTCAGTTGGACCAGCGTTCGTGCTGGACGTGCAGACCGCGTGAGACGACGCTTCATCCAGTCCCAAACATGCTCAATGGGGGACAGATCCGGAGATCTTGCTGGCCAGGGTAGTTGACTTACACCTTCTAGAGCACGTTGGGTGGCACGGGATACATGCGGACGTGCATTGTCCTGTTGGAACAGCAAGTTCCCTTGCCGGTCTAGGAATGGTAGAACGATGGGTTCGATGACGGTTTGGATGTACCGTGCACTATTCAGTGTCCCCTCGACGATCACCAGTGGTGTACGGCCAGTGTAGGAGATCGCTCCCCACACCATGATGCCGGGTGTTGGCCCTGTGTGCCTCGGTCGTATGCAGTCCTGATTGTGGCGCTCACCTGCACGGCGCCAAACACGCATACGACCATCATTGGCACCAAGGCAGAAGCGACTCTCATCGCTGAAGACGACACGTCTCCATTCGTCCCTCCATTCACGCCTGTCGCGACACCACTGGAGGCGGGTTGCACGATGTTGGGGCGTGAGCGGAAGACGGCCTAACGGTGTGCGGGACCGTAGCCCAGCTTCATGCAGACGGTTGCGAATGGTCCTCGCCGATACCCCAGGAGCAACAGTGTCCCTAATTTGCTGGGAAGTGGCGGTGCGGTCCCCTACGGCACTGCGTAGGATCCTACGGTCTTGGCGTGCATCCGTGCGTCGCTGCGGTCCGGTCCCAGGTCGACGGGCACGTGCACCTTCCGCCGACCACTGGCGACAACATCGATGTACTGTGGAGACCTCACGCCCCACGTGTTGACCAATTCGGCGGTACGTCCACCCGGCCTCGCGCATGCCCACTATACGCCCTCGCTCAAAGTCCGTCAACTGCACATACGGTTCACGTCCACGCTGTCGCGGCATGCTACCAGTGTTAAAGACTGCGATGGAGCTCCGTATGCCACGGCAAACTGGCTGACACTGACGGCGGCGGTGCACAAATGCTGCGCAGCTAGCGCCATTCGACGGCCAACACCGCGGTTCCTGGTGTGTCCGCTGTGCCGTGCGTGTGATCATTGCTTGTACAGCCCTCTCGCAGTGTCCGGAGCAAGTATGGTGGGTCTGACACAACGGTGTCAATGTGTTCTTTTTTCCATTTCCAGGAGTGTACCTGGGCCACAGCTCACCTTACCATCTTAAGGACCTGTCAATCAACCCTCTACTTGTATTGTCATCTTAGATCTTTTATGGAACAAGAAGTCCCGTCGAGAGGAATTCGGTCGCTGATAGCTGCAGCGCCAGCTATAGTAAATAGCGCCTGTGTCCATCACCATCCAGTAGTCCTTCTGGAGCCCTAAGCAGCAGGCCCTGGGAGTAACTTTGTAGTCATTCTGTGTTTGTGAGGAACTGTTACTGCTCGCCTTCACACACTGAGAGCGGAGCGCTCTGTGTGTAAAGGCAAGCAGTAACAGTGGCTCACCCACAGAATGAATGTGTTCCCTGCGTGCAGTCTAAGAAGCTACTGTGGGTGCCTTGGCTGTTGCCTTCCAGAAGTTGTGTGCGACCACGTTTAGCGCAGACTCTGCCGAGTGCTAACTAAGGCGAGGTGACCAGCCCAGTGACTTGACTGCTGCTGAGCCGAGGCCTATGGGAAATACGGCCACGCAACGGACATTAAACTAGTTGACTTGCCCGGCGTACGTTATGAATGCTTGGCTACGTCTGGGGCCATCAATACAATAATACCTGTCAATTCCCTCAGTGTTTTGTGTTACCGATAGTATGAATGTATTTAACCGTGCAGGTACGAAGTATTAAACTAGTCTAAAATATAGAAAGTCTGATGCTGCATTATGTGGATTCACAAATGTTACATACTTCAATCCTATTATAATAACGCCTGTCGCGTCACAAGCGTCTACCCTCAGTCAACCATATCATTCTCATCAGTGGTCAACCGTCTGTCCCGTCCTGACCTTGACAGACCACTCACAGTGGAGTCCTACTTCCAGAACGCTATGCTACTATAGCTTCTACTACCTATGCTGGTAATTTCGAATATCTAACATTGATATGACTTACTTAAGGTTCTGTATTCATCAAGGTGCTCTGTATTTCCAATATTACGATCTTACAGGTTTCTACATTATTGTTTCACAGGTTTGAGAGATGACTACCTTTTATTTCTTCTTAAGTTCTTGTAATAAATTTTCGAGATATATCAGACATGCAAATACAAAAACAGTTAACATAATTATGCTTAAATCTTAGTGTAGCTGTCTCTGATGGCATGTATTACGGACTGCTTTGTTGATTAAAAAAGTCCTCCTGCGGCGCAATAGATTTTCCAGCACTTCTGGTCCCGTAATTTCGTGGTCCGCAATTGGTAAATTGAAACGCACAAACGAGCTGTTCGTGAATATCGTCACTGTGCACTGTAAGAAAAATAGCCATCAAAGAATTTAGTTGTATCTACTTGCACTATCATACAAATCAAACAAAAGCCAATATGACACTGTAATTTCTCTCGCAACATCTTGTTTCCCACGACAGTAATGACAGTAATGGGGTAAGGGAAGTAATTAGGCTCTAAATTTGTGTGTGTGTGTGTGTGTGTGTGTGTGTGTGTGTGTGTGTGTGTGTGTGTGTCTGACAAATTATTAAATCGTTTTGAAAAGAGAATGTTGATGATTGAAACACTGCAAAACAGTATTCAACATTAAAGTTTGCTTTAAATTTACGCTTAAAGAGAAATTTCTCTCTCCTGTTACAGAGACAGGGAACCTGTAATCTATTCCGCCGTTGGGTACCCAGGAAGCGAAATGTTAGGCCCTTTCAACCCTTTAAAATGGATGCCACCGCCACCGAAAGACGTCAGCAAACAGCTGGACAGAATATTTGGCGTGCAGGAGGAGGATAAAAGGGAATCGGGCCTGAAGATGCCGGAATTAAACCACTGTTTGGGTGAACTGAAATACGCTGTACGTATGCTAATTTTTGATAAAGTTCTATGTTGTAGACAGTATTAGTTGTAACTGTTAAACTGAAACTGAAGTCTTAATTTAACAAATGTGTTCCTTAGCAGTTTTAGCATTCCAGTGTAAAATATGCATCAACAAATTTTTGCCCAATCGGGAATCTGCAGGGTAAATATAGATCATGAAACCCTGTTCGAAAACTTGATACCGGTAAATTACCAAGAAAGTAAAAAGATTCCTCCAGCGACTATAGTGTATAGTTGTGCAGTAGTAAGAGTTACGTTTCAACACTATTCATAAGACATTACATCTATGATCTCAGATATTAAACAAATTTGGTATTGGTACAGAAACCTTGCCGTACATTGATTTACATGGAAGTCGTAGGGGCACCACTTAATGCAACGGTCTCTTCACGTAATCATGTGCATCTTGAGACTCCATGACACTGCACGGCATTTCAGTCGGCTGAGTACACTCACTTATGTGTAGACCACACTGGCGGTATAATTTGTAAAGCCTTGATCGTCATACCCATTTGTACACTAAGTAAATCAGGGCCGCGTCTGTTCTTCCTGTTATGGTAAAGGAATGAACATCGTTCAGATTTCCTGTCGGGAACGTGAACTACTAGATGGCAGTCTGAACATTGAGCTGTGGGTGAGGAATATATAGGATAAGGAACTCTGAGTTCGGTGTTCTCAGTCCTCAAAACACGTTTTAATATCTATAACAGTCGCCTACCAAAAAATAATGCATCCAGATGTTTAACTAGGATTGCTAGTAGACAGATAAGTTTGAATCATCGAGAAAGAAAACTGGTCAGTGGAAAATCAGCAGGAAAAGAGTAGGAGAAAACAATAAAATGACACAGAAGGTACACTGGAGTGACTGCTCCACGAAACCCAGTGCTGAAGTAATAGTTCATGAGAGACTGGTAAACACAATCGAAGAACAAGCAAACCATAACTTAATGTAAAACACCGTAAATCATTTTAGTAGAGAAATTGGTACCGGTCATTGCATAGGACCTTTGGAAGGGGAAATACTTTCGGATAAGAGTAGTTAACAAATTGCAGTAGTATTAAGGCGGTGCTGTAAAACTAGATTGGAAGAGTGTTTTAGTTATAAACAGGTGCTAGACTGCGGGAATGCGAGGTGGTGCAGTGATTATTGACGTTAAGCTTAGTTACAATCCCATTCAGATTGAAGTTTCCCGTCGTTTCCCTAAATCGCTAGAGGCGAATGCTGAGATGGTTCTTTAGAATAGGCACAGCCGATTTATCCTCGAAGTTTCTGCTTAGTCTCTGGCCACATCGTCGACGAGACGTTAGACTCTAATCTTGATGACTTTCATCCCTCTTAGGCTAATTGTGGGAAAAAAGACAAAAAATTAGTGCTGTTTAATGACGGAATAGAGATCCTTTGTGGTCTACTAGAGTGGGTGTATTCCATTACGAATTCGACTTGCAATAAGACTCAGGAAACCACACTGGGGCGAGTTGAAAAATCTGTGATTTCATGTAATGGAAGACACTGGCTAAACTAAATTGTACAGGCATTTTCTTGACGATTATGTGATCAGCTGCATTAAAAAAATGAATAACGCGATCAACCATTAGGAACAAGATATGAAAAATAATTTCTAATTTTGCTACAATTTTGTGTTGGCGTTCCTTTCCAGAGATGTATTAGGCAGTCATGGTTCGCAGGTGCTTGGTTCGCTTTTTAATCAATTAAATGTTACGAATCGTAATAATCTGCACAATAAAGATCAATTGTGGGTTTCTATGCTAGTACCAGTGTGCTAGGGTAGCACCTTTTAGTAGTAATCAAAACATCCTAGGTCCCCACTTCAAATATAGTCACTACCTAAACTTTAAATAAAAATTAGCGATGGCTGCCGAAGACTTCAGACGTAAGTCACCGTTTATCTGCTAACGTCCTGATCAGAAGGTGGGAGATAGGTTAAGGACAGTCTTGACATTGGGGGCAGGAAATGGCATAGTGTAGCGAATACTCTGCCAAAGAATCAGGAGGCGGTGATATACATGGAAACATGGGTAAAATCTTAGCTGGATTACATAACGGTCAGATTGATTCCAGAATCAATTATTGGACTGTAAAGCGTACGCAGGATCAGCTATAAACCAACATTACACTTCAGTAACTTCGGTAATGATAAGTAGACGGAAGTTTAAGTGAATGAATGGTACGCAAGAATCATTGTAAAACACCGAAAATAGTTTTAATAGAGTAATTCATACGTCACTGCTTGAGGAGACACGTTTGAAATTCTGTAAGGATATGGGTACTGTGATAATCACTATCCCAGCAGACACTTTAACTGAAGAGGAGTGGACATGTCTAAAAAACGTAATAACCAGGGTTAGGATTTTTAGGTGCGAGTTTCAGATGAAAATAGGAGGGAAAATACGCTCAAATAAGGTAAAAATAAACAAATGGTGATGGTTTATTCAACTAATTCAACGATTTCTTACCCCTTTTCTACTTCATTGAACTATAAACAAGTTCATAAAGTTACTACTCATCAAATGAAGGAAAAAACAGGAAGCTGTTGTACTTTAAGACATTAAACAACATTACATTTTTAGAAGTAAGTCTGTTTCTAGATAGAATGTCTATTTAGATGCTAAAGCTTCTTCAGACGTCCACAGAAACCAGTGATGCAAACCTTGTATTCACTAGGAGTGGCAACTCTACAGATAGGGCGAATTTCTTAATGTCTGGAATCTTCTGAAGACTACGCCAAAGTCTCTTCGGCAAAGCTATCTAACGGCTATTTTAATAGTTTAATATCTCCATTCAGGTACATGTAACTAGGGACACAGTATAGTTGTCCCTGCAATTATGTATTTTCTCCGGTAATAGAAGTTGCTGTGCCTTGGAAATTGCACGCGCATCGGCTGGATCAAAAGAAAGCACAAATTGTCAAAATTCTCATACAGAATAGCAGCACACACAAAGATCCCCAACGGGTAATGACCGCAAAACTTGGAAGGGGCAAGCAAGTAGTTTCATTGGGCCACAACACGACTCTGAGCTTTCTGTAGAATCTTCAGGGCACAGATGAAGTGGTTTGCGATGTCGTATTCGTTCCTTATGTAGTCACAAACCCTCTGAATGGCATGAACGAAGCATGTACCATGCTTCAACTCAGGAAATAATGGTTTCAGTTGGTTAACAGCTGAAATGATCGTCTTTTCCATAGCAAGTAGTAAACTTGCTACTCAATGCGACTGTCACGCAACACTGTTGCACCCACCCACTCGCACCCACCCACTCGCTCGCTGTGCCAGTTCTATAACACTGCGACAATTACCAGAATGTTACCACTCACGCTCGAACTGCAGTCTCGGCAATTTTTAGTAGCTTCGAGCAGAAACCAGTCTGTTCGGGAACTACGCAGGTGCGGTTACTGCCGTGTCTGTGAGACCAGCCTCCACTTCCACGCGAACAGGCGACGTCTCTCACTGTAACACTCACATTCTCGACCAGTAGGACACTTATGCTCGTGGGATAGAATCCTTCATTGTCAGTTGCTTTATTGTGCACTGATTTATAGTGGTAAATCGAGAAAGAGATTTTGTCAAACAAATATTTTCCATTCTGCCGGTGTGCTATAAACTCCCGCGCCGCATTTACTGAAAGAAGTAGGCTTAGTATTTGCATGTACACAGCAGGCTAAGAAAACGGTAATTGAAAGTTTATAATATTTTATATTCATTGAGGTCTTAGAACAAATTGGAATGAGGCTTAAAAAAAGAGGAAGAAGAGGATTATGGGTGTGGTTGGGGCAGAAAGGGATAATGGTCCCAAAAAATGGAAGAAGGTGCGTGAAAAAATGTCTCTTCCCGCAAAGAGGAAACAATGTCACACGTTGATATCTTTCCGAACAGCTTTAATTTAACGTAAGAAGAACGTGTGCACTTAAAAATCCTAACCCTGGTAATCATAAATGTTGAACTTAGTAGTGGGGAAGGTAACTGGGAAGAAATCATGAGTACAAGAAATACTTAGTGATCGACGAAGGAAGTACAAAAATCTTCAGTGAAAGACAAGAATGCAGCAATAGAAAAACTCCAGGAAATAAATAGGAAGTGCAGGAGAGAAAAGACGAATTAACTGTAGGAGAAAGGCGAAGAAATGCAGAAAACATCTTAGGGACGCCTGACTCAGCATGTACAAAAGTCAAAACAATCTTAGGTTAAATTAAAAGCAAGTGCTGAACGTTGAACATTAAGAATGCAGATGTAATTCTACCGTTAAATGCAGATATGATGGTGGAAACAATACACTGATGTGTAGAATCTGAGACTGGAATCATACAATCAGACTTCCGGAAATTTGTCCGCACATTTCCGTAGATGGCGAGAGAAGATAAGTGCAAGAAGTCAAAAAAATCAGCTTAACAGCTTACGCATCCATGGTACCGACAAAAATAACTCATAACAGAAAAGGAAACTATAGCTCGGTTAGTTGGTCAATGTGACCCTAGAAAAGGCACTGGCGCCAGAGGGGCTGTTCTAGGATTGCACTTCATAATAAAAGCAAGACTTCGCAAAAATTAAGACACGTTCATAAGATATGTCGACATAGAAATGTGTTCAATCTAAACTGGTGCTAGGTGTTCGAAACTCCCAGAGAAATAGATTTAAGCCATAGGGAAAGATAGGTAATTACAAAAGAACGAAGTTGTTCAGTTAAAAGGGCTGTAAGACAGGGATGTAGTCTGGTCCCCACCCCCATCCGACTGGTATATCTAACATCGAACCAGTAAAGACAGAAATAGAAAAAAGGAGCTTGAAATTCAGGATGAATGGATAGCGATCACGAGATTCGCTGATATCGCTATCCTCAATGAAGGTGAAAAATTACAGTATTTGTTGAATGGAATGAACAGCCTAGCGACTACAAATATGGGTTGAGAGTAAACCGAAGAAAGAAGAATGTAATGAGAATACCAGAAATGAAAACAGCGAAAAGCTTAATATCGAAATAACTGATGTAGTGAAGCAAAATAACCCTTGATGGACGAATCAAGGAAGATATTAAAAAGCTACCTAGCACATGCAAAGATGGCATTTCTGGCGAAGAAAACCCTGTTAGTATAAAGCAGAAGTCTTAATTTGAGGAAGGAATTTTTGAGAATGTTGCTTGGGAGCACAGCATTGTGTGGTAGTGAATCATGGACTGTGGGAAAACAGGAAAAGAGCACTGAAGAGTTTAAGATGTGCTACAGAAGAATGTTCAAATCTAGGTGAACTTACATGGAATGAAGAGGTTCTCCACAGATCCAGCGAAGAAAACAGACGGAAAACATTAGAAGGGATTGAGCGATAGGACATGCAATAAGACATCAGGGAATAAGTGCCATAGTAATAGGAGAAACTGCTGAGAGTAAAAACTACAGAGGGAGACAGGTTGGAATACTTCTAACAAATGATAAAGGTCGTAGAGTGCAAATGCTACATAGAGAACAGGAGCTTGGCACAAGAAAGGAGCTGGTAGCGGACCGCATCATACCAGTCAGAAGACAGATGAATAAAATAAAGTTTTGCCCATTAACTTTTTGCTAAGTCTTAACCCCCACACCCCTCTTCAAGCGTTTGTGACTCACATTTTCAACATATCACTGAAATAAAAATAAAAATTTGATTTCTTCGTATATGTGTAAGAACGTTACGAATAAAATTATTTCAAAGTAACTTGCATGTTGCAGCTGTACGGGACAAACGTGCGACCTGTGCACGTGGTGTACGTGAGGTGTCGCCCGGATCCTGACAATTGCCTGCCACCCACAGTATGCTCGCCAGTGTTCAGCTCTGTTACTGTGTCCAGGCGGAAGAACGTTCCCTTTCGGCATCAAGTGTTCAAGCTCATGGGAGACCCGCACGACGAGTGGGAACCTGCTGTTTTACAGGTGTCGACGGCGTGCTTCTGCTCTCGGCTAAATTATAACCCGGGAATAATGACCTTATTTGACATACCACCAGCTACCTAATAAATAGTGCACTGGCTGGTGCAACGATATCGTGTGAACTGTTACGGGAGTGGTGTTAAGACAGTTCTGTTTTAAAGATTGATGATGTATGTATTGCTAATATATTTTATTAGAAAGTCTGTGCCACCATTTTACGAGTACTGACGATTCGTGTAAGGTTTCTGCTGAACTGCATGTAAAATAGAGAACATATTTATTGATACAACCTTAATGTGGAAGTTATGAATGTAGTTTTAGCGATGTGACATGATTAAAACTGTGTTAAGAAATAAAATTTATTCACCGTTATTTCGGAGAATGTTCCATACCTTGAGTCCAAGAAAGTATTTAGTTTGGAAACTGGTGGTAAGTTCCTATGGGACCAAACTGCTGAAGTAATCGGTCCCTAGGCTTACACACTACTTAATTAAATGAAGCTGACGTGCACAAAGGACAGCACACGGGGGGAGGGGGGGGGGGGGGCTGGGCAGCTGTGCGAACCATGGCAAGACGCCTCAGACCGCATGGCTACCCAGGGTGGCCAAAGTGCTTACTCTCCAGCTCATAACTACCAAATTCATGTCTTTGCAGTCCTTCACAAAGTTTTCCCGACAGAGCGTTTCTGTAGTTTTACTACAAGACTACTTTCAAACGGAAGACACGATTCACTCCTTTTGAATGGCAAACCACTACGGGTAGGATTTGTAGTCTTAAAACGAGCGGGGCTCGAATCCCTTTTTGCCGATCACCATTTTAAGTAGCACCCCGTCCCCTTCCATCCCCGACCACCTGAAGTTACGAATAAAGGAATGATCCTAGAAATAAGTTCTGGTCCATCCTTCCCTAGGACAGGTTGTGATCCACCCCTAACGACCCTGTCGATGTTTAATGCACAGGTCTTGGTGTCAGTCGGTTAATTAGTCCTCATTCACAACCAGTCTTCCTCTGACCGCAAGTATAATCCAAAAGTTTTGGTATACCTTCTCATCACTTGTATAATGAACTGAGGATGAGAGAAAGGGTAAAATTGTACGCTCAGTGGGTGACCAGAATTTGAGTTTCAGGGATCGTATTGTCAGCTTGCGGTAGTTTAGCTGACACTATCAGTTCGTTGTCACCTAGTATTCCTATTCAGCTACATGCAGAGAATGTGACAATAAGAAACCATGCGGTCTCAAAAATGGAAAGAGTTATATTAAATTACTAAGATACTGAAATGACTCGCCGTGATAAAACAGCTCAGAACGCTATTGCAGAAGCATCGAAAGAAACAGGCCCATTTAAAAAGAAAGGAAAATCCACGAGATCAGCAAAGTCTTACAGAAGCTCGATATTTAGCGAGAGCTTATAAGTTTGTCGTTTACATTTTCCGAAGTCACTCTCGAAATCTGGTAGAAAAATCCCAAAGATACTCAGGTCGTATGTGTAGTACACTAGCTGCCAGATACAACGCGATAACGATGGCAATCTTACTGATGACATTGCCGTTAAACAGGCGTTACTACATATGGTTTTCCGAAGTATCTCCGAAAGAAGTAGTAAATATTTATTTACTTCCAAACAAGAACTGCGAATGTGAGTAACTTGGAAGTAGATACCTTCAGCGTAACAATGCAGATTAAATCAGTTAATAAAGGCAAATCCTCCGCTCCAGGTTGAATACGAATGTAGTTCGTACTTAACACTAACATAAAACCGCTCGCACAACGGAAGATCCGTACCTAATGAGTGAAAAGTTGAACAGCTCACACAAGTAGTCAAGAAAGAATGTAGGCGTAATCTGATGAATTGCAGACCCGTATCACTGAAGTCGATTTGCAGGAGGATTTGGAAACATATGCTGTGTTCAAAGATTATGCATTACCTAGCAGAAAATTATCAACTGACACTGTCGGCACGGTTTCAGACAATACCGTTCTTGTGAATTACAGCTAGCTCTTTATTCTCGCGAAGTAATGAGGGCTATTGACAGGATTCACTATTTCCTGCCGTGTGGTAGTGACCACTTTCCGATCTTTCTGTCACTACCACAGCGTCACTATTCTGGGCGCCCTAGCAGATGGGCTATGAATAAGGCTGACTGGGACTTGTTCTCCTCCACTGCCGCTATTGAGCCTCTCTCTAATGATGACATTGATGCGGTGGTTCAATCGGTCACCACCGGCATCGTTACTGCCGCCGAAACTGCCATTCCCCGTTCTTCTGGGTCCCCTCGGCGGAGGGCTGTGCCTTGGTGGTCGCCTGAGATCGCTGAAGCGATTAAAGATCGCCGGCGGGCGCTCCAGCGTCACAAGCGACATCCCTCCATAGACCACCTTATCGCCTTCAAACGACTGCGTGCGCGGGCCCGCCTCCTTATCCGCCAAGGCACGGAGGATTGCTGGGAGCGGTATGTGTCCACCATTGGCCTCCATGTCACTCCATCGCAGGTCTGGGCCAAGATTCGACGCGTCTACGGTTATCGGACGCCTGCCAGCGTCCCTGTGCTCTCACTGAATGGAGCAGTTTGTACTGACTCCGACGTCATTGCAAATCGCTTAGCAGAGCATTTTGCTATGAGTTCCGCTTCTGCGAATTACCCCCAGGCCTTCCGCTCCATTAAAGAGCGGATGGAACGTCGGAGCCTTTCTTTTCGCACAAACACTTCTGAATCCTACAATGCTCCATTCAGTGAGTGGGAATTTCACAGTGCCGTTGCCGCTTGCCCTGATACCGCTCCCGGGCCCGATCGCATCCACTGTCAGATGCTGAAACACCTTTCAGTGGACTGCAAGCGACGCCTCCTCGACCTTTACAACCGTCTCTGGGTCGAGGGTGAGTTTCCGTCGAAATGACGGGAGAGCATTGTCATCCCCGTTTTGAAACCGGGCAAGAGCCCTTTGGAGGTGGACAGCTACCGCCCCATTAGCCTCACCAACGTTCTTTGCAAGCTTCTCGAATGGATGATGAGCCGGCGCTTGAATTGGGTACTGGAGTCTCGGGGCCTTCTGGCTCCGTCTCAGGGTGGGTTCCGTGAAGGCCGCTCCGCCGCCAATCTGGTGAGCCTGGAGTCGGCCATCTGTACTGCCTTTGCCCGCCGTCAGCACCTGGTCGCTGTCTTTTTCGACATGCGGAAGGCGTACGATACGACATGGCGTCACCACATCCTTTCTACGCTTCATGGATGGGGTCTTTGGGGCCCTCTGCCGATTTTTATCCGTAATTTCCTGTCGTATCGTACCTTCCGCGTGCAAGTCGCAGCCTCATATAGTTCCACCCACGTCCAGGAGAACGGCGTGCCTCAGGGTTCTAAGTGTCTGCCTGTTTTTAATAGCCATTAACGGGCTCGCTGCGGCCGTGGGAAATTCTGTCTCCGCTTCCCTGTATGCTGACGACTTCTGCCATTCCTACAGCTCTACTGGCATTGCAGCTGTTGAACGTCAGCTACAGGGCGCTATCCGCAAGGCGCAGTCTTGGGCTGTTGGTCATGGGTTCCAGTTTTCGGCAGCCAAGACCTGCGTTATGCATTTCTGCCGGCGACGTACTGTCCACCCGGAGCCGCAGCTTTGTTTAACGGCGAACTTCTTTCAGTGGTGGAATCACACAGGTTTTTGGGGGTGGTTTTCGATGCCCGGTTGACTTGGCTGCCTCATATCCGGCAGCTCAAACAGACGTGTTGGCGGCATCTCAATGCTCTGCGATGTTTGAGCCACACCCGCTGGGGCGCCGACCGATCTACCCTGTTCCGGCTCTACCAGGCGTTAATCCAGTCTCGTCTGGATTACGGGAGCCTGGCTTACGGCTCAGCTTCCCCATCTGCATTGCGGGTGCTGGACCCAATCCTCCATAGCGGGATACACCTTGCCACTGGTGCTTTCCGCACCAGCCCTGTGGACAGCATACTAGTGGAGGCAGGTGTCCCTCCACTGCGGTTACGACGACAACAATTACTGGCTGCTTATGCTGCCCATGTTTTTAGCTTGCCCGGGCATCCAAATTACCGTGTCCTGTTCCCGCAGTCAGTCGTCCATCTGCCAGACCGTCGGCCATGGTCGGGTTGTCCGATCGCCGTACGCGTCAAGGAGCTTCTCTCCGGGCTTGGGTTTTTCCCTGTTCCACCTCCTTTCTGGGCACCTCTGCGTACACCCCCGTGGTGTGTTCCTCGCCATTGCCTTCGGTTCGACTTGGCACAGGGCTCGAAGGACTCCGTCCCTCCAGAGGCCTTCCGCCGCCGCTTTTATTCCATCCTGGCCACGTATCAGGGCTCTGGAATTGTTTACACTGACGGTTCGATGGTTGCTGGTCGTGTCGGGTATGCGCTAACTCTAGGGGACCATTCCGAACAACGTTCCTTGCCGGATGGCTGCAGCGTTTACACTGCTGAGCTGGTCGCCATCTTTCGTGCCCTAGAGTATATCCGCTCCTGCTCAGGTGAGTCCTTCGTTATCTGTAGAGATTCCCTGAGCGGTTTACGAGCTCTCGACCAGTGTTTTCCTCGTTCTCGTCTGGTGATGGCTATCCATGAGTCCCTGCATACTCTTGCGCGTTGCGGCCGCTCTGTGGTCTTTGTGTGGACCCCCGGTCACGTCGGTATCCCGGGCAATGAACGTGTTGACCGCCTGGCCAAACAGGCCACCAGTGACCCCACCCTGGACATTGGCCTCCCGGAGACTGATTTGCGGGCAGTCTTTCGCCGCGAAGTTCTCTCGCTTTGGGACATTGAATGGCGCAATCTGCCCACGCCAAACTAACTCCGTTCTCTCAAGGCGACGACGCGTGTGTGGCAGTCATCCATGCGAGCCACTCGCAGAGATTGTTGTTCTTTGTCGGCTCCGCATTGGCCACACCCGACTGTCTCACAGTTACTTACTGCGTCGTGAGGACCCACCTCTCTGTCGCTGTGAGGCGGTTTTGACGGTGGTACACATTTTAATAACTTGTCCGCTTTCAACTGTGCTCAGGCAGACATTTGCTCTGCCTGATACGCTCCCTGCCCTTTTACTAGATGACTCTGCCATGGTGGACTTAGTTTTGCGTTTTATTCGGGCAGGGGGTGTTTATAGTTTAATCTGAGTGTTTGTGTTAGTGTTGATTCTGGCTTTTAGCCTCTGATTTTAAACTGAGTTTTTAATGTGTTCTTGGTGGTTGACTTTTCCCCCTTTTTTTCTCTATGGTCGGCCAACCACCGTCACACTCTGTGTGTTTTAATTTGTTTTGTCTGATCTCTGTCGGAGTGTTTCTCGTCCTGTGTCGTCTGACGTCTTTCCTGCTGTTCGTTTTTTATTCTCTTCGAGTGGTTTTAATTTTATTGGACAAAGGGACCGATGACCATCGCAGTCAGGTCCCTTTCATCCCACAAACCAACCAACCAACCACGATTTCCTGCCATACGTCAAAGTTCGTAGCATCTGAGGGTAAGTTTGCGAGTAAAATAGATATCTGGCGTTCCCCAAGGAATTGTTACAGGCCCTCTGCTGTTCCAAATCTATATAAACGATTTAGGGGACAGGCTGAGCAGCTCTTACATAGATCGCAGAGGATACTTTTTTTGCCATCTAGTAAAGTCAAATAAGATTATATAGAATTGAAAAATGGCTTAGATGAGATCTCCATGGTGCGACAAGTGACAATTGTCCCCTATTATGGAAAGATAAGTCTCGTCCACATGAGTGTTAAAACGAATTGGTAAAATTTCGCTTAGACGAAAAATCAGTTATAAAATGTCTAAATTTAACGAACTTTGCTGATCTCGCGGATTTTCCTTTCTTTTTAAATGGGCAAGCTTCTTTCGATGCTTCTGCAATAGCGTTCTGAGCTGTTCTGTGTATCATGGCGAGTCGTCATGGATAACTTAAATTGGAACGATAGTGTAAATAATGTTGTGGGGAAATGTAGCAAATGACTGCGTTTTATGAGAACAGTTGGAAAATGCAGGTCTAGAGCACTGCTGTGCGGCGTGGGATCAATACCATATTGGACTAACGGATAATACGTAAAAAACTTCAAAGAACAGCATCTCGTTTCGTATTATTGCGCAAAAGGGGGAGAGTGTGGCGGATATGATACCGAAGTTTGCGGTGGCGATGATCACAGCAAATGGATTTCTCGTTGCAGCGAGGTCTCCTTGCGAAATTTTAATCACCTGCTTCCTCCTCCAAATGTGAAAATATTTTGACGCCCGTCTACGTACGAGGAAATTTTCACAGTAATAAAATAAGTGGAATCGCAGTTTACACGAGAAAATTGAAATACTACTTCTTCCTGCGTCCTGCCAGAGTTGAATGGTGCAAAAAATGAAGCGACCTTCAGCCGGTGCATAAGTGCGAATTGTGTAGCAGTCATCCAGATGTGTAGACAATATCAGGATATAAAACGCCTCAGGGATAAGGCCTATAGCATATTAACAGGTCAGTTCAACTGACCTGAGCTGGAGACGCATGGTAGCTGCTAGGCAAGCTGGCACTGTACTTGTTGTATCATTTGTAGGGATTTATCGCCCAGGATTACGCGTCATAGTCGCCATAAGCCATGGTTTCCAGTTGACAGGCAATATTCCAAATTTATACGTGAAGTAGGAGATAGGACCGCTGGCTTGTGGCGCATTGAGAAATGCAACAGAAAATATTTAAACGTTTTAGTTCCTGCTCTTCAGCAAAAGTACCCACATTAAGAAACACTACCTTCATGAGAGAATGCGCAAGAGTTTGCAAGGTAATGTAAGTCCTGTTTGAGTGTGTCTACACGCAAGTCATCCAAAGGCAGATGGTTGCCTTCCCTTTGTTACGTATTACTCCATCCGATATTTTCCAGTGGTGTCATCCAGATCAGTACCCCATCACACACATGCCAATTCGCTTAGCTTCAGTATGTCGCATGGCTTCCAAATCCATATACACAATTAACTACACACAATGACAATTACATTGCCCAATATACAGCAACACAGTTGATACTCTGAACACCCGCCTAGACTGTAAATTTACTGGAAGTAGAGCCCTAGTGTGACCCGATTATGAGTTGATCTCATCTTACCTCTGCACGGCAATGTGTCCTGGAAAGGAATTACTGCTTGTAACGGGAGGGTATGTTACGTGTGATACATCATCTCTGAAAAATACATTTACAGTTTTATGTGGTTTTAGGTAAGATCATAAAGATCATAAATTTTCCAGTCGCCTCCAAATAAATTTACCAGTAATCTTTTGTTACTGAAATTGTATCATTAGTTTAAAACATGCCATGCTACATTTGTTCTCTTAAGATGATTTTTTGTGACTTTGTAATTTTTCTATTATAATATTCCTGTTGGTTGTGGTGGGTTCGAACAGTCACAGGTGAAATAATTCTGGACACGTCCATGTAAACACTTGATGTTCGGATGTATGTTACGCCTTAACTATGGATCTTTAGTGAAAATAGTTTATCAGACCAAAAGCTCAACAGTGACGAACACAGACCAAAATATGGTTCCTGAAATAAATACTTAGATTCCATTTTTGACTAGTCGCCAGTTTGTTAATCTGCATAGTATGGTTAATTCGTTCACCAGTTAGAAACATCTAAAGCACTTGAAAGTATGCATACTCCCGGGAAATTAGGCAATGAGACAGTATCCCTAAAAACTGCCAGTCATCTCCGGGGGAAATAAAAGAAGTCGAATGAGAAACATTTAGAAAATCATCGAAAACCAGGAAGTTATTATCGTTCGGGAATTGATTGAAAACAGCGAGGCCTCTGCTTTACCAAATTGGACAGAGGAGAAAAATATAAACATGGACCAGGACATAAACAACTATTATATTTAGTACATTTCCTTTATTTGCTTAGCGCATTATTTACGCAAGTCTCGTTTCAGCAACTCATTTTCAATTAATCGGTTTGTGTGTCACAAATAGTGTTCTGGAGTGTCGTTTTGAAAATCTTCCTCAGTTTTCGTGCTGTTGACGTTTGTAAGAACTCTGTGTACGGTTTGCACTTAATTTGGATTTGTTCGCTTCAGAGCACGATCTTGCAGTACCTCAGTCGCATAATTAAAATGGTAATATTGATAGAAAGCGTAAGACACAACAAACAGCGCCTGGCAAGAAAAGCAATATTTAAACATATGCGTATAAAAGTGCAAGCAAAACTAAGTACAACATATTTGGTGGCTTGGAGCAAAAATATGTTGCAACGGAAAGATTAGCACATATAAAGTTAAATGCGACAGCTGTAATATTTTAAGCAATTTATTACACCAGGGCAAACGGTATACTAGACATCAAATATGTACTAAACACAAAAAGAAAACTGATACGTTAAATAAAGTAAAACGTCACTGTCAAATGCGAAACACTGCAAGGAACAAAATCACGATTAATATTTTTCGAAATTATAAGAAACCTAAGGTATCCTGTTAACAAATACTACGTCACGCAGCAAATTATTGGGTGTGCATACAAATTTTTAAAGTTGCTACTTGGGGCAAACGGCACATCGGCTCATCACGTGTGTCATAACCGGTATGCGGGGGCACGCAAAGAGTGCACTGTTGCAGAACGCCGAGCCATAATCAAGAAGTGCAAACGGCGCAGTATGACATCCTAATGCGTTACTCTGCGAGCCTTGCACTACAAAGCCATACCATGTAACCTCTGAGCTCAGACGCTCCGCGGCGTCCTAGCACAAACGGAAAGTGGGAAGAAAAGGGGAACTGACAATAATTGAGACAGTACCGTGGGGACAAGTCCGCAGACACCTCCGGATAATGACAGCAGCGCCGAGCGCAGTTGAAATACCTGTTCTGAAGCCTCAGCCTAGGACTCGGCGTCTGGTCATCTCATCTGCAATTTTTAATTCCGACGGAATGAGTCTCACAAGCTATTAGATACGACTGCCGCATCGTGACGTGGTGCTTGCTACCGAAAGAAACTTAGCCTCAGAGACCACAGCCAGCCGGGTGTAGTGTGACTTAGCCGCTGTAAGCTCTCACTGCTGTTGCCTCGCAGTCGTGTTTGATGATGATACGGGCAAGCCTGGGCCTTCCCATGGTGAAGGGCTGTACCGAGTGATTGCAAGCTACCACCTACAACTTGTCAGGCGAGACACCGTGATAGCACCTCCCTGGCTGTACACTGCGCTGCTCATCCCGTTCTGGGCTTCAGCCTTCAAGACACTGGCTTTCAGTGATGCGCTGTCGGCACCAGCTTAAGCGCAAATCCCTCAGAGCGCTGATGCGGGCCGCGCCAGTTGCCAGTGAACCATGGTAGGCTTGCAGCTAGAGACTCGTGTCGTGGTCACCTGCACCACACCACTGTTGGGTCCTGACCTGCTCAACGAGCGCAGCGGACGCTGCACAACATAATAAAATGACGCCTTTTTGAAACAGCATATTTACCTCTAAGTGCGACGCACTAGGTCGAAGTTTGGTTCAAAGTTGCCTAAAAGCCTAATCAGTCACGGTGCAAAAAACATGGCGCCTTATGACGTCACCCTCTGGCTCGGCGATGCTTCAAACAAGGGTCAGCAAATACGAAAAAAGGCCAGAGCTCAGGAGTTCATGTGTGCGTAGGTCTGGTTAATGATGCAATATCGGCACAAAGATCCACCAACTCCGCCCAGTGCCACCGTGGACGTATCACTCGATGAGAAGGCCGACACACCCTCTTGCCCACATTTGATCACTTATTATGACGCCCCCTTTGCTGGAGGTTGGAACTGCGATACGGTTTCTTACTGGCTGAAGGGGGAAGTATTTTACACACCACAGATCATTATCGACAAGAAAAGGCCTTGATTTGGCGTAAAGCGTGTCAGTCACAGCATCCCTTCCCTTTGAGCATAGATTGCCACACATTCCGTGGTCGAATACAATTCAGTGCGATGACCAACAGGACGTACTTCATGACAACCTTTGACATTGCTGGCATTCCCAGACAATTCAATCCTTATCTCATATCATGGGCGTGCCACCCCACTGTACGTGATCGCACCCATTTCGAACGTAGCAATTTCTGTTCCGATACACATGGTGGAACCGCTAGGGGCAATAGAAAACCATTCGAATTTGAAAATGATAGAAGCGCAAAGGATGTTTATGCTTGGCAGCCCTTCTGTTTAGCGGCCTCCTGTGGAGTGATAGAAGCGGGTGCGACATTGACACACGAATGAAGTGGTAGTCTGACTAATCCCTCCCCTCCCCTCCCCTCCCCATTTCGGCAACGCTGCTGTGACAGGCAGCCATTTACACAAAACTGCGCTGAGTGGCGCTATATCGTTGAACTGCTGCCTTCTGCGCGCATGTGAAAGCCTAACGGATGTTGGAAGGGTTGCCTGTCACCCCGACGCCTGGTAATTAGTGACAGGCTCTCTTCGTACCGGCACAATTTTAAGTGCTCTGCATAGGTAAGTCGATGACACCAAAGGTGTTGCCGAACTGAAAAAGCGTAAATACAGTTTGCTGCTTTGTATCGCGTTCAGATTTCGTCGAATAGTTTTGAACAGTCCCTACTAGTTCCATCTTGTACAGCATAGCGAAAGAAGCATTTAGGTCACACTCCACACGGGTATGATAACGTACAGTGGGGTTGTTGGTATCGCCCGGAGGGTACCAGCAGTGACAAACGTCAAAAATTTCGTCCTGTTGCTAATAGCATTGCGAACTGTCGGTTTCGCCCGCGAAATGTGGGAATGAAAGCCCAAAGGGCTTCGGTTGAAGTCCTTTATGCCACCACTTGTGACCTTTCCTTAATATTCTGAGTGACGGTGTGCCGAAGAAGTTTCGCTTGCCCAACCATAATAAGACAGTGATTCGCGGTTCTGACCTTCGTTGCAGAACCATCAAGAGAATGGGTGAAACACGGATAAAAGAGGGAATGACAATCTTCCAATTGTGACACTTACATGATGGTGTTAGAATTTTGATGAAATTCAGTGCCAACGTAACATCATTAGCCGGCCTTACATCTCACCACACATGAACTTCTTAGCTCTGGCTTTCGTTTGTCGCATTTGTCGAAACTTTTTGTTTCAAGCGTCGCAGTGCCCGAGGATAAGACAGGGTGTCACAGGTTTACACAATTACTGTGGAAGGTTGCAGACACTTTCAAACGAGATTCCAAACTTCAGGTTCACAATGGGAGATAAATCTGGGGTTTCGAAAGTGTAGTCCTTTGTGTAGCGCACTATAAATGCGTTGAAGACATTGAACGCAGTAACAGCGAAAGCTGATACCGGTGGTACAGTGGATATTATGACTCAGGAAAATTAGATAAAAAAGATACTTGACCTCTTCAAAAATCATATCGGAACTAACAGGTTCACTGCAAAGGTCAAACTATGGTTGGAAAAAGCATACTCTGGTCAGATAATGAGGAGAGAACATGGATTGTTACGAACCCAGATACCGTATACTTAAGAGTACACCACAAAATTTATAAGGAACTGATCCTAAAGCTGACATATATACGTAAAGGGGGTAAACTTATGTCGTTTAATATAACCATCTACACAAATATGTGACAGTAACAATCGAGATAATTAAGAACAACCTTATATGCCACTGGAAATTCTGTCGAAGCACATGAAATCATAGAATTACTGGAACACACACAACTATTTCCAATTTGAGAACATTAATATTAGATGGTGTAGCAGTGGATAGCTGAAATGCAAGCACAGTTGTTGATACACTTATTAACAGGTTCGCTGTGCCTGACGCTTATAAGCGTTTCCGCGATTAACAAGCCAGTGCGGGTAACGCTTATAAGCGGTGCGTTCGCTAGCTGAGTACTCAGCTTACTTTGTTCGGCTGTGCACTCGTGTTAGTGCAAGCAACCAACGAAATATCAAGTAACATTTTCCCATCTGCAGTTCTGTTTTCGTCTTTAGTCGCCTGTGTTGTGCATTGTTTGCAATGGCGGCGAATCAATCGACACCGGGGCCTTCTAACCCGAAAAAGAGTAGGAAAAGTGAACAACATTCTGACAATGAGTTACTGTGTTAGAAGATAGTGATGTTGAGTTCAGAGGGGACGAACCAGAGGAGGGTGGCTAGAATTTGGAGACAGCAGAAACATATCGTTGGGATGACAGTGTGGAAGCAGAACTGTCGAATGGGTTTCGCGCCAGTTCGGAATCGGACGACACGGACTACGATGAGGAAACCGCCGACGATAAAGAACCCGCGCTCGCAGAAGTAAGCAAGCCATGTGCGACTTGGCATGAAGAACTACATGGGATGCAGTATCATCCGTTTACAAAAGCAGAATATTTGCAGATACATCCTACTGGTAATACGCCAATGGGTTTCTTTAGGCTACTGATTACAGATGACATACTGCAGCTCGTTGTTGATGAAACGAACGGTAAAGCACCCTATATATTTGGGAGCGAAAATATGAAAGAGGGCTCTAGGATTAGTAATTGGAAACCTGTAAGTATAGGAGAAATACTGGTCTTCCGTGGTATTTCATTAGATATGGGTAATGTCAAATATGCCCGATTACAAAGCTACTGGAAGAAAGACCTGCTGTTCGAAAATCGAGGAATAGCGATGAGTATGGGCAGAGATAGATATTTGATCTTAGGCTCACTGCATTTTGCGAAAAATCCAGTCAGGAGACCCGAAACCAGATGATCGACTATGTAAGGTACGCCCTATATCGAATTATTTTAACAGAATGTGTCAGGTGTATTATCCAGGTAGGGATGTATCCTTCGATGAAGCAGTGATTCTTTCTGGGGACGATCGTCATTTAGACAATATATAAAGAACCAAATGAATAAATATTGCATCAAATTGTGCATACTAAATAATCCTGACGGTGTACACGGGATGGGTGGTGAAATGGAGGGAAAAGGGAATGCTGAACAGATGGTATATTCCTTGGAAGAGAAGCTGCATGTTGGCCATCACGTTTACATGGACAATTTTTACAACAGCTTTGCCTTAGCTAAAACCTTGTTGAATGCAAAAACATATTGCACCGGGAACTAAGGGTGAATAGGAGAAATATCCCTAAAGACGTGGTATGCACAAAACTCGGAAAAGGAGACGCTATTGCACGATATTCGGACGGCGTGATGATCGGCAAATGGAAGGATAGACGAAAGGCCTCATTTCCACAGAATATCGTAATACAATGGGACGTGTGCCGAATGCACGCCAGCAAATAGTCTAGAAACCACTGCCAATTGTAAAATATAATAGTTGTATGTCTGGAACCGATAGGCAGGACCAGATGTTGTCGTGTTATTTATGTGAACAAAAGACTACCTGCTGGCCAAAGAGATTACTCTTCCAAATAGTTGACATGCTAATGTTAAATTGACATTACGTATATAATAAAAACTCAGGGCATAGAAAGACGTATGATTATAGAATACGAATAATAAAGGGAGCACTTTAACCAATGGGCGCTACAAAAGCTGTGCGAAACAAATATCGTAAAGGCACACACGTTATGCACAAGCGGGACGCCACTGAAGGGAAGAAGCAAGTTATGAGGGAGCGATGTACAACGTGTGCGGAACGGAGCAAGCGAACGGATACACCATACGTGTGCATAACGTATCCAAACAAACCTGAGTTGCGTTTGTATTTGTTTTATTTGATAGCCAAGTAAAATGTTCTTACATTGATTGCTCAGAACGTGAGGTTTCTGTACAGTGTGTGGACATACTTGTCGTTTGCTATAAAGACAACATATCTACAACTTGCAAACGTATTTGTTATATGGGATTGGGTTTCCGTAGCACCACATTGCAATTAAGTCCTGTTTCTTTTTCTCCGTTTGATACACTTTTGGTGTTTTCAGACTCTGATTCTTTCTCAATGGAGCGGATTTATCCCTTGTTTGAATTGCATTTTCTTTCCCGTTCGCAAAAATCAATAAATCAGAGGCGTTGTTAGAATTTTTTGCAATAAATAAATATGATTCTTATAAGCGTTAGACAGCATGCAGATTTCACACATGATCGTCATGCAGCTGAAGTGTACTTCTATTTCTGTATCTTGCACCACCTCTTGCGCAGGCGTTCTATTCGGTGTCAATATTACGAACGTGCACAACATGAACTTAAAAGGCATCGCAGGGATGTGATCTCGGCTCTCAGTTCACGTGCGCTTACAAGGGTCCGCCTAGAGCGTTAGCGACCCGCACTGCTGACCGCAGCAAATGTGATAATACATTAGAAGAAAAACTCTCTCTCTCTCTCTCTCTCTCTCTCCCCCCCTCCCGCCCCTCTCTCTCGCCCTCCACCCTCCCACCCCCCTGAGACTGTAGAACCTTATACGCAGTCAAGTATTAGCGCTTCCATTCATCAACAACCCGCCCACAGAGTATAGCACTATTTTAATTGCTTTAACTTATGCCGTCATGGAGAGTAAGAAGACCACACCGCAAACATGTATTGTGATGTTTGATCAACCACGCTACATCAAAGTTAAAGATACAGTGGCAGTGGAGGCTAATTGAGGGAATGAGCTATTCACTTATGTGGGTATTCGATTAGGAGGCTTTCACTTGATAATGTCTTTTCTAGGAGCAATAGGATTTTTAATGAGACAGTGAACGCCCTCAACTTTTGGAGACTGTATATGCTGCAGCTTCCGTTCCTCATATACTTTCTGGTCGTGCATAAACGAGGGCAATTCAAACTCACTCTGCAGTCATGTGTGCAGTTTCCGTCATAATACCGGAGGAAATGACAGTCGTGGAGGAGGAGAAGCAACATATTAAAGACTGAATTTCTGATATGAGTGTAATTGATGCTTTTTTCGGCGATTTGGAAATAGATCAAGTGATCGAAAAGCTGGAAAATGAATTTGTCAACACAATGGATGATATTAAGCAAAGATGGAAAACTTCCCAGTTATGGATACAATACATTCAGCTTGTCATCTTGGCGTGGCACTCCATCCAAGCAGAGCGTATGGGAAATTGAGAGCTCCATCTAGAATGTGTGAGAGCTATGCTCCCGATATTCCATGCAACTGGACGCTTTCCTTTTGCTAAGGCGTATCCCTTGAACCTTCACGACATGGAAAAACTGAAAGAAACCATGAAACCCGCGGAGTTCGATAAATTCACTAAGGACAGCTTCTTCACGGTTCGACGCTCTGATAAGTATTGAACGATAGAACAAACGTTGATGAAGTACCTGAAGAGTGTTGGAGGTGTTTCACACGGAAGAGGTTTCACTGATAGTATGTTGAACCGATGGATTGGCGTTCTACCAATAGCCCAACACATATGTGAATCTATGGAATAGATCTGCAATTTATATTCGGTTTCGAGTGATCAAAATGTTGAACTGAGGAGTGGGAGGATAGAAATTGACTAGAAAATTCGCAGAAGATTTCTGCAATGGTTGCAACAACACACTCCATTTGATTATAACAGCAGTGTCATTCATTAGGATCTGGATTAGTAGCTTCTCAGTAAGTAAACTGCCACAAAGCTGTGCCTGTTGGTGAAGAAGCTCTTCGAACGATAGTTACTGTCTCGCCACAATTTGGTTCTGTGAAGCTTAAGCAATCCAGCATGATTAGGACAATGTGCATGTCAACTGTTAGGCTTAAAAAATATAACTGAAGTAGATACTACACAGTTATTTCAGGGAGAACTGTACACGTTTCACTCACCTTCTTCACGTACGAATTATCGAGTGTACCAACGTCTCTTTTTGACAGCAGTGGACCTGAAATGAATATTGACAATAATAAATCGAAGCTCTTCGTTAAAGATGCAGGGTTTTGTATCCACCACGTCGTGTGGACCGAGAATGGAACTGTTGGTGACATTTATACAACCTTAATAGCCTATATTCAGAGACATTATAAAGATGATGTTGCTGTTGTATTTGACGGATATTCAGAAATCTCTCTGAACATGTAAACTATTCAACGCCAAAGGCCAGCGATGAAGCGGACCTCACGAGAAATTTCCTTTAATGATGAGACGTTATGCGTTGAATCACAGTTTGCCTTCCTAAGTAACCTCAGCAATAAGGAAATGTTTATTACACAGCTTGTGCAAAAACTAGACATTTTTTGTATTGAAACAAAGATGGCGGGTGATGCAGATGTTGGAATTCTTGCAAAATCAATAAATCCCTCAAACTTTTGCCAGCAAGTTATTATAGTGGTCAAGCACTTCTTGTGGTACTTATCACTCTTGCTCCAGACGACACAGACATAATCCTTATTAAGGAAGGTAAAGGTAGCATCAGAACACGGTGTTACAGTTCTAAAGATAAACCTAACTCTTCGCTCATTCATGAATGCAATAGTTCAATACTGTTTCTTCAAGCAGCAAGTGGTTGTGACAGCACTTCAGTCTTGTTTGGGAAAGGAAAGCTGCAAGCTTTAAACTATTCAACAGGTATCCCCAACTTCATAATACTCCACACATATTCAACGATCCAACCTTCCTCTCCTGATACCATTGCAAAAGTATGAGATATATTTATACTCTGTCTCTACACAAAAACAGTAGAGAGTCCTGATGATAACTAAAATACCATTCGATTTAAATGGTTTAATCTATTTGTGGGTCGGGCAAACAATGCTGTCATACTCCCTCATTTGCCAACCACTACTGGTGCAGGACCTCTCCACTCTTACCGAGTTTACCCATAAGTCCAGCTATAGCTGGAGAACAACTTGAATCCCTCTCCTCGATTCACATGAAACGACCACCTGCTCCAGAGAAAATACTGCTGCTGATCTCATGCGGCTGCATGAAAGGCTGCGGAAGAAAGTGCGGATGTGTAAAGCCTGACCTACATTGCACAACAATATGCAAGATCTGTCGGGGACAAAGCTGCACTAATGTGCCTCAACGTGATTTGAGAAAAGATTTGGATGATGGTTTTATGTAAAAAAAAAGTATTTGCAGGAATTTATTTGTTTGAGAGATGTTGTGGTATTTTTATTGTCTACATGCTACACATATTACTGTAACTACATTACAACAAAAGTAATTGTTGATTAGTTTTAGAGTGATTCTTAATTTCCATGAAAAATAGTTTTCATTTGAATAATTTAAGTTGCATAAATAAAAAATAAATTTTAGCACTCATAAACTAATTACCTTGCATAAACATGTATTTGATCTTCTCTGAGTAGAATTTCACCAGAAATATTTTCTGTCATAGAGATAACTTAGTTACATGAACCGTTTTTCGTAAAGTTTGGAAAAAGGAAAATAAATTACGTTAAGGGGTAGGGGGGATGGGGAAGCTCCGCAGATAGTGGAGGGAACTTTCCTGTTTTTTACTTCTTCATCCCCTAAGAATCATTTACGAAAGTTTTTAAACTTCATAAATTTTTCCTCCATTTTTCCTAATTTGCCTGGACTGCTGATGTGTTCTGGATATATACTCATTCGCTAGGGGCAGTAACGAGTTTTTTTTATTTGCAAGATACTATGATGTTTGCTAACTGAAAAAGGAGTCTCAAAAGAAGTTGGAAATAATTAAGGTAAAGAAAGTCGTTTTGTTACCAACGCAATGCGCGTATTCACAAGTAATGATTAAGACAACGTATATCACTCACATCTAATGATTTTGTAAAGCTAATTGTTAATGTACAATCAGTTTATTGAATGTGTTAATTGAGAGAATTTTTAATATTCAAAGAGTCAAAATCCAAGTTTTAAAGTCAGTGCCATATTGGTACTTATCCAAAGTCAATACATTTTCCCATATCCATGCCATTCTGGACTATTAACTATTTTTCTCAAGAAATTACTGTCTCGGCCATATTCGATTTAATTTAAAATGTTTGCTAAGCAACAGTCTTGCACAATAGCTGTTTGCTAATTATACGATTTAATTTGGTTCAATTGGCTCTAAGCACTATGGGACTTAACATCTGAGGTCATCAGTCCCCTAGACTTAGAACAACTAAAACCTAACTAACCTAAGGACATCACACACATCCATGCCTGAAGCAGTATTCGAACCTGCGACCGTAGCGGTCGCGCGGTTCCAGACTGTAGCGCCTAGAACCGCTCGGCCACTCCGGCCGGCTGATACACGATTTAAAGTACTGACAGAGAGCAGTGTGAAGAGCGTTACCATTATGCAGATAAAGGTAAGAAATATTATTTCATGGATAGCATTCATTAAGTACAGGGACCATTATTTTAAAATTGATCAAGTTTTGTTTTATTACCAGGGCCAATTTCAAATCAAGTGTTGCATCAGATTCAGTTTTTGTGTTACGTAAATTAATGCGGTTTTGGTTTGGTTTAAAGTTATTCACAGTTTACATTCTCACAACTAAATTAAATATTCATTCTCGCAATCATAAAAGTTCAGCACGGGGTAATGCGCATGAGCGACGAGATAAAAGTTCGCATGCCATTACCATTCGAACAGTTGTGTTTCAGACTACTGTCAGTCACGTAATTTCAGTCATACAATGATAAATACCAAGCAAATGGAAATTAAAGCAATAACAGCCCTCGGTCGCAGAATGAAGACTTTTGACCTAGGTTTCGCCCACTACTCTGGTGTCTACAAGACTCTTTGTGACACCAGGTCTTCTTACTACATATGACACATACGAAGTACCTTTACAGCCAGATACAGAGAACATCTTTTAAGAAAAAATGGAATTAGCACCCTAAATTCGTCTTTTGCTGACCACCTTCTCATTACAGGTCACGCTCCTAAAGCTGTTCACGGTATCAACATTTTGCACACTGCGAATACAGGGCGTAGATTAGATGTTCTCGAAGAATTAGAAATTTTTTAAAGATCTTTCTCGAAATGATGGCCACATTCTTAATGAACAACAGCAATTACGTAGTAAAAGCTTCAACGGTATAAATCTGTTACTTGATATTTGATTTCGGATTCCCTCGTGCAATTACCGAAATATTTTGTCTAAGTCGATTCAAAATTGTTTTGTTCATTAATGGTTTATATTAACTACATATCATGTTATACTATTTTTCTACTCACTGAGTTATTCAGCTCCCGTTGTATTTCTGTAATGGTGTGATCAGCCTTTAAACTGTACTTCCGAGCATTTATATACACAAATTGTTACCATGTCTGCTGATCTCAGATAAAATATAGCCTCTTATTTCATATATTAAATAATGTTCATCACAATATTCGTATGTTTATATTTTGAATGTTAAGTAGCCGGTTTGTGTTGGCGGCTACTATAACGCACCTTTGGTATAATGTTCACCTGCCCGCAGTTGCTTACGCGGGCGCCTCAGTCTGATGCTACCGCAGCTCGACATACGTGAGCAGCCCATAGTGGCTTGCCTTCTATGTTTCCTATTTTAAAATTTTGTGACTAAGCTTTAGCGCTTGATATTTATTTTATACGTGCATGTAAGTACTATGCATTTTCTTTTTATACTGCTAGTGAGTACTTACACTTAAAAATTTTTTCCTAAAGCTTTTTACTTATGTTATAGGTCAGTTTAAATGTTTTATTTCTGATAATGGCACTCTTGGTAGTGGCCGAAACCTGGGCCAAAAACATTTTGCGACCGAGGGCTATTATTGCTTTAATGTTACTCTGTAACGATCGCTGACAACGCAGCCATGTTTAAAACTCCAAGTAGATGGGTCGAGAAATATCTTACGAATAACTGAACATTCATACATGGGAGTTAAAGTTTCTCTAATGAAATACATTCAGTCTATGCTAAAATCTCGGATGTTCTATGTGACTGATAATCAGTATCTACTGCAAAATTTAAAATATAGGTTTGCTTACACAATAGCTTTCTGTTGTCCGTAAGAGAGTTGTGTTAGTTGAAATTAGTATATGGTACTTGATTAAGCAGCGAAAATTTTAAAAATTTGATAGCGCTGTAGATACGGACTGATATTTATCCACATATGCTATAAATAAAATTTGTTGTCTACAGTTTAATATCACATGAGGGTAGAAAAATCTTACTTCAAAATTATTAGGTCTGACCTGAAGCTCAACAACCCACAGACAGCGATTCTCTCTCTCTCTCTCTCTCTCTCTCTCTCTCTCTCTCTCTCTCTCTTACAGATTCTAATATTCCGCGACACTCTAATGAAAATTATTCCGCGTTCACTCGATGAGCGAATTTCACAGCAGTTGTATTTGCAATACAGAAAATTTATATAAGAATAGTTGGTTTTTGCAGTGCTTGCATAATTCACTTACTTACTGAGTAACAGCTGTTGTCTGATCTCTAAGAACAATGGTTGTGAAAGATAATGCCTTTCTATTTTCTAATACGTCATTTACAAAGCGAAGGTGAAAATTATTAATACGTCATATCATATCACAATATTCGATCATTTAAAGGTGTTGGACTAATGAAAACATAGAGAATATGCGATTAAATTACCGAAACAATCAGAATTTGGATTAAGGGGCTCCGGAAAGGCTCAAAATCATGAAAAGTTCAATTTTTACTTTTTTGCGTTTTCTGAATCTGCAGACTACTACCTTTTAATAGATATATAATTTATTCAATTCCGAAGACTACAACTATTTTTAAATTTTTTTTGAAATGTGTTCTACATGGGCGTGACCCACTGTGGCGCTGTTAAACTGCTGTCAAATGGTGCTGTTATTAACGTCCGTGTTCATCAGATACATTTTAGTGATGTGTGATAAAGTATGTGTTGTGGCTAACCTGTGATGGATCAATATATATCGCTGGTGTGATTGTCGATTGTTTCATGTTTATTTACTCTGTCGTTATCTCGAAAATATTCGTTATTAATTCTGTTTCTTGAGTCTCTGTTTCGTTGAAGTATAATAATGAGTAAAAGTAAAGTTATTAGAAATCCTCTGAAGGCTTTTAAGAAAAGGAGAAATGTTGGAAAGCCAAAGGTATGTGTTATTACTGTAAACAATAAAGACGATAACCAAGTGAGTGAACCTAACCTCTCAAGTACACCTGCCCATAGCAGTCAAAGTGGGAAAGAAAATACTTCACAGAAGCAGCTTGGTTCAATGAGTGAAAACTATGAATGTTTTATGGGCGAATCGGATGTGAATGAAATATTTGATATGTCGGTTCTCAAAGGAATTTTTTCAAACTGTGTAAGATGTATTCATTGTAGTGAAGTTGGTCTGGAACTCTCCATAATAAAGCACGTAGGACTTGCTAGTGAAATACAACTGAAATGTGATAAGTGTTCATACATGACCACCTTTTGGAACAGTGTTGCAGTAACTGCAACTGAAGAAAATGGTAGCAAAATCTACGAACACAACATTAGATTTGATTATTCCTTGCGTTCAGTTGGTAAGGGTGCTACTGCAGGTGTAATTTTCTGTGGCATCATGAATCTTCCAAATCCCCCAACCAAGTTTACGACCTATAGTAAATTAATAGGGTCTAAAGTAGAAGATGTCTGTATAGAATCTATGAAGAACGCTGTGGAAGAGGCAGTAATGGAAAATAATGGTAATAGAGATTTGACTGCAGCGTTCGATGGTACCTGGCATAAACGGGGACACACATCTCTTCATGGTGTAGTATCTGCCACCAGTATGTATACAGGGAAAGTTTTAGATGTAGCAGTAATATCAAAGTATTGTAGATGTCCACAAAAATATAAAGGTACACATGAAAATAATTGCAAAGCTAACTATAGTGGCAATAGTGGAGGAATGGAAGTGGCTGGTGTTGCCAGTATATTCCAGCGTTCTGAGGCATGTGATAAAGTGCGATACGTTAATTACCTTGTTGACGGTGATTCTAAAAGTTTCAAACATGTTCAAGGACTGAAACCCTATGGTGATGATGTTGTAGTGCAGAAATTTGAGTGTATTGGACACGTACAGAAGCGAATGGGAACAAGACTTCGGCGACTGAAAGCTTCGTACAAAAAACAAAAACTCAGTGATGGTAAAGGATTGGATAGGTTCAAAAATGGTTCAAATGGCTCTGAGCACTATGGGACTCAACATCTTAGGTCATAAGTCCCCTAGAACTTAGAACTACTTAAACCTAACTAACCTAAGGACATCACACACACCCATGCCCGAGGCAGGATTCGAACCTGCGACCGTAGCAGTCCCGCGGGTCCGGACTGCAGCGCCAGAACCGCTAGACCACCGCGGCCGGCGGTTGGATGGGAAGGGAAGGTTAACTGACAGTGTAATTGACAAAATACAGAACTATTATGGAATGGCTATTAGGCAAAATACACAAAGTGTCGACGAAATGAAGAAGGCTGTCTGGGCTCTTTTTTTTTTTTTATACTTCTTCAACCGATGAAAATCCCCAACATAGCTTGTGTCCCAAAGAAGAAGACATTTGGTGTAGATATAACAAAGGATTGCTAACTGGTGAAGTGTACACTCATAAGCATAGTCTGCCTCATGCAATAATGGAGGTGATAAAACCTATTTTCAGAGACTTAGCAGCACCTGAACTGTTGAAAAAGTGTATTCACGGAAAGACTCAATACCCCAATGAAAGTGTAAATAGTGTTATATGGTCGAGAATCCCCAAGACTGTATTTGTTGGAATAGAAACACTTCACTTTGGTGTGAATGATGCTGTTGCGACTTTCAATGATGGCAACATTGTAAGGTGCAAGGTATTTAGAAATATGGGAATGAAGATAGGTTCTAACATGGTACGAGCGATGGATGCTTGCTTTAGACAAGGAACGCCTTCGGGCTGCAGACAGGGCTGTAAAGAGTCTAGAAATACAAGCAAGAGTAAACACGAGGAGGAACAAGAGGAAGCTGGAGGAGGAGTTTGCAGAGGATGAAGGTAATCCATCCTATGAACCTGGAATACACTAAAAAGTTAATCCAATCTTTGTCGCTCGATTCCCAAAACTTTTATTTTCTCATACTAATTACATGTTTTCTAAGGATCTTCCAAACATATTTGTTTCAAACTTTCAGTAAATGTTACACAGTACCTTCTGCATAATTTAACACAGCCTTTTTCCAAAAAACTGTATATTTTTGAATATGTAAATAAAAAATTGCAAAAAAATGTTGTGAATTTTCATTACAATTGAAAAAAAATCATCTTTAATAACTGAACTAAAATTTTGTAAAATCCCTGTGTTAAGTTGTAGCCCATATTCCAATAGATAATCTGTAAAAAGTTCAACTTCCTACCTCAAATACTTTGTGAGGAAAGATGTAATTTATAAGCGTTATTTTAACATTGCAAATATAGGGCTTTCCGGAGCCCCTTAAATAGTTTTCACCATTAGCAACAGATTATTCACTATTGCTGCTGCAGGTGGATGCATTGTGGGCCTAGTGCTGTGGATTTAACAAATTCTCGCCCGGAATATGCAGTTTTCCACAGGAAGTGCGGCAACCTTTGTATTAAGTAGTTTGAAAGTATTTATAACGATTTTCGTTCCCGAAATCATTGCTTTATTCTGTCTTTAAGGCTGTCATTTGTAGCTCTCGTAAGTGGTAAGGAAGAAAACTAGTTGTGAAGTTCTGAAGTCAGTGTGTCTCACAGGAAATGCTGTATGTATTGTATGGCTCAAATGCACAAGGTATTGTCTGAAAAAATGGATCAGGCCCATCACCTATCCACTGACCTTTCGAAACATTAAGACATGGATTCGCATACACAATCACAAGGTTAACCAATCTCAACTAAGGTATGCCATCTTGATATCCCAATCGGAGACGGGAAATGGCGTACTACAGTATTGTATGTTGGTAACAACGTTCGTATACGGTGATTTTGTCTTATGCGTACGCAGCAAGCATCATGCTTAATACCGAAAAGCGTTTCTGCTGAACATGGCGTCTATAAACAAGCTGTTAGAGAGATAACTGAGTTAAGAGCCGCTGCTGAATTAACACCTTGGGTAGCTTTGAAACTAGAGACCTGCAGAGACAGATACAGCTTCCAGTACACTAGATACGCCAGTTGCACCACGCCGCGCCAGTACCAGACAGTAACATAGCCTGTTATGTTGAAAATTATCTGAATTTTGTGTCATGTTCAACTCCACCCAAAAGATCTGAATTTTCCGTAAATTAACGCTATGTCCTAAAGTTTATTGGATGTGTAATAAGGCTCAATTATTTATCATAATCAACAGTCACACTATTGGTGTCCCCTCCACCCACGAAGCATGGACTGCCTTGCTGTGCTGGTACTGCGAACGGCTGAAAGCAAGGGGAAACTACGGCCGTAATTTTTACGAGGGCATGCAGCTCCACTGGCGTCCTCCAGGATAAA
Organism: Schistocerca serialis cubense; assembly: GCF_023864345.2. Lineage (NCBI taxonomy): Eukaryota > Metazoa > Arthropoda > Insecta > Orthoptera > Acrididae > Schistocerca > Schistocerca serialis. The sequence goes on from NC_064640.1 coordinate 713,922,586, forward strand.
ATATCCCGGAGGTAAAATAGTCCGCTGTTAGGATTTCCGGACGGGAAGTACTTAGAAGGATGTTGTTACCAGGAGAAATAAAACTGTTCTACGGATCAAACAGTGGAATGTTTTATCACTTAATCGGGCTGGTAGGTTAAAAAATATAAAAAGGGAAATGTGTAGGCTGAAGGTAGGGATAGTGGGAAATAGCGAAGTTCGGTGGCAGGAGGAATAGGACATTTGGCCAGGTAATTACAGAGTTTTAAATACAAAGTCAGAAATGGGTAATGCAGGAGTATGTTTTAACAATTATAAGAAAATGGTAATGCGGGTAAGCTACTATAAACAACAGAGTGAAAGCATAATCGTGGGCAAGATAGCCACGAAGCCCACACCTATAACAGTAAAAGTTTGTAAGCCGACTAGCTCCGTAGATGATGAAGGGACTGTAGAAATGTTTGATGAGATAAAGGGAATTATTCAGATAGTTAAGAGAGACGGAAATTTAATTGCATTGGGGAACTGGAGTTCGATAGTAGGTAAAGGAAAAGGACAAATAAAAGGTGTATATCGACTGGAGGAAAGGAATGAAATAGGAAGTCACCTGGTAGAATTTAACACAGAGTGTAATTTAACCATAAAAGAAATTATTCAGATAGTTAAGGGAGACGAAAATTTAATTGAGATGAGGGACTGGAAGTCGATAATAGGAAAAGGAAGAGAAGGAAATATAGTATGGCGACTGGTGGGAAGAAATGAAGGAGGAAGTCGCCTGGTAGAATTTTGCACAGAGTATAACTTAACCATCACTAATACATGGTTTAAGAATCATGAAAAAATGTTGTTCACGTGCAAGAGACCTGGAGACACCGAAACGTTTCAAACTGATTATATAATGATAATACAGGGATTTCAGAACCAGATTTATAATTGTAAGCCACTTCGAGGGGCAGATGTGGGTTATGGCCACAATTTACTAGCTATGAACTGTAGATTAAAACTGAAGAAATTGAAAGGGGGGAAATTAAGGAGATGGTATGTGGATACGTTAAAATAACCAGGGGTTGTTGACAGTTTCAGAGGATTCATTAGGTAACAGTTGAATAGAACAGGGGAAAGGAATACAGTAGAAAAGGAATGGATAGCTGTAAGAGATAAAATAGTGAAGGCAGCAGAATATCAAATAGGTATCCTTGGATAACACAGAAGATGTTGAATTTAATTAGTGAAAGGAGGAAACTTAAATATGCCACAGATAAAGCAGGCGAAAGAGAATACAAACATCTAAAAAATTAGATTGGCAGGAAGTGCAAAATACACTCCTGGAAATGGAAAAAAGAACACATTGACACCGGTGTGTCAGACCCACCATACTTGCTCCGGACACTGCGAGAGGGCTGTACAAGCAATGATCACACGCACGGCACAGCGGACACACTAGGAACCGCGGTGTTGGCCGTCGAATGGCGTTAGCTGCGCAGCATTTGTGCACCGCCGCCGTCAGTGTCAGCCAGTTAGCCGTGGCATACGGAGCTCCATCGCAGTCTTCAACACTGGTAGCATGCCGCGACAGCGTGGACGTGAACCGTATGTGCAGTTGACGGACTTTGAGCGAGGGCGTATAGTGGGCATGCGGGAGGCCGGGTGGACGTACCGCCGAATTGCTCAACACATGGGGCGTGAGGTCTCCACAGTACATCGATGTTGTCGCCAGTGGTCGGCGGAAGGTGCACGTGCCCGTCGACCAGGGACCGGACCGCAGCGACGCACGGATGCACGCCAAGACCGTAGGATCCTACGCAGTGCCGTAGGGGACCGCACCGCCACTTCCCAGCAAATTAGGGACACTGTTGCTCCTGGGGTATCGGCGAGGACCATTCGCAACCGTCTGCATGAAGCTGGGCTACGGTCCCGCACACCGTTAGGCCGTCTTCCGCTCACGCCCCAACATCATGCAGCCCGCCTCCAGTGGTGTCGCGACAGGCGTGAATGGAGGGACGAATGGAGACGTGTCGTCTTCAGCGATGAGAGTCGCTTCTGCCTTGGTGCCAATGATGGTCGTAGGCGTGTTTGGCGCCGTGCAGGTGAGCGCCACAATCAGGACTGCATACGACCGAGGCACACAGGGCCAACACCCGGCATCATGGTGTGGGGAGCGATCTCCTACACTGGCCGTACACCACTGGTGATCGTCGAGGGGACACTGAATAGTGCACGGTACATCCAAACCGTCATCGAACCCATCGTTCTACCATTCCTAGACCGGCAAGGGAACTTGCTGTTCCAACAGGACAATGCACTTCCGCATGTATCCCGTGCCACCCAACGTGCTCTAGAAGGTGTAAGTCAACTACCCTGGCCAGCAAGATCTCCGGATCTGTCCCCCATTGAGCATTTTTGGGACTGGATGAAGCGTCGTCTCACGCGATCTGCACGTCCAGCACGAACGCTGGTCCAACTGAGGCGCCAGGTGGAAATGGCATGGCAAGCCGTTCCACAGGACTACATCCAGCATCTCTACGATCGTCTCCATGGTAGAATAGCAGCCTGCATTGCTGCGAAAGGTGGATATACACTGTACTAGTGCCGACATTGTGCATGCTCTGTTGTTTGTGTCTATGTGCCTGTGGTTCTGTCAGTGTGATCATGTGATGTATCTGACCCCAGGAATGTGTCAATAAAGTTTCCCCTTCCTCGGACAATGAATTCACGGTGTTCTTATTTCAATTTCCAGGAGTGTAGCTTAGTAGGAATGGATAGAGGACAAATATAAGGATTTAAAAGCATATTTCCCATGGCGAACAATTGATATCGCCTAAATGAAAACTGAAGAGGCCTTTGGAGGAAAGGGAAGCAGCTGTATGAACATCAAGAGCTCAGACAGGAAACCAGTACTTAGCGTAACGTGGAAGGAGAATATAGAGGAACTAAACAAGGGAGCTGAAATTGAAGGCAATATTATAGAAATGGAAGAGGACATAGATGAAGATGAGATGGAAGATATGAAACTGTGAGAAGAATTTGACAGAGCACTGAAAGGTGTGAGTCGAAACAAGTCTCTTGGAGTAGACGACATTCTGTCAGAACTACTGACAGCCTCCGGAGAGTCAGTCATGATACAACTATTCCATCTGGTGTGCAAGATGTATGAGACACTCGAAATAGCCGGAACCGCGCTGTTGCTACGGTCGCAGGTTCGAATCCTTCCTCGGGCATGGATGTGTGTGATGTCGTTGGGTTTAAGTAGTTCTAAGTTTAGAGGACTGATGGCCTCAGCTGTTAAGTCCCATAGTGCTTAGAGCCATTTGAACCATTCTTGAACACTCTAAATACCCTCAGACTTCAAGAAGACTGTAATAATTGCAATGAAAAGGAAAGGAAGTGCTGACAGGTGTGAATATTACCGAAATTTCAGGTTATACGTCATAGTAACAAAATACTACCACGTTATCATTGTAGGAGAATGGAAAATGCTGGTAGAAGTCGACAACGGGGAAGATCAGTTTGGATTCCGGAGACAGTAGGAATATGCGAGGTAAAACTGACCCTACGACTTATCTTGGAAGATAGCACTTGTAGACTTAGAGAAGGATTTTGACAATGTTGACGGGAACACTCTCTTTCAAATGCTGAACGTAGCAGGTGTAAAATACAGTGAGCGAAAAGCTATTTACAACTTGTACAGTAACCAGACGGTTAATATACAAATAGGGGGAGGGGTGAGGGGCATGAAAGCAATGGTTGAGAAGGTTGCGAGACAGGGTTGTAGCCTATCGCTAATGTTATTCAATTTGCACATTGAGCAAGTAGTGAAGGAAACAAAAGAAAAAAAACTGGAGTAGGAATTAAACTTCAGGAAGAAGAAATAAATACTTTGAGGTTTGCCGATGACACTGAAATTCTGTCAGAGACAGTAAAGGACTTGGAAGAGCAGTTGACCGGAATGGACGGTATCTTGAAAGCAGAATATAAGATAAACATCAAAAGAAGCAAAATAAGGATAAAGAATGTAGTCGAATTCATTTAAGTGATGCTAAGGGAATGAGATTAGAAAATGAGACACTCATAGTAGGAGATGAGTTTTGCTATTTATGCGGTAAAATAACCGATGATGTCCGAAGTAGAGAGGATATAAAATGTAGACAGACAAAGACTAGAAAAACGTGTCCAAAGAAGAGAAGTTTGTTAACATCGGATATAGATTTAAGAGTTACGAAGTCATTTCTGGAGCTACTTGTCTGGATTGTAGTCACGTATGCAAGTGTAACATATGTGGTAAACTGCTTAGACAAGAGAACGGAAGGTTTTGAAATATGGTGCTACAGAAGAATGCTGAAGATGATATAGATAGATCACGTAACTAATACCGAAAACTGAACAGAATTGGGGAGGCAAGAAATATGGGGCACAACTTGACCGAAAGAAGGGATCGGTTGATAGGACACAATCTGAGACTTCAAGGGATCACCATTTCAGTACAGCAGGTAAATGGGAGGGGGGAGGGCGAAAATTGTAGATGGAGAGCAAGATACGAATACGGTAAAGCAGATTCAGAAGGATGAAGGTTACGACAGTTTGACAGGATAGAGTAGCATAGAGAGGTGCAAAAAACCATTCTTCGGACTGAATACCACAACAAGAACAACTATAGATGTAGGTTCTTTATATAAGTGATGATTAACGAAATAATGATTGACGCCTTTATGAACCAGTTGGGAATGTACTGGGCAGGTCACGTTGTTTTGTCCATTGCATATTACATTGGCTTGATACGACACCACACACACACACACACACACACACACACACACACACACACGGTTACTATGCACCAACAACGCCGACTCAATTTGTCGGAGAAAAGCACACGTGCATATTTGTCAAGGTGGTGACGTGTTGTGTGCACGGAAATCACAAAAGTATTGAATCGCTGTTCAACCTCTTTTACATGTCGCACCATCCAACAACTGCTGTCTCAGCAGGAAGTTATTTATAAATACCAGACAGCTGCTAGCAAGTAGAATATCGTTGGAGATGCTGCTGCTGCTGCTGTTCGCTACATATGTTTCATCGGATTATAAAAAAAAGTAACTTGAATATGCACTACTGCTACTAATGAAATGTGTGTTTCGCTTATCGATTACTTGTTACAAATCAAGAAACCAGCCATTTCTGTAGCGTGAGATTGGTCACCGCTATATTTTTCCGGAAGTACGTACGTCGTCTACTTTGACTGCAAGGGTTTCGTATTACAGACAGTAGATTTGTTCTCAAGGAACTTACATTTCGGATGTTGGGTGGTGCTTGAAATAGTGTAGTTGCTTTTGGCGATCTCATTCTAGAGTGGTCAATGTCCTACTATGAGTTGGATACAACTTCTGCAAAATGGGTCATTTAAAATCACCACCATCACAGCATGGGTTCAATTGGTGTGTCATTAAAGACATCACGTATACGCTCAGTTATCCCAACTGGGTCGGGTGTCTTCGTGATGGGTTTCGAGAAAATGAACTGGATTAATGACTTGTTGCCAGAATACAACACACGCAGTAAGGAGGACAATAGTAACTCCTCACTTTCTGCAATCCGGTTTAAAATGTGTGGAGACACGCTAACTGTGATTTTAGTGTGTATGTGAAAATTTGTGATGTGTAGCCACCCTTCAGGATGATGTACTCCAGCAACGGACTGCCGAGACAGGACTGCGAGAAGTCGACACCACCGACAGTCATACTAGATCAAAGACTTCTCATTGCGATTCGAGGGAAAATTACGAGAAACAAACTGCGATGTAAGTTCTTCTCAGAACCAAACAGAGATGACGAAGAATTTTGGACCAAGTATCCATGTTTTACAAATAAATGTAGAACGACTATCAAAAGACAAATTTCAGTGCATGAATAAACTGGCCATTGATCGTAACACCGACACCATAGTTCTCCAAGAATCCAGTCTGAATGAAGATAAAATACAAAAGGATAAGTTTGCAGGATACAGAATTATAGGATACCTCTAATAATCTCTACACGGCTGTATCATATATGTAAGAAATAGCCTCCCTTATATTGGGAGTGTATTGCGAAGATATCAGTGGCACAGAATTGATCACTCTGGAGCTGAGTGGCTTAACATTTGTTTCACTCTACAAGCCACCGAAAGTCCAGTGACCCATTCCAGTCATACCATTTGTACCTCAGCTGTGTATGTCCTTAGGTGATTTGAACAGCCATCACACAAGCTGGGGCTATACAAACAGTGATGAAAATGGAGAGAAACTAGTACAATGAGAGAAGGAGACAAACTCTGTCTTCCCACGACGCCAAAGGAATCAAAACCTTTCAGGCTGCTGGATGGCCCACTGAGACCAATCCTGACCTGTGTTCTCTTTCCACTAAGAAAAACACAATTCCTTTGTGTCGTTCAAGAAAAGTCCTAAAAAGCTTACCAAGAACTAAGCAAACAGAGTTTGAGATACCTATCATAAATTCCACTAACAAGCCAAGATGCAATTTCAGAAAAGGGATGAATATACTCAGGATGCTAAGAGCAACCTACCTTGGATACCCTCAAAAGCAGAAAACTGCAAGACGTTTTGTAGTCACTACTGGGCACCGAAACGTAATACACCACGAAACCTCAAGAAACGTTACATCACGTGCTGGAACGACACATCAGAAAATATGTATGCAGAATAACAACTAACTGAAAACTCTGATACTGGTAAAAGAATACTAGAATAGTTTAAAGAAACGAGAAGGCAGAAATGCGTGAACTTGACTTCTAGTTTAAATTTCGCACATTCAAGCAGAAAGGCATGGACATTGTTACGAACGCTTGGCACTGCGACCAATGTCCAGAATCAGAAACCGAAGATAATGCCATCGGAACTGGCATTACATACAGAATCAAAAGCTGAGAAGGTCCCTGTAGATTCAACCACCAAAGACAGAGTAAAGGGCCAACTAAGGGAAATAAATGGCTACCTTCATGATAACACCACCTTGTCAGATCTATTTAACGAAACAGATATAAATGAGGCTATCAAAACATTGAAAAGATGGAAAGCAGCAGCACTGGATGATATATTCCGTGCATTTACGAAACATATTGGGGAACATGGACGAATGCGGGTGAAGAAGTTATACAGTAGTATACACTAAAAGGGAAAGGTATCTCAACAGTTAAAAACTGAACATACGCGTGGCGTTTGAAAAGTCCGAGTAAAGTCCGTGCAAAGTCCGAGAGATGGAACTACCGGCGCGTATCGAGGTCATGTTTAGTTATTAGCATCTTTGGAAAGAACGCACACAAAGTTTCAGCAATATTGATCTATATCTTTGTGTTTGGCATTCGTGTGCATCAAGGAAGCCGAGTGATTGTCAAAAAATGGACGGAGAAGAATTTCGTGTAGTGATTAAACATTACCTTATGAAAGGCAAAACACCTCAGGAGACTAAAGAGAAGCTTGATAAACATTATGGTGACTCTGCAGTTTCGATTAGAACAGTTTATAAGTGGTTTCAAAATTTTCGGTCTGGCACAAATGATGCTGAACGTTCTGGACGCCCTGTGGAGGTTGCGACTCCAGAAATCATTGATAAAATCCATGTTATGGTGATGAATGACAGAAGAGTTGAGGTGCGTGAGATTGCTAGTGCTGTGGGCATCTCGAATGAACCGGTACATAATATTTTGTATGAGGATTTGGACATGAGAAAGCTATCCGCAAGATGGGTTCCGCGGTTGCTCACGCTTGACCAGAAACGGAATCGTGTGAAGTGTTGCAAGGATGGTTTGCAGCTGTTTAGGAAGAATCCGCAGGACTTTAAGTGTCGTTTCGCCACTGTGGATGAAACATACACCTCAGACCAAACAACAATCTAAACAGTGGGTTAGCAAGGGAGAATCTGCACGAAAAAAGGCGAATGACCAGTCCTTCGGCTGGAAAGGTTAAGGCGACTGTCTTTTGGGATTCGCAAGGGATAATCCTCGTCGACTATCTGGAAGAGGGTAAAACTATTACAGGTGCATATTATTCATTGTTATTGGACCGTTTGAAAACCGATCTGCAAGAAAAACGCCGGCGATTGGACCGCAAAAATGTCCGTTTCCATCACGACAATGCACCCTCACACACCTCCGCAGTCGTGGTCGCAAAATGAATGGAAACAGGATTCCAACTCGTTTCACATCTTTCCTATTCTCCAGACTTGGGTCCCTTGGACATTTGTTCCCCAATTTGAAGAAAAGGGTGGCGGGACAAATATTTTATTCAGATGAGGAGGTGATTGCAGCAACTAATAGCTGTTTTGCAGACTTGGACAATTCCTATTATTGGGAAGGGATTAAAAAATTAGAACAGCATTGGACGAAGTGTATAAGTCTAAAAGGAGACTAGGTCGAAAAATAAAACAGGTTTACACCAAACATGTAAGTAGATTTTATTTTGCACGGACTTTTCAAACGCCCCTCGTACACTAGAAATCCTCACTTTTATAAAGCCCACAGACGATCCCTCAAGATACCGACCAGTTGCAGTGCTCAGTCCGAGGATCAAAGTACTAGAACGAAACATCCTTAACAAAATTAAAGGAATAATAAATAACGTAACTCCAACTTACCAGGCTGGGCTCTGAAGGCAGCGGAGCTGTTGTGAACAGCTTCTATTTGTGACATCCTACACTGAGGCTGGATCCCAGAAGAATCTAAAGACATAGAAGGCCTTCGTTCATCTGTCAGCAGCGTATGATACTGTGTGGCTACATGGACTGCTGCTGAAGCAAAAAAGCATGTCCCAAGAAAGAAATCGGCGTCACTTTTGGGAAGTGTGTTAACCAACTGTTACTTCAAAGTTAGCGTTGGACAAAATCAGATTGACATTTACCGTAAAAAATGGTCTTCCTCAAGGGTCATTCCTAGCATCGTCACTCTTCAATCTGTACACGAGTCACATGCTGAACACTGCGACCAAAATGTTTTGTTATGCCGATGACCTCGTCATAACCATACACACCAGCACCCTAGGGGAAGAAGGAAATATATTGTCTAGAGACTGAGAAATTCTCAAAACGTATGACAAAGTATGGAGACTTGAATCAAAAGCAACAAAGAGAGAAGTTGCGCATTCCACATAAACAACAGAGTTGCAAACCCACAGCTCAATATGAACCTCTGTCAACAGAGGATTAGACACAACTTCCAGCCTAAATGCCTTGGTGCTACACTGGACCGGTCTGTGCCACAGTATGGCAACACAGAGTTTTGAATGAATCAGTGAGGATTATTATGGGTGAACTCTAATCCACACCGATCCCTTGGTTGCACACCATTAGTGACATTCCACCATCAGAATTGTGACGTCAAGAAGAAACCAATCGAGAATGGAGGAAGCTGCATCATCTCGGTAACCTTGCAATTCACAGAGTCTTAAATGACCCTCCTCCATGCTGTTTGGTATCGCGCAGTCCATTGTGACTTAATATAAGAAACAACAATAAAGATGACACTAAACAAGAGTGGTGCAAGAAACGGAATGCTGCAACAATAAAACGTCAGGATGTTCAAGATTCATCTTCAAGCCTACCGGGATTTGGTGTCAACTGAATTTAGTAGACAAAACTGAACAGGATAACAACTAGCCACGCCAAATACAATGCTATGATACAGAAGTGTGGACTCTGAAACTTTACGGCCTGCGATTGTAGGGCCCCACAACAAACCGTTCAGTACTTTGTCAGAGACGGCCCTCTGAGAAAGTGTCGAGGACCATTCAGTGATATTATTAATGCTGCTCCCTCTGCTATCAATTGGCTTAATTCACTAGAGTAATGCTGAACTCTGATTAAGTGTATTAACTGACAGTACTCATTTCATAGTTTAAATGTTCTTGTTAGTATTATTAAATTATTAATTTTCGTAATTTACACACAAACTTTGTGTCTAAATCCTTAAAAACAGTGTCGTACTGACAAATATCTCTGAACATGACACCATTTTTATGCAATTCAATAGAATCTTTCCAAATGCAATGTGTCTGACTGCTTCATTTTAATACTGTGCTATGATTGGTTGGTGAGGGAATGGAAGTTCAGGAATCTTAGACTTAAATGTATCTTATTTATTTATTGAAACTAAATTAATTGTCTCATTTTAATACTATACTGTGATTCGTTGGAGAGGAGGGGGACGGGTGGGAGAGAGAGAGAAGGAGTTGTGGCCTGAGGATAACATTGAGGAGGATGATGACGTAACTGATAAGACTGCCCCTGCATCTAGGCAACCTGCACTAACAAGCGGCTGCCTATTGGATTATGATGTCGGTGGTATCACTTACTTCAGTATCACATTATGTGCAAATTGCGCTGGCTAGTTTGTATATGGGGTGTCCCATTTGTCTTGACCACACTAAAAACTGTTTGTCCAGATGCAAATTACAACATGTTTCAAGAAAATGTTCTATAGCCATCAGGGGGACATCAGTCAGCATGATTGCCTTCGTTGTAGCTTTGTTTTTTACAAAGATATGAACAGCGGTATGACTTTTTTAAATAGCACCCTGTATTTTTTATTCGGTAATTCATTTCCTCTCCTAAAGACCCATTCAAAAATGTATCACAGTGTATCATTCACTGAAACACAACGTCATTAATTACATGACACAATATTGACGTTGACGCTCCCGGGGCTTAGTGCAGATACTCGGGGTAAGGGCACACCTCCAAGTGCTGACATTATAAGTAGAATACACACCCGTCATTTCGGCAGCTATCGTCAGTTGAAGAGTTGTGTGAGTAGAATGTACACCAACGAAGAGAAGGTAGAAATGCTACTCATCTATGGGGAATGTAAGTTAGCTGAACAGTAATAGCAATATTGTTTTCTTATGTACGAGTACATTTAGTAAAGTAGTTTAGTCCTTTTAAATACTGTTGTGTAGAGTAGGCATACAGTAAAGGCTGTCCTTCCTCAAAACTGCAGCGACATAACGTTTCTTTTATTGTGGTGGAAGGTAGGTGAAATGCTACGCAGGCAGTGGAACTGTAGAAAGAGCGATATCCTGTCAAGAACCCACCTTCCTGACGGATGCTTTCTCGTCTTGTTGCGACGCTTCAGGAAACGGGAAATTTCAACCCACGACGACGCAATCGTGGTAGCACTCGCACAGACGAAGGTGCCAAAGTTACTGTTCTCGCTCCCGTTGCTATGAATCCACGTGTGAGCACACGACAGCTTGAATACGAGATTGGCATTCCTAATACCAGTGTACTTCGTATTCTTACACGTCAGCGGTTCCATCCTTACCATGTACACTTCATCAAGAATTGCATGGGAATGATTTCCAGAATCGTGTACAGTTCTGTCAGTGGGCACAGCAGCAAATCCTCGCCAACTTCTTCTCCAATGTTCTATTTACCGATGAATATAGGCCGCGTCCTGTGTGAGCGACAGAAGCGAGCTACAGCGTCACGCGACAAAACACAACCGCAGGTGTAGTTACGGAAGTGTCGTATGTAAGTGACGTCTGTGTCGCTGCCTGTCTCCCGCTGCAACTGGCAACGTTTGAAATCAAACGTGTTTGCATCCTGTCGCTGCAGCACACGCGACAGATAGCGACAGCCTGTGTATTCTCGTCAAAGCAGTAGAGCGGACGCAACGCCAGCTATGAATTACTAAACATCCGATTTTAAGAACACTATTCCGTGAAAAAATTTGATTCTTCCGCAACCTATAGCTTGATATCTTTAAACGATAAAGGTCTGAATTTATTTTCTTTATTCGTCATAGTTACTGTGCTGCACGAAATTGAGGACATGGCTGCACGAAATACACTCCTGGAAATTGAAATAAGAACACCGTGAATTCATTGTTCCAGGAAGGGGAAACTTTATTGACACATTCCTGGGGTCAGATACATCACATGATCACACTGACAGAACCACAGGCACATAGACACAGGCAACAGAGCATGCACAATGTCGGCACTAGTACAGTGTATATCCACCTTTCGCAGCAATGCAGGCTGCTATTCTCCCATGGAGACGATCGTAGAGATGCTGGATGTAGTCCTGTGAAACGGCTTGCCATGCCATTTCCACCTGGCGCCTCAGCTGGACCAGCGTTCGTGCTGGACGTGCAGACCGCGTGAGACGACGCTTCATCCAGTCCCAAACATGCTCAATGGGGGACAGATCCGGAGATCTTGCTGGCCAGGGTAGTTGACTTACACCTTCTAGAGCACGTTGGGTGGCACGGGATACATGCGGACGTGCATTGTCCTGTTGGAACAGCAAGTTCCCTTGCCGGTCTAGGAATGGTAGAACGATGGGTTCGATGACGGTTTGGATGTACCGTGCACTATTCAGTGTCCCCTCGACGATCACCAGTGGTGTACGGCCAGTGTAGGAGATCGCTCCCCACACCATGATGCCGGGTGTTGGCCCTGTGTGCCTCGGTCGTATGCAGTCCTGATTGTGGCGCTCACCTGCACGGCGCCAAACACGCATACGACCATCATTGGCACCAAGGCAGAAGCGACTCTCATCGCTGAAGACGACACGTCTCCATTCGTCCCTCCATTCATGCCTGTCGCGACACCACTGGAGGCGGGCTGCACGATGTTGGGGCGTGAGCGGAAGACGGCCTAACGGTGTGCGGGACCGTAGCCCAGCTTCATGGAGACGGTTGCGAATGGTCCTCGCCGATACCCCGGGAGCAACAGTGTCCCTAATTTGCTGGAAAGTGGCGGTGCGGTCCCCTACGGCACTGCGTAGGCTCCTACGGTCTTGGCGTGCACCCGTGCGTCGCTGCGGTCCGGTCCCAGGTCGACGGGCACGTGCACCTTCCGCCGACCACTGGCGACAACATCGATGTACTGTGGAGACCTCACGCCCCACGTGTTGAGCAATTCGGTGGTACGTCCACCCGGCCTCCCGCATGCCCACTATACGCCCTCGCTCAAAGTCCGTCAACTGCACATACGGTTCACGTCCACGCTGTCGCGGCATGCTACCAGTGTTAAAGACTGCGATGGAGCTCCGTATGCCACGGCAAACTGGCTGACACTGACGGCGGCGGTGCACAAATGCTGCGCAGCTAGCGCCATTCGACGGCCAACACCGCGGTTCCTGGTGTGTCCGCTGTGCCGTGCGTGTGATCATTGCTTGTACAGCCCTCTCGCAGTGTCCGGAGCAAGTATGGTGGGTCTGACACACCGGTGTCAATGTGTTCTTTTTTCCATTTCCAGGAGTGTATTTAAGAATTTGCAGAGGTAAAATCACATTGTGCAGACCTTCCGTATAGTTCATTTAATGCCATACGTAATTGCGTATGAAATGTTACCAATGTATCTAAATTGTATTTAAAGTTGATACTGGGATGATATCTCTTTTCATTCTTGAGATATTGGTGGTTATATCCGCGGACGGGTCGCTCGCGGCGCGTCCGAACCTTTCCTGCGCTTCGGGAATCAAGTGGTCGTAAAAGTCGTCGTATCTCATAAAAGGTTCAGGATATCGAAGTGACGAATTTTCGAATTGACAGCACACAGAAAGAACTATTTTATCATATGATTAGCACTCGATACGTTTTTGTAAACGCGTGAGCAGAGTGCAAACAAGACTCCCTATAACTTCAAATATATTTTTATAGCCACACAAAGGGAGAGAAACAGGTAAACGGGTATCAAAGTGACCAGAATGAGATCTAGTTTTGCATGAAGATGTTTAACTGTTTGAAAGTAATCAGGGTAATTAACGGAAACTTAATCAATAAACTGAGGAAGATTTGAAATTTTTCACGAAAACCTGCTTTAAATGAAGTGTCAAAAATTTCCTCTGTTCAAGAGCTAGCTATTTTGCACATAAAAAGATACATTGGCGTGGTATTTAAATATCAAAAAGGCTTCCTTCGAATCAAATACGTTAGGAACGAAAATGAGGAGTCAGTAAGATCACACTTTCTGAATAAATCTTGATATTAAAAAATGAAAGAAATGAGTCAAATATTTTATGACATGATTTGTCTATAGGAAATAATTAGATCAGGGAAACGTTCTACGTGCCTTTGAATGATGCTTGAAATCATGAACAGAAAATGAGGTGCACCAAACGTTTCCCTAATAATTTTTATTTGATACTTTTAGAAAAATCATTACAGAAAACGTTTGACTTTCTTTTCAAAAATTTTGTAAGCTTTACTTTTACAGACTGTTTAGAGTAATTGAAACCCTTGGCCTTAACATTGACTGCTGATGAATTACGTTTGCAACATCAAATACAGTAAAATTTCATGGTTCATTTTAATTTATTAGGAATTAAATGTGTGTGATATACTGGGATAGGTGTGAATATCAAGGTCTTTGACAAGACCTTAAAAATATGCTTAGCGATGCAGTTTAAACAGTATACATAAAACTTAGTCTACATAGTTGTAACTGACTCTGTAAAAATTTAAAACCAGCCTGGAATCAAAAAATGGTTCAAATGGCTCTGAGCACTATGGGACTCAACTGCTGAGGTCATTAGTCCCCTAGAACTTAGAACTAGTTAAACCTAACAAACCTAAGGACATCACAAACAGCCATGCCCGAGGCAGGATTCGAACCTGCGACCGTAGCGGTCTTGCGGTTCCAGACTGCAGCGCCTTTAACCGCACGGCCACTTCGGCCGGCGCCTGGAATCGAACCCAGGACCTTTACCTATGACATAGTCACCCACTGCATACGCTACCCTAACACCACAATTACATTTCGTATTCAAGACGAATCTGTGCACTTATGTTTGTATTTAGTGTAGTTAGTCATGTAGTAGTCATTCCTCCGCATTTATTGGCTGTTAAAAGTTCTTGATCATGTAAAAAAAACAACACATTCGTATTTAATTTATAGATGAGATAGTCTAATGCTCCTCTGCTCATTCACGTGTATTCGAAGAATTTGTCTGGTGATCTTCATAGTTGATGGTATTTATGAAAGTCTCCATGGAGATTCCTCCCTTTGCAAATTTCATGCACAGCATTCGTTTTCGCTTTATTCTGTAGCTAATTCTGTAGCATTACTCTCCAACTACAGTATTCTACAGGTTGGGAACGCCGTTTTATAGAAACAGCTGATTGGCTCTAAGCAGCCATCTTGTAGTGCGACATGGTCGCTCGCACGCAGGACACCCAAGCTTTTCGCCCGATGCTGCTGCTTGTCGCTGCAGTGTCACGTATACAGAAGTCGCTCGCTGTCGCTCGCTTCTGTCGCTCATGTAGGACAAGACTGCACAGCTACCCCACGCGGCTAAACACAAGGAACATGCATTATTGGTGTTGCGACAATCCACGATGGCTTAGACAGGTGGAACATCAGCATCAATGGAGAGATAACATCTGGTGTGGGATGCTTGGTACTAAAATTATTGGCCCTATTTCATCAATTGCAGTCTAAACGGCACAGCGTATGCCAACAGCCTCAGACGAATTCTTCCGCCTCCTCTGGAGGAAGTGCCGCTAAGAACCAGAATGCTTATGTGGTATCAACAAGATGGGTGTCGAGCACATAATGCCTTGTGTGCACATTGTGTTCTGAGCTGGAGGTATCCTGCCACATGGATTGGTCGAGGAGGAACAGTTACTTGGCCTGCTAGGACTCCTGATTTAAACACTCTGGAAATTTTTCTTTGGGGATGCATTAAAGACGTTGTCTATCGCGATATTCCAACAACTCCAGAGGACATGCAGGAACGTATCGTGCTTGCTTGTAATTCTCTTCAGCAGGCAACACTGGAAGCAGTAAATAATTATTTCATTCAACGAGTGCACCAGCGTATCGGTGTCCATGGTCACCACTTTGAGCACCTTTGAATGTTCTACTCCTGGGGAATGGTGCAGGAGAGTTAAAGTTAATTTTGTGTTATGTTTTTACTTAGTTTTCATTTGTTTTCTGACAACTCCAGGAAGTTGATGGGTTTGTGACCCTGGGCTCAGAGTCAGTGTTGTGTTATGTAATGAGTAACGTTGTGTTTCAGTAAATGGTACACTGTGATACATTTTTCAAAAGGTCTTTTGGAGTGGAAATGAATTACCGAATAGAAAATACAGGGTGCCATTTAAAAAAGTCATGACACTGTTCATATCTTTTCAAAAAAAACAAAGCTACAACGAAGGAAATCATGCTGATTGATGTCCGCCTGACAGCTAAAGAACATTTCCTTGAAATATTTTGAAATTTGCATCTGTACAAACAGTTATTTAGGATGTTCAAAATAAATGGGACACCCTGTATATACTGCTTCCTACAACTAGGACGTCATACCACTTTAGATACCTCTGTTTGGTTTCCCAATGGTAGTTTCCCGTCAGCAACAGAACCGGACTGAAATTAGTCTTTCCGACTGTTTATGCGCAGTATACTCGATTTATTTATGCAGAGGATAATTGCCTGATTTCAAAAAACTTGGCTTCTCAGCGGATCTTCCTGCACTTAGCTTCAGTTTTCTGAAGGTTCGACGTTTTTAGATACAATACTCCCATGTAACTTCTCAAGTTATGTATCATATGATTTATATATGTTTCGAGCAGTAGCGACGCAAGAATACTATTGTGAAGTACTTCTGAAGTTACGTATACGTAGGATAATTTTGGACCATTAAAACCAACGTGTTGACTTTTGCTACAAAATCATAAATCACGTAAAAAAGACGTTCTGATTGTCTGTAGCTCGTATTTTGTTCAGTATGTGTCAATTTGTCAATTCGGAGCAGTATTGAATATCTTTCGGAAGTCAATGAAAACGGCGTCAACTTGTTTGCCACTACACGCAGACCACAGATCTCACGGACGAGCAGGGCGAAATGAGTTGTAAATGGACCCATGTAACTATATAAACACATGTAGAAAAACTGTTCCTCATTCTAACAGAAAGCTTAGTCAGAGTTAGTACTAAAACATGTTCGGATGGCTTTGGAAGCGCAACAGAATTCCACAAACGTTGAGGCAGACATTAGATTTAAAGTCTGTTGATGTTAGTCATTAGTAAACACTAAAATCAGTTGTTATGCTCATCAGTATAAATCTTTTTCATTTGTTCCGTCCAAAATATGTCACAATATCTATCTGATTTAGTTTGTAGACTAACGTGAGTTCATCTGCTCCACGTGTTCCCATGTACCGCCTGCGAGATAAAGCCTTCCTCTCGGTCAGAGAGCAGGGATAGGGAAACCAGACTGGTTAAATCTCAATAACCCGTATTCTTTGGTATTTGTTTGGTCTCGGTTATAACACTTTTTTAATTTTATACTTTTAACCAAGTAAAAAACCGAAATATTAATTAGCCATAGGAGGGTTTTTAAGAAAGGATTAATTTTTATAAAATTTCTTCCATTTCGTCATCTCAGCTGATACAGTAACGAACGTAAAAATTTAAATAAAAATACTAAATAAAAAAGTAAGCAGATCTGAAGGTGCCTACCGTAGGAGAAACACGTCATTGAAAATGGAAAATATATACATAAAAAAAGTTCTGCATCACCTCGGTCCCGATAGTTCCGGAACCTGTACCGAAAATTGGAACAAAGATCAACATAAGCATCATTTCCACCCTTCTTATTGCTCATGAAAACCACACATTGCATTTGTACCACCACACAGCGAGACCTTCAGAGGTGGTGCCGCGCGGGGTAGCCGCGTGGTTTGAGGCGTCTTGTTACGGTCCGCCCTGCTCCCCCCGTCGGAGGTTCGACTCCACCCTCGGGCATGGGTGTGCGTTTCGTCCTTAACGTAAGTTAGTTTAAGTTAGATTAAGTAGTGTGTAAGCTTAGGGACCGATGACCTGAGCAGTTTGGTCCCATAAGACCTTACCACAAATTTCCAAAATTTTTTCAGAGGAGGTGGTCCAGATTGCTGTACACGCCAGTTCCTCTAATACTCAGTAGCACGTGCTGTTGCATTGAAGCATGCCTGTATTCGTCGTGCCGCGCGGAATTATCCGAGTGGTCTGAGGCGCTGAGTCATGGGCTGTGCGGCTGGTCCCGGCGGAGGTTCGAGTCCTCCCTCGGGCATGGGTGTGTGTGTTTGCCCTTAGGATAGTTTAGGTTAAGTAGTGTGTAACCTTAGGGACTGATGACCTTAGGCAGTTAACTCTCATAAGATTTCACACACATTTGAACATTTTTGTATTCATCGTGGCATACTATTCACAAGTTCATGAAGGCACTACTGGTCCAGATTGTCCCACTCCTCAACGGCGATTCGGCCTAGATCCTTCAGAGTGGTTGGTGGTCACGTCGTCCATAAACAGTTCTTTTCAATTTATCCCAGGCATGTTCGAAAGAGTTCATGTCTGGAGAACATGCTGGCCACTCTAGTCGAGCGATGTCGTTATCCTGAAGGAAGCCATTCACAAGATGTGCACGATGGGGGCGCGAATTGTAGTCCATGAAGACGAATGCCTCGCTGATATGCGGCCGATATGGTTGCACTATCGGTCGGAGGATGGCATTCACGTATCGTACAGCCGTTACGGCGCCTACCATGGCCATCAGCGGCGTACGTCGGACCCACATAACTCCACCACAAGACAGCAGGGGAACTCCACCTTGCTGCACTAAGGCGTTCAGCTTGACCGGATTGCCTCCACTCACGTATAGGACGATTGTCTGGTTGAAGGCATATGCGACACTCGTCGGTGAAGAGAACGTGATGCTAATTCTGAGCGGTCCATTCGGCATGTTGTTGGGCCCATCTGTACCGCCCTGCATGGTGTCCTGGTTGCAAAGATGGACCTCGCCATGGACGTCGGTAGTGAAGTTGCGCATCATGCAGCCTATTCCGTACAGTATGAGTCGCAAAACGACGTCCTGTGGCTGCACGAAAAGCATAATTCAACACGGTGGAGTTGTTGAAAGGGTTCCTCCCAGCCATAATCCGTAGGCAGTGGTCATCCTCTGCAGTAGTAGCCCTTCGGCGTCCTGAGAGACGCATGTCATCGACAGTTCGTGGCACTAAGTAACAACGCAGACGCGATCGATCCTCTGTATTACCGTCTAAGCATGGTTGAACTGCAGACGACACGAGCCGTGTACCTCGTGATGGAATGACTGGAACTGATCGGCTGGCCGACCCCTTCCGTCTACTAGGTGCTTGCTCATGCATGGTTGATTACAGCTTTGGGCGGGCTTAATGACATCTCTGAACAGTGAAAGGGACTGTATCTGTGATACAACATCCACCGTCAACGTCTATCTTCAGGAGTTCTGGGAACCAGGCTGATGCAAATTTTTTTTTAATGTGTGTAGAAACCTCCGAAAGCAAGATTGTATTTTTAACGTAATTTGTATTTGTTGAACTTTGCATCGGTTTGAAATATTGTGTTGTTATAGAAAATGGGAAAAGCTATCAATGCTATTCTAATAAGAATGCCGACAAGGTCGAGCGACTAACGCGTGGCATAAGAATTACTACATCAATGACGTTACTGTGTGTCGTGGCTGTGGGTACGTGTGTACTTGGTGTGTGCAAGACTTGCCCACACCTGGTCTGTACGGTACATTCTCGCTGTCGTAGTCGGGAATCCGTCGTATTTCATAATGGCGCCGACCTTAGACTGGAAATTTTTTTTTACGAAGTGATGTAGCAGTAAAGTACAGTGCTTCATGTACTTTAAAAGATAAAAAATTCATCTACCATTTCTATGAAATAATAAAGGAGGAACGAAATTACAGTAAGAGCAATAAATTAGAAACTTAATAATAATTCATTCATAAAATACAATAAATATAGAAAGCAGCTGATCTGTTGCTTGTGACTATATAATATGGTATTATCTGCTTAAAGCCATTGGAATCGGATAAATTAACACGAAAAACAGAACTTTTGAACCTCAGTTTTCACCCTCTGGCACTGACTATTCAGAATGCCCAAATCGTGTTGTATTCTCAATTACAACATGATTTTTAAGCAAAGTTTCAAGAAAGTAGTATCAATGGGAGAATGCAGGTGATTTTTTGTAATATTCAACCACTTAACACTTTTCGAGAAAAGCAGTGAACTGTGGGCGGACTAAATTTTCTTTTATTTGCCTATTTCATTTAATAACATGATTATTTGCATCTTAAAAGTGACAGAGTCAGAAGTTTTCGACCTTAGTTCGATTTCTACGTTTATTATAGAAAATTGCTCATTTCATAAAACCGTTATTTGAGAAGTTTTAACAGTCAGGTTAAAATTGCGTGGAAGAACAAAAACAATACAACCACAAACTGGTTGTTTCAGTGATAACCGCCACTCTCACCCGAGACTGCAAACGCACGCTGTTGTCACAGTCTCACTTGGTTCATATGGCTGCCGCCTACGCAGATAGCTCATGTTCAACAATAGAGTTTTTGCTGCAACTTCACTACGGTATTGTAGGATCTCGAAGCTAGACGATTGTCTGTTGAAGCAAATCTTCTACTTGGCCAAAGGCTTACGATTTTTGCCGATTTCTGCCTATTCAGGACTACAATGAAACTATTTTAGTGCTTGAAATGATTTTACAGAACAAAAAGTGAAAGTCATTTTATTTTGTTGTCAAGAACGCTTTAAATGAGAGCTGTCTATCTTATTTTTAAAAATATGCAGCAAGTTTTGCTGTCGAATATACGAGAAATATCAATGCGGCTGAGCTAGTTTACCGCGCGGATTGGCCGCGCGGTTCGAGGCGCCATGTCACGGATTGCGCGGCCCCTTCCTCCGGAGGTTCGAGTCCTCCTTCGGGCATGGGTGTGTGTGTTGTTCTTAGCGTAAGTCTATTTAAGCTAGTCTAAGTAGTGTGTAAGTCTAGGGATCGATGGCCTCAGCACATTGTTCACTTTGGAATTCACACACATTTGAATATTTGAGCTAGTTTTAACGAAATAGCGACTTTCTTTTGGAGTTGGAAGCAGTGATGAATATGACTCACACAGATTCGAATTTGGATATTTTATTCAAATTATGGGTTACAATATGTTTATCCAAACACTGAAATAGATTTGAGTATATTCATGACTATTTCAGTAACAGCAGCATCTTATCGACGCAGTTTCAGCTAGTGAAAGAAGATAAAGAAACTACTTACGGCCGGTTATAGGGAAAATCGATTGTCAAATGCAGCTATGCTGTCGATAAAGTATACCACTACTGCTAAATTTGACTTAATGACCTAACCAATTATTTTCGTTCGCTCAAAGCACGGAACTAGAAACTAATATTACAGTACAAACGTTATTCTGGGAAAGGAATGTCTTCTCAGCACTTATTTATAGCCCTTTTCCTTTTATTTACATTAATAATTTATGTAATATAAATAATTCAAGAGAAGCCATTCCTGTTATTTATTATACATCATACTAAAATCGGTGTGCGGTACCTGACATAAAAAATAAAATGTAGATTTTCCTTTCTTTCAGTTTATTAAAGGGCTTTACACAACTCATAATTGATTTAGAAAAATGATGTATTTAAGTAGTTGTGTGCAACATTTTTTATCTGTTTTTGTTATTATTATTATTGTTGTTGTCGTCGTCGTTTTCAGTCCGAAGGCTGGTTTGAAGCAGCTCTGCATGCTAGTCTGTGCTTTGCAAGCCTGTTCGTCTTAAGTGTGCAACTTACACTCATTTCAAACAGCTTACTAGATTTAAGAGCTGATCTCCCTTTTTTTTTCTTTTTACCCCCCTGTCTCCCCCCCCCCCCCCCTCACACAGTTAACTTCCACTACCAAACTGAAGAGGCCTTGATTTCTCTGGAGGGGGCCTACCAACCGATCCCTCCTTTTAGTCACGTTGGGCCTAATGTTTTTCACAATTTGATTCAATAGCTCCTCATTTTTTATTCGATCTTCCCGTCTAGTATTCAGCATTCTTCTTTTAGACCAGATTTAAAAACCTTCTATATTCCTCTTGTCTCAATCACCTATTGTCCACCTTTCACTTCTATAAAATGTTTCACTCCAGACAAATACCTTCATAAATGACTTCCTAAAGTTTAGTGTTATACATGTTAAATGTTAAAAATTCCTCCTTTTTAGAAATGCATTTCCTGCTATTGCCAGTTTGCACTTTATTTATTCAGTACTTCGGCCATCATAACTTACTTTGACACCAAAATAACAAAACTCATATACTACTTTTAGTGTGTCATTTCCGTCTCCGACAGATTTACGATGTCATCAGCAAACCGCAAAATTCTTATTTCTTCTTCCTGAATTTTAAATCCATTTACAAATTTCTCTTAGATTAGTTCAAATGGTTCAAATGGCTCTGAGCACTATGGGACTTAACATCTGTGGTCATCAGTCCCCTAGAACTTAGAACTACTTAAACCTAACTAACCTAAGGACAGCACACACATCCATGCCCGAGGCAGGATTCGAACCTGCGACCGTAGTAGTCGTGCGGTTCCGGACTGAGCGCCTGAACCGCTAGACCACCGCGGCCGGCTCTTAGATTAGTGATTATCTTCATAGCTTGATAAATGTTCATACAGATTAACATCGGGAATACGCTAGAACCATGTCTCACTCTCTTCTCAACACTGCTTCCCTTTTGTTTCCTTCGGCTCTTATAAACTGCAGTCTTCTTTCTGTACAAGTTGTAAATAGTCTTGCGGACCTGGTAGTTCGTGATCGCTACCTCTGAAATATCAACGAGTGTAGTCCATTTCACATTGTCAAAACCCATCTCTAAATCTACAGATGCTATAAACATATGTTGTTCGTTCTTCAATCTGTGTTGTAGAATAATGATAGGGTCAGTGTTGTTCTATGCCTTTCTACATGCCTCTGGAACACAAATTGATCTTCCCCAAGGTATGCGCCTACCTGATTTTCCATTCTCCTGAACCATAATAATTGGCGTCAATATTTTGCAACCATGACTTGTTTTCCAGTAGTATTCACACGTGTCAAAACCTGCCTTATTTGCAGTTGGAATTATTATATGCCTCCTGATGTGTGACAGTATTTCGCCTGTGTGATATATCTTGCGCACCAGATAGAATAATTTTGTTGAGGCTGGCTCTCCCAAGTTTCGCAGTAATACTAAGAGAATGTCATGTATTGTAGGAGTCTTGTTACCACTTGGATCTTTCAGTGCTCTGTCAAATTCGTCTCGCAGTATCATATCTCCCTTTTCATATTCGTCTACTTCCTCTTCTCTTTCTATCATATTATTACCAAGTTCATTTCCTCTGTAGAGTCTCAATATTTATTTCTCCCAACTTTCAGCTTTCCCTTCTTTGCATAGCACTGGATGGCTAACTGAGCTCTTGATTCTCATACAGCTGCCTCTCTTCTCTTCAAAGGTATCTTACATTTTGCTATGGGCAGCACCCTTCTTTCCCATAGCTGTGCATGCTTGTAAGGCATTGCATTCGTTCTCTGCCTATTTCTGCTTAAGGGGGCAGGCTCCAGACATTTTACAGCCCGTGCGAAAATTTAAGCGTCGTCATCTACCCCCTCCCCCCTCCCACCCCTTCCCCGCCTCCCTGCTACCCCACCTCCTCACGTTATCAGACATAGCCATTCATCCATAACGTCATATGTTTACATGTCACAATTACTCACATGTCTTTTTCAAGTGAATATGTCCTTAAGGCCAAAGCCAGGTATGGGACACCAGCCGGTGAAAAAGAAGTGAAACATTTACATTGTCACATATTTTGAGTTGTAACTCCAAAATTTATTATGTCAACCAAAATGAAGTTATACATGAAATGTAATCGCAGTTGCTAATATAAACTACCATTAGCTGTATAATGGAATAATGAGAATGAAAATTTGTAGCGAACCACCGCTTATCGCGAACGGTTACCGTTTTTTAATTTTTTTCGTTGTATTTGTTCGGAGGGGACGTCCCAAGACACCCATTCACCTTAGTCGCTGATACATTCGCAATTTTTTTTTCATTAGAGACGGCAGATAAGTCTCTGACCTAAGAGGCTGAGCTACCGTGCTAGCACCAAAAAGCTATCCGAGCACGACTTTACGGTTAAACATAAACTTCCATACGTGGTCAGCCACGTGTCTGCAACATATACTCGCACATCCATTATGGATATTCCTGTACAGGAGAGACATTTTAGTTGAAAGTCGCTTGCCTGGTTTTGGCGGATAAGTACGGTATTCCAGCGCCTGTGTTGTTCCTAAGTACGATGCAGTGATCCATCAGACATGCATGCGTGTCCGAAGGAACATTGCAACGTACTTCGGAACAATAAAGGTACTGCGATTCGTAAACATCGTATAAAATTATGTTATGTTACTCGCAGAGTACATAACTAAAATCTGTTCACTTATCTCGTTCTCAGGAAACAGAGGAGTATGCGGTGTGGAGGGAGCAGCACCATGATCGCATTATACATCAGAATGAAGGCAGCCGTTACATGAGTCCCATCCATGCTGTCCCAGAGTGACGTACTGACGTATCAGCAGGCAGTCACGGGCGAACACGGTACGCGCAATATAAAGAGGCGACGAATGTGTTGTGGTCTGCCACTCGCAGTGGATAAGTGGCTTGGGAATATATCCTTACGCCAAGGAACTACTAACACTTTTTTTTCTGTGGTAAGAACCCATTTCTGACCCGGCTAAGAAACGTAGGCATCTTTGCAGTAAGTACGAAAAAGTACAAAATAAGAAAATAAAAAATGTTACTGTTTTAAAAATTTAAATGTTGGTTACATTATCCACTGTTGCAAAATCTACACTCGATCTCTTACAGCAGTGATAGTTCCCCAGCTTCATTCCTCATTGCCCGCTGGCAATCGGGAGAGGAGAATTTGCAAAACAGTGATGGAGATGGAGTGGCAGCGCCTCAGACAGTTGCGGCGCGAAACGTGAAGCAACTAGAACAGCTGAGTGCTGCATTATCGGCAAAATCGTCGGCGCTTTTGCTGTACAAAGTGGAAGGTTATAGGACAGCAAGTGACTTACAAAAATGCTTTATTTGTTGAAAAAAAAGTGTTTATGTCACCAGCGCCTATTTTGTGTGTCCATAGAAGGTAAAAGAAAAACGGCGGTGGTCGGATGTCAAGAAGGTGTGTTTTCCGACATGCCACAACCACGATTTACGGCTAAAAACAAACAGTTTTGAAAGCAGTTTCACTTATTGTAGAGAATGGTAACAGTTATATCCCAAATAAAGTTGTTGGAATGAAAATAGCGCAGTTTAGTTAGTTCAGCTCCAAAATAAAGTTTGATAGGTTTCTTCCGTGTTATATTAAAACTGATATGTGTTTATTATGACTTCAGCATTGAGAAAGGAAAGGCAATAAGCGAAAACTTAAAAGAAGTTACAGAGAAAGCAAAAAAATTAATATAGAAGAAAGTGGCAACATGAAGAGCAATGTAAACGGTATTAAAGGCAAATCCAAAGGTGGAGGAACGGTGGGGGAAGGATGCCATTCGTCTTTCCACATGTAAACGGCTCTTAATCACAATGTCTGGATTCAAAAGGCTGTGGCACATGGCAGGCAGTGCATATTTTTCTTATTTATTTATTAAAAGTGTTTTCTCAGGGATGCTGCTATAAGTGCTTAAAGTTTTTGTATGGGAAATCTTAGGCCATCATATGCTGACATTTATCTTTAAATCGTTATTATAACGCTTTTCGCTTCTATAGGGGCTTTCCGGCTGACGCAGGTACATTTTATGTGTTGTGTAGGCACATGGTAGAAACTGAATAAGCCTTGCTATTTTGAAAGGCGCACCTAACGTGACCAACTCCAGCGCTTCATTCTTAATCTGCATTACAATATCATTGATAGTTTCCGGTAAGACATTAGATTTTATTAATTATTTGTATTTACCAATGTGCCCTAAGTTAGGACATCTTTGCTTGTCGGGGGATTGGTGCATCTTCGCGGTGTGCGGTCTGGCCCGACACGAATTCCACTGGGTGGCCGTTGCGCAAAGAGGGAAGGACTGGCACGGGTCAGTTGGAGCGAGCTGTCAGAAACACATGTGGGACCAGCAGCAACGACTGGTACGACGTGGTGTACCGCTGTTAAAAGGGTACTGCAAGGAGTTGGCTAACATGTGGAATCATTTTGTATAGCTGAAATCCGATAATGGTTTTCCAGATGGGTATACCGATGCTGTTGGTTTAAAGCTCCGATTCTGCACAACTGAGATGTGGAAACACAGTGGAGACGATACGTGTGGGGTTGTTGGTGAATCTTATTGCTGTTCATCGTGCCTTGCCTCGCCTTGTTAGACGATCTGTGTATTCTAATCGATGTGCGGCCACCGTACGTAAATTGTGTTGAGAGCAGGGCTATCATTAATGAAGCGTGTCAGTGTTTGTAGCCAGTGATTTCGGAATGTGGGCTTAATCTCTGTACGTTCTTGCATTTCGCTAGTTTGCTGGGGCTAGCGCGTGCTATTGTATGGCGGTTAGGGCCGTGTTTCCGGCCTGCTATGTGTGCGCACGGAAGGACTTACGTGTAGATAAGCTCGCACTAAGCAAAATCTTGGAAATTTGTGTTAAGGTCTTATGGGACCAAACTGCTGAGATCATCGGTCCATAAGCTTACACACTACTTAATCTAACTTAAACTAACTTACGCTAAGGACGACACACACCTATGCGCTAAGGAGGACTCGAACCTCCGACGGGGGCAGCTGCGCGACCCGTGACAAGACACCTCAGATCGCGAGGTTAACCCCCGCGGCTCGCACCAATCCTGTATCATTATTTGTAGTAAATATGGATCGGTTCACCTGACCTTCTACTGATCCTTCTGTCAAACTGTTTGTCACTGCGAAGCAAATGGCTACTGAGAACTGTGCCTGGAAGCGGAAATCTAGCGCTGCCACTTGTCCTTAAGATTGTGTTATCTAACGAATCTTGTAGCTGTTAGTAAAGCTGAGGTTTTAGATTACTCCTTAATACACAGATACTCAGCTTAATGACCGGAATCCAGCTTTTCATTGTTATATAGTAATTCGTAACGGGAAGATCTTCAGTACGATAATGATCGAAACAGAAGAAATGGATTAAAATTCTTGCTGCGGCTGGACCTCGACCGTGGGTCTTCTTGCTCGTTGGGCAGAAATGCTAACCATTCCACCAGCACAATGAGATGGTCAACCTTGCTGCACGAACTACCGAAGTTGAGTGCCCTCCTCAACACAAATTTCAATTCATACCTTCAGCTTATTTTCCGTTACATTGTCGCTACTGCCAGGGCTCTCCAGCATTGGAATAGCACCTCAAGCGTTCGACGTAACGGGAAAATAAGCTGAAGATATGAACTGTGTTGGGAGTGCACTCAGTTTCAATAGATCGTGGAGCATTATTGACAATTGTGTCGTGGTGGTGTAATGGTTAGCATTTCTGCTTAGCAAACAAGGAGACATGGGTTCGTGTCCCGGACGCAGCATAAATTTCAATTAATTTCTTCTGCTACGATTATTATTGTAGGTAAAGAAGAGACTTAAATGTCTCAGGGAAGAATTTAATTATTGGAGGATCTTTAATTTCACGATTTAAAGGTACAAGTGTTGAAGGGAGTTGTTACTGAATGTTTCTGTGATCAGGTTTTAACGTGGTTGTTCTTTCCACTGAGAGTATTGTGATATCATTTGTATTACTGGCGTTGTCCAGGTTCCGGCGGCGTCGTTGGTCCCTTATACTGTATACAACGAGGGCGTCCACTTGCGTTGATTGTGCTGTGGCGGTGGGCCCAACTGACGTGAGAAGATTATAGATTAATTCAAGCTATGTACTGTGTAAATAAACACTAATTATGATGGTAAAGATTTGATTGGTGGTTGTAAGAAATGCTTAAATTTTACTGTGTTTTGAATCTTTATTTAATTTCTTGGGTACTTAATAAATGTTTTAAAACGGCACGTGGCACTTATTGGGCCCAATCCTTCTCCATTTCTATGTAACAGAACTTATCTTCACACTTCCTCAGCTATGCAAAACTTTCATTGTCTCGTTTAATTCATCCTTTTGGAACCATATTAAAATTGAAGAATTTGTCGTCCCAAAAACTTGTCGGCCTGGGCGGTGGCATGTCTCGACTCCTTACCTCCTGCTGCTTGATTTTCTAGCACTTCCTGTCAATCTAATTTTTTAGACATCTGCATTCCCTTTCGCCTGCTTCATTTATTGCGTTTTATATTTTCTCCTATCGGTAATCAAAATCAGTATCTTATAAGTAACCGAAGGATTTCTACTAGGTCTTATCTTTTTACTTGTGTACCTATATGCTACCTTCACTAAATCGTCTCTCAATGTTACCCACTCGTTTTCTAGTATCCCTTTCCCTTGTTTGAGTAAAACGTTGCCTAATGCACTCTATGAAGCTCTCAACTACCTCTGGTTTCTTCAATTTTTCCAGATCCCATCTTATTAATGCCCTATCTCTTCATTGCTTCTTCAGTTTCAGTCTTCAGTTCCAATCTAATGAAATTCGTCAGAGTGCATACCTGCCCCTGTAAATGTCTGAAAGTTTAAAATGTGATTTCTAAATCTCTGTCTTGCCGTTACATAAACAATCTGAAATCTTCCAATGTCCCTAGATCTACCATGTACACAGTCTTCTTATATGAATCTTAAACCAAGACGATTTAATTATGGCCTGTGCTAAACTCTGCCAGGCGACTCCTTATTTCATTCCTTTCCACTGTACCATATTCAGCTTCTAATTTTCCTCCTCTTTCTCTTTCTGCTATCGAATTCACGTCACCCATCACAATTTAATTTTCATTTCTATCTGAATAATTTCCTTTGTCTGATCATATGCTCTGTCAATCTCTTCATCATCTGCTGAGCTAGTTGGCTCATAAACTTGGACTGTCTCGGTAGACGTTGGCTTTGTGTCTGTCTTGGCAATGAGAATGTGGTGGTGGTGGTGGTTAGTGTTTAACGTCCCGTCGACAACGAGGTCATTAGAGACGGAGCGCAAGCTCGGGCTAGGGAAGGATTGGGAAGGAAATCGGCCGTGCCCTTTCAAAGGAACCATCCCGGCATTTGCCTGAAACGATTTAGGGAAATCACGGAAAACCTAAATCAGGATGGCCGGAGACGGGATTGAACCGTCGTCCTCCCGAATGAGAATGTGATCATTACGCTATTCATAGTAGTTTACCCTGCTTACCATCATTCCTATTTTCTCATTCATTGTTAGACCTACTCCTGCCTTACTCCTATCTCATTTGTGTTGATAATGTGTACTGATCCGACCAAAAGCCAAGTTCTTCATGATATTGCACGTCACTGATTCTCACTCTGTGTAACTTCAACATGTCTATTTTCATTTTTAAGTTACGTAATTTAACTACCCGACGAAGACATGTAACATTCCACGCCCCGTCATGTAGAATGTCAGTTTTATTTTTCTGAACACGACAGCCTCCAGACAAGTACCCGTTCAGCAATCAAAATAGTGTACTATTTTATCCTGGAATATTTTACCAGAGAAGAACCAGTCATCATTGAACCAAGCAGTAGAGCAGTTAAAGCTGAATTTTCCCTTTGTCTTCCGCCGTCGACATACCAACGTAGTAGGGCCATGTAGGTTAATGTTACGAAGCCAAATCACTCAACTACCCAGACCGTTTCCCCTGCAATTGCTCAAGAGGCTGCTGTCCCTCTTCACGAGCAACTGGTTAGTCTAGCCTCTTCACAGACACTTCACCATTTTGGACGCACCTATGGTCCACCAGCTCGTTTCTGTTAGGATGACTGTAATATTTGGCTCATTTAAGTACTATTTTTCAATAACTATTGATTTTATTAAACCTACCTTGGAAATGACAAAATTTCTGAAATGTGTGCAGAAAACATTGCAGAAATATTCTTTTTCTATAATTTGTGTGTGTGTTTGTGTGTGTGTGTGTGTGTGTGTGTGAGTGGGTGGGAGGATGGGTGGGTGGAAGTGTGTTATGAAATACATCTTAAGCGTTATAAATTTCATTCGTCCACGTGAACTTAATCACCGAAAATTTAAAGAACAACACGATAAATTGCCAGCTTGTTACGCTGATATCCTACATATTGATGTTTGACGACTAAGCAAAGGGAAATTGTTGGAAAGGCTTGTCAGTCTGAAATTATTTTGTTCTTACAACAAAGCGGCAAAAATTACGGTGAACCTCATAACGATGGAGAGGAGGCACTTACACCTTTTTTGTCCGATATTAGACAAAGATTCAACAAACTTAATTTGAAATTTCAAGGAATAAAAAAGACAACTGGCCAAATGACTATTGAAATATTTGCATTTGAAGCCATACTGCAATTGTGTAGAAACGAACTTGAAGAAAAAGTTTTATCTAATCTTCCAACTGTGGCCATGCTCCGATTAGACTTACCTATCGTCAAAAGGGTGGACCGAGACAAGGTGTCCTGTTTCAAAGTGTACTTGGAAGAAATAAGAAACAGATTTTCAGACGGGTAGAGGGTGAGTCAGTAAGAAATCTACGTGCTCTGAGGGTCATAGTACTGATGGTTCAGAGCAAAAGACTTCATGTGAACAAATGCCCTATTTCGAATAGTTTATGAGGTAGAACACCGCTAATGTATGTTTTGTACGTTTTTTTAATAGCTCTAAAACCGCGGCTTCTGACGTAAACGTTTCACAGTACAAAATTATACTCTATTAAAATTCCTGAAATGAAGCTCGTATTCAGAATCATCTTGTGCTAATAGTATACGGGAAGAGACTGAGAGATTATATAAAATCCAACACGATGGACATACGCTGTAGCTTAGTCTGTTTTTGCAAGTCAGTTTGAGGTTCTCCGACGACTTTATAGACCATAATGTCTTATATTTAATTATTTGTCCTGAATTCCTCTACACTACCGTGGTAAGATTGTAAACAATCACAGTTTACTGAATAACAGAAAATAAATAACAGTGTACAATACACGTGTTCTAGCTCGGAAAACATTCGAAATAGTGCATATGTCCTTATGAAGTTTTTTGTTCGGAATCACCCCTCAAAGCATGTACCTTTTTCCCCAACGCACCCTGTATATTCGAGGCTGATACATTGTGTTATGTTGGACGAACTGATCTCAGATAATTTATTTGGGAAATAAAAAAATCGAAGTTTGACATGGTACACAGCTTAAAGCTCAATTTATAGAACATCGTGGAAAGTAGGTGTAAATTGAATTTCAGAGTTGCGTGCCTAAGGAGTTACAAAAGTTGACAAGACTGTGCACAGTTTATTTTAACACTATTTCCTACAACTCACGTTTGTGAAGCTTAGTTTTAAAAAATAAACCACTTGGAAATAAATATTGTAACCGGTCACCCAGTCATTTAGAAGCTTCAGTGAGCATTGAATGCAGTCCCAACGATGTAAATATAGACGTAGCCAAATTGATATAAATTAACATTTGTAATTTTCAACTTACGTTTGTGTTGCAGTTAGAATAAATAGTGGACCAGAGTAAAGAAGAAACTTGCATTTTTTCATTCATAGGTTTTGTTATGAGAAGGTTACCTGAATTGAAGGAGCTTATCGGCTTTTTGACATTTTGAAAGTTTAAGGTTAATGCTATCAGAATAAACTGTATTTTGCCATTTCAAAAATACAGCATAGTTTCTTAGACATACGACTGGCTGATCTTGAATAAAAATACTTGGAAACCAACTTCAGGGGCGAAATACACTGATCCTGACCCATTTTTGATAGTAACTCAAAATGTTGATATTACTGATTCAAAGATCGCCCATGCGATCATGCAGTTGTTTGTAGGGGGCAGGGGAGACTTGATGGTATGGACTATTTTTAATACTTTAGATGACGAATGGGACTTGTAAAGTAGCCATAAAGAAGTTCCAGCTGTGACTCTGTTAAAAACCTGCGTAATACCGACTTTAAAAACATTTTCTAGTCTGTGAGCTGCGAGGTGGCCGTGGCCACCCTTTGTCCCCGCCCGCCACTCCTCCACACCGGGCATGGGCGCCCTTGACTGATCCTCTTCCTACCATTAACCTTAAACTTTCAAAATGTCAAAAAGCCGATAAGCTCCTTCAATTCAGGTAACCTTCTCATAACAAAACCTTTTCTGCATCATTCGTATGCACTTGTCTAGCTACCGAAACGTTATAAGACTACATATAAAGATAAGTTTTATTTACGCAGAAATAGGTTAAAATATACTCAGTTAGACATGACGCAAACATTCTTTCTTTTAACTTATTGAAAATTCATCAAGAGCACTTTATGCGATTTTCAGCACTCGCAAATATAGTGGCAGTCATTCTATGAAATTCTGTCAGTGTCGTATCCTGTAGTTGGCTCATGCTATCATAACGATTATTCCAGTCAGCGCCAACACTCGATTCCCATGAACACATCATTAAAAATCAGATAGTTGTCAAAACGTTTTGCGTCAACACTCGACTCCTGTGAATACATCCCATCAAATCTAATTGTTGTCAAACCGACCCGCGACAATTTTAAATTCTTATCCCCTGTACTGGGGGATTTTAATATCAAAATCATAACTGATTACTAAAAAATTACTCTGAGCACTATGAGACTTAACGTCTGAGGTTATCAGTCCCCTAGAACTTAGAACTACTTAAACCTAACCAATCTAAGGACATCACACACATCCATGCCCGAGGCAGTATTCGAACCTGCGACCGCAGCGGTCACGAGGTTCCAAACTGTAGCGCCCAGAACCGCTCGGCCACTCCGACCGGCAGCTGATTACTGTTAGCAGCTGCACAGTAATATTATTCCAGGAAGGTGTCAGATACAGTCATCAGCTGCGAATGGTATGCACGCGCATTAAAAAGTTGTGCATCAACCTGGTTCCCAGAACTTCTGAAGATAGACATTGACTGTGGATATTGTATGACAGACACAGTCCCCTTGACTGTTCAGAGATGTCAATAAACCCGCCCAAAGATGTAAACAACCTATTAGACGGAGGGGGCCCGACAGCCGATCAGTTCCAGTCATTCCACCAGGAAGGAGATCTAGGGCTCGTGTTGTCTGTAGTTCGACCATGCCTAGAGAGTTAATACCGCGGTTCGATAGCGTCGACTTTGTAACTTTGTGCCAGGAAGGGCTCTCAACAAGGGAAGCGTCTAGGGGTCTCGGAGTGAACGAAAGCGATGTTGTTCGGACATGGAGGAGATACGGAGAGACAGGAACTGTCGATGACGTGCCTCGCTCAGGCCGCCCAAAGGCTAATACTACACTGGATGATTATGGCTCGGAGGAACCCTGACAGAAACGCCACCATGTTGAATAATGCTTTTCGTGCAGCCACTGAACCACGTGTTACGACTCAAACTGTGCGCAATGGGCTGCATGACGCGCGGAGGTCCATCTTTGCAACCACGACACCATGCAGCGCAGTGCCGATGGGCCCAACAACATGCTGAATGGACTGTTAAGGATTAGCATCACGTTCTCTTGACCGATGAGTGTAGCATATGGGCTGGAGCCCACCGTGAAACAGTGTTTAAAACATGTGGACAAATTTGTCAGAATTATGCATATATAACAGGACACACTCCTCGAGTCAATTCCAACGGTGTGTCAGGCGTAGCTTTAGTGTGGGCTAGGGTTCCCTGCTGGGAGAGGACGCTGCGCAGCTGAAGAAGGACCGAAGATGGTTACAATGCTTTCTTTATTGAGGCACGTTTGTAATCCTTGGTTAGCGACCTCCTGCAACTACGTCACTATGTTGACAGCGACAGTGTGGCCGTAAGCTTTTGCAGCGAAGATGTTTGGCTGTTTCCCACTCTAGGGCGTGGGGCATAGTGTCTTCAATTGGTAACCCGGTGAGGCTACAGATGGCTGGATCCCCACGTCATGCTCTCGGAACGGTAGCGAAGTGTGGAGCTCTCCTGAGCCCCGAAATGCTTCGGTGACAGAGCGGTTCGTGTCTCGGGTGAGGCAGAAACACGGTGTGGAGTAGCACATGCTCGATTTCCCATTACTGCCCTCCTGTTCGACGATCACGACCTGATTCGTGTGCCATTAAAACTGCTCTCTTGTGATTTCACAGTAACAACGTGTTAGCGGGTCACACAGAAAGTTTAGGGCCGTGGGCAAAGACACAGTTGTCGTAATAGTGCTGCAGTACTATGCTGGAGGCCCACCCAACATCGGCAAGAGTGGTCTGTCAACAGAAAGGCAGTTTCGAAGCCGCTGACCACCCGGTCTATTGGGCTGCGCCCGACTTTGGCACAGCCTTACTCCGCTCTGGTACTGCACAGCTGGTTCTAAGTCTCGTTCATAACTTTATTCATTTTTACATTTCCTCCCTTTCACGAAGAAAATCCAATCTTAGATTTTGCTGAAATAGATACACCATTTTCTTTACACTTATTTACACTTTTCCTTTCAACCTCAATTCCTGGCGCCGCGCGGAGTGGACGCGTTGTTTAGGGCGCCATGTCACGGATTTCACGGTCCTTCCCGCCAGAGGTTCGAGTCCTCCCTCGGGCATGAGTATGTGTGTGTTTTTCTAAGCATAAAGTAGTTTAAGTTAGTTTAAGTAGTGTGTAAGTCTAGGAACCGATGGCCTCAGCAGTTTGTCCCTTAGAAATTCACACACATAAATTCCTGATATCACTTTGTGCTTGGCAATATGTTCATTATCTCTATGAATTCACTAGCACTTAACCCTGCACAGGGGTATTTGTTCATAGTTCACTTTGTTCTCATCAAAGTATTTCTGGTTGGTGCCGTTGTGCCTAGATTGAACCCACAGCTTGCTTATTGTCGTAACATGAAGAGTTCTGTAAGTTAATGAGATAGGGCAATTTTGAGCAGAAGCCTAATGTTAAGAGACTGCCATTTTCCCAACTGTTCATACGGTGCCAGGAGTCACATTTCAGATTGACACAGCTCTGTAAGCAGCATTATGTACAATTTACGCATCTTACTGCATACAGCTAAGTATTCATCAAGTAGGAGCAGAACAGGTTGTGCAGTGGTTAAACCACTGTCCTCGCAACGAAGAAGGAAGGAACTGGATATAAAGTTCCGTCATGGCATCCTGATACATGTTTTCGAAAATCACAAAAGGTGGATCTGGGGCTAGTACTTCTGAAAAGGCCCCCGTGCTTTCCCATCCGGATTTGTATCACTTTTCTAAAGACCAATTCCTCGGCGTCTAGTCTAAGGGCTAAGTGTGTCAGAAAGACGACAGCGCAGCTTTCACTGCGATCTCTATTGTTAGCATAAAGCTACTATTCTCACCATTTGAGGCTAACAGATGAATCAAGGAATCACTCTATTCCTTATGCCACTTGCCAACGGAGATTTAGAGTTTGACTGGCCTCAGTCCGTCAATAGGTAAGAGATTAACAACTTGATGGAGTTAACTTTGATTTCCTACATATCGTACGAAATGACGATGGCGTCTAGATATTCCGAGAGCTTCGTATCTACTGAAATGAGGTCGGTTGATATTGATGCCATGTTGTGCGTTTGAATTAAATTTCAATACAGCATTGCATTTACGGGTATTGCTATACGTGTTCAGGCACACGCACACACTACGCCAACGAATGACAACCAACAGCTTCGTTGGCTGAGATTTGTTCAGGGCGGACGGGTGACAAATCGGAGCCAATAAAGCTGTTGGCCTTCGTTGGTGTTCGGACTACTGGTGGTAACATCAAAGAGTTGGTGGTGGTTTGGCCTTGAGGCCGCTCTGCTAGTGCGGACACCGGGTCGAATGCTCGTTACGTCAGTAGCGATTTTCTATGTGTTGTGTACGTGTGTGTATATATTGTGTAGTAATACTGGAGTATGGAGTGGAATACGGAGACGGTAATAAAGCTGACAGAGTCTTACCGTGAACGGAAATGTTTATGTGACACTACGAACTGATTATAAAATCAAATCGAAAAGATTAGACGCTGGGAAGAAAATAGGTTAACTGTTAGAAAGTAATGTACACGATGTGAAAAAGAAAATGGAATCTTTATCGACATTTTTTCATTGTAAACGATAAAGAAAGACAAATAAACCTGGAAGTCATCAATAATTTTTCTGCTGCAGGTACAGATCTCCTAAAAGATGTGTCATGTTAGGAAATTTAAGGCCTATACATTCAAAATCTGTAGCTTCCATTACCAAAAAAATTGTGGAACAGTGCATATTTCAAGTCTTTACTTTATAACAATAACAAAATGGAAGCAATAACTTACCAGAATCAACTGAGATTCCTCATGCCCGAATCCCTTTCCCCCAAATCCATAGTCTGGTGAGGATGAGAGGAAAAACACCAGTGTGTTGGTATCGAACGTTCAGCCGAATCAGTTGGATTTTGATCGTTGTCCTTCGTTGGCCCAGCGTGTACACGGCTTTAGAGAGGCAGATTACACTCTCACTCCGACGGATGGTCAAGACATCTGGACCCGGAGAGTGGGAATGTGTCAGTCGCTAGAAGAGCTACGCAGACAAAATTGGCGGCAATGTGCATAATATAAGACTCAAGCTGACATCGTCAATCCTTATTCATACAAACAATCGGTATTTGCAGTATCATTTTTAAGAAGAAGTTTCGGAAGATCAACAGATGAATTTTGAAAACGAGATGAATGTCGGCGGAGATAGTCTATCTCTGACGGAAATGTGCCCTGCACGGGTAAGTGAAAAAATATCGTTAAGCAATCTACACTAATAGAAGAAAGTAACAACACGAAAAAATAATTAATGTAGAGATCTGAAATTGTGGAAATAAATTTGTCTAAGTAACATATTTAAGTGATTGACATTGCAAGATCACAGACCAGCCTTTGCAAATGTGAAATGCTGATACATTAACAGCCGGTGTATCCACAAGAATGTTGAATGCAAGCATGTAAAACTTGCATTCATTATGTTGAACAGGTGCTAGAGGTCAAAAAAATGGTTCAAATGGCTCTGAGCACTATGGGACTTAACTTCTACAAGGTCATCAGTCCCCTAGAACTTAGAACTACTTCAACCTAACTAACCTAAGGACATCACACACATCCGTGCCCGAGGCAGGATTCGAACCTGCGACCGTACCGGTCGCGCGGTTCCAGACTGTAGCGCCTAGAACCGCTTGGCCACTCCGGCCGGCGCTAGAGGTCAGTTTGTGGGATGAAGTTCCATGCTTGTAGCACTTGGTCGGTCAATATAGGCACGGTTACTGCTGTTTTTGTATGACGATAGAGTTGTCGTCCAAAGATGTCTCATCTGTGCTCCGTTTATGACAGATCTGGTGATCGAACAGACCAAGGCAACGTATCGACACTCTGTGAAGCATGTTGGGTTACAAAGCGGTATGTGGGCGTGCGTTATCCTGTTGGAAAGCACCCTCTGGAATGCTTGTAATGAATGGCAATACAACAGGTCGGCCACCAGACTGACGTAACAATTTGCAGTCATGGTGCATGGGATGCCAATGAGAGTGCTCCCGCTGTCATATGAAATCACACCCCATACCATAACTTCAGGTGTAGGTCCAGTGTGTCTAGCACGCAGACAGGTTGGTTGTAGACCCTCATGTGCCCTCCTTCCAAACAACAGACAGCCATCACTGGCACCGAGGCAGAACGAGCTTTCAGCTGAAAACACAGCAGACCTTTACTCTGCCCTCCGAAGAGCTCTCGCTGAAGTCGGAAGTGGTGGTGGTTTGGGGCCAGTGGAATGCACGCTACAGAGTGTGTCGCTTGGATTTGTAACTGAAGCAACCAACTTGTAACAGTTCTTGGTGTCACTATGGTGCTCACTGCTGCTCAAAATGCTGCTGCAAACGCAATACAATGTGCCAGAGCCATGCGCCGAACACGACGGTTGTCCCTCTTGGTAGTGCCACGGGCTGCCCGGAGCCATCTTCTCGTGACCATACATTCTCTTGACCATCGCTGCCAGCAATAATGTACAGTGGCTACATTCGTGTCAAGTTTTTCTGCAATATTGCAGAAGGAAGATCCAGTTTCTCATAGCTCTATTACACGACCTCGCTCAAACTCAGTGAGATGTTAATACTGCCGTGTTTGTCGCCTTAATGGTGTTCTCGACTAACATCAACTCACCACGCCCAGTTTCGAAAGTAACTAACGCACAACCGCTACAGCGTGTATTTAAAGTAAACCTGATTTGCAAGGTCTTTCTTATGCGACTGGCGCGAAATATGAATAGGCTTCACCTGTCAGATGTAGAAACTTGCCTATTAACTTTCGTTTATGTCGCACAACTCCTTGGTGGTGTTATTTTTTTCCATCAGTGTACGGCAATGTTCGGTTGTGTTAACACATAACTCGTTAGCGCACGAGCAAGCCATAATTTTGTAGTTAAAAGTGAAATAAATGTTAAAATAGCGATCTTGAATGGGTTTCAAGAAAAGACGGTGATATTATGTATAACAGTTGGGTGCTTGGTATTGCGATTAGACATTGCAACTGTAACATTTACTTACGGATTATTACCCTCCCTGAGGCGACATTGATTTTACCTTACCATTAGATAATAGTAAAGAAGAAGACATATGTTTTTCTTATTTAAAAAACTTTGAACACTATCGTAGTGACAATAGTAACTATTGATCATGTCGTAAGTTCATCGTTGAAAGTAGCAACATTAGAAGCGGCGACCTACGAGATGAATTCCAATGGGAACAGCGAGATATCTTTAGAAGACATGACGTAAACATGGCCTCTTTTCCAACATTCAGCGAATGATCTAGTGTTGACTGTTCACTCTCGCAGTTCATCGAACGTAGCCTTCCATATGCATCTTCACGTCCGGCTCGTCGCAGTTATTTTTAAATCCAGCCGAGTAGTGCGTGTAAAGGGAAGACTTCCTGCCAGTCGGTACGGGAATTTTTTCTGATTACGGAAAGATAGCAGAAACAGGGAGGGAACGTGAGGGTTCAGCGCACGTGGGCTGCTATCAGCAGTTCCGCTGAACCTCAGTCGCCTGTGTGGGACGGAGCGATAAGGCTAGGTTAGCAGACGTCTAGCTGTATTTTGTCGCTGCAGAAACTTTCAGCGCTCTTCGTGATTTCCGTGGGCTCACTTTTCCAACTTTTCTTTTTCTCGTTTCAAGGAGTGCTAGCATACAAAATGTAGATGGGACACAGAAACCTTCGGTTCCCGATTCACTCTAAGAGTTGCCAGACGCATTTCTTCTGTTATTTCGGCAGACATTTTCTATTTCGTTCCTTTTTTAAATTTGTAGATGGAGTCGGCCCAAACAAATACTGCTCATACTGATCATATAATTCATACGACTCCCAATGTCAGCGGAAAGCGTCGGTTAGTTTCCAGATATGAGCAAATTGTTTTTTAAAACGAAATTTCACGTGCCCATTAGATAGAGTGGCACAAATTAGTATCGTGCGATATTCGGTTTATTGATCTGAGTTAAGAGAGACAGTAAACCACGAAAAATAATGACAACTCCAGCAACTACTCAGTAGGGCTGCTGCATGACGCTAGCAGACACTGAGGGGCAGGGCTCCACACGAGACACGTATGTCGGGCAACGAAGACGTGGCGAACAAAGGTTTTACTGTCACTGTTGATACATACCTGTAGACCGAATATCACACTAAACTAATTTGCGACCGCTCCATAGAACGACCACGTAAAATACAGCTTTAAAAAACCAGACTGTCTCTAATTTGAAACAAAACTACGCTTTTCGTTGATACTGGCAGTTGTATGAAATACGTGATGAGCCGTATTTTTTTGGGATGACTCCAGCTACACATGTTGTTGTTGTGGTCTTCAGTCCTGAGACTGGTTTGATGCAGCTCTCCATACTACTCTATCCTGTGCAAGCTTCTTCATCTCCCAGTACCTACTGCAACCTACATCCTTCTGAATCTGCTTAGTGTATCCATCTCTTGGTCTCCCTCTACGATTTTTACCCTCCACGCTGCCCTCCAATACTAAATTGGTGATCCCTTGACGCCTCAGAACATGTCCGACCAACCGATCCCTTCTTCTGGTCAAGTTGTGCCACAAACTTCTCTTCTCCACAATCCTATTCAATACTTCCTCATTAGTTATGTGATCTACCCATCTAATCATCACCATTCTTCTGTAGCACCACATTTCGAAAGCTTCTATTCTCTTCTTGTCCATAAACTATTTATCGTCCGTCTTTCACTTCCATACATGGCTACACTCCATACAAATACTTTCAGAAATGACTTCCTGACACTTAAATCTATACTCGATGTTAACAAATTTCTCTTCTTCAGAAACGCTTTCCTTGCCATTGCCAGTCTACATTTTATATCCTCTGTACTTCGACCATCATCAGTTATTTCGCTCCCCAAATAGCAAAACTCCTTTACTACTTTAAGTGTCTCATTTCCTAATCTAATTCCCTCAGCATCACCCGACTTAATTCGACTACATTCCATTATCCTCGTTTTGCTTTTGTTGATGTTCATCTTATATCCTCCTTTCAAAAGACTGTCCATTCCATTCAACTGCTCTTCCAAGTCCTTTGCTGTCTCTGACAGAATTACAATGTCATCGGTGAACCTCAAAGTTTTTATTTCTTCTCCATGGATTTTAATACCTACTCCGAATTTTTCTTTTGTTTCCTTTACTGCTTGCTCAATATACAGATTGAATAACATCGGGGAGAGGCTACAACCCTGTCTTACTCCCTTCCCAACCACTGCTTCCCTTTCATGTCCCTCGACTCTTATAACCGCCATCTGGTTTCTGTACAAATTGCAAATAGCCTTTCGCTCCCTGTATTTTACCCCTGCCACCTTTAGGATTTGAGAGAGAGTATTCCAATCAACATTGTCAAAAGCTTTCTCTAAGTCTACAAATGCTAGAAACGTAGGTTTGCCTTTCCTTAATCTTTCTTCTAAGATAAGTCGTAAGGTCAGTATTGCCTCACGTGTTCCAGTATTTCTACGGAATTCAAACTGATCTTCCCCGAGGTCGGCTTCTACTACTTTTTCCATTCGTCTGTAAAGAATTCGTGTTAGTATTTTGCAGCTGTGACTTATTAAACTGATTGCTCGGTAATTTTCACATCTGTCAAAACCTGCTTTCTTTGGGATTGGAATTATTATATTCTTCTTGAAGTCTGAGGGTATTTCGCCTGTTTCATACATCTTGCTCACCAGATGGTAGAGTTTTGTCAGGACTGGCTCTCCCAAGGCCGTCAGTAGTTCCAATGGAATGTTGTCTACTCCGGGGGCCTTGTTTCGACTCAGGTCTTTCAGTGCTCTGTCAAACTCTTCAAGCAGTATCATATCTCCCATTTCATCTTCATCTACATCCTCTTCCATTTCCATAATATTGTCCTCAAGTACATCGCCCTTGTATAGACCCTCTATATACTCCTTCCACCTTTCTGCTTTCCCTTATTTGCTTAGAACTGGGTTTCCATCTGAGCTCTTGATGTTCATACAAGTGTTCTCTTATCTCCAAAGGTCTCTTTAATTTTCCTGTAGGCAGTATCTATCCTACCCCTAGTGAGATAAGCCTCTACATCCTTACATTTGTCCTCTAGCCATCTCTGATTCGCCATTTTGCACTCCCTGTCGATCTCATTTTTGAGACGTTTGTATTCCTTTTGCCTGCTTCATTTACTGCATTTTTATATTTTCTCCGTTCATCAATTAAATTCAATATTTCTTCTGTTACCCATGGATTTCTACTAGCCCTCGTCTTTGTACCTACTTGATCCTCTGCTGCCTTTACTACTTCATCCCTCAAAGCTACCCGTTCTTCTTCTACTGTATTTCTTTCCCCCATTCCCGCAATTGTTCCCTTATGCCCTCCCTGAAACTCTGTGCAACCTCAGGTTCTTTCAGTTTATCCAGGTCCCATCTCCTTAAATTCCCACCTTTTTGCAGTTTCTTCAGTTTTAATCTACAGGTCATAACCAATAGATTGTGGTCAGAGTCCACATCTGCCCCTGGAAATGTCTTCCAATTTAAAACCTAGTTCCTAAATCTCGGTCTTACAATTATATAATCTATCTGATACCTTTTAGTATCTCCAGGGTTCTTCCATGTATACAACCTTCTTTCATGATTCTTAAACCAAGTGTTAGCTATGATTAAGTTGTGCTCTGTGCAAAATTCTACCAGGCGGCTTCCTCTTTCATTTCTTAGCCCCAATCCATATTCACCTACTACGTTTCCTTCTCTCCCTTTTCCTACACTCGACTTCCAGTCACCCATGACTATTAAATTTTCGTCTCCCTTCGCTATCTGAATAATTTCTTTTATTTCATCATACATTTCTTCAATTTCTTCGTCATCTGCAGAGCTAGTTGGCATATAAACTTGTACTACTGTAGTACGTGTGGGCTTCGTATCTATCTTGGCCACAATAATGCGTTCACTATGCTGTTTGTAGCAGCTTACCCTCATTCCTATTTTCCTATTCATTATTAAACCTACTCCTGCATTACCCCTGTTTGATTTTGTGTTTATAACCCTGTAGTCACCTGACCAGAAGTCTTGTTCCTCCTACCACCGAACTTCACTAATTCCCACTATATCTAACTTTAACCTATCCGTTTCCCTTTTTAAATTTTCTAACCTACCTGCCCGATTAAGGGATCTGACATTCCACGCTCCGATCCGTAGAACACCAGTTTTCTTTCTCCTGATAACGACATTCTCTTGAGTAGTCCCCGCCCGGAGATCCGAATGGGGGACTATTTTACCTCCGGAATATTTTTCCCAAGAGGACGCCATCATCATTTAATCATACAGTAAAGCTGCATGCCCTCGGGAAAAATTACGGCCGTAGTTTTCCCTTGCTTTCAGCCGTTCGCAGTACCAGCACAGCAAGGCCGTTTTGGTTAGTGTTACAAGGCCAGATCAGTCAATCATCCAGACTGTTGCCCTTGCAACTACTGAAAAGGCTGCTGCCCCTCTTCAGGAGCAGGCCGAAGTGGCCGTGCGGTTCTAGGCGCTGCAGTCTGGAGCCGAGCGACCGCTGCGGTCGCAGGTTCGAATCCTGCCTCGGGCATGGATGTGTGTGATGTCCTTAGGTTAGTTAGGTTTAATTAGTTCTAAGTTCTAGGCGACTGATGACCTCAGAATTAAGTCGCATAGTGCTCAGAGCCAACCCCTCTTCAGGAACCACACGTTTGTCTGGCCTCTCAACAGATACCCACATAGCGAGAACAAATTTGAAAATATCTACTGGAACACCTTCGCGATAGCCGAGGACGTTATTACGCCGTCACCGGTACACACAGAGCGAGTCTGACGCGGATGGAATGATTCTGGACATGATTCTTAGGCGGTTCTCCACATTCAGTTAAGTAAATAGCGGAGTGGTGCGTATGTTCTACCTTAGATAGACGCTACACGAACATATAGAAAATCCTCTCACACTTGTGCATGTAATTTACTATAAACGCAGACAGGTGAGGTACACAGATTCCGCTCGGGTGGGCGAAAGGGGCGGGGGGTGGCGGTGGGGGGTGGGGGGCAGGAGCGTAAGTAAGAGACTGATGTCCTCACATTTATTATAGTTTACTAGTAGTTAAGCCGAGATGAAGTGGTCTGGACTGGAAAGATTAGCGTGGAGGGTTAAATTATACCAGTCTTCGGACTGAAGACCACAACAGCGACTACAACAGCAGTTCACCATTCACAATGAATCTTGGTCATTTGGTGTCATTTGGTTAATAAAAGATCGTTATTCAATTATAACTTAACACCTAAAG
Organism: Schistocerca serialis cubense; assembly: GCF_023864345.2. NCBI lineage: Eukaryota > Metazoa > Arthropoda > Insecta > Orthoptera > Acrididae > Schistocerca > Schistocerca serialis. The sequence continues at coordinate 713,966,212 of NC_064640.1, forward strand.
GCCGGTCCACACGTTTGGAAACGTATCTCTCCATTAAGTTTTAGTTAACAGAAACTGGAGAAGTGCCTCTTTGTTACTCACCAGTAATATTCCAGTGTTTTTTTAGTTGCATAGTGGGTCAGTCCACTGAAGTAAAACTACGTTACAGAATAAACCTAACTTACTAATAAAGCAACTACTTACGTGAATCCTTTGCAAAAACAAAACTGTTGCTGTGAACACCATTTACGAGTACGCTCAAATTTTAGTATCTGCTATTGAATATACATCATGTCGAGTATAAATTCATGTTCGGAGCAAAGCGGCGTTATTTACCATCTTTTATGTTTTAAAATTGGACCTATTGAAAAACTGTTATGATCAAATTCTGCTGCTGTGATTATATTCAGAAATATTTTAAGAAAATGGTTAAAGAATTTCAGTACCATAGAATTTTGATTTTATGTTGATTACTCTCTTACACTGAGTTTCTACAACAGATTAATTTCTAAATGTTAACTATCTGGAAAGCATAGAACAAGCGAAAAACGACTGTGAGTAAAAAACGCGCACGTATGAGACTTTCGAACCGAAGGAAGAAAAGATCTTTAGAGTCTAACGTCCTCTCGACGGCCAACTCTTTAGAGATCGTTGACAAGGTCGGCCTGGATCAGAACTCGCAAGGAACTTATTCGTGTCCTTTGCGAAGAAATCATTCCGAAATATGTTTCAGGTCACTTAGAGAAACCACGGAAAACCTTTATCTGGATGACCATCCTCTCGAATGCGTTCGAGACGGAATTCTTACGAGCAGATTCAGTGCTCTCATCCATAACGATGAGAAGCGAGAGACTGTTGCCACTTATGGTACTATCTACGTTCCTGAAATGAAGGCAAAAATTTCAGAAATATTCTGTTATACATGATACAGTAACATTAATGTGTCCACCACTTATATTCAACGTCAACGAGCAACATTCACTCACAGACGGCAGGTAGCAGCACTAGTAGTGTGGGGTAAATAAAGCGTGTCTAGGGGACGTGGAAAACAATGAAATCATTGTCTTACTGCAGAAATGGAGAGCTGCATCTGACGTCAAAATGGGCATGATCATTAGCTTTTGGGTAGAGAGCGAAAGCATTTCTGAAGTGGCTAAGATTGTAAACTGTTCGCGTGTCACCGTGGTTACAGTATACCGCCCATGGCAAAATGGTGCTATCCAAAACAGGCATCGAGGCGACTGTGGAGCACCAAGTGCCACAAATGACAGCTGTGAACGACGGCTGCAGTACGGGTGAATATACGTACAGCTGTTGAGCGCCTAAGCATCCAGATGAACCAAGGGCCTACCAACAGTGTCTACTCAAACCCCGTTCAGCGAACATTGCTGCGTATGGGCTTCCGCAGCAGACGCTTGGTTCATGCACACGTATTGACTGCTCTTCATCGGCGAATAAGGCTGGAATTTTCAGCCATTACCATAGCTGGACGTCCACTGAGTGGCGATTGGTGGCTTTTCCCGATGTGTCATGTTTTATGCTCCAACATACAACCGGACGTCGGCATGTACGGCGTGAAACATCTGAAAGCAAACTTCCTGTAGCAGCCGTTGGAAGGATTCAGGGCAGGGAGCATTTCTTGTGTGGTCTCATCATTCTGGAACGCACATGTATCAACACAAGTGTGCATCTATCTTTCCTCAGCACGACAGCATCTACCACCAGGACAATGCAACGTGTCACACGGCTTGCAGTGTATGTGCGCGATTCGAAGATCACCAGGATGAGTGTACCGTACGATCCTGGTCACCAACCTCCATGGTTTTAAACCGAACCAAGAATCAATTGGACCATCTCGATCGGGCTGTTCGCGCCATGGATCTTCAATGGAGAAACCTAGTGCACGAGGCTATGGCAAAGGAGTTGGCGTGGCTCCACTTTCATCTACATCTACATCTATAATGATACTCTGCAAATCAAACTTAACAGGCTTGATCCAACCACGTCCACAATAATTCTCTGTTATTCCAGTCTCGAACAGCGCGCAGGAAAAACGAACATCTGCAGCTCTGATTTCCTTTATTGTATTACGATGATTGTTTCTCCGTATGTAGGTCAGCGTCAACTAAATATTTTGGCATTCGGAGGATAAAATTGGTGATTAATTGTTGTGAGAAGATTCCGTCGCAACGAAGAACGCCTTTGTTTTAACGATGTCCACCCCAAATCCTGTATCATGTCAGTGATACTCTCTCCCCTATTTTGCGATAATACAAAACGTGCTGCTCTTTTTTGAACTTTCTCGATGTACTCTGTTAATCCTATCTGGTACGGATCCCAGACCGTGCAGCAGTACTCCAAATGGGGACGCACAAGCGTGGTGTAGGCAGTCTCTTCAGTAGAACTAGTAAATTTTCTAAGTGTTCTGTCAATAAAATGCAGTCTTTGGTGTGCCTTCCGCACAACATTTTTATGTGTTCTTTCCAATTTAAGTCGTAATTCCTAGGTACTTAATTGAATTTATGGCATTTAGCTTTGACTGATTTATCGTGTATCCGAAGATTAACGGATTCCTTTTAACACTCATGTGGATGACCTCACAATTTTCATTATTTAGGAATAATTGCCAATTTTCGCACCATACAGATATCATTTACAAATCTTTTTGCGATTTGTTTTGATCTTCTGATGACTTTACTAGACGATAAACGACAACATCATCTGCAAACAACCTAAGACTCCTGCTCAGTTTGTCTCCTAAGTCGTCTATATAGATAAGGAACAGCAGAGGGCCTATAACACAACCTTGGTGAATGCCGGAAATCACTTCAGTTTTACGCAATGACTTCCCGTCAATTAATACGAACTTGCCCTCTATGACAAGAAATCACGAATCCAGTCACTTAACTGAGACGATATTCCATGAGCACGCAATTTCACTACAAGCCGCTTGTGTGCTACAGTGTCAAAAGCCTTCTCGAAATCTAGAAATACGGAACAATTTGAAATCCCTTGTCAATAGCTCTCAACACTTTGTGTGAGTAAACAGCTAGTTGTGTTTCACAAGAACGATGTTTTCCAAATCTGTGTTGAGTATGTGTCAATAGACCGCTCTCTTCGGCGTAATTCATATTGTTAGAACACAATACTTGTTCCAAAATCCGGTTGCGTATCAGCGTTGATGATATTGGCCTGTAATTTAGTGGATTACTCCTACTACCTTTCTCAAACATCGATGTGACTGTGCAACTTTTCAGTTCTTAGTTACGGATCTTTCGTCGAGCGAGCGATTGTATATGATTGTTAAGTTTGGAACTATTTCATTAGCGTAGTCTGAAAGGAACCTAACTGGATAAAGTCTGGGCCGGAAGACTTCCTTTTATCAAGTGATTTAAGTTGATGCACTACTCCGAGAAATCTACTTCTAAGTTATACATGTAGGCAGATGTTCTTGATTCTAATTCTGGAATATTTACTTCGTCTTCTTCAAATGGCTCTGAGCACTATGGGACATAACATCTATGGTCATCAGTCCCCTAGAACTTAGAACTACTTAAACCTAACTAACCTAAGTACATCACACAACACCCAGTCATCACGAGGCAGAGAAAATCCCTGACCCCGCCGGGAATCGAACCCGGGAACCCGGGCGCGGGAAGCGATAACGCTACCGCACGACCACGAGCTGCGGACCTTCGTCTTCTTTGATGATGGAATTTCGGAAGGCTGTCTTTAGTAACTTTGCTTTGACAGCAAAGTCGTCGATAGAATTTCCATTGCTATCAAGCAGACAAGACACTGACTGTGTCTTGCCACCAGCATACATTACACACGACCAGAATGTCTTTGGATTTTCTGCCAGGTTTCTAGACAAAGTTTCTTTGTGAAAACTATTATAGTCGTCTCGCATTGAAGTCCGCGCTAAATATTGAGCTTCTGTAAAAGATCACAAATCTTGGAGATTTTGCGTTCGTTTTAATTTGGCATAGTTTTTCCGCTGTTTCTGCAACTGTTTTCTGACCCGTTTTGTGTAGCAAGGGGGTTCAGTTCAGTCGTTCGTCAATTTATTTGGTACAAATCGCCCAATTCCTATCTATACTATTCCTTTGAATTTAAGCGACATCTGGTCTATGACTTACACTATTAATTTGGAATGATTGGAGATTGTCTCTCAGGAAGGTGTCAAATGAATTTTTATCTGCTTTTTTGAATAGATAAATTTTTCGTTTATTTTTGAAGGATTTGGGGATTACAATATTCAGTCTCATTACAGCAGCCCTGCCTTCACTAATCATTGTATGAGTTTCGATGCTCGTTATTAGCTCAGGATTATTTGTTGCTAAGAGGTCAAATATGTATTCACAACCGTTTGCTATTCGGGCTCATAAACTAACTGCTCGAAATAATTTTCAGAGAATGCGTTTAGCACCATTTCGTATGTTTTGTGCGTACCTCCGGATTTAAAGATGTATTTTTGCCAACATATGGAGGATAAATTAAAGTCACCACCAACTACAATTGTGTGAGTCGGGTACGTGTTTGAAATTAAACTCAAGCTTTCTTGAACCTTTCAGCAACTGTATGATCTGAGCTGGGATGTCGGCAAAAGGATCAGATTATTATTTAATTCCGGCTGCAAAGAATGACTTCTGCCCATAATAACTCACAGTAACTATCTAATTTCGCTACAGGATAACCTACTTCTAACAGCAACAAACACGCCACCGTGAACTGTTTCTTGCATATCCTTTCATGTTGGTACCTTCCAGAACATCATTAACTTTCTACTTACTTGTCTTTCGATGGTCCACGCCGCTAAATGTGGTTATTCAGGCTTTTGACAAGTGGAAACATTAATGTGATTGGATAGTTTATAATGCTCGGCATTAGAACTGCAATACCAGGAAGAATAGCAAACAATGGAGCTTAACTTATTGTTCATATACAGTACTGAAGGAAGAATGCATTGTTAAATTTGTAGGCAATTTGTGAATGTGCAGGACACGTAATTTACTTGACAGGGATGTCACTTTTGGCAGCAGCACATGCTGTGTCTTGGCTGCATATCGGTTCGAACTGAGTTTCGATGACAGGTAGATGTACGTAATTTCAAGTTGCTTCAGCTCTATGTCAGATTTCATCAATCCTAGTGGCTTTTGAATGGTGGAACGCTAGTCTGTGGCCATTCCATGACCAGGTGTTTCAAATAGTTAAGGGATCTGAAGAAAATGCGGATCAGAACATTAGTCGAACACCCTCTGTATCGAGGTAGATGAGAAGAACATTGGCAACATATGGTCTTGCCTTACCTAGTTGAAAGATAACGTTACGGGTGCTTTGAAGATAGGACATGGCCACCGTTCTTAACAGGTCAAAAATGTAAAGCCTCTGTCCAGCTAACTGTCTGTGTCAACGAGAGGTGACGGTGTTGTGCACCCAGTGGCGCTCCATATCCTGACGCCAGGTGCTGGGCCCGTATGACGATGACGAATGCACCTGGTAGCGTTGTCTATCGCGATACTATACGTAGAATTGGGTCTACTCTGAAAAGACAACGAAGCGCCACTGCTGTGCCCAATACTGAGGTTGGACGCAGCACTGTCGGCACCTCTTTCTCTGTTGCTGCCCCAGGGATGGCTGCAGTAAATATCTCCGTACTAAAAGTCCCTCATGCTTCAAAAGTCGTGACGTTGGCAAAGTGGATAATTGTCTTGGTGCAAACAAGCCCATGTCCTGAATCAAGGTACATGACGTGTCTGTACTATCCTGCACAGCCCTGTGAACAGTAAGTCTATCCTTTCGGAGGGTATTTATATGGAACAGATGTAATCCTCCAGGACTTTGAGTATGGGTCTCGTGAACCGACAAAGTCCATATTTTAATGTCAGTCGTGGGATCCCGCCCAAAGCGAGCTGCAATATTATCGTGGAACGGTAAACCACAGTCTGTATCGGGCACGAATCTACAGTTATCGAATTCCGACATGTCCTGGTAGATGTTTCTGCTTGTGACGCGAGGCATAACGTGATCTCATAAGTAACTAACAGTTAAATGCGAATTCTGAGTTAGAGATCCACTGTTTAAGCATTCATTATATACATAATATAAACGATATTACTCCATTTTGCTTTGTGAAGTTGCTCTGAGATGCTAATCATTTGCGTATCAGCCGGCCGGTGTGGCCGAGTGGTTCTAGGCGCTTCAGGGGATACGGAATCACCTATCCCCGCAATGTTAATATATGCCTACTATAGGGAACATTTTCTCACAAACTACTGGAGACAGAGAGGTAAAAATTTTACTGTATGTGCATTCATATGTTACAACAATACTGAAACAACAGTTTATTGTCAAAGTATTTTCTTACAGAGATATTGTACATTTATTTTTAAGTAAATTTTTTCCATCGCTTTTTACTAGACTATCACCCCTAAGTCTTTTGTAAATCAAGTAATTAAAAAATCGTTGTTTCAGTATGTAATAGGGACCTATGTCACTACGTCATAAAAATTTCAGACTTCTAGGTTGACCAGTACCTGAGATAATGTTCCTAGATGAAGTAAAAAGTAAACTTACGGGAAACGGAGAAAGAAGATTAAAACATTCCTGATCCGTAGCTAATACCCCCTTCACAGTCTTCATAATCATCTTCAAGACTTCTTTTGGCACCCCTCTGCACCTGTCTTGCTTTTTTCACTAATGTCTTGATTATATTATCAGCATGCCTTAGTCTGTGCTGATCTAAAAAGAACATAGCACGTACCGTACGCGAACCAACACACATACCCAACTTTTGAAGGACCTGGCATTTAGTTATATTTCCAAGATTGAAGGTTGCCACAGCATCATACACACCAAAATGTAGTGTATTAATTCCGACAAACACTGTTTTTGGGAGACGATGCCATATCACACTATTCAAGCACTCGTTGGGGTTCTGCGTTTTTCCGTGAAGACATTTCATCAGAAGACTTCTGTCAGCCAGATCTCTGAAAATGGGCTTTATTTCTGCCATGATGGCTGATGGTAGACTGTGGTGGTGAATGTATTTCTCTCCTGTTGTTAGTCCCCTATTGTATTTACACCAGCTGTTTTCACCTTTGGGGCACAAACCATGTTGTGGATGCTCATCCGTGGATGCGGTGTGGAAATATAAAGCCCATATAGCTCTCCTCATTTCTTCAAGATTGCCTGTATTTTGCCTGATTGCAAGGCCATAGCAGTTCTGAATGTGGTCTATTATGGAATCAGTCAATCTTCCTCTGCCATCCAAGGTTTTCCCATCATCTAGTTTTTTCCCTTTCATAATTGATTTTAACCTTCTCAGCCTGGCACCCATTCTCTTCTGCACATGTCCTATACATTCAAGTTTGCTTATATTTACACTGTTCCCATATGGTTTGCTTTCCAAAACTTCTTTGAATGCTTTAGAGTCACCATCTCCCAGATATTTGACATAGCGAACATTATACCACTGTGAAGAGCGATGAAAAATTTTCTTCACCCCAGCAACCTCCATGCCACCACTACTACCATAATAATTAGCAATACAGTCATCACTGTGTTCATTTTTCAGCCTGCCTGTGCACCTACAGTATTTAGACATTATTGCAACATCAATAACCTTGCCAGTATCAACACTAGTTGCTGTTACAACACCATTGTTGGAGGTGTGGCCCCTTTTCTGCCACGTGCCATCAAACGCCACTGTGAGGTCACGACTGCCGTCATTTTCTTCCACTGCTTCTTCCACAGCAACCTGCATTGACTTCTGTGCTACATCTTCAACTGCAGATCCTAGTACATAATTGTAAGCTTCAAACTTTGAAGGTGCACTTGGAAGATTTAGAACACCACATAGCATATCACCAGCTGCTTTGCCCTTACCAATTGCTCGCAATCCATAAACTAACCTAATATTTACACTATAAAGTTCAGTTTTCTTGTATCCATTATTTACAGTTACTGAAACCGAACTTGGAAACTTACAGCTGTATTTACAAACACTGCATATTAAATTAAACTGGGCAGCCAGGCCAACATGGGATTCTACTTTCAGAGAAACGTTTCCATGACATTTTTTGCAGCACAAACTGTTTTCAAGAGCTTCACACAATATATTCGTATCAATGAGTTCAAAAACTTCATTCCCTCTATCAAGTAAATTATATTTCTCTTCCAAATCTCTTAGTTTTTTATGAGAAGCACTGTTTTCATTTGGTGTAAGTTCGTTCGGCAAATCAGTAATAAGTGGATTCACATTTTCCAACAGTGATGATGATGAACTGCTTTGCTTTGCTAATGAATCATTATTTCTTTTCTTTTGCCAGTTCACACGCTTTTTAAATACTTTTGCTTTAGCTCTAGGCATTTTCACTGCGAAAAATGAAGCACTAAATACGAAATAACTCAACAACAACTACTTTCTTATATCACACTGTTTACAAAACAGTCCCGCCACAAAGTCAAAGAGTAACTTGAGGAAACCGGAGAGAAACATTTTCGGGCAACTAATGTATAAATAGTCGCTGGAAACCGGGATATTTGAATTCATGTCACTTTAAAGGTACTGCCAAAAAGTTCATGGTCAGCCACGAGAGACGTGTATAACTAAAGCGCAATACCCGATCTCACAAATATATAAAAATAAAATAGTTATAATTGTAGTAGAGCTATGTATGATACGTCATTTTAAAGAGGAAACATGGCAGAATATAATACGCCAATAAAAAAAAATTCGATTTTTTAACCCAAAATCCGATTCCGTATCCCCTTCAGTCTGGAACCGAGCGACCGCTACGGTAGCAGGTTCGAATCCTGCCTCGGGCAAGGATTTGTTTGATGTCCTTAGGTTAGTTAGGTTTAAGTAGTTCTAAGTTCTAGGGGACTGATGACCTCAGATATTAAGTCCCATAATGCTCAGAGCCATTTGAACCATTTGAATTTGCATAACCAAGGATGTCAGTTTGAAGTTAGCCGTATGCCGTATTACTGGCATTCCAGTTTTAATGGACAGCTGTGTATTTTGGAAAATATGACACAATGAGAAGAGGAATGTCGGGTGCTGTTCCGACACTTGAGCATTTTCGAAATTGTGATAGTTTCCGAAGGCTATATTTGAATACTTTTAAGACTAAATAGTACTATACACCTTAGTAGAATTACAAAACGCAATGTCATAAGTATGTAAGTTCGTTAATTTCTTAATATACAGTCTCTAAATTAAGATCGTGGTCGGAATAATCAGTAGGAAAATGTATTTGACAACAAACTAAAAAATTTAAATGCATCCTATACCAACAAAAGAAAGGTGCGACTGCAATTAATAACAAGTCCAGTCATCCGCAGCGTTGAAAATTGCTTGACCTCTCCGAGGCATGCCTGAAACCAAGCTTTCCGCGTATTCACGTGGAAGAAATGTACAAAAGCTTCGATTTTGGGTTGACAGCCGTTTCAAAATGACGTTTGCTTGTGCTTGACGCAATGTTAAGAATGGGTTTCCCGAAAAAAGGTTAATAATAATTTTTTTCCACTTTTGGAGTCACTTTGCCGATTAAGACAAGTTCGTCTAAGTCATCCACGTTTTAAACAATTTACAGCGCGTTACCCACTTCTACGGAAATAATTCTGATTTCCCCATATACAGGGCGAATCGAAAGAATGCGGAATTTTGGAACGTGTTGTGGCAATGCTGCGATGGAAGTGGCGCCGCATGAGTACAGAATGCTCCTCGCGCCGTGTTGCCATTTCGTAAATGGTAAACATGTATCAATGAAGCGGTGTGCAGCGTGCCTTTATGGTAAAAGTCTATTACAAGAATGGAAATGTGGACGCCGCACATCGAGAATTTCAGCGTCATTTCAACATCGGACGGCATGGTCGTGTTCCTTCAGCCCATGCAATGAAGAACTGGGTCCGCACTTTTAAAGCAACTGGTTCTGCACTGAAGAATCAATCCGTAGGGACACTACGAACCGCTTGTACGGGAGACAATATCCAGGCTGCGCGAACTGCTTTCATAAGTAGCCCACAGCATTCTGTTCGACGTCACGCAGAGGCTCTGCAGTTGCATCGGTGCAGACATCAACAAATACTCAAAGTAGATTTAAAGTTCCATCCGTAAAGGCTTCTGATCGTTCAGCAATTCGAACCTAACGATCTGTTATTGCATAACTAATCTGCCGAACGCATATTAGCAAAAGTGCACGACGACGACAATTTCATTAACAACCTGCGGATGTTGGACGAAGCTCACTTCCAGCTCAATGGCTTTGACAGTAGAAGAATTTTTGCTACTGGTCCTAGCAAAAACCACATCAACTACACTAGCGTCCATTGCGCAGCAGCAAGGTTACTGTATGGTGAGCGTAATAGGCCCTACTTTTTTGAACATGATGATAGACGTGCAACCACTTTAACGTCTGTTCGGTATGTTGCCATGCTGGAAAGCTTTGTTACGCATGAACTGCCCCATTTCCCTACCAACAGTTGCTTTCAAAATGATTGAGCAACAGCACGTATGGCACGGATATCGATGGGCGCTGTGCGACTGTTGTTTGGTATCCGTGTCATTTCAAGGCACGGTGACATTGTACTCATATGGCCTTCCAAGATCACCTGACCTGCTAGCGTGTAATTTTTCCTTGTGGGGCTACCTTATGAGTGTGGTTTACCGTATTCGACCTGCTACCACCGAAGAACTTACAGCATGAACACGAGAGGAAATCTCTTGGGTTCCTATTGAAATGTTAGATCGAGCCATGCGTAACGTTCCTATCAGCCTGCCGGAATATCTGCACCGAGGTTGAGTTCATCTATCGGATGCAATATTCAAGACGTAAAAATGATTCTGAAATTCTGTATGGGACACTCTGTAAGTTACATTGATATAAATATGTGTAAAGTAATCATGTTCATCATTAATCTCCATTCCAAAATATCCCTTTCTTTTGAGTAACCCAACATTTAGACGGCAGGCATGGCTCATTTTCGGACCTTTGGGGTGGCTACAGAAAAACACAGCTTCAAGACGAATACGTAGGCTGCCCTTATGTCTTTTCTTGTGTATCTCAGTCAAGAATTCAAAGTAAAGTGATGTTTTATAGACATTGCATGCCGGCCGCAGTGGTCTAGCGGTTCTAGGCGCGCAGTCCGGAACCGCGCGGCTGCTACGGTCGCAGGTTCGAATCCTGCCTCGGGCATGGATGTGTGTGATGTCCTTAGGTTAGTTAGGTTTAAGTAGTTCTAAGTTCTAGGGGACTGATGACCACAGATGTTAAATCCCATAGTGCTCAGAGCCATTTGAACCATTTGAACCAAGACATTGCATGAAGGACAGAAGTTACCTTTACTAGTCTGTGAAAGAACTAAGGCGATATATTTTACAATCTACGTGTAATGTCGACTAAGCTCTTATTTAACATACTGTATTTTCCACCCTTTGCATTTCAGTCGTTTAAATTTTTATAGAGTTATATCAGACGTGAAATTGTAATGTGTAAATAATTCATTTTTGTTGAAATAAAGTTTTAATTACATAGTAAATGGTTATAAACTTGAACTTTTCTATCAGTTTACCTAGTTCGTAGAAGATTCTGTTAACATTTTCTTTACTGAATCTGCTGCTTGATGGAAACTCTTGGATTCACCTGTCCTCAGCCTAAAGTCTTCATGACTTTTCATAATACGATAGCAAAAATTTTTACAAGCTTTCATATTTGTATTGTTGAAAAGATAAACGCCGTTGCAACCGGCTTGTCTTCGTCCTCGGAAGGCTGCGGTCTCGGCTTCTTTCGTCTTAAGGCGCGTTTAATCTGCCGGTTGTTGTAACCGTCCGTGAGGAACGCGGCCTGCAAGCGCTGCAGTTCAGCTGCTAGGCTGTCACAGTCGGAGATTTCGCGTGCTCTGTGCACCTGTGTCCCCAGAACACCCTCTAGCAGTGAAGGAGCATGACAACTGGAGGCATGCAGGTACAAATCTGTATGTGTCGGCTTACGGTAGACGCTGTGTCCTAGCGAGCCATCTGTCTTCGCTTGACGAGCACATCCAGAAATGGAAGCTGATTGTTTTCTTTTACCTCCATCGTGAACTTGATATTCTGGTGCAGTGAGTTCAGGTGCTGCAGAAAGTCTTGGAGGCTTTGTCATCCGTGCGGCCAGGTTACGAATGTATCGTCTACATATCGAAAAAAGCAAGAGGGCTTGTAGACTGCCGACTCGAGAGCTTCATCTTCAAAAGCCTCCATAAACATATTGGCCACTACTGGTGATAGCGGACAGCCCATCGCTACTCCATCTGTTTGTTCGTAGTAGTTCCCATCGAACAGAAAGTATGTTGACGTAAGTACGAATTCAAAAACTTTCGTGCAATAATGTTTCCGGTTCATCGTTGAACACTCTCGGATAAAACTTAATATTTCCTAGAACAGGTTTGTTGGCTAGCTCTCTGTTTTGTCGTCAAGCTTTTAAGTCTGTCACCTAATGTACATTTTGGAACTGAATACCTCTCTCTTGCCTCTTGCTTCCATGACTGTCATTTCAAGAATCTGGCTGTTTCCATAGCTTTCTTCACGTCATTTTCATTCCTTTTCCGTGCGGACTTCCCCATCTTTGCCTGCTTTTTTTTTGTTTTGTTTTCTCAGTGCAACCAGAACCTACCATTAGATGGTTTAACATTCCTATTATGTTTTTGGGGCTAGATTACGTCACAGCTTAAAATATGTAATATATTATAATAGATAAAATATATAATATATAAAATAAATAACATATGTGTTTAACGTAGAATAAAAATACGATATTACTTACTTGCAAGTAAAACACAACAATCCAGATTTAAGTTCGTGCACCGCAAATCATATTAGTAAGAATAACTTGCTGCCACTCCGAAACACACCGTTGCTTTCATTCAAAATCATGTTCGGTCTTGCTAGTCCCTCCATATTTCACACCAAACTGTCGTGATATGTGCTGTCCCTAGCTCCAGTGCTTATAAACAGCTCTTGTCATATACAGTCCGCTGTCCGATACTAACAGACATATCCCTACCGCCTATGTGAAGATATATTGTTTATAGGAAATATTTAGATCCTTGCCAAATAATACCTAATTTAGTACTATTGTGAAACTACCGGATACGATTATGTTACACCATCTTTTTCAACAGTGTCTTGTACTTTTTTAACCTTTAGATTTCTTAAACTTCCAACAGCTATTGTACACAAGTAAAGAGCTTAACATGTAAATGAGAGAGGACGGTAGAACAGATACGTCTCCGCATTTTAATATATGTGGTTTGATCTTAGTTGTTTGATCTAGAGTATTTGTGCATTACCGGCAACTGCTCTTTCCCATTTGCGGGAACAGGAAAAAGTAGAGTTGTAATTTATCTCCCAAGGTGCCATCTGACATCTCAGTGATGCTATGTGTCTTATTACGGATCTGTATTGCAGGTGCCGGTTACGTAAGGTACTGAAATTGTTTTTCAAGAAGATATTTATGGGGCTGAATAATTCTGCAGCTATGATTGTACACAGTGTGCTGTTGTTTTCGTGGCGTGGTTGCGCAGTGGTAAGAGACTGGACATCTGTTGGAAAGAACGAGCTCCTCGTCCAGGCCGTCACGATCCAAGGGGTGTCAACCGGTTGCCGTGTCATCCTCTGCCTTACGGCGTCATGCAGATGTGGTATGGAGGCCCATGTGGTCGGCACACCGCTCTCCCACCGTTCTGCAGACATTCCACACCGTGGAGCCGCTACTATTAGGTCGAGTATCTATTCAGCAGACATCACGGGATAGAGCGCACTCCATAACAGTTTTCCGACTGAGGAAAAGTCCTTGACAGTACCGGCAATCGAACCCGGGTCCTCCGCATGGCAGCTGTCTATGCACGCCACTCAGTTACGGAGGGTACGTATTCGGAAGAACGACGGCAAATGTCGCCATCCGGCGATACAAATTTAGGTTTCTCTTGATTTCCGCTATATAGCTTAAAGCGACACCGAGATGGTTCCTTCGAAAGAGCACATCAGATAAACTTCTTACCTTTCTCAATCCTAACTAGTGCTCCATCACTAATGATAACACCGTCGATGTGACATTAAACACTAATCTTCCCGCTTTCATCGCCAGTCTGAGGACTTATTTGATGTGTCCCTCTATACCGTTACTCGTGTATATTGTACACGTCCCACCATCTCTATACAGCTGCTGCAACTTAAATCCTGTGTGATCTGAGGTTTTCCCGGCGTACTGAAATCTTGAAAATTTCTCGGGTATTCAGCCGGGTAGCGTCGTCCAAAAGGCGTGATATTTCGGCAATCCGACTTCTTGCCATCTACCGGTGTTCTTGGAGTCTGATTGATCTCTGATGGATGCTGACTTTATATAATCTCCATCCCTCTCCCGCAGCCACCGTCTGGGCGCTTCCGAGCGGTCCGCGGCCGGTACTGGGGGAAGTGCGGCGCCCCGCGACAGATCATGGGCAGCAGTCCTTTCGTAGCCACGGCCGCTTGCGGAACTCTGCCGTCGGGTTACAATGCTTCTTTTTCTTCTTCAGGTGTCCTGACAGGAGCGGATTTCCGTGTGGACTGTCGTTGTGTTTTAATCGTACTCAAAGCTGGATCCCAGGCCTTGCTTAGCTGGAAACCGCTGTCTTTATTTATTAGTTCGTCATGCAGCCAGATCTCCACTGCCCTTTTTGAGGACACAGTCCCAGAAAGGGTTCGATTGCTGTAACACCTTTGTGCCATGGTAGTTCATGTCATGTCCATGTGAGATATAGTGCTCTGCCACGGCGGACTTGGTCGCTGTGCATTGTCAGTGTGGCGTTTATGTTCACTACATATCTCCTTTACCGTCCGGATGGTCTGGCCTACATACGTTTTCCCGCACTGGCAAGGGATACTGTAATCTCCCGGTTTCCGGAGTCCTAAGTCGTCCTTGACTGGTCCTAATAATGTTTTCGTTTTTGATGGAGGGTGAAACACGCACTTGACATTGTATTTTCTGAGTATTCTGCCTATCTTTGTTGACGTGTTCCCGACATATGGTATAATCGCCGTTGCAACCGGCATGTCTTCGTCCTCGGAAGGCTGCGGTCTCGGCTTCTTTGATCTTAAGGCGCGTTTTACCTGCCGGTTGTTGTAACCGTTCGTACGGAACACGGTCTACAAGTGCTGCAATTTAGCTGCCAGGCTGTCACATTTCGAGATTTCACGTGCTATGTGCACCAGTGTGCTCAGAACACCCTCTCGCTGTGAGGGAGCATGACAGGTACAAATCAGTATGTGTCGGCTTCGGTAGACGCTGTGTCCTAGAGTGCCATCTGCTCTTCGATTCACGAGCACATACAGAAATGGAAGCTGATTGTTTTCTTCTACCTCCATCATGAACTTGATATTCTTGTGCAGCGAGTTCAGATGCTGCAGAAAGTCTTGGAGGCGTTGTCGTCCGTGTGGCCAGATTACGAATGTATCGTGTACATATCGAAAAAAGCAAGAGGGCTTGTCGACTGCCCATTCGAGAGCTTCTTCTCCAAAAGCCTCCGTGAACATATTGGCCACTACTGGTGATAGCGGACAGCCCATCGCTACTCCATCTGTTTGTTCGTAGTAGTTCCCATCGAACAGAAATTATGTTGACGTCAGTACGAATTCGAAAACTTTCGTTACCGTCGGTCCGAATTTTTCTCCTATGAGTCCTTAGGGAGTATCTTTGAGATACCCTAGTAAAGAGGGATACCACGTCAAAGTTCACCATGAGGTCTTTTTGGCCCAATTGGAAGTTCTGGAGCTGCTGGACGAAATGTGCGGAGCTTCTGATGTGGTAGTGACATTCGACCACAAAGGTACTGAGCATCGACGTCAGGTCTTTTGCTAATTCACATGTTGGTGCTCCAGTGTTGCTTACAATCTGGAGGAGAGGCAATCCATCCTTATGGACTTTAGGTAGTCCGTAAGGTCTAGGAGATTCAGCTGCTCGTGGACGAAGTTTCTTCACCGTCTTGTTATCTTCGAAAGTGTGTTGGAGAAGCTCAATAGTCTTCGTTTTCACTTTGTTGGTAGGACCGTCTTCGATTCTCTGGCAGGTGTCGTAGGTCCTACAATTTTTGCTTGTATACATTATATGGTAGTAGGACCATGCAATTCCTTTTATCTCCTGGGAGGAAGACTGTCTCTGTATCTTCTCGGAGCCGCTTCAATGCTTTTTTGTCTTCCTTGGAGATGTTTGGCTTCGAGGAAGCCGCCCTGGTTAGTACACGACATGTTTCCCGTCGTATTTCCTCTGGAGCGTCACGTGGAAGTGCAAGAGCGGCCTGTTCCACCACTCTGATGAATTGTTTTGTTGGTAATGTTGTCGGCGTTGGTGCGAAATTCAGCCTCCTTTAGAGTACGGAAAAGGTAGCATCTCAGTTACTTTCCCTGTACAATCGATGACAGTTCTCTGTGGTTCTTCTTGTGGTGGTTTGGCTGCAAGGCGTTCGTATTTTGCAGTTTGTCTGCAGATGGTAGGTGGCAGATCCATTGAGGAAATGGAAATAGCCACCTCAGTTAATGGAACATGTATGATTCCATTGTAATGGTACTGTTTTTAGATTGCTGAAGTCATCATTCTAATTACATGAATGTGTGGTGTTTGTTTTTTCGGACCTGTCGGAAAGAACAGACGCTGCACATTAGTATAATTAATTCGCCTCGATGGGCAATGAATCCACCATCTTCACTGCGGGTGCACAATTACTTTCGACCACCTGTGGGAGTCTCAAGTAGCGAGCATGGAGGACATGGACGAGGACTGCTGATATGTGGCGCTAGCTGGGAATGTGAGTAGGCCGAGACGCGTACCGAGACAGACCGAGCAGTGGCGGTAAATACTGTGTCTGGATGAAGCAGTGGTTAACGCAACTGCCTAGCAAGGATGAGGAGATCTTTATATTTTGACTAAAGTTCAGTCTTGATCACATCATTTATGTTTCAATGACATAGGTAACCGGTTTCGGTTATTTTTACATAACCATCATCAGACCCATGGCTCCCTTAGGATGGTAGGCGGAGCTCTCCT
Source organism: Schistocerca serialis cubense (assembly GCF_023864345.2). Classification (NCBI taxonomy): domain Eukaryota; kingdom Metazoa; phylum Arthropoda; class Insecta; order Orthoptera; family Acrididae; genus Schistocerca; species Schistocerca serialis. The sequence goes on from NC_064640.1 coordinate 713,983,251, forward strand.
CAGCTGCTACGAAGTCAGATCAGTTGACTTCCTAGCAGCTGAGGAGAGCTCCGCCTACAATCCTAAGGGAGCCATGGGTCTGATGATGGTTGTGTAAAAATAACCGAAACCGGTTACCTATGTCATTGTAACATAAATGGTGTGATCAAGACTGAACTTTAGTCAAAATATAATAATCTAATGATCACTGTATTCCAAAAATGTTTACCAAAATTGAGGAGGAGATCGTTTGAATTCTGGTCCGCCACACATTTTCACTCGTCGCCGCTGATTCCGCATGAAGTCCCGATGCAGCTGACACTACTAGTTCATTTCTTTCCTTTCTCCCCCTTCAATTTACGTAATCAGCATTCTAAACTTACTAGAGGCTTATTTCGGCTATAAAGAAGTAGTAATAAGCGACAAAACAAGAAGAGCTTTAAAAGTTCCTGGTAGATCCATACTGTGTACCGATTCGGGACAAAAAACATGGAAACAGTTCCTTTGCTTATGGCTAGGTATTTCTCCGTAATATCCTTTCGTCTGGGATTGTTAGTCCAGCAAGGGATGAAGGACAGATTTGAAAGGGAGGAGGTGGAGAACAGGGGGAAGCAGAGCAGTGACGACGTGTTGTGAGTCATGCTTGTACTGAGCAGTCGGTAGTGCACTTTCCAGGGGAAGGCAAACGTAATAGGTTCGAGCCCAGTCCGGCACTCACATGTAATCTTCCAGGAAGTCTCAGATCCATGCACAGGCCACTACAGAATGAAAATTTATTGTGGAAGGAAGATTTTTCATGGACAGACCCACGTGAGTGTCCATAAGGTGATTAAAACATTAGGGTGAAAATTATACAGATAATTTACCTGCATATTTTATGGTAAGGAATACTTCAGGTGGTGTGTGTGAGGCACGTGTTTGTAAACTGGCTATGTTCTTGCTTAAGCGTTCGTGGTACTACCTCCAAACACAATACTGAACCTTCACAGTGGTCTACAGCGGGCGTTTTCCTATGACGTAACGTGAAGTCGTATGCTTAGGGAACTGAAGTGAGATTGATTGATTGGTAGGGTCCTAAACGCCTGCCTCGTTTTACAACTGACAAGAGGTATGTTTCAGGGAGTGTGACAAAATTGTATTTGCCATTACAATGCATGCCTCGACGCTGGAGTTTATCACTTTAAACCGTCTCAATAAGTACATGCTGTTCAAAATGGTTCAAATGGCTCTGAGCACTATGGGACTTAACATCTTAGGTCATCAGTCCCCTAGAACTTAGAACTACTTAAACCTAACTAACCTAAGACATCACACACATCCGTGCCCGAGGCAGGATTCGAACCTGCAACCGTAGCAGTCCCGCGGTTCCAGACTGCAGCGCCTAGAACCGCACGGCCACCGTGGCCGGCACACATGCTGTTACTATAAGTTGTATGTAGGTTCTACTAACACACGAGTATTACAAACATGCTTCGTGAATTCAAATAGAAATCCTTGGAGGGAATACGACGTTCTTTCTTCGAAATTATATTGAGAAACCTTAGAGAACAGATATTTGGAGCTGACTGCTGAAAGGTTTCTCTGCTGCCAGCGTACATTTCGCGAAATAACCATGAAGTTAAAACAAGAGCATTTAAGTCTCGTAGGAAAACATATAGACAGTCGATTTTCCCTCACTCTGTCTGCGGGAACGACTTGTTGTGTTATAAGGTACCCTCCGCCACGCATCATACTGTTACCTGGGTAGTGCGTATGTAGATGTCGACGTTTCGTATGTAGATGTAGACTTTTTTATGTCATCAGGAAACTAAGTATTAATTTCCGGTTATCAATTTCTTATATCAAAGTACTCAGTTTAGGACTCAATGCCAGTTTGATGCTAAGGTTTTGGGATACACTCTCCAGAGTCGCTAACATTGTATACGACTCTTCTCCTATGAATGGGAGGAATTTTAGTCAGCAAGCCGCATGTAACGAGTACATATCGGAGATTTTGAACGAAAGTATAGTATTCAACATTTATCTGGCATTGTGATTATTGAATAAATGCCAGACGTCGCCTTTTTGCATGAACTATTCTGCTAATTACTGGAAGAGACGTAGGGAAACCTCGAAAATCTAAATCAGGGCGGTCGTATAGATACGTGACTACTTGCCTGGCATCTGAACAACTGCAAAATCTCAGGGAAACCAAATTGATCCCTACTCTGTTTCCTCCTGAATTAAAAGAAACACTATCTTGTAATAACGATTTTAAATCGCCCTCATAACCACATAATAGTGCACTACAATGATACAAAGCAGCGGACGTAATATGTTGCACGATTGTTGGTCCTGAACCTGACTTTCAGATTAGAGTAAGGAACCGAAGTTAAATGCCCTTGTCTCAGCAGGACTATGTCAATAAATCTTAATGGAATTGGAGGAGATGAACTACGCTTTTGATCTAACTTTAGATTTATATTTGGAGAAAACTCTCTACATCAGATATTGAAGGCTGGAATGAGACCCAACAAGTTAAGTTATACAGAGTGTTCCAAAACCATTCGTTCAAATTAATATAGGAGATGGAGAACATTAAAACAAATGTATTTCGTTATGGGACATATGGTACCTGACAGCGATGACATGCTGGTAGTTAAGTATGCTGTTTGGACCAGTGACATTCGCAGAAACTGTTCGAATGAGCGACCATTTGCCTACATGCACACAGTAGATCTTTGAACAATTAGCTGTCGTGTCTGTTCGAAGATTCCTGGAATGTAGGCAATGCTAACAGCAGCGGTGGCAATTCTAACGACTCGGTCTTCTTCAATATTCAGAACAGTGTCATACACCAGCTGCTTCATATGACACCAGAGGAAGAAATCCAGACAAGTGAGATCAGGTGACCCGCGCGGCCAGGTGCCAGAGCAACCTCGGCCGATCCATCGATTCCCGAAGGTGGCTCTCAGATGATTCCTCGTAGAAACGCTTAAATAGGATGGCACCCCATCGTGCTGGAAGATCATTCTCTGTCTAACATTCAGATGTACAGCCTCCAGCAGTTCTGGCAACAAATATTACACGAAGATGCGATATTCCCGTCCATTGAGGGAGAATGAAGGAATGTATGATTCAATCAAACTATCACTGAGAATGCCAGCTTACACATTAATATCGAATCACTGTTGACGAACCGGAGATTGAGTATCTCGTGGATTCACATATGCCCAAACATGCGAGTTGTGGATATTGAAAGTCTTCACGAGTAAACAAACCCTCGACGCTGTAGACGACCTCGGCTGGAAATAAGTGGTGCGGCGCAGTCTGCTCACCCAGTCCCAGTACCAGTACTGGAGGAAATGCATGTTCGTCATTATTGGCACACGTGCTTTCAAGTTCTGAAGAGGATGTATTTTAAGAGTCTGATGAATATGTTCCAAGTGGTGGCGAAAGTAGTGATGAAAGCAATGACGGAGGGAATATAGCAGTACGAAAGACAGTTAAAAGATCTTCAAGGATTGAAGAAATTGATCTAATTCAACAGCAGCCTGGCAATGAAACAACAAGGATCAGTGGAAGGGGGAGGAAGAAATGTGATCCGCAGGATTCATCCAGAAAAAAAAACGAAACGAAAAGTTATGGGAGAAAAATCGGAGGAATGAACTGAAAACTGTAGGAAAGGAATATGTTACGTTAAAAGTAAAAGTTATACCTGCTAAAGTTCTGAAATCATTGTGAAAGTGCAGAAAAAATTGCCGGAGGAAAAGTAAATGACGATGAGAGATAGAAAATGTTCATAGAATATTACAAATTGTCCCCAGAAGCTCAAAATCAGTTCATAGTTAATCACGTGTCTGAGGGAAAGAAACATGTAGAGCGTTTAAGGAACAAACCTGAAGGAACTGAAAACAGGCAAAAATATTACAGGAAGTACTTACTTTACAGTCCTTCTTTGAAGACTAAGATAGGAGTATGTCAGAATATGTTCCTTAGCACACTTTCTTTAACAAAAAATAAGGTAAGAATATTTGTGGAGAAAAGACGGGGCTCTGAAGGAGGAGTGTGTTGTGAAGTAGGACGTGGTAAACATTCTGATCATCCGAAAGTTCCATCTGACGACGCTGATTTGATAAATGTACACATTAACATGTTTCGTTCCTACGAAAGTCATTATTCTTTATCTCATTCTTCTAAAAAATATTTATCCCCATACTCGAGTATCTCAGAAAAGTACCGGCTCTATCAAGAATTCTGCCAAACCAAAGGTATGAAGCGAAGAAGTGAAGCGTGTTATCGAAGAGTTTTTGTGACCTGTTTCAATCTTAGCTTCCACAAACCGAAGACTGACACTTGTGCAAAATGTGACAAATACGTCATGTTACTCACGAACTGTACTGATGATGCTGAACCTTTTAAGGTTGAAGTGGAGCGACAGCAACATTTGGATTTAGCCCAAGCTGCTTACGATCAGAAAGACAGTGATAAAAAGAAAGCTGAGCAGAATCCAAATGTAGTAACCCTGGCCTCTGATTTGCAGAAATTTCTACCCACTCCTTTCGTACGCTGTGGTGTGGCATCTTACAAAAGACAACTTTGGACCTTCAACTTGACCATCTATGTAAAGAGACATAAAGGATGTTCTCCAATATGTTACATTTGGAATGGTGGCAGGAAGAGGTGGCCAAGAAATGGCTTCTTGTCTATATGATTATTTGATGGAGCTGGCCGACGAAATTGTTGAGGTACACATGTACAGCGATTCGTGTACAGGCCAAAACAGAAATATTTTTATTGGCATCAAAGTTTCAGAGATTAGTGGAAGAATTCATGATTCAGGGAAGGCGTTTGGAAATCAACCCCAAGTTTCTTGAAGTTGAACATACTGACTTGGAAGCTTACTCGATTCACACAGACACTGAAAAAAAAAAAAAAAGAAAAATTTTGAAGTACAGGATGCGGCTGAACGACTAAACAGTTTCTATCGATTACCGCTGGGACTGAGGTGGGGGTAAGCAGTTGCACGTGGTCTGCCTTTGTTCAGTCGTTGACCCCATTCCAATAGCCAACATGGTCTGGATCGGTGCACATCGTGGTTTTGCCGTTCGCGCTTATTATGAAAACAACAGATGTGTGGTCGCTACACAACGAGCTTCTAGGCGACAGTTCAAGATTCTACGTAACAGTGCCGTTCCTAATGCAAACACAATTCGGTCCTGGGTATGGCAGTCAGAGGAAACTGGTAGCACACTAACAATAGATACACATGGTCGACGCAGATCCATCAGAACGCCAGAAAACGTGCAACGGGTGAGAACAGCAGTTCAACAATCGGCCAACTGTTTTGAATACAGTCAGAGAGAGTCCCTTTAGTCAACCATAGTGCCAGTAGTGCTAGTGTTTGTTTTCAATGCAGTCCAGAGACAGGTAGCGCTGTTTTCATTGTTTTCTACAAGAAGTGGCTAGCAACCACAGTTTAGTCAACAATCAGCCGCCTTTAGGGAATTAGCAGTCTAGTTAAAAGTTGATTAACTCTCTACAGTAAATTGATTTCTTAGGATGGATAGGATGTGTGATTGCTGTGTACGGACGCAGGAGGAGCTGGGCATTGTTCGCGAACAGCTGAACGTGTTGATGGCCGCGGTCAGCCGTCTTCAGGCTGCTGCCTCGGAGTGTAGCGGCAGTGGGGAGTCTGGTGCGTCGCATGGTACACCCCAGGTGTTACATGCTTCACCCACTGTCCCTGCTGTCGAGACATCTTCGCGGGTACCGGGCGCGGTTGGGCCACCCTCGAGACATCTTCGCGGGTACCGGGCGCGGTTGGGCCACCCTCTCCCCAAGGGGAGTGGCGGGTTCAGCGGCGTTCGCAGGGCACGAGGCGGAGGGTAAATGTGGAGACTGGCCGTGTGGCATCGCCCGCTTTGTCTGTGAGTGGACATGTGGCCGCTCGATCAGCAAGGTCCGAGCAGGCACACGGGGGGAGGGGTTTATTAGTTATTGGGAGCTCCAACGTTAGGCGGGTGATGGAGCCCCTTAGGGAAATAGCGGAAAGGTCGGGGAAGAAAGCCAGTGTTCACTCTGTCTGCTTGCCGGGGGGTCTCATCCGAGATGTGGAGGAGGCCCTGCCGGCGGCGATAGAGAGCGCTGGGTGCACCCGACTGCAAATTGTTGCTCATGTCAGCACCAATGACTCCTGCCGTGTGGGTTCAGAGGTCATCCTCAGTTCGTACAGGCGGTTGGCGGAATTGGTGAAAGCGGAAAGCCTCGCTCGCGGGGTGGAATCAGAGCTAACTATTTGTAGTATCGTTCCCAGAACCGATCGCGGTCCTCTGGTTTGGAGCCGAGTGGAAGGCTTAAACCTGAGGCTCAGAGGATTCTGCGGAGCTCTGGGGTGCAAATTTCTCGACCTCCGCTATCGGGTGGAGAAATGTAGGGTCCCCCTGAATAGGTCAGGCGTGCACTACACGCCGGAAGCGGCTACAAGGGTAGCGGAGTATGTGTGGAGTGCACATGGGAGTTTTTTAGGTTAGAGAATTCCCTCCCTAGGCCCGACAAGACGCCTCCTGAGACGCGGCAAAGTAGGAGTAGGCAAAATGCAACAGGGAATAACAATATTAATGTGCTAATAGTAAACTGCAGGAGCATCTATAGATAGGTCCCAGAACAGCTCTCATTAATAAACGGTCACAACGCCCATATAGTACTAGGGACAGAAATTTGGCTGAAACCAGACGTAAGCAGTAATGAAATCCTAAACTCAGATTTGAATGTATACCACAGAGACAGGCTGGACAGTGAAGGGGGAGGCGTGTTTCTAGCGATAAGAAGCGCAATAGTATCGAAGGAAATTGACGGAGATCCGAAATGTGAAATAATTTGGGTGAAGGTCACTGTTAAAGCAGGCTCATACATGGTAACTGGATGTCTCTATAGGCCCCCTGGCTCAGCAGCTGTTGTGGCTGAACACCTGAGGGATAATTTGGAAAATATTTCGAGTAGATTTCCCCACCATGTTATGGTTCTGGGTGGAGATTTTAATTTGCCCGATATAGACTGGGAGACTCAAACGTTCATAACCGGTGGCAGGGACAAAGAATCCAGTGAAATTTTTTAAGTGCTTTATCTGAAAACTACCTTGAGCAGTTAAACAGAGAACCGACTCGTGGCGATAACATAATAGACCTTCTCGTGACAAACAGCCCCGAACTATTTGAAATAGTTAACGCAGAACAGGGAATCAGCGATCATAAAGCGGTTACTGCATCAATGATTTCAGCCGTAAATAGAAATATTAAAAAAGGTAGGAAGATTTTTCTGTTTAGCAAAAGTGACAAAAAGCAGATTACAGAGTACCTGACGGCTCAATACAAAAGTTTTGTCTCAAGTACAGATAGTGTTGAGGATCAGTGGACAAAGTTCAAAATCATCGTACAATATGCGTTAGATGAGTATGTGCCAAGCAAGATCGTAAGAGATGGAAAAGAGCCACCGTGGTACAACAACCGAGTTAGAAAACTGCTGCGGAGGCAAAGGGAACTTCACAGCAAACATAAACATAGCCAAAGCTTGCAGACAAACAAAAATTACGCGAAGCGAAATGTAGTGTGAGGAGGGCTATGCGAGAGGCGTTCAATGAATTCGAAAGTAAAGTTCTATGTACTGACTTGGAAGAAAATCCTAAGAAATTTTGGTCTTATGTCAAAGCGGTAGGTGGATCAAAACAAAATGTCAGACACTCTGTGATCAAAATGGTACTGAAACAGAGGATGACAGACTGAAGGCCGAAATACTAAATGTCTTTTTCCAAAGCTGTTTCACAGAGGAAGACTACACTGTAGTTCCTTCTCTAGATTGTCGCACAGATGACAAAATGGTAGATGTCGAAATAGACGACAGAGGGATAGAGAAACAATTAAAATCACTCAAAAGAGGAAAGGCCGCTGGACCTGATGGGATACCAGTTCGATTTTACACAGAGTACGCGAAGGAACTTGCCCCCCTTCTTGCAGCGGTGTACCGGAGGTCTCTAGAAGAGCGTAGCGCTCCAAAGGAATGAAAAAGGGCACAGGTCATCCCCGTTTTCAAGAAGGGACGTCGAACAGATGTGCAGAACTATCGACCTATATCTCTAACGTCGATCAGTTGTAGAATTTTGGAACACGTGTTATGTTCGAGTATAATGACTTTTCTGGGGACTAGAAATCTACTCTGTAGGAATCAGCATGGGTTTCGAATAAGACGGTCGTGTGAAACCCAACTCGCGCTATTCGTCCACGAGACTCAGAGGGCCATAGACACGGGTTCACAGGTAGATGCCGTGTCTTAACTTCCGCAAGGCGTTCGATACAGTTCGCCAAAGTCGTTTAATGAACAAAGTATGAGCATATGGACTATCAGACCAATTGTGTGATTGGATTGAAGAGTTCCTAGATAACAGAACGCAGCATGTCATTCTCAATGGAGAGAAGTCTTCCGAAGTAAGAGTGATTTCAGGTGTGCCGCAGGGGAGTGTCATAGGACCGTTGCTATTCTCAATATACATAAATGACCTTGTGGATGACATCGGAAACTCACTGAGGCTTTTTGCAGATGATGCTGTGGTGTATCGAGAGGTTGTAACAATGGAAAATTGTACTGAAATGCAGGAGGACCTGCAGCGAATTGACGCATGGTGCAGGGAATGGTAATTCAATCTCAATGTAGAAAAGTGTAATGTGCTGCGATTACATAGAAAGATAGATCCCTTATCATTTAGCTACAAAATAGCAGGTCAGCAACTGGAACCTTTAATTCCATAAATTATGTGGGAGTACGCATTAGGAGTGATTTAAAATGGAATGATCATATAAAGTTGATCGTCGGTTAAGCAGATTCCAGACTGAGATTCATTGGAAGAATCCTAAGGAAACGCAATCCGAAAACAAAGGTAGTGGGTTACAGTACGCTTGTTCGCCCACTGCTTGAATACTGCTCAGCAGTGTGGGATCCGTACCAGATAGGATTGATAGAAGAGATAGAGAAGATCCAACGGAGAGCAGCGCGCTTCGTTACAGGATCATTTAGTAATCGCGAAAGCGTTACCGAGATGATAGATAAACTCCAGCGGAAGACTCTGCAGGAGAGACGCTCAGTAGCTCGGTATGGGTTTTTGTTAAAGTTTCGAGAACATACCTTCACCGAAAAGTCAAGCAGTATATTGCTCCCTCCTACGTATATCTCGCGAAGAGACCATGAGGATAAAATCAGAGAGATTAGAGCCCACACAGAAGCATACCAACAATCCTTCTTTCCACGAACAATACGAGACTGGAATAGAAGGGAGAACCGATAGAGGTACTCAGGGTACCCTCAGCCACACACCGTCAGGTGGCTTGCGGAGTATGGGTGTAAATGTAGATGTAGATGCTGTTGCATTGGGGATTTCAGACTGCAGTTTGAAAAGGATTCTGCAATGCGATTTGAAGTTCCGTTCTTTCAAAATAATAATTGCTCAAGAATTACGCCCAGCAGACTACGACAACCATCAAAATCTGTGTGAGCAAGTGCTTGCTCAGATCCCTCCGAATGCAGCTTTCTTCAGAAGTGACGAGGCACATTTTCATCTTAGTGGGTGCGTGAATAAGCAAGACTTTCGCTGCTGGACTGAAAATAACCGCCGCATTATACAGGAAAGACCGCAACATTCTCTTAAAGTGACAGTGTGGTGTGCCATATCACAATTTGGCTTGGTAGGCCCTTACTTTTTCGAGGAGGAAGGAGTGACCGTGACAGTGAATTCCACACGTTATGTTTCAATGTTGCATAATTTTCTACAACCCAGAATGGGCGGGATCGTGGAAGAACATGGACTGAGGGACTAGTTGTTCCAACAGGATGGAACTACTGCTCACACATCTCGAATTTCACTTGATGTTTTGAGAGAAATGTTTCCGGGACGCCTCGTCTCTTTGAGAGATGATGTCGAGTGGCCTGCACGGTCACAAGATTTGAGCATTTATGACTACTTTCTTTGGGGATATCTGAAGGAAAAGGTTTTCAAAAGCCGCCCTCACACCCTACCAGAGTTAAAAGAGCGAATTATTGACGAAGTGAATGGCATACCCCGCGAGATTTATGCAAGAGCTGCTAGAAACTTCAGGGATCGTCTACAACAATGTATTGATGCGAACGGCCGCCATCTCGAGGACACTATTTTCAAAACTAAATGAATGTAAAATGGTATATTGTACTAATTTAGAAAAGAAAATTGTTTTTCTCTGTACATCCAGATTTAATTTTTATAGCTCCTTAAAACTGCATAGTCAGTTCTGCCGCACCCTGAAGAACTGCCAAGATACTGGTCCAAATTAATACCCATGGTTCCCGGAAAGCCACCCATAACTGCAATAGAGCTGGAACAAAAGGACTTCTACAACTTTAAAGACCTGATGAGAAGTCATTATCTGCACAAGAAAATTAACACAGAAGGGAATCCTATAGTTTGGAACAAGATAAAAGGGATGAAGTAGCACTCAGGTATGCCAGGAATTGTCTCCTACAAACACAGTTAGATTTGAACAGAAAGAAAACTCGAGGCTTGTCTATGCCAAAACTTGTACCTGTGTCAGATGCCATCATACCCATTTCAGAAAAGACATTAGAGGACTTAAGGGATCTCCATCCATACACGAGTGTAAACAGTCGTCCATTCTACATGCAATCACCTGAGAGCCAATACACAGTCAGATGAAAGACATAAACAGATATATTATGAAGAAGATGGTAATGATGACGGAAACGAGTCATTTATTTTTTCTCTCTCCGTTTACAGTATCAACCATAGTGTATGCAAATTACTTGACTGATATTAAGAAATGTGAATAAACAGTTTCCCCTCGATTACGAGCCCAATAGTGTTTTCACGATTTACAGTGATAAATTGTTATTTTTGGAACATGTAACAGTTTCTATCAGTTATTAAATTCTTGAGAAATGAATAAAGTGATTTAATTAATGAGTACAAGGAAATATTTATCTTAAGATTACCTGTTTCTGGTTATTCAGTGTACCTGATTCTGATGGCCAAAGGGCCAATGTCGAATAATTTAAGAGATTTCATGATCTTAAAAAGGGCCAATGTCCTCTTAAGTCCTTTAATTTTGAATTTGCAAATTCTAGAAATCTGTTATCTAAAAATAAGCTGTAGTTAATTAACTTACTATAATGACAGTGACAAATAGTCCCAAATAAAATGTTAATAGTTGTCAGAAAATGACAGAAAATATTGAGAAGCTTATAACTTAATACTAAGATTCTTGATATCGGCCCTTTTAGAACCAAGCCACAGATATTTCCACTCGCAGACCCGTATGCCCGATACGTGTCAGCCATTTCAGCACACGTAAACCGCCCCATGTTCACTGTCGTCACTAGACGGTGATGCTTGCGAATGAATCTGTGTGTTTCCAGGTAGACCTCAGACTCAACCATCCGCCCACAGAGCAGTTTTGAATGTCAGTACACATTCCCAGCTGGCGACACCGACACAACATCTTGCGTTAGTAACAATAACAAATATCTCCGAACATTTCAAGCTGATTTCGGAAACCATATGTTCCTCATAGAAACACATTTGTTTTGTTGGTAAAATTTCGTCGGGCTTCCAGCCATGTCCAGTGGTTTAAAATCCACGAGCTTACGGCCGAGTTCTCCTCGACCGGAAGCTCGTGAATTTCGAATCACTGGACGCGGCTGGAATCCTGAGAAATTTTTTTTAGTGTATATCGATGCGAAACGATATATTGGATATTCGTTTTGATGTTTCTTACCTCATTTATTTATTTGAACGAATAGTTTCAGAACACCCTGTATCGCAGGGCCGAGTTCCTCGGACGTCAGGCTTGCCTGTAAGCTAGTATCCGTGTTGCGTAGTCGCGGCCACGAGGTGCAATGTGGTAGGGACCGACGATAATCTCATGCGGCTATTCTGAGAGAGTCCGCTGTACTTCAGTGACTCGTAAATATTGGAGTGTAGTTTTTCGCATTGCTATAACGACGAAAGAGCACATTCTACGAATGTTAGCAGACGGGACGTAACATGCCTCCTACAAAGGTTGGCTTGGTAGAATGCAAAAAAAAAAGTAAAACAGTAATACCCACCTTCTCCTCATACGAAAATTATCCGGAAGCTGAAGAAAAAGTAGGGAAGAAAAATAATAAAAGAAATACTCAAAACGAAAGCTTTCTATGGGGAAGAACAAAAGGACCAAGCCGTAAGTAAAGCGAAAAAGCAGAAAAGGAGAGATGCAGCCACTACATCGTAAGCCACACGATACACGTAGTTCTTGAAGAGGGACAGCAGCCTTTGTATTAGCTGGGGGGGGGGGGGGGGGGGAAATCTGGATGACTGACTGATTTGGTTCTGTAACATCAGCCAACATGGCCTTCCTGTGCTGGTACTGTCTACGGTTGAAAAGAAGGGGAATCTAGAGCCGTAATATATTCCGAAGGTATGCTGCTCTGCTGTGTGACTCAATATCGTGGCATCCACATAAATAAAATTTTCTATAGTAAAACAGTCCCCCTTCCGGATCTCTGGGAAGAGACTCCCCAGAGATCCGGAAAAGAAAACCGGCATTCTATGGGTCGGACAGTGCAAGTTAGGTACGTCAGTCATGCAGGTAGGTTGGAAAATTAATAAGAAAGAGAAAGTACCCGTTGAAGTTAGATATAGTGGCATGAGGAACAGGACTTCTTGTTAAGTGAGTACAGCGTTATAAATACAAGATCAAATAGGGGTAATAAAAGAGCAGGCCTAATAATGCGTAAGAAAACAGGAATGTGGGTAAACTACTATGAACAGCATAGTAGATGGATTATTGTAGCCAAGACAGACACGAAGCCAATACCCAAAACAGAAGTACATATTTACATGTCAAATAGCTCCGCAGATGATGATGACATTGAAGAAACGTATGATAAGATAAAAAAAATTATTCAGATTGTTAAGAGAGACGAACATTTAATTGTGATAGTAGACTGGAATTTGGTAGGAAAGTGAAGAGAAGGAAATATCATAGTTGAATATGGATTAGAGAAAAGGAATGAAAGAGGAAGACTCCCGGAAGAACTTTGCACAGAGCTAACACTTGGTTTAAGAATCGTGAAAAAAGGTTGAATACTTGGAAGTGACACAGGATACCGGAAGTTTTCAGACCTATGATGTAAAGGTAAGACACAGACTTTGGAACCAGATTTTAAACTGTAAGACATGTCCAGGGGCAGATGCGGACACTGACCATAACTTATTGGTTTTGAACTGTAGATTAAAACTGAAGAAATTGTAAAAGTGCAGAAAACTAATGAGAAGGGCTCTGGATAAATTGAAAGAAACAGTGTTTGTTTAGAGTTTCAGACAGAGCATTAGGCAAAGATTGACTACAACAAGGAAAAAGAATGCCGTACAAGACGAATGGGAAGCTTTGAAAGGTGAAATAGGCAGCAGAGGAAGAAATATACTGATACAAAAAAGAAAAAATCGCAACACCAAGGAGTTGTGCGACATCAACAAAAGTTGGTAATGAAAAATGATGTGCATTCAAATTTCACGCCAGTAGCATAAGAGTGGCGCTATTAGCGCCATTATGAGACTAAAAATCAGTTTTTTTTAATACAGGCTGTAACGGTCATGAGTGCTACTTACCTTTGAGACTGGGCGTGGTGAGTTGATGTTTTCGAGAATGCCTTTAAGGCGACAAAGACACCATTATCAACACCTCACTGAGTTTGGACGAGGTCGTGTAACAGGGCTACGAGAAGCTGGAGGTTCCTTGTGCTATAATGCAGAAAGACTTGGCAGGAATGTAACCACTCTACATTACTGGCTGGCAGCAGTGGTCACAAGAATGTACATTCGCAAGAGGACCGAGCTCCTGACGGCTACCTGGCACTACCGAGGGGAAGACCATCATGTTGGGCGTATGGCTCTGGGAAAACGTACTCCCTCTGTAGCAGCAATCTGAGCAACGGTTGGCACCATAGTGACACTAAAAATTGTTACAAATCAGTTACTTCAAGGACAGCGCCGAGCCAGCCGCCCTGTAACTTGCATTTCACTGACCAAAAGCCACAGTTGTTTGCGACTTCAGTGGTGTTAAGTGTGAGCTCATTGGAGGACAGATCATAGGTCTGTTGTGTTTTCTGATGACAGCTGGTTCTGCCTCGGTGCCAGTGATGGGTGTGTGTTAGTTAGAAGGAGGTCAGTTGATGGCGTACAACCAACCTATCCTCGTGCTAGACATACTGAACCTACACCTCGAATTATCACCCGGGGTGCGATTTCGTATGACAGGAGGAGGACTCTCGTGGTTGTACCGCTCACCCTGACTTCAAATTTTTACGTCAGTCTTGTGGTTCGACCTGTTGTGCTGCTATTCATCAACAGCATCCCATAGTGTGTTTTCCAACAGGTTGACGCTCGCTCAAATATCGCTGTTGTAATCTTACATGTTCTACAGAGTGTAGATATGTTGTCTTGGCCTGTACGATCACCAGATCTGTCTTCAATCGAGCGCATATGGGGCATCATTGGACGACAATTCCAGCGTCACCCAGAACAGCATTAACCGTCCCTGTATTGACCGACCAAGTCCAACAGACATGGAACTGTATCCCACAAACTGACATACAGCACCTGTACAATATAATGCATGAAAGTTATTAATGTATCAGAGTTTCACATTCGCAATGGCTTATCTCGACCTTAGATTAACCTATGATATTTCAATGTTAATCACTTAAATATGTTACTTAAAGAAATGCTTTCCGAAATTTCATTACTCTACAGTACTAATTTTTTGGTCCTGCGACTTTCCTTTGCGTCATTGTAGTTACGAAGACAAGAGCTATTAGTAACCCTGCCTGTCACAGGAGATATTGAATTTAATGGATAATAGGAGTAAATATAAAAAAATGTAGCAAATAGCAAATGAACCAGTCGAAAGGGAATACAAATGTCTAAAAATGAGATTAAGAGGAAGTGGGAAAGGGCTAAGCATAGGTGGATACTTTACAAATGTAAAGATACAGATGTATAGTCACACACGTATACGTACGTGGTATCACGTAACATTCCGCCAGTGTGGACGATATTTGCTTCGTGATACATTACCCCTGTTAAAATGGACCGTTTACCAATTGTGGAAAAGGTCGATATCGTGTTGATGTATGGCTATTGTGATCAAAATGCCCAACAGGCGTGTGCTATGTATGCTGCTCGGTATCCTGGACGACATTATCCAAGTGTCCGTACCGTTCGCCGGATAATTACGTTATTTAAGGAAACAGAAAATGTACAGCCACATGTGAAACGTCAACCACGACCTGCAACAAATGATGATGCCCAAGTAGGTCTTTTACCTGCTCTAGCGGCTAATCCGCACATCAGTAGCAGACAAATTGCGCGAGAATTGGGAATCTCAGAAACGTCGGTGTTGAGAATGCTACATCAGCATCGATTGCCCCCGTACCATATTTCTATGCACCAGGAATTGCATGGTGACGACTTTGAACGTCGTGTACAGTTCTGCCACTGGGCACAAGAGAAATTACGGTACGATGACAGATTTTTTGCAGGCGTTCTATTTGGTGAAGAAACGTCATTCACCAACAGCGGTAACGTAAACCGGGATAATATGCACTATTGGGCAACGGAAAATCCACGATGGCTGCGACAAGTGGAACATCAGCGACCTTGGCGGGTTCATGTATGGTGCGGCATCATGGGAGGAAGGATAATTGGCCCCCATTTTATCGATGGAAATCTAAATGGTCGTCGAAGCACCATACCATGGCCCGCACGTTCACCGGATTTGACGTCTTCGGATTTCTTTCTGTGGGGAAAATTGAAGGATATTTGCTATCGTGATCCACCGACAACGCCTGAGAACAAGCGCCAGCGCATTGTCAATGCATGTACGAACATTGCGGAAGGCGAACTACTCGCTGTTGAGAGGAATGTCGTTACACGTATTGCCAAATGCATTGAGGTTGACGGACATCATTTTGAGCATTTATTGCATTAATGTAGTATTTGCAGGTAATCACTCTGTAACAGTATGCGTTCTCAGAAATCATAAGTTCAAAAACGTACATGTGTCACATTGGAACAATCGAAATAAAATGTTGAAACATACCTACGTCCCGTATTTTAATTTAAAAAACCTACCTGCTGCCAACTGTTCGTCTAAAATTGTGAGCCATATGATTGTGACTATTACAGCGCCATCCATCACAAAGCGAAAAAAGTGGTCCAACTAAAACATTCATATTTCTTTACGTACTAAACGAATATGTAATAAGCATGAGGATTCCTATTTAAAAAAAAAAAACGCAGTTGATATCCGTTTGACCTCTGGAAGCGCCATCTAGCAGTCCAACTATAGCACCATCTGGTTTCTCCCTTCAAGCTTCGTTCTTTGTAATTTTTTCGTTTGACACTTGTTTCGTGAGGTATTTGGCCCGGTCAGGATCAATGGACCACCCTGTATATCACTAGGTGAAAGATAGATGACACCTACAGGAAAATTTAAGCGGCCTTTGGAAAATTTGGGAATTTGTTGTAAGGTCTTATGGGACCAAACTGCTGAGGTCATCGGTCCCTAAGTTTACACGCTACTTATTCTAACTTAAACTTACGCTAAGGACAACACACACAACCATACCCGAGGGAGGACTCTAACCTCCTATGGGGGTGCCTAGCCTGAGACAGCGCGGCTACCCAGCGCGGCCGGGCTTTGGAAAAAAGAGAAGCAGCTGTTTGAAAATTAGGAACTCGAATGGTGAATTAGTACTAAAGAAAGAAGGGAAAGTTGAAAGGTGGAAGGAGTATGCAGAGGGGTCTACAATGGAAACAGACTTGAGGGCAGTATTGTAGAAAGTGAATAGGACGTAGATGAAATTGCGGTGGGAAATGTGATACTGCTAGAAGAATCTGACAAATCACGGAAAGATCGAAATCGAAACAAGTGCCCTGGAGTAGATGAATGGAACTACTAATATCCTTGGCAGTGCCAGCCGTGGCAAAACTGTTTCATCTGGTGCGCAAGATGTATGTGACAGGCGAAATACTCTCAGACTTCTAGCAGAATGTAGTAATTCCAGTTCCAAAGGACGCAGATGTTGGCAGGTGTGAATACTACCGAACTATCACTGTAATACGTCATGCCGGTAAACTGTTAACACGAATTATTTACAAAAGAATGTAGAAACTGGTTCAAGACGACCTAGAGCAAGATCAGTTTGCATTCCGCAGAAGTAGAGGAGCACGAGAGGCAATACTGACTCAACGACTTGTCTTAGACAATAGGTCAAGGAAAGGCAAACCTACGTTTATAGCATGTGTAGAAGTAGCGAAAGCTTTTACCAATGTTGACTGTAACACACTCTGTGGAATTCTAAAGTTAGCGGGGTTAAAACACACGTAGCAAAAGGCTACTTACAACTTGCACAGAAACCAGACGGCCGTTATTAGAGTAGAGGGCCATAAAGGGAAGCAGGTCTGTTACGTGAGTGATTTATGGCTGTAGCCTATCCCCGATGTTATTCAGCTTGGCGGAACAGTAGAGGAAACCAAATCAAAATTTGGCGAATGAATTATTTCAGGGAGAAAAAATAAAAACTTTGAGATTCACCGATGACATTGTAATTCTGTTAGAGACAGAATTAAACTAGTAAGTGCAGATTCATGTAATGGGCAGTGTCTTGACAACTTGATATAAGAGCAAAACAACAGTTACGGAATGTAGTTGAATGAAAGCAGCGTTGTTGACAAAATTAGATGAGAAAACGAGACTCTAAAAGTAGAAGATGAATTTTGCTATTTGGGCAGCAAGATAACTGATGATGGCCGAACTAGAGAGGATACAAAATATACACTGACAATGGCTAGAAAAGAGATCCTGAATGAGAGAAATTTGTTACCATCGAATATAGATTGAAGTTTTTGAAAGTCTTTTCTGAAGGTATTTGTTTAGAGTGTAGCCTTGCATAGAAATGAAACATAGATGATAAACAGTTCAGACAAGAAAATGATAAAAACTTTTGAAATGTGAAGCTACAGAAGAATGCTGAAGATTAGATAGCTAGATCTTGTTACTAATGAAAAGGTACGGGAAAGAAAACTAGGAAGAAAATAAATTTGTGGTCCATCTTGAGTAAAAGAAGAAAGATAGGATCGATAGGTATAACACGTTCTGAGACGCCAAAGGATATTCAGTTTAATACTGGAGAGAAGTAGAACGCAGGAGGGGGGGGGGGGGGGGGGCAGTGGCGGGAACCAAGAGATGAATAACAGTAATCGGGTTCGAAAGGAAGTAGATTGCGGTAATCATTCGGAGATGAACAGGCTTGAACAGGATACAGTAGTATGGAGACCTGGACGAAGCGTATGTATTTTTTAATAGGCTATAGTGACACTAATTATCGAAGAGTGGATGGATCCAGTTTCTACCTTGTCTTGGTGCGCAGTGATTGGCACATTAGTTTAGCATTCGAGAGGATGACTGTTGAAATCCGCATCCGACCATCCAGATTTAGGTTTACCGTAATTTCCTAAATCGTTCCAGGCACATGCCACGATGGTTCCTTTGAAAGAGCACGGCCAATTTTTTTCCCCATCCCTGAAAAAATCCGAGCTTGTGCTCCGTCTCTAATGACCTCGATTTCGACGGGATGTTAAACTCTAACCTTCCTTTCGTTGTGGGTGGGCTTATGAACACTGTTAAAATGCTGGGAAGCAAGGAAACTAGTTCGTTTGCGTTACGTATTCTTAGTAATGTGTGTTTTTGTTTTTTACTGCCACCAAATAAAGAGAACTTTGCCTATATCTTCGTAATATTTTGATGCTGTAGAGTTCTCTGCCAGCAGCTAGTTTTGGTACTTATCCCTTGCTAGTATTTTAAGGATTTCTGTATGTTGTCATACATCTCTTGCAGTAAAAGGAAACTATTTCCTGGTTAGAACTTCTTCCTTTCATTTAAATGGGTACCTCATTTCACCCCTCCGGTGGGACGAATCCGGATATTTTTCACAAAACAAGATTATTATTTTTATGGTGACACGGTTCCTCTTAAATTGAAACAGGATCAGTATCATGTTGTTTAATATAAAAGAGATCTTGATAATGTTTATTTGCAATATTACTGCTCACTAAAAATAATTTATATGAATTAAAAGTCAAGGTACACTGACATGTCCTACTCTCCCATAGTTGGTACACAGGGAGTGGATAAAAATATGGGAACACCAAAAACACACTGTATTACGACGTCTAATAGAGCTTAGGTAACCTATTGGCACTCAAAAGACCTTCTGGTCGTCTTGGAGTGGGTAAATATAGGTCCTGTAAGGTTTTCAAGGGAACTGTACATCGTTGTTCCTGCAAAGCAGTGGCAAGTTCTGTTACGATCATGAAGGTGGATACCGATCACGCACATTTCTATCCAACGCAGACCACAAATGTTCAATAGCATTGTAATCTGGTGACTGTGGTGGTGAGGGGAGATGCGGCAGATGATCCTCGTGCTCACAAAACCAGTCCTGGACGATGCGAGCTGTGTGAATAGGATCCCTGTCGTTTTGGAACACAGCATTACCAATGGGAAACAAACATTGTACTATGAGATGGAACCGATCAGACAAAATGTTCGCATAATCCTCACCTATAATGTGACCTTGAAGAATAACCATTGGCCCCATGGAATACCGCGATATGGTTGTCCAAGTCATCAACGAACCCCCGCCATGTTTCACTCATGGGACGTAAACTCAGCCAGAAGCTGGAAAGAGTATGAAACAAGAATAATCCGACCAAATGACTTTCATCCATTGCTCCACAATCCAACCGTATTGGTTTCTGCACTACGTCGTCCTGTTAGGCACATATATATGAATATATGATTGCTTTGTGGCTTTCAAATTCCAGCTTGCCCTGCAACTCCTTACTTACGGAGCTCCCTTCGTGTTGTTTTGGTTCTGACAGGGTTCGCGAGTGTGACATCCAGTTCTGCAGTGTGTTTTGTAGCTGTCGTCCTGTTATTTTTCGTCATTATCTTCCTCAAAGACCGTTTGCCACGATCACTCAACTCACAGTTTCGTCCGAGGTGTGACTTATCGGGCGCCGGCCGAAGTGGCCGAGCGGTTCTAGGCGCTACAGTCTGGAACCTCGCGACCGCTACGGTCGCAGGTTTAAATCCGACCTCGGGCATGGATGTGTGTGATGCCCTTAGGTTAGTTAGATTTAAGTAGTTCTAAGTTCTAGGGAACTGATGGATGAACTGGTGCTTAAAAGAAATAATTAGAGATGATACTACCACGATACCGTGTAGCTGCAATACGTTAAAAGATAAAGTACTTTGGAACAAGTAATAAACTGATTAAAGGCATGTAACATTGCAGTTTTAGTTAACGGAAACAATCATGTTTTGCAAAATTTCACAGGTGTTCATTGTGCATAAGCATGAATCGTATGTGCGTTTTGAAGGTAATTTTGTAAGCCAGGTAAATATAAGTAGTAGCAGAGCAGTGCGGCATTAAAATTAAAATTAAGTAAATAGAATACCTAATGAGCTAGAATTCCCAACTTTTACGGCGTAACTAAAATAAGGTAACCATTGATTTTAGGGTGATGATCCGAGTCAGATGTTATATTTAAGAGGTGCCGCGAAATAAGATTACACGTATTGTTTTCGTCCGGTATCAGCTTCATTCACTGGCTTCTACAAAAAAATGTAGAATGTTCAGCAACGACTGTTTCATATCTCGGGAGTTATCGCATTTCAGACTAGGAGCGCAGCCTCAGCGCTGATAGTGGATAATGTCTGTCTGCCAAGTAGTTTTGGCGTTTCATGCTGCTGACTCAAACGCTGCTTCCCGGTAATCTGTGCAGTGGGTACTTACTGCAGGTAGCCACGAGTGGGGGGGTTGCTCTCGGCCAGTAGAATCCCTCAGTTGTCAGCTGTCGCTTGAGCGAGACGGATGCAGTGCGCACGTGTCGCCCGGGAGCTGAATATCTGTTCGTTCTAATTGTAAGTACAGAACAACCGTATACGATTTATAATGAAACTGCTATATGTGTTCACAGTTATCTCCGCGATATGCGAATGTTTGAATGTACAGTGATGCCAGGATAGCTTTTATTAAAATATTAGCTCTACAGCCATATCTATATACATGCTCAGCAAGCCATCGTACTGTGCTTGGCGGGGGAGGGTCGGGGAGGGGAGGGGGCCCGGAGGAGAACATTTTATTGTTATGCTCAGAATTATCCAGACGACCTGATTTGTGTTCTGTCTGATTTACATGCAGTACACATCACTTAACTTCCATGCAAGTCCTCTAACATCTTTGCGAACAGTCGTTTACCACAAGTGCTCACTAAACAATACCATCGCATATGCCAATAAGTGAAGATGCAAATTAGTACCACGATACTGAAAGTCTCAGGGACCATGTTATTACAGATGAGACAGTTCTCAGCGCTTGTAGTGTTAGATTTGTTAAAATGAGTGACATTTTAAAAATGTTTCCAGTCTCATTAGTATCTGAGACAACTAAAGCCTATAACACTCTTACAAAGAAACGTTCCGCAATGCTTACTCAAAATTAAATTTTTTTGTGAATAAGAGATTTTGCAAATATATCTGGACTCCCAAAGTTCTATGATAATTCGAAATATTCTTGATCTGTGAAAGGTTTTCCAAACACCCATTCGCTCGTTCACCTGGCAAGCTGTTTTGCATAAACTGATAAATGAACTAACCAGTTAGAAAGACAGCGAATATTAGCGTCAAGCGCTATATGGAAACCTCACCATCGACATCGTAATACAGGTAACTTCACTGTACCCATGATGACATGTGGATCTGTGTATAATTCGAAAGTGACTCGAAGTGACATTAAATATCTACGTCCTTCATGAGCAGATAGTTGTGTACATGTTTCATATCTAACAGAGACTCGAACACATCACTGACCGCCGGCCGAAGTGGCCGTGCGGTTAAAGGCGCTGCAGTCTGGAACCGCAAGACCGCTACGGTCGCAGGTTCGAATCCTGCCTCGGGCATGGATGTTTGTGATGTCCTTAGGTTAGTTAGGTTTAACTAGTTCTAAGTTATAGGGGACTAATGACCTCAACAGTTGAGTCCCATAGTGCTCAGAGCCATTTGAACCATTTTGAACATCACTGACTACCGTTGCTAACTAAGCGTAAAGAGGCGAGAAATATATAATTTGTAGCCAGTGTCAGTAAATTAGAAGTGACGAAAATTTTCTGTATTGGAATGGGACTCTTATGTAGCACCTATTGAGCATCTTAACAAACCGCTAAAGATGTCAGATGTCAAGTAGGATTTCATTCAGAAGTGCCAAATTTGAAATAACGTGATATAGTGTTTTGTGCTGTCTGGGATCCGAACCTAATCGGATTGTTAAGTAAGCACAATCGAACGTTGAATATCAATCTTTTTTCACAAGTCGCGTGATTTTTGAATCTGAATCGATGAGACAAAAGAATCAGTTTTGACTTTCTGGGATTCACACGCTGTACCTATTGCCGTCGTTGAATGGTCCCGAAAGGACGTTAAGTATCGATTTCTGTCACCAGTAGCGTCATCTTTTTACCTGGAATGACGAGACGATAGAATAATGTTGCCTTTCATCGTTGTTTTCTTGCACGAATGGACGTTGAGTGTCGGTTTATGTCACCAGTAGCGATGTGTACTCATGTTTGAACTACAAATGATATGATGAAGTTTTCCGATCTGACGGTGATTCGAACTAGGGCTATTGATAAAATGTCGATACACCGATATTTTCCTCAAAAAATGTCGGTATATTTCGGCGATATTTCGTCCTGATATATCGATATTGAAAGCCAGTATCGAGTGCCGATGTTTATATTTTATATTATATTTCCTTAGCAATTTTCGGTAAATATTGGAAATTGTTCTTTTGAAATTGTAGTTGAATGTTTTTTACTTTCACTGTGTGAAGGAGTCTTATCACTTTTTGAGCGTCACGTTCAGTCTTTCTCTTTGACTGTGTGAAGGAAGTATAGGTGGCACAATGACGAAGTTCAATTGCACTGGGGGGGGGGGGGGGCGATGTGAATTGCATAACGAGATTTCCGATTTGATTTCCAATGTGAAGGAAAACAATTTTTAACGCAACTAGTGTGCTATTTCTTCACGTCGATATTCTTCAACAACAGTTCCTAAAGATGATGAACAGAAATCTAAATGGCAAGTCTGTTCTTTGCGGTGGATGAAGACATGTGAGGGGAAATTCTGACGTAATCAGCGCTCGGCGCTACTTTCAGAAACTGCAACATTTCACTTCACCGCGCAGTTTTGACACTACAACTGCTTGGTATCTGGCGTTTGCAGAAATGAAGAAACAGAAGAGTCAAAATGTAGTGCTCCGGACAAATCCGATATGTGATGAAACAGAACGCTGGACCCATCTGACACCTTTTATTGTGCCACTTACATGCATTTACTGTTATTAGCAAGCTGGTTATCGCCAAGCGTGAACGTGCATCGTTTTCTTAGATTCTATCTCTAAGGGGGATAGCTTGTTGCTGTACATAATATCTAATAATAAATCAATATTTAAAAATACGGCTCTAAAACCGGCAATATATTTACAATGTGCAGCCGATATTTTTATAGGCCAGTACGTCGATAGATTTCCGCCGGAATATCAATATTTTTTCCATGTACCGAGGGCCGATGACGATGTTTTTTTTTTTTTAAAACATCGATATATCGGATTTCCGATATTTTTAAAAACATCAACTGTCTTGATTCGAACCTCACATAACACTTTTTCTGACTACACATGTAGAGATGTAAAACATTAAGATTGTTTTTCACAAGTAGCTATGCGTGCGCTCGCTAGAGCTTGAAAAGGCATGATAAACGTTTTCGTGCTGGACCAGGCTTGGCTTTTGTGGAGACCTTGAAGAGTTTGGAAGCTAAAAGGAAAGAAGTCTTAATGCAATCCTATATTTTCAGCATCTGAACTTCAAATAAAATAAGAAATAAGCGGCATATGATCTTACAAGACTATTACTTCATTAACTCAAATAAAATTATTAGTGTAAGGAAGCTTGCTGGTGAACGAATTTCTACATGGCGCGACTTCCACCTCTGTCATGGCCCTACCTTACGTCTAGTTGGTACTGAAGGGCTATAATGGTTAATGTAGATTTTGAACCACGGTGCAAGCCTACATTCATTCCTCGGAATTTCCGGTGGTGCAAAGGATCTCTTTATGCCAGTTACAAATGGTCGCCTAAAGTGAAAATCGACCCCAAAATTTAGGCATACCAATCAATCAATGAGATAATTTTGTTTCCTTTGCTTTTTATTTTTTGGTCTCCCTACCTCCCCTTCCACCCCGATCTGCTCTCTCCAATTACATCTTCATCGGCGAGCTTCTGCGCTACATTTTAAATTCCAGCTGTTTTTTTTTTTATTTTTTACTGTAGCTGCACAGTTATGTATTTGTTTAGAGGTTTGGTAAAGTCATGGAGTACGTCTGCTCTTCGCAAAGTAAATACTATGTAAACTGTAGGAAATTCAAGTAAATTTCATTGAAATCTGGCACCTTCTTCTTAAAATAAAAGAAAATTATGCAGTGAAACCACATTTATACGTTTCTCAGCTCTACGTTTTTCGCACTTGAACGTTGTGTACTGTGCACTTTTTCGAGTTTACATGCAAAGTTACCTCACTTTCACGTTTTCCATTTACAAGGGTTTTCGCACATTTACGCTATTATTTTTAGTCCTCCACAGACATTTTCCTCGCACATATACATTATAAAGATCAAGAAATTGTCTCGGAACGGTTCTTAGATGGTGTGGCCAGTGACTGTTGGTTTACTGTTTGCATGCAAGGTCGAAATTATTATTGTGGACCTTAGCTACAGTACACATGACGTGACTGTTGTTGACCTTGTGGCAGCCGGTTTCAGATCATGTAACTTGGCGGAACATTTCTCCCAATAGCGGCCTTCACACGACGCCACTCGGGGGTGCTGTTGACAGACCAAGCAGCGGGTAGCCGGCAAAATGGTTCAAATTGCTCTGAGCGCTATGGGACCTAACAGCTGAGGTCATCAGTCCCCTAGAACTTAGAGCTACTGAAATCTAACTAACCTAAGGACATCACACATATCCATGCCCGAGGCAGGATTCGAACCTGCGACCGTAGCGGTCGCGCGGTGCCAGACTGAAGCGCCTAGAACCGCTTGGCCACCACGGGCGGCGTAGCCGGCAAGGAGTTAGAATGCAGCCCGCTGTCCAACAATCACACAGTACATACCAGTGGCACTTGACGGTAGTGTAAGCAGGTAGAGAGCACATTGTGAGTGAAACTACGAGTGAGCGGTTCTAGTTCAGAGTGACTGGAACCGCGCGACCGCTACGGTCACAGGTTCGAATCCTGTCTCGGGCATGGATATGTTGATGTCCTTAGGTTAGTTAGGTTTAAGTAGTTCTAAGTTATAGGGGACAGATGACTTCAGATGTTAAGTCCCATAGTGATCATAATTAAAAAAAAAAAAAAAAACTAGGAGTGTGTTTGCACGAGGTGAGCTGAATTTTTTAGTGTAGTTTCCTATTTTTGTGTATGCGAAAATGGTGAATCACAAAATAAAAGAAGATATCTTTCCATGCATGAGAAAGTAAACATAATTGAAGAAGTGCAAAGAAGTCCTAGTGAACCTAAATTGGGCATCCCAGAGCGTATCAGAATCCTTTATTCTACCTTAACTACCATACTGGCCAATGAAACGCAGATAAGATCTAGTGCTTCGTAAGCCGGGCCAAACGTTGAGAAACGCACGCGTACCCAAGGTGGAAAGTTTGCAGGCCTGGAATATTGTCTACGGCTGATGTACCTGTCTCAGGCTTTATATTGAAAGAAAAGGCTTTAGAATTCGCAATAAAATTAAATGTTTTATGCTTTTTCTGGTTCGAAGGAAGATGTGGCATTACTGGCAGGAGAGTTTGTGGAGAGGTCAACATGTGGATAATGTCACTGTAGAATGGTGGAAAGAGCACGCACTTGAGTTTAATAGAAATATGTTAAAATGTTTCATATTAACGTTAATATCACTTCTACATTTATTTGATCATCCTCCTTGAAAAACGTATGAACGAGGTGGCAGGTATCACTACGATATTGACAGGAGGTTAAAAATTTTCCGGTTACCACTCCTCTGCTAAATTTCTTCAGAGAAATTTGAGACATTGTGTGCATATAAAAGAACAAAGGAAAGAATGCCTGAAAATAAACATCTTCCTGACTACTTTTTTGTATTTTTATTATACTATGCAATGTCCTGTACTGAACTAAAATATCATCTCAGAAGAGAGGAGAGTGAGAAAGTTTTTCAATAAACTTAGAGTTTTCTTGTTTAAGTAAAACCGGATACTTTCTTCGTCTCCGTATTAAGATATTGTAAAAACTTCCAGTCAATCATAATTCGTAGCATGTAGCTATATATTAGTATATTTAAAGTTAACTTTCAAAACGCTGTAGAAATAACACCACTGGTCAGAATGACGTCAAATTGCAACGAAATACTATCGGAGAAGGGGGAAAACGTATGGCAGAAGGAAAAAAATTGTATGAAAATTGATCAGTAGATGGCGCTGTGTGTGTCACAATACGTAAATGAAAACACCTGTCATGCGCACGCCCTATTGAAGTTGGTATAAACACGCCGGGCACATGGCTTTTCCTCCTTTCGCGTCTGCGACGTTCGCTATGACTGTCTCAATGCAGGATCGCGCTCTGCTTGTAAAGCTGTATTACAAGAATGATGATTGTGCACGCGTCGCTCTACAGAAGTTCCGGACACCGAAGGGTGTGAGAAAACGCGTTGGTCCGATGACTGCCGTGGGTCTGGAGAAAATGATTCGAAATTCGAAAAAACGGGTTCTTTTGATGTTCAACCTAGTGGAGGGAGGAAACGAATTGATTCGACGTCAGTGGAAGCAGTGGCAACAATAATGCAGGTGGAGGCGAGTCGTGGTGTGCAAACATGTAGTCCACGGAAAATTGCCCGAACGTTAAACATACCAGTGAGCACAGTGCGTAAAATCCCATGAAACATAGTTCTTTGCTATCCATTCAAAATTACCCATGTGCACGAGTTGCTTCGTGTAGACCTGCCAGCAAGATAGACCTTTGCTTTAGAATTTCTTGCTCACATGAAAGCGGACAACGATTGGCCGTGGAAGACTTTGTGGACAGACGAAGCCCACTTCCATCTGACAGGATATGTCAATACACAGAATTGTCGAATATGGGCAACGGAAAGTCCACACGCAAATCAAGCAGTACCACTTTATCCTGAAAAGGTCACTGTGTGGTGCAAGTTTACGGCATCATGTATCATAGGGCCATATTTTTTCGAAGAGACAGGTGATTCCGGTTCTATTACCAGTACCGTTACCGGTAAGCGTTATGAGTGTCTTTTGCGCAACCAAGTCATCCAGCTCTCCATCAGCGTGGATGTGTGGATGGGATCTTTTTTATGCAAGATGGTGCACCTCCGCACATTGAAAATCCAGTTAAGCAGCTGCTGAAGCGCCATTTCGGAAATGCTTGAATTATGAGCCGCCATTTCCCTACAACTTAGCCGTCCCGATCACCTGATCTTAATCCGTGTGACTTCTGGCTGTGGGGCTACCTGAAAGATGTGTTCATTGTTCCGACTGCAAGCTTAGCTACATTGAAGGCACGCACTGCGCAACACATTCTGAACGTGACCCTGGAAACACTTCGATCAGTTGTGGTTCATGCTGTTTCTCGATTTCAACTTACAGAAAACGGTGGACAGCATACTGAACATATTTTGTGCCTGTCACACGGAAATTAATAATCCGATCTGTTTTTCACTGATGCTTTTTATGCGGTGTTTGGCCTCAGAAAAATTAATAACCGATGTTATTTATGCTTTTTATGTTGTTTTTGTCCTCAGGACATTTAAAAACCGATGTGATTGATGCTTTTTATGCGGTTTTTGGCCTCAGGATAATTAAAAACCAATGTGATCATTTTTACGCTGGTTTTGGCCTCAGGACACTTAAAAACCGAGTTTTTCCATCCGATGTGATATGACCTTGCCGTGGTGAATGGGCTTACGTAACTAATAGTAACACACCTGTACACCCATGCACATTGAGTAGTATAGTTTGTTTAACGTACAACTTAGGCATTGTTGATTCATTTGTGATTTGCAGTCGATCACTGTTAAATTATGATGCTTATAGCGCCATCTATTGCTACATTTTGTAACTATTTCTTTTTCTACTGCCATACGTTTACCCTCTTCTCCGATAATATTTCGTTGCAATTTGATGTCATTCTGACTAGTGGTATTATTTCTACAGTGGTTTGAAAGGTTAATTTTAATTACAATTACCCTGTATTTCTTTTTAGTTCTCATTTTGTAGCTTTCATAATCGTGATACTCATAGTGTTTGCAGTTCTTTAGTGTGTACCTCAATGTGTGTCATGTTATCCCTATTACTGCGTTGTTCTTCATTCATGAACATCTTAACCTCGTAGAATGGAGAAGATCATTTGCATACATGTAATTATGATCTGAGCGATTTACAATCATTATTTTGTGATATAGCCTACATACTTAAATGTTGTCAATGTGTTGCCACAGTAAATATATGGATAGGTGTAACCACCTGATCGCATAACTCACCGTTGCAAGGCATAGACGAATATTATTTGATATTTCGTTTGTTGATATGTTGTCCTTCACAATGAGATACCATCGCGATCTGTCTTGAGATGGAAGGTTGCTGTCTCAGTCGTTCTATCAAATTGTGTCCCATTTCATATCCGGCCATTTCTCTTCTACACAGCTCACAGATCCTTACGTCGTTTTGTGTCCTGAGCACGTATAACTTGTGGCTGGAGGCAATTTCCAATATTGTCCATCTGGCTAAACTATAAGTAATATAACCTGAGATGACGGCAAGTGACAGATATCAGTAGGATATTGACTGGAGGTTGCACGTATTAGTATGATATTGGCAGGAGGTTTAAATTTGTTGGTTTCCATGTTTCAGCTAAATTCTTCGTTATAATCGCATGGTGGTTGCGAAAGCTCTTCCATATGTGTTGATTAGACGAGTTTTCGAACTCTTCGGTACGTGCGCTAGGTCCAGTCCGCCTTTGTTACTGTTCGGGATAGGGTATCAAATCTTATTTTGAATATTTGATCTCTCATCGCAGACCAGAGCGCAACGCTCTTTGGTTACTGTCAGCTATGTGATCAGAGAGAGTTCAAGTGGTAACTGTTTGAGAATTTGAGAGCCAGTTTATCAGAACACGTAACGCAGCGTTGTTAATGACATTTTCGATTAGAGTAACTTTCCTTTGTCTGTCTAGTACTAACTCTGAAGCCCAAGAAATTCATTCAATCAAAAGTCCCAATCATTCTGTACGTTGATCGGGTAGATACAACCCATTTACAACAATACTGCGCTAGAAGTTTGTCAAGTGAAATGAATATTTAGTAAACCTATAACGATGAGCTGAATCGGGAATATCACAAGAAATCAGAAAATTTGTGTTGAAGAAGAAGTTCTATAAACTGACAATTTTCCACCTGTTAATTTCATAAAAACAGATTGCTGGCGTTTAAAATTGAAAAACACGGAAGGAATGCAAAAAAACAGTTTAATAGTTAATATTTTTTCTTAAAGATAAAGATTAATTGTTGTAATCAAGCACATACATTTCCTCGCAAGTACTGTTTTGAATATATTTACACCAAAAGTAATGTTTTTGAATTATATATAATAATTTTATTTAGAATTTATTACCAAGACATATTTCTTGTTTTCCCCATGGTATGACTGTTAATGTGTGCTTTAAACAAGTACGATAAGAGATTGTCATTCGACGTTTACGGCTGCCGTTTCTGAATGAAAATCAAAATGTAAAGTGTCCCGGGCTCTGTCAAAATTATTGCTCAAAATTTTTAACAAAAATTATATGCAATGGCGGGAAAAGGCTTCCGGTGTAAGCACTCACCACCCCCTTTCCGCCAACGGCCTTGTCAAAGAGGCTGGAGCAGACAGAGGTTCTGAGCCTTGATGTTGGAAACTGCCATCAAAAGCCTGAGAAATTAGCAAATATCAGCGGCATGACGATGTAGGAGGCAATGGCAACCACTGCATTAAATAAGTTTATTGCGTATTCACATAAAATGTATCCTGTAATTGAAAAAAAGTGTCATGATGATCTGTCCATTAACAAAAGATTTCAAATTAGTCCTTCGTTTGGTTCTTTGGGAGACGATTGTCAAGGAGTACGTCTGAGTACGTCTGAAAGATGATGTCTATTGATATTTCGTACCAGTCGCATACGAGTGGCGCTAGTAGCACCTCTATGAGCATGCAAATCAGGTTCGCTTTAAATATACACTGTAACGCTCGTGAGCGCTAGTTGCCGTTGAGATTGAACGTGGTGAGGTGATGTTAGTCAAGCCTTTAAGGCTACAAAGACGCCGTTATGAACACCTCACTCAGTTTGAACGTTATCGTGTAATAGGGCTACGAGAAGCTGATGTTGCTTCTGAAATATTGCAGGAAGACTTGGCAAGAATGTAGCCACTTAACATGACTGTTGGTAGCCGTGGTCACGAGAATGTACGGTCATAAGAAGACTGGGCTCCCTATGGCCACGTGGCACTACCGAGAGGGAGACCATCGTGTTCGGCGTATGGCTCTGGCGCGTCTAAACTGCATTTGCAGCAGCAATTTGAGCAGCAGTTGGCACCACAGTAACACAGCGAACTGTCACAAATCGGCTATATCAAGGACAGCTCCGAGGCAGTTACCCTGTAGCGTGCACAGAAGGAGACTAATTGAGAGCCTGCAACCAAACTTTTCTATGTTCCAGGCGCACTGGACCTAAACCTGGAGTTACGGCTGGAGTGCGATTTCGTATGACACCAGGAGCACTCTCGTGGCTATCACCGAGCGAGGTGGCGCAGTGGTTAGACACTGGACTCGCATTCGGAAGGACGACGGTTCAATCCCGCGTCTGGCCATCCTGATTTAGGTTTTCCGTGATTTCCCTAAATCACTCCAGGCAAATGCCGGGATGGTTCCTCTGAAAGGGCACGGCCGACTTCCTTCCCCATCCTTCCCTATTTCGATGAGACCGATGACCACGCTGTCTGGTCTCCTTCCCCAAACCAACCAACCAACCAATCATGGCTATCCCCCTTAGCCTGACTGCAAATCTGAAACTCAGTTTGGTGACTCGACCTGCAGTGCTGCCATTCACGAACAACATTCCATGGGGTGTTTTCCAACGGTTTAACGCTCGTCTACATATCACTGTTATAACCCAACGTGTTCTACAGAGTGTCGACATGTTGTCTTGGCCTGCTCGATCACCAGATCTGTCTCCAGTATAGCAGATATGGGACATCATCAAACGACAACTCCAGTATCATCCGTCTCTGTAGTGCCCGAACAACTGCAACAGGCATGAAACTCAATCCCACAAATTGACTACCGGTATCTGTTTAATACAATGCATGAACGTTTGCATGATTGCATTCAACATTCTGGCGGTTACACCGATTGTTATTGTACTAGCATTTCAAAGTTGCAATGGCTTATCTCGCTTGTACATTAACTTTGATCTTGCAGTGTCAAACATGTTACCAGGATAATGTATTCCCGGAATTTCTTTACTCCATATCTATTATTTTTTGATGTTGCTGTTTTTGCCTTCGGTGTATCTGCCCATTCTATGTACGTTGGAAATGTCTTTTTCGAGAAAACGGTGCTCCCGTGATTTCTCGTATAACAGCTTTTTAGGCTAACTTTCAAAATCAATGTGAAGAATGACTTTCACGCTGCTGAAAATTTATAGGAAACGGCTTCTGGATTTCAAATGAAAACGTGGCACAAAATTGGTATTGTTAAACAGAACTCTCCAGAACGCACTCTTTTTGTCTGGAAACGTTTTTAAGTGAGCTGGGTTGATTCAACAAGTTGATAAAAACCTTTCTCCAACTAACTAGCAGAAAAATACCGTAGGAAATAACCAAAAGCTTTTTAGGACAGAGGATGGAGCAATTGACAGTACGCCATCCAGGAGAGCAGGGATGCGAGATTGAGTGGCGGTCGGTACATGCTGAACAAAATACTACTGACCCTTTTAATAGAGCTCACTAGTAGTTATTTAGCCCCATAGTTGGTGCAGAGCTGGTACCAGGTGATCATGTGACCATCCCCCACCGAGTTTAAGTCATGGCAGAGAAGTGTCGCTAGTATGGAATCGGCGCATAGGCTAGTCCGGCATGGGGACATGACGAAATGGCAGAGGGAGCTGTTGTATTTGGGCGAACCCATGACCACACCGTGAATGAAGTTGCCCTATCTGTTAAAGTGTCAACGCGGATTGTCCCTCAGCTACGACGGTGGGTCGTGAGACGTCCCTTGATAGCTTGGTTGGTAGCTCTCTCTAGCAACATGGAAGTTAAGCTATGATGTCTCAGTACATGTGCTATCATCCATTCCCTTATACCTGTCACTGTTCTTCAGATTTTCCTTTCTTCACCGATGTTGGAGAAGACCTGTTCACTACTTATTTAACCACTTCTACTATTTATTCAGTATTTCTCTATAGCAACGCATCTTAAATGCTTCGATTATCTTCTTTTCCAGTTTTCTCATACTCCAGGATTCAATAGCACTCACTGCTGTGCTCCATGTGTACCGTCTCAGAAATTTCTTTCTCAAATTAAGGCTTATATTAGATGGTTCTGGAATTCTTTTGTCCAGGTATCCTCGCCTGTTCTAGTCCACTTGTTATGTCGTTCTTGCATTGTCCGTCGTAGGTTACTTTGTTTTTTAAGCTAGGAGCATTCCTTACATGCCCGCCTAGTCACGTGTGTTAAACCGTCACTTCCTGGACGGGGCAAGTTCTCCGGTCCCGCATCGAATTCGCACGGCGGATTAGCGATGAGAGTTGACGTGCTGGCCAGGCTGGATGTGATTTTAGGGCAGTTTTCCACATCATATCG
Source organism: Schistocerca serialis cubense (assembly GCF_023864345.2). NCBI lineage: Eukaryota > Metazoa > Arthropoda > Insecta > Orthoptera > Acrididae > Schistocerca > Schistocerca serialis. Next base: position 714,016,335 of record NC_064640.1, read on the forward strand.
GGTGAATACCGGGCTGGTATCCAAACATACCTCAAACGTTTCATAAACACCTAGAAATCTTCGAACGTTTTCATATAAACCATACAACACTCAGGCAGCTGGAGTACACATTTAGCCTTGTGGTGGGGGTGGGGGTTGGGTAACAGGTTGACGAGAGGAAGTGGTATCAGGCCACCCCTTAAATTAAATGCCAAACCTCTTAATAACTATGCCGATCCTGCGCTGATGCTGGACAGAGGAACCAGAAAAAGAGAAAAAAGATTATGAAGCTAGCAGAGTTCTTTCAGTTCATATAATTCGTGGTCACTAGTTCTGATGTTGAGTTTATAGCAACTCTCATTTTTCCTTCTCTTCATTATTTTCGCGTTTTGAAAGTTTACTGGCAGTCCCTATCCTGTACTCACTTCACTGGTCAATCCACTCATCATGTCCTGTCGTCTTCACTTACACTGAGGATAACAATTTTATTTGCGAATCCTATCACTGACATTTTCTCTTCAGTCCGTATTCTGTACTCATTACATTGTTTAATCGATTCACCAAATCTCGTAGTCTTCACTTTCACTTAGGATAGCAGTGTTATCAGCCAAGCTTCTCACTGTCATTTTTCACTCTGAACTGTAATCCCACACCTAAACCGTTCTTTTATTTGGGTTACTGCTTCTTCTGTGTACAGGTTGAACAGACGGGACGAAAGACTGTATCCCTGTCTCACACCCTTTCTAATCAGAGAAATTTGTTATTGGTCTTCCATTCTTATTTTTCTCTCTTGATGTTTGTACATTGTATATTATTCGTTTTTCGGTGTAGTTTACTGTTCTTTTTCTCAGAATTTTAAGTCCCTGGTAACTTCTTAAATTATCGAATGCTTTTTATAGGTCAACATAGCCTATGAAAGTGTCTCAAATTTTCTTAAATCTTCAATCCATTATCGACTGCGATGTCAGAATTGCCCCTGTGATGCTTTTACCTGTACAAAAGTCACACTGATCATTATTTAACCAGTCCTGAATTTTCTTTTCCGTTCTCCTGTATATTATGCTTGTTAGCTACCTAAATATATGAGCTTTTAAGTGTGTTGTGCAATAGGCTTCACATTTATACACTGTTACTATCTTCAGTATAGTGTGGATGATGTTTTTCCGAAAGTATGATCGTACGTCTCAAGTATTTTATATTCTACACCCTAGCCTGAACAATCGTTGGTTGCCATTGCCCAAAATGGTATTAGAAATTCGGACTGACTGTTATCAATCCCTTCCGATTTATCTGACCGTAGATCTTCCAATAGCTTTCTTAAACTCTGACCTTCGTACAGTATCCCCTATGCCCTCCATATCAACGTCCATTGCTGCTTCCATCAGGTTATGAGACAGTTCTTCCATCTGAGAGATGCCTTCAGTATACTCTTGCCATCAATCTGCTCTCTCCCCTGTGTTTAAGAGTGAAATTCCAATTGCGTTCTTAACGTTAAAACCATTTCTTTAATTTCATCTAAGATTGTTTATCTTTTCTATATGCTGTATCGGTTCTCCCGATGACCATTTCTTTTTCGACTTCTTCACATTTTTCCCGCAGCCAGTTCGCCTTGGCTGCCCTGCACTCCCTGTTTATTTCATTCCTGTGTGATCTATGCTGCTGCATTCCAGTCTTTCCCTGAACACTTTTGCACATACTTCTTTCGCCAAACAGTTTAACTATTTGTTCTGTGTCTTCGAAGTCATCTTCCTATGACCTATATTCGTTGTTCAACTTCTGTGACTGTCCATTTCCGACATGCCAATTGATCATCAACTGAACTGCATTCTGTGGTACTCATTGTCGCAATATCTGCCGCCATAGAGAACTTCAAATGCACCTCGTCATTTTTCAGTACTTCAATATCCCATTCCATTTGATAATTATTCTTCAAGGTGGTTTTCTGAAATTTCAGTCGATTATAAATTGTAATCCGAGTCTTTATCTGCTCCTTTGTACGCCTTATAGTCCAAGATCTGATTTATTAATGGTGTAATACAGCTGGAATCTTCGTGTGTCCCCAGACCTTATCCAAGTATACCTCTTCCGCTGATGATCTTTGAACAACATCGCTGTTACTAGCTGAAATTTATTGCAGAACTCAATTTGTCTCTGCTCTCATTCCTACTACGGAGTCCATATTCTCCAGTAAATTTTCTAATCCTCATCATACTAGAGTTTCCCAATCACCTGTGAGTGTTATATTTTTCACTTCCATTTACAAACTAAATTACATGTTCAAGATCTTGGAAATTTTTGGAAATTTAGGGTAAGTTTCTATGGGACCAAACTGCTGAGGTCATCGGTCCCTAGGCTTGCACACTACTTAATCTAACTTGCGCTAAGGACAAAACACACACCCATTCCCGAGGGAGGACTCGAACCTCCGACGGGGGGAGCCCGCGAACCGTGGCATTGAGCCCTAGACTGCACGGCTACCTCGCGCGGCGAAGATCCTCATATACTTCCTCTATACCTTCATCTTCTGCTTGTGACGTTCTACTTGACAAAGAAGTAAAGAACCTGCAAGATACGACAGGATGTCAATGTAACTTCGTAAGCATATACACCAACGGGGAGTATGTAAATGATCAGAGCTGCAATTCTCTGGCATAGGTAGGACAGCCATTAGAGTGGATTAGTGTCGTTCGTGTTCAGTGTTATTAGAATGTTTGGTAGGGCATATAAGAGGCGTGAATTGCGTCAGATATCGATTAATTACTGTGAAGGGCTTGGGGGTGCTGCGTACGCTTGTGAGACATTGGTAGCAGTACCTGACAGAATTTGAAAGAGGCCTCTCGCCGAATCCAGCAGTATTCAGATTTGTGCGGCGTTCGTATGTGGTAGTGGTCCGATGCTTGAGTACATGGAAAAGTTAGGCAAAGTATACTCGGCTTTGTGGTTCCGATCGACCACGTGTGAGCACCAAGACGGAGTATCGCCTTACTGCGCAGAAAGCGCATCGTAACGCCTTCGCGTCTTCGCCTGCTATCCGTAAACAAGTAATGGACTCCCTGAAACATTGTTCCGTAAAATGTAAGCATGAACCATTCATGAGTGGCGTCGCATTATGTTGAAGGACGATTCGTGCTTCTGCACTACCCCGGATGACCAGTGCCTGGAAAGGGACAGCGTTGTTACTCCTAGTGCCACGGTGTGGGTAACCACCGAATAAGACCTTAGGTGACGGCTGGTAGTGATTGAGGAAGCACTGATGTCACAACGTTTCGACACGGACAACCTGCATCCTATGTGTTCACTCTCGTGCGACAGCATCATAGTGCCATTTTTCAAAAGAACAATGCTTGTCCAAACATGAAACGTGTTTCTATGAAATATCTGCGCCAAGCAGATGTATTTTCGTGGCCAGCTTGATATCGCCAGATCTGTTTCCGATGGAACAAGTGCAAGATCAGCTCGGATGCCGTCTTTGTCCGAGCGCCAGTATGCAGGATATCAAGGTCCAGTTACAAAAGTTGTGACCCATCATTCCTCAGGAGCAAATGCAACGGCTTTATGACACTCTTCCCTCCAAAATCAGTGTATGCATCCCAGTTGGAGGGTTATTAATCACTGAAATAACATCATATACCCTCTCAACCTGCGAACTTTCCTCCTCCTCTTCCGGATACTTCAGTTATTTTGCCTATCAGTGTATGTCTGAACTGTTACTTTATCGCAGGTTTGCCGACGATTCTAAGACGAATAATGTTATTGTGGTGTCACCGCCAGACACCACACTTGCTAGGTGGTAGCCTTTAAATCGGCCGCGGTCCGTTGGTATACGTCGGACCCGCGTGTCGCCACTATCAGTGATTGCAGACCGAGCGCCGCCACACTGCAGGTCTAGAGAGACTTCCTAGCACTCGCCCCAGTTGTACAACCGACTTTGCTAGCGATGGTTCACTGACAAATTACGCTCTCATTTCCCGAGACGATAGTTAGCATAGCCTTCAGCTACGTCATTTGCTACGACCTAGCAAGGCGCCATTACCAGTTACTATTGATACTGAATCATGTACCGTCAAGAGCGACGTTCATCATTAATGGATTAAAGTTAAGTATTCCACCAGCTACGTCCGTTTTTTCTAAATTCTAATTTCCTTGTCCTGTTCCAGACCTCACGCCAGCCTGCGTGAGCTAAAACGCGTGCCTTTCGGCTTCCTCTAGTAACCCGGTGTTGGTTCTCCTTCCAACCACAACAGTTATCACTGAATTATTTACAATAACTAAATCTCTTTCCTACTTTTCTATTCGCGATAAACCCCACTCCGCTTACACAATTTCCGCTGCTGTTGATATTACTTTACGATCGTCTGACTAGATATCATTGCCGTCTTTCCATTCCACTTCACTTACCCACATTATACCTCTAATGGATCTTTCCATTTCCTATTTCAGATCTCTAAATTCCCTGCCACTTCCAAACTCCTTACATTCCTTTTTTGCCGTTAGATTGGGCCCGCAACGTAATACGCGTCATAATATTACATTCTGGAAAGAAAGGTCCAGACTAGGAGCAAAAAGTGTAATATTCATTATTACAACAGCTGTTTGGGCTGTATTGGCATCCTCAACTAACATGCGAATAGAAAATTGGTGAAATTATCTGCACATATGGTGCGTGTCAATGTCAATAATTATAAGTTGGAATAGTGCGTTAGTACCTACGTCTATTTTGATTTGACGTCCATATTGCATCTATAGTAGACTGTCATTGTCTAATTCGTAGAGATTATGTGATATGTAGCAATTTTTAACATATGGAATGCCTTCTGTCACTAATCTGATGGAAGTATTCGGAAACAATTGCTTAAGATTTTTATTATTCAAAGCTGCGACAAATGACATTTTGATTAATGTTCAGAGACGGTATCTGTAATCGACGAGTGACAGTCTCTCATTGTAACTGTTAGGAGCAAACATTAACCACCATACCTTGGCATAAAGAGGAAGAAATGTTATTGTAATATATTGTAAATGAATTATTATGTATAATATAAAAATATTGCTTTTTGGTGTCAGTATTTTCAAAATAGCAAGTACGAGGAAATGTATGTTCCTCACTTAACAACAGTGTAAACCTGTATTTCTAAGAAAACCCATCATCGATTAATCTGTAAAAGTTCAGTTTCGTTCCATCAGTATCAGCATTGTTCATCTCATCAGCACTAGAATTATGGCTCAAATGGTTCAAATGGCTCTGAGCACTGTGGGACTTAACATCTGAGGCCATCAGTCCCCTAGAACTTAGAACTACTTAATCCTAACTAACCTAAGGACATCACACACATCCATGACCGAGGCAGGATTCGAACCTTCGACCGTAGCTGTCGAGCGGTCCTAGACCGCCTAGAACCGCTCAGCCACACCGGTCGGTACACTAGAATTATGTTTTGAGGAATTATCGGCTAGAAAACGATCAATTTATATAGCCCCCTCTTCAATACAAATTTTTTTGCTATATTTCAATTTATATCCTGATACTGACGTCCCCGCTTTCGAACCGATTCCAGCCTGTATGATATTCAAGAATACGTTTGTCGCTAAAGGTTTACTAAATACTCATTCGCAATATTAGCAACAATGCATGGTTGTTGTAAATGGAATGTATCATCCTGATCAACATACAGAACTGGGGGAAATTTCGATAGCACGAATTTCTTTGGCTTTAATCTTACTGCTAGAGAGGTAAAGTAATGTAAAAGTAATTTCGCATGACATTGTTGACTTTAAGACCCCTAGAAAATTTGTTCAGCGCCACAATGGAAAAGTTTACATTATTTGCACCGAATGGAGCCTGCAGTGATAAATAGAATACCCCCGACACACACTGCAAGGTGGCTTGTGGACTATATATAACGGATGGTTTCTATCAACCGGCCGTTTACAGAAAATTTGTGATAAAATCCTCGGATATTGTAATACATATTTTATTTTCAGTGTAACTTGAACCTTATCTTTCACAGTTCACTATAGTAGAGACAGAAGCCATAAATACTCACCGTAAACGAAATACTTGAAAAATAAAAACGTGTGTCTTCAGCCCAATCAAGGCAACTGATGTACTTCATTGGTTCAGCCAGTTTCCGTGAAAGAGCAATAGAGTAATAGCTGGTAAATAGTGTACACATTTAAATTAGTGTCAACACATTCCATATTTTTTATTGTAGGTATTTTTTTGTCATTTGAAACCGAATAACATGTATTAAAAACCCAGGTTTCTAAAAGTCTTCGAAGATAACAAAAACACACACGCATTTGACTAAGTATCAACACTTAACATACTATTAGAAAACCATTACTTAAGCTTGTTCATAGTGGCCTAATTAGACCTGAGATTAGACAAAATTCGAGGTGACTCATTCAAAGCAACTTTCAGTGCATCGACTCACAATACCTAGTCTCTGCAAAATGTGAATATGACTAAATGGGCCGGCCGGAGTGGCCGAGCGGTTCTAGGCGCTACAGTCTGGAGCCGTGCGGCCGCTACGGTCGCAGGTTCGAATCCTGCCTCGGGAATGGGTGTGTGTGATGTCCTTAGGTTAGTTAGGTTTAAGTAGTTCTATGTTCTAGGGGACTGATGACCTCAGATGTTAAGTCCCGTATTGATCAGAGCCATTTTATGACAAAATGGAGTGAATTGGTCATACTTTTCCATGAGGGCTGCATAAAGTTAATTATTATTACTATATCAGTAGGACGTTTCAACCACTAATACTAGTCAAGTACTTGAAGCTGTCTAACTAGACATATTCATACCTGCCTCTGTACAGTGACGTCGTTAATCACTTACTACTGTACACATTTTAGAAAGTATTCGTGTTTGAAGATTTGACACTTTCTGTAATAATTTCAGTTAGTTCAATTGTAGCTCAGAGACTGTTTTCTCAATCCTTGTTCTTTATTTCTGACGCTATACGTACGTTGTTATATACCTATACCTCTTTCCGTGGCCATCATCGGTTTAGTAGGAGTCTTTGGTAGGAGTGTTCGAAATCTGCTAACCGAAGAAGTTTTTGTAAACACTATTTAGCCACCGAGAGCAGGAGTGGTCGTCGTAGTCAAGTCCTGGTCTTTAAACTGTATCCATGAGTCAAGGTTTGACTATCAAACTTGTCCGCTAAATCTCATGACGTGATGGCAACTAATCCTGTTCGTCCAGGTCTATCCATCGTGTTGAGAAAAACGTTTGTGCGCACCACTTGAATCGAAGTTCGACGGTTTGAGACCTGCCTGTGGAATAAATTTTTATAATTTTTATAATGAGTCTTTAGCCATCGAGAGGAGGAGCGATCGTCACATTCGAGTCCTGATCACTGAAACTGGTGTAAGATTCGTGCCCTAAAAGTTATACCGGTCCGCAAAGTGGCAGCATCCACATTGTTGACAGTGGTCCATCCATCAGATTGAGACACTTAACTCAGCGGTAGCCTTAGTGCTAATTGAAGGATAGGAAGATTTTAAAGAGTAAGGCGTCGTGAACAGCATGGTCATCAGGATAGGGGACGAATAATCCCGAATTTTTCAGAAAGAAACAACGATAAAATTATTTATTCCTTACACGATGAGGACTTCAATTCCACTCGTCGACAATTCAAGTTTAGTGTCTTAACGATTGTGTCATCTCAAATGCAAAATCATTGCTGAAAAGCATTTATAAATAACAAAAATTCTGTTCTTTTAGATAGGTGCAAGCTCCCTTTAGCAGCAAACTTCACACACTTTGATCACTTCCTCACCGGTATTAACTGTAAAATCTTGATGATACACTCTAAGAACACTCATGGAACAAACGCGATGCCACACTGTATGCACACTCACTAACAACAGCAACACTAAGCAGCTAAATTTTAGATAGTACGGCAATAGCCATCTCCTCATCCTGGTGGAACGCTAACTCATAAACAGGACAACAAGTACAGTCTCGTGCACTTCCGTGGGCTTTCAATGAGCATTTATTTATTGTGTGCATTCTCCGAACGAACAGAAAAGATACAGGTTGAGGTGTGTAAGACCTACCACCGTTTGTTTCATAGTGGGGCAATATATTGAAAGGAGGGATTCAGGAAATGATACTATGCAAAGATACACAAAATTTTGTTACATGTTTTATGCCATTATTTCTCATGTGATGCAAAATCCTGGAGCAATTATGATCTTTTAAAATGGAACATCTTAAAAGAAATTCGAAAGCTCTTGAAAAGACGTACACATTGATATAACTCTTGATAATGATGGCGTTCAAATGTTTTGCAAACTGATCTGAAAAATGTGCTAAGATTATGAGATAAAGCGATCAGAATCTGCTATTGTGATGTTAAAACTGCCAAGTGCGGCTCTTACGTCAATCTCTGTCTCTGTATGCAACATATATTAAACACATATTTGAACGAGTCTTACCAGTTTCGTTCTCATACACTAAATGCAAGGTACACTTCCAGTTACAAAAAATCGTAACTGTCGACAGTAGGTTCCAAAAGGAATACGTTTTATAATACTAGTCTCGGTCTACCTTCTTGCTGCATATAACAACGGAGCCTCGTTTCACTCTGTTTACACGTCCCGACGGCCTTGGCTGTGAATTTTAGCACTTTTTCAGATGTTTTACGGAAACTCTATCTTTAACAATCGTTATACCACTGTTATCGTCGTTTCAAGGGCTTTCTGATTCCGTTAAAGGAAGATTGATATTCGTTAGTAAAAAGAAGGAGAAACGAAAATTGACATTCTTGCTTGAATATCTTAGTCCAGCTCATGCACTGCTCTAGGGTACTTGCGCATACAGCGGGTTGGCTGGTGATCTGGAGCAGATTTTCAGCAGCCAGTGCGCAGGTAAGAGTCAAGACAGGTGTGCGCTGAACCACCACTGCAACAGCAAGTCGTCCCTTATCACTTAAAACGATGACGTATCGCCTTTGCCGCCAGTAGGATGCATAGTGTTGTCCCTGATAGTGCATATGTACGGACGTTGCTTATCGCTTTTCTGACTACACTACTACGCACGTCAGTTATTAATCACAATATTGGCACTCCACTGGGCACATATTGTTTGTACCTATGCGAACGTGACGATAGTGAGACATTATTTTGCACGACTGCGTAGCGGAACCGTCGGCAATCTCATTTTTGGACTCGTGCGGACACTTCTTGGGTTTTAAGTCTGCAGATGAGAATATTTTCCCGTTTAAGTGGTTCTGTTGGACGTTATGCATCCGTTGATGGCCGAAACGAGTACTAAACTATTTATTCTGTAAAAGACAGAATCCGGTGCTTATCTGACAGTACAAAGGAACACTAGCTAGTGAATGCTACGTTACATAGAAACCGAAGGGGAGGTGATCTGTCTGTTGTCAGAGTACCACTGAATTCAAAAGCTGTGAAAAGTTCAAACACAGTTTTAATTTGTCACAGATGGTTGTGACATAAGAAAATCTGAATGCTTGTTTACGCTAAAGATACATGTCTTTGTGACCGATTCGTGACATAGGCGCAAATGTATCCGCATAGTGTTTCTAGTAGGTAGCGTATAAATTATACGTGGTCGTGTTGGAAGTCAGATCTGGAAGCTGGAGAAATCTGTAGAGATTAAATAGGAGTCCCTAACCGTTCTTTCCACCAACCTATCGTCTTCTAAAGTTGTGTTCCCAGTGCAGAAGACAGCCCATCGGTCGTGGAGGAGGCTGCTATGCTGTCATTTCAATCTTGAATCTGTATTTGTACTTCCTTTGTGGGATGCCACTTGCTCAGGTCTGTATCTACAGAGGGCTAGATCTGTAGTTCTGACAATGATGGTGGGTGACACCTCTCATTAATGTGTCCCGTTTATTTTAATTTTAAAATATCACTTTTTACACTATCTTCTACAACATTCGACATAGCTTTCTTAATAGTACGGTAACTTTTCTGACAACTTCCGATATAGAGTACGACATGTCCGTCCAAAACATAGATACAAGCCCGGCTCTGATGAACACCCGAAACAGAGTGACTAGCACAGCCGAAGTACCTCGTCATTCAGGCGCACCAAAGAGACCTGAAGGTGTCCGAAGCACTTCGGTTGTAAAATCATTACTCTTATGTTTCTCATAACTATTGAAATTTAATAAATAAAAACGATAAAGTCGTGAGATTGTCGTACTGAAAACTGGGTTAAATACAATGAAAAGTACTTGTATACAAACAACCTTTGTGAGTAAGCCGTGCAGTAGTATCTGCCGATTTCAGGGTACCGATGGATGTCCAAACCTAAAATCGCCAGATTGAATAAAAAGATAGTAAATGTGGTTGAGGAATCAGGTGAGGGGTGTCCTGGAGGCAGACCTGGAATTTCTGCAAATTTGCAAGACGCGCTCGCCGCCTCGCCGCTGTGTCCGAAGCGCCTCTTCCCATACAAAGATTCCGTCCCCAAGCTGATGACAACGATGGGGAACAAGCAGTAATACATCCTGCACTACAGACATCTGTAGCAGTGTCTCAGATCGTGCTGATTGAAGGAGTATATTGATTTAAACACTGAAATGAGGACATCCGCGATGTCTGATTCCCAAAACGATCTTTATAAATAACTGAGAAACTCAATTTTAGCGAGAAAATGGAAAATTTGGGGGAATACGATGAAACTCATTTAATTTACGGTTGGGATGGGCGTTATTGCGCAAGAGATAATATCTCCAGGCCAAATTTCAAGCGTGCTACCATCTTGAATCAAGGGTTAGTCACTGTGGACATGGCTAAGGTTTCAGTACAGTTCACAAAGCCTATCTATATCAGGAAGTGTATTCAAGCCCTCTCCAAAATTCACACGTAACACTTTTACTATAACTTGGTGAAGCCAATCTTCACCAGTTCCCAAAATTTTCATCCACTGGATGAAATTCTGCGATCCATATGAGGTACACTCATGATAAAATCTTCTCGGGTTGAGAGACTAGTCAATGCGTTGCTCTCCGGCAACGTTTCAGCAAGTTTCTTACGTGCCATCTTCAGGCGAAGTGTCGGGTTCACTGCTGCTGCTGCTTTCATCTAATACTTTCCCCTCTTTGGGGAAGTGTGAGGGGGAGTTTGTAGCCTTTTGGCTTTTACTCCCCTGTGTACATGTGTGTGTGATTTTTCTATATATTTTTGGTGTCTGTGATATGTGATGAATTGTTGTGAGTGTGTCTGGTATTTGCCTGAGGTAGGCGAGATGATTGGTGATATACGGGAAGGAACTGGATTAGGGATTGGGTATTGGGATTTTCTCTTCGACTTAATCGTCGAAGATCATCATAGGGCGCTTGTGTTTATCGCGGGACATGTCATACCGACCTAGGGAGTGGATGAGTGCATTTCCGGATCTGGAAGTACCTTCATAGAAGGCCCTTGCCAGATCCTGGAAACGCTCTCTCAGGAGTGGGATTTCGGCTGCGGCGTGCAGGTCGTCTGTGGGGAATCCGAGAGGTAGATGCAGTGCCCTTCTGAGGGCGCGGTTTTGCAGCCTCTGGAGTTTGTCCAGGTGCTGCTTTGCCGCGTATCCCCAGACAGGGCACGCATACTCCATTACTGGCCGGATGAGGGCCTGGTATACATTTACTGCTACTGGGCAGGGAAGGGAGCTGGTTGTGTTCAGGATAGGGTATAGGATGGACATTATGGCGCAGACCTTCCTGTGGACCTCGTCTATGTGGGGTTTCCACGTAAGACGAGAGTCCAAGGTTACGCCAAGGTACTTGGCGGTTCTGCGCATGGGAGTTGGGTTCCATTTAGGTGGAGGTGGAGGGGGGGACGTTGAGGAGGTTCGCGCCTTCCGAGCCTGCGGGTAATCAGCATTGCCTGCGTCTTCTCCGAATTGATGGTGATGCGCCAGCGACGGGCCCAGGTTTCTGTGTCGTCTAAAACCCTTTGTAGCCTACGAATGACCAGGTCCTTGTTCGCATTTCTCGTGTAGAAGGCTGTGTCGTCTGCGTACTGCGCGGTGTGCACCAGGGGGGCCGTTGGAGTGTCCGCAGTGTACAGACTGTACAATACGGGCCCCAGGACCGATCCCTGTGGCACCCCGGCACGAATACACCTTCTGGTGGAGGTGGCAGTTTCTACTTTGACGGAGAAAGTCCTATTTGTGAGGTAGCTCTTGATTAGCTGAACTATGCTCCCTGGAAACCCTTGTGAGTACAACTTGTAGAGTAGCCCTCTATGCCATACTGAATCAAAGGCTTTGGCTACGTCTAGTAGCACTATCCCGCAGTAGCCTCTGTGGTTGAAGCCCTCTGTGGCTGCTTCAACCATTCTCATGACCTGTTGTGGGGCAGAGTGGTTCTGCCGGAATCCAAATAGGATATCCGGCAGAATTTGCTCTCTGGTAATATGTTCTTGTATGGGTTTTAGCAGGAGGCGCTCATAGATCTTGCTGAGTGTTGGCAAGAGGCTAATCGGCCTGTAGTGCTGCGGGAATAGAGGGTCTTTTCTTGGTTTGTGTATCGCGACCACTTCCGCATGTTTCCAGCAAGCTGGGAACTCGCGGGAACGAGTAATCTCGTTGAGGACGTTCGCGAGGTGTGTGATCGCTGTGGGTGGGAGTTTTTTGACTAACTGGTTTGTGACACTGTCGTGCCCTGGCGCCTTTTTTGTAGGGTGGGACCTGATTACTCTTGCCACGTCCTCGGGGGCAAAAAGTATGGGTTCGTCCTCTGGGTCCCCCTCAGCATTGAGGAAGACGGCCAGTTGACGACTGACTACCTCTTCATGCTGTTCATCCTGGGGTTCAGCCGTTTGAAACTGCTTCTCGAAGGAGTCGGCGAAGGCGTTGGCCTTCTCAGCATGGCTGTAGACCAGTCCCCGCTCGCCGTGCAGTGGCGGCATCCTAGCGCGTCTTTTTGTGAATTGTTTGGTTGCTTGCCAAAGTGTATGATCGTCTATTTTGAGAGCTGTGAGGCGGTTTTGCCATTGCTGGTTTCTGTGCTCATTGAGTGCTACCTTCAGTTCTCTCTGTAGACGATTGAGCAGCCTCCTGGTGGCCTGATTTCTGGTGATCTTCCACTCTTTTGCCACTCTGTTCTTGTGTCGGATTTGAGCTAGCAATTGTTCCGGGAGCTGTATTTGCGGTGGAGGGCCATGCCTTTGTGGTGGGGTGGCCTCTTCCGCTGCCTGCAAGATGGTGCCTGTCAAGTCTAGTAGCGCTTGTTCTACTGTTTCGGCAGTAGGTGGCGGAGCGCGAGCGATATCAGAGGCGACAGTTTCTTGGTATCGATCCCAGTCTGTGCGTTTGTAAGACGTATGGTACCGTGGGAGTGCTACCCATTCTCCCACATCGACTTCTAGAATCACTGGGTTGTGGTCGGAGGACATTCTGTTGATTGTCCTTGCGGTCACAAATCCTGCGATCCTCCTAGTGAGAGCTATGTCTAACACATCGGGCCTGCTTCCGTTTTTCGGAAAATGTGTGGGCTCGACTGGACCCCATGTTTCGAAGTGGTGGGTGCGCGCTAGTTGTTGCAGTTTGGCGCCTGCTCTGGAGGTTACTCTAGAATTCCAGTCAGGGTGTTTGGCATTGAAGTCTCCCCCTATTACGAGTTTGCCTTCAATTTGCCCTAGAGCAGCTATGTCTCCCTTATCTATCTGGTCATGTGGGGGTCGGTAGACTACAACAATTGTTAGGGGTCCAGTGGCAGTGGTTACTTCCACCGCCACTGCTTCGATTTTGTTGGTAGCTGGTAAGAATACCTGGTGGTGGGGGATCCCTCTTTTTACATATATGGCCACTCCTCCGCCTTGGGTTGGCCTGTCTTTACGGTAGCTGTGTCGGGTTCACGTCGTGTCCGGATCTTTATAGCCGCAGGACCACGGGCTTCTCTGCATCCTCGGCGCTGGTCGGGCCAATCAGGCGCGAGTGGAATCGACGCGGCGGCGCATGGTGGGGGGGAGGCGCGGGCACCCGGCCCTGGCGTCTCGTCTCGGTGCGGTCTGTTTATCCCATCCGCCGCCACCGACCTGCCTCCATCGGTGCGCTCGCGTCTTATTCTAGATAATGTTATGTACCACTCGGTGCCGAGTTGGAAGCCACTATCCCAGTTGACCAGGTTATCACTGATCATTTTCTCCACTGCCTCTTTAATAGTAGAGTCCCAGAAACCTTTAGATCTACACAACACTTTGCTTGTGATTTTATAGCAACCGGTCGCGCGGGTTCACACAGTTGGCTACTCACCTTTTGTGTCCTCCCCCACCAGCGTCCTTGAACATTTGACATCAGCCTGCTAGGGCCTTTAGGGACTCAGGTGGCAAAATCCACGTGACGTGACCCCCTATCAAAGAAAGCAAAATTGTCGTCGCTTTCTAAAAGAGCGAAGTTGTCGTGTTGGGGGCCACGACATGGAGGAGGAGCAAACGAGAGGACCGCTTCGGCGAGATGCAGGGTGTATCAGATGACCATCCAAAGGAGGTTTCCCGGACGACGGCAGCATCTGACCCCCCCCCCCCCCCCCCCACCGAAGAAGACGACGAGCGAGAGCAATGCGCGCAGCCGCCGGATGGACGTGGAAATTTCTGCGAATGTTCGGTGCCGCTCCTGCACACTCCCAGGACGGAGACGACCCGCAGAGCCAGGCTGACCCCTCATCAGAGTTGCTGCCAGATGCAACGTCCGGCCATGGGTACAGTAGAGGGCAGCGAGGAGGTACTTTCGAGACTCCGGTCGTTGGTACCCGTGGGTTGATACAGCCAAGCACATGTCGCAGCCGCCCCGACAGCTGCCGCGCCAGTAGTCGCACCCGCACCAGTCACGCCGTCTACAGAAGCCGTCACGCCGTCGCCAGTAGCTGGTCTGGCAACACCAGAGAAGCCTGCGTAGGCCGAGCAAATCTTGTGGAAGCGCCCAGACGCGGCCGTAGAGGACACTCTCTCCCCCAGCCAAGTTCCGGTCACGCCAGCCGGAAGAAGAAGAGGGCGCGCCGCAGGACGACCGCATCGCGGAGGAAACCCGATGAAGAAGGCTTCATCGCGCCCTCCCGGCGCCACACAGCGAGAGCCAGGGTGTTCTAACTGGTGGCGCCGGAACAGGTACAGGCTGCATACCGGTATGCAGATCTGTCGGAAGTAGCCGAGACTGACGGAGATGAAACTGCCCCGTCGCCCGCCGCCGATCGCCATCCATTGGTGCGAGGACTATGGTGAGCTGCAAGAGAACCTGTATTCGGTCGTAAAACCAAGAAAGATCATCGCGGGAACCGACACTTACAAGATTAGAGCAGAATGCATTGAGGACCACACGAAACTCATGCACCTCTGCGAAACCGAGAAGTGGCACTGTTTCACGCAGAGTACTGAACAGCTGAAGCTGCTGAAGATCGTCTTTCGCCACCTGCCGTTGAAGGTGGAACCGGCAATCCTACAGCGGTAGCCGGAGGAAATATGCTTACAAATCCACCACGTGGGCCTAATGCGGTCACCCAGGGCTCACAGGGACATGCCCTTGTTCCTAGTGGTATTGATAGACAACGTAGACAACCGGGAAATTTTTCAAATTGACAACACTGCCGACTTCGACGTAAAAGTCGGACCGCTCTTTGTGAAAGGCAGGAGAGCCCAGTGCTTCAACTGCCAGCGCTTGGATCATGGGACAAAATATTGCAGAATGCCTGAGTGCTGCTGCAAGTGCGCCGAGGAGCACCAGTCACGGGACTGCCCGAAGAAGAAGGAAGACCCGCCGAAGTGCTGCAACTGCAACGGGGATCAAGTCGCCTGCTACCGAGGATGCGCCGCATTCAACCGCGGGAGTCGCGCCAGCCGCGTAAACCCGAGTCGTAGCTTCGCGGATGTCACTAAGGGGAAGCCAGCCGCCCCCTCCGAGAGGCCAGCGTCGTTCGCACGGGACGTCGCACTGGCACCGCAGCCGTCGCAGCTGCTTCGCCGGCGGCACCGCCTACTGTCGAGGGAGCCGGCTTGCCGGCGCCCAAGGAACGAAGGAGGGTTGCCGTCCGCGCAGGGAGTTCCCAGCACGCTGCCCCGCTGCAGACTACGCGAAACGTCGCGATGGAGTCAAACCTTCCCGAAACAGCGAAGGAAGACACCACTGACCTGGCCGCGCTGCTGCGGTCGCTCAACCAGATGACGACTCATTTGAGGGTTCTCGTGGGAGCAGTGATGGCGGCTCTACAGGTCACCGCCGGGAGAAGCCAGCCTTAAAATTGATAAACAACCATATTTATCGGTTAACCATTTACACGTTCAACGTCAGGGGCGTCTACCCCCAGCAGGGCGAATTTCGCCAGTTCCTACGGGATGAGGTGGTCGACATCTGCCTTGCACAGGAGACCTTCCTCAATCCCGGGATCGACGTGCGAGCAGCAAATGTTTGCTGCTACCGAGATGACAGAGCCACCCACAACGGCGGCACTGCCATCTACGTTAAGAAGTAAGTGCGCCACCACCGGGTCCAACTGCCGGCGCTTAATGCGCTGGAGGCCACAGGAGTGGCAGTCAACACCATCGCCGAAAAGATTCTTTTCGTGTCGGTGTACCGGCAGCCTAGCAGACCGCTAGATGAAGCGGACTTCGACGCCCTGCTGTCGTTGGAGGGGCGAGCTTTCATTGCCGGGAATTTCAATGCGAAACACATCTAATGGAACTCGCGAACTGTCAACCACAGTGGGCGCCACCTCACCCGCGCTGTTCACCGTAACGGCGCGCTCACCCTGGGGCAATTTGACTCCACGATCTTCCCTGTAGGGGGCAACCGGACGTGCTCGATATTGATCTTCTCAAGGGCATTGGGCAATTCGCGGCCACCGAGACGCGAAACGCCATGTCCTCCGACCAGGTACCGGTCATTTTGGGCCTCGACGTGGTCGGAGCTTTTCTTCCAGAGAACCGTCCGAGCTATCGCAGGCTGGACACCGAGCGCTTTCGGACGAAGGCCCTCGAACTCCTCGAGGACGCGCCAAACCCCACAGAGGTAGGAGCAGACACCACCCTAGCATACTTCACCCGAAGAATACTTCGAGTAGCAGATGAAGCCACGCTAAGATATCTCCAAGGGCGACGAGACTTCTAGCGACAGCTACTGCGCCATGTTTTGGACGCGATCACCGAGAAGAACCGACTGTTTTGTGAATGGCAGCTCACTTGCCAACCAGACGCGAAGCACCGCTTAAACCGCATGAGACGGGAAATAAAGGCAGCAGTCGAGCAACACCGGAACCAAGGCTGGGCAGACCTTGTGTCTAGGCTCAATCCTGAGGATGGCAGTGCATGGAGGGTGGTAAAGTCCTTCCTACACCGGCGGCAGCGAATACCGCCCTTACTGGACGGGAACGACTTCGCCAGCGACCCGGACGCAAGAGCCAACGCTTTGGCTGGCGCGTTCGCTGCGAACTTCACACCGGTAACCGACGTCATCGACAAGGAGCACATACGGCGGGTCTACGAACAACAACCAACCTTCCGCGCCGCAAAGGAGGAAGGCGATGCTATCGAGCCGATAACGGAGAAAGAAGTTGCTGTACAGCTTCACTCGCGGAACCCCAAGAAGGCTGGAGGCAGCGATGGCGTCAGGAACTTCCTGCTGAAGAACTATCCGCCGGGATTACACCGCAAATTGCCTATATTTTCAACTAGATCCTCCGATCAGGTGTCTAACCCTCTGCATGAAAACATGCGGAGGTTGTAGCCATTCTGAAATCAGGCTAGAACCCACGCCACGCATCTAGCTACCAACCAGTCAGCGTGCTCCCGTCCCACTCGAAAGTTTTCGACAGGCTGTGCGCGAGAAAACTGATGCAGCACGTCACCCAGGAGGGCATAATCCTGGAAGAGCGGGTCTGATTTCGAGAAGAACATGCCACTTCCCAAAAGCTCCTGCGGGTGGTAGAACCGGTGATGAGAGCACTGTAAACAAGGGAATACCTTGGGGCAGTGTTCCTCGACGACTCCGGCGCGTTTGAGTCGGTGTGGCACGACGGTCTCTAGTTCAAACTTTTTGAACACGGGATACCGACGTCCTACGTCACGCTACTGCGGTCGTACCTGTCTAAACGAACCTTCCACGTGAGGGCCGACGACGGTACGTCCACAGACCAGCAGATGCGTGCAGGGTGCAGCAGGGGTCGGTACTCGGCCCCTTGCTGTACTCCATGTACACTGCCGGCGCCCCGAAAGTGGCAGGAGTTGAACTGGCGTTGTGCGCGGATGATACAGCCCTGTTCACTCGCAGCATGAACGCCCAAGTGCAGAGAAACCGCATCCAACGCGGGTGCGACGCCTTGGGCTCATGGGCAACAAAGTGGCGGCTGAAATTCAACGCCACGAAGAGCTAGGCAGTTGTCTTCACCCGAAGACTCCCGCCGCCTGGGCTTGCGCCAGTCGAAATCCTGGGAGAACCTATCCCAAGGAGTGGAACGGTGAAATACTTAGGGGTTACCCAAGACCGCAGGCTCACCTGGAAGCATCACATTCGTGATGTCTAAAGGAAAGCAGTAGGACGCCTTCGCGCCCTGTATCCGCTCCTAAACCCGCTGTCGTCATTGGCATTGCAACAACGTATTACGCTTTACTTAACATTGGTTCAACCACTGTTAGAGTATGCGGCCGTGGTCTGGGGGAAAGCCGCAGATGTTCACATTGTGACTTTGTAGTGGATACAGTATCGCGCCCTGAAGACTGCCCTGCATCTTCCGAGGCGCTATTCGACGCGCCAACTCCACGAGGACACCGGGATCCTGCCGTTCCGAGATAGGATCCGCGCCATCGCCAGGAAGTTCTACGAGAAAGCGGGCCACTCCCGCAACCGACTCATACGGGGACTGGGCCAACAACCACACCACAGGCCAACCACGCGTTGGCGTGACCTGCTGAGGCATTAAGTTTTACTAATCACCCTGCAGAATGTGTTTACTTCTTTTACGGGTTTCCATCATCAAGGACGAATCAGGAAGACAGGTAATATCTATTTTCTCCGCCATTGGGAATCGCAGGAATGACAGTTCTGTCTAAACTGCACCATCTCGAGCCAAGGACAGGCTCTTCTTATAGGGTCAGCGTCAGCGAACATGACACTTCCCCTGAAGATGGCAAGTACAAAACTTGCTGAAACGTTGCCAAGGAAAAAAGAACATCGACTCGGCTATCAACCCGAGAAGATTTTATCATCGAGATTCGCAGAGAAAGCCTGCACTCTCGTATGAGGTGCACTCATGTTCAGAAAAAGAAAAACAGAATATGTTGAACGACTAGAAACAGGACGTTCATATTCACAGGACATGTACATTAGTATGTTCTGCAGAAACGATTAGCATTTCAGTCACCTCGGTTCAGCATGTGTTTTGGCGCCTAGTGGGCACAGGGTCCGCCATGGATTCTGATAACTTGTCCCCTGCGTGATGGCATCGACGCGTATATGGCGCGAATGGCGTCCTGTGGTAGAGCCATACATAATACATTCAACTGCTTCCAAAGTCCATCTGTGGTGGTTGGCATTGAAACTTCTGTTTCGCCATAAACCACACATTTTGATTGGTGATAAGGTTGCTGTTCTGGTGGGCCAGGGCAAAAAGCTGGCATCCTGTGACGCATTGAAGGTACGTGTTCGTGCAGCAACATCTGGTAGTGCATTGTCTTACTGAGAAATCGCGTCCGGGGTATTGTGCAGAAAGGATATGCCTACGAGTCGTCGCATTCGGGAGGACGACGGTTCAATCCCGTGTCCGGCCATCCTGATTTAGGTTTTCCGTGATTTCCCTAAATCGCTCCAGGCAAATGCTGGGATGGTTCCTTTGAAAGGGCACGGCCGACTTCCTTCCCCATCCTTCCCTAATCCTATGAGACCGATGACCTCGCTGTTTGGTCTCTTCCCCCAAACAACCAACCAACCAACCTACGAGTCGCAGGAGGCTATTCACGTAGGTCACACTGGTCACAGTGCCCTGGACACGCACCAACAGTGGATAGCACACCACACCGTAAGTCCTTGAGTTGGCACTGCATGTCTCGTGCAAATTCAGTAACTTTAATGCCGCTCTTTCCGTCTACGGCGAACCAAAATGCTTCCATCATGCCATACCTGTCCCCAGTGACGTCGTTCCACACACCATTGCCGTCTATCATCTTTCTACACATTCGTCAAAAGTAGATAGAGAAGTGTACGGATCGCACATAACACATATCGAATAAACAGCGACCGACTGTCATCACCTCTGATAGTGTACGAGGTGTTACACTTATCATGGTTTCCCCCAACCCTAAAAAAAATTTTTCCATTGCTATTCCTTCTCTACTCTTACACATTCCATAAATACGCACAATCATAGTTAAATAAAATTACACACATACAATAATCTAATTTAAAAATAATGTTATAGGTAAAAGACAAAGTAGTGGAAACGTTATGTTGCAAACACAAACCACAAAACATATTGGAAGTACAAAAACAAACAGAATACAGTGGTGTGCATAAAAATGTGTTGCGAAAAATATAAGCAATGCATAGTGCTGCAAAACATCTAAAATTTAGACCAAAATTATCAGTGTCTAACGCAGGGAAACAACGATGTGCTAGCAGAAGGCATTTCCCGATGTAAGAAAGGAATCAACCGAAAATCATCGTAAGTGCAAATCAATTTATTCTTAACGAACTGTTTTTCGATCTAAAAGGAAATCAAAATGTAAATAACTTAATTACAGGCCACTGAAGATGCTTTACCTCAATAAAGCGAAACACGCCTGTTGAAAAAAATCACCCATTTCTGTAGTTGCCACAACAGAACAAAAATACCCTAAAGAATTGTAAAGCAACTACGGACACTATGGCCAAACAAATGAAGACTTTAACTTTCGTAGTATTGAGAGGGAAGGAACGACCTGTTCTCCTCTTCGTTGTCAATACTGCTTTCTGCAGCCTCGTTGCTAAACTGGGAAATGCTTATTAGTACCTCAGGCGTATCCTGCAACTGTGATGGATTTATGCTTGCGTGTCAGCGTTAATTTCTACAGTGGTCATTCTAATGTTAATTCCATTATAAGGCGACTGTTTCACTACGTGAGCCAACAAAAATTATTTATGTTCGAGGTTCTTGATGTATACATCGCTGTAATGGATCATGTTCGACTCCAGTTCGATCTCAATAAAATGTCACGCTGATTCGTTCAGATTGTATCCAGTGAGGTTCTTAAAACTTTGCCTTGTTGCTATATTTGACATCTACTGCGTATCTCTCATTGACATAGACCAAATATTTTCTCTAAATATGCAGAATTGCAACAGTAGAGACTTAATATCTTTTGCAGGACCTGCTCTACACAGATGGATTCTCAGAGTCAGGACACGGGGCACTCCGACAAAGAAGTCACTAGTGCTATTTCCAACAACAGCACTTCCCTGGATCACCTTGATATGCAGGGTAAGGAAAACTGCACTGCAGCCAAGCTTGAGGAATTAGAGAAAAGACAAGAAACGCAACGTTGCAGCAAGGATCAGATTTCTGGCACTAACAAACGCCATCAAGAGGAAGAGCAACCGCAGCATGATACAGAAGCAGAGGCGCTGAACGGCTCCGTAGCAGAAGCGCGTGCTGTTGAATCCAGTATTGCTGTGAAGGTAACTACTGCTAATTACTCACTGCTGTATACGTGAAACTGACTTCGGTAATCATTAGTTCCGTAGGCATGTAAGATTTTGGATATTTTTTCACGTTTGGAACGGAATAATTGCATCATTATCACAAACGTTTTTTACGGTACTGCGAATTAAAATTATTTCTTTTTGACTGATTTGATGTGTCTGACATCGCTTATATGTACATAGTTGCACAACAAAAACTGCCCAACTGAATATCACAAAAAGGTGAATCAGGTGAAATTTAATAAATGAAAGACAATCTCAAATTAAACATTTAAGGTCGTATCTAATGAGATGAAACATCTCCAAACCAACAATGTGTCAACAGAACAATAAAACACAGTTATTCATATAAACACAACTAATTTTCTTCCCAAGGATGCACAACTGTCATCACCTACTACTCGTAGGGAATAACAACTGTTCCTGATGACGAGATCAAGCCTTCTTCATTAGAAGCCAGCTCATGAAGACCATTAGAAATTTGAGAATCCAGATTAACATCGTGTCGGAATTTCGTTCCCCTATTCCCCCAAGACCAGAGAGACAAAGAAAATAATACAATTACAGTGGTTGCAATTTCAAAAAATAATATTTAAATTCTATACAGGAATAAGCGACAAATATACAAACTTATGATAAAAGTTGACATTTTCAGTTGATTTCCAGCTACCAATAATACGTAATCTAGTGCTTGAAGTTCAGTTGAGAGCAAAAATTAAAAGACTGCCAGTTGTAGTGTAAGAATTGGAACACTCATCAGTGTTTTCTAATGAATGTTTATTTTCGCCTTCGTATTGATCTGCAAATCCCGAAATTCTAAATATTATTCAGATTCACCCTACTTCCTAAAACGATGATAAACCCAGTGAGATATCCCGAATATTGTTAAAATTGCTTGTACGTGTCGTAATACTTTGTAAACAATTGTGAATAAGATGAAGACTGTTAATAGGAATTGGTAAGAACTCTCTATCATTGTGACGCGATGTGCTTAGATTATGTTAATGGTGAATTTCTTTTTTCCAAAGTTTTAATTTTTCATCTGCAGTCTATTTGATACAGACAACAATATACAATCAATATGAACCGTTTCTAAAATTGACATTCATTATTTCTTTGCCAAATTTGAGCCCCTATTCACCAGCGCCAAGACTTTTGTGATCATTGTTTTGAAAACAATTTCGATTGGCGAAGTATAAACGACAGAGTTTCTTGACTGCCCAAAATCTCTCCGTTGGGTTGAGTGTATCGAATAGAACGTAAACGCTCTCTCACATCAGAGAATCTGCTTTGTATCACCTCGTGAATATAGGAACATATTTTTTTTTATGTTCGGGTCCATAACTTCAATGCATTATCCAAAAGTGAAAACCATTTTGTCTGCTATTGGCTATTCATGTAGCCAATGTACTACAACATTTATTATGCTTTACTAGTCAGTTTCTGAACGTGGAAATTTTCAGTGAAATGTGTGCTCGTGGTCCCTCTGGTTGTTCTCGTATACATATATAAAGTCATATCACTTTTTCTAGGGAAAAAAATACCTTTCCGACGTTACACGATTTGGTGGAGAAAATTGTTCTGTTCTCTAAAAAATTCTGTGTTCCATTTCTCTACAATATGGACGTTGTAAAATTTAGTTGTATTTTATGGTATACCCACAATTGTGAATCGATTGGAAAATTGTACGAATTGGGCCACGTTGCTTTGTCACAGTTCGTAGATGTGTGAAGTCTGAGCAGGCTTGAATGACACCAACACCGACTCGCATACTTTGTTAGATTTGGGATTATACGTTGCAGCAGGTAGTGGGTTTTGTGCTGCAGGCGCTGCCAGTAGCGATCGTGCTGCAGCAGCCGACTGCGCTGCCACGGAGAAGGCCACTGCAGCCGATTCTGCCACGTCCACCTCCACCACCCACGCCTCCCACACCAGCAGTGGCAGAGCCGGCTCAGGAGCCGTCAACTTCTTCACAGCTCATCATTACCCTACAGTCCACGTGGACAATTGACCCCCGACGCATTGAGATGCAAATGTAAGTACTTAATTTCTTTACGTTCACAAAATAAATATTTAGCACATATAAGAGACATCACAGATATAACTTACCACCATGAAATGTGATGATGCTCTTACTTCTACTATATACACTGCCGGGAAAGGAATTAGTACACGTGGAAAGAGGACGTAGATTTTGATCCGATTACGGCATACGCCACCTGGGGTATAGTAATTGCACTTGTAACGATTTGAGCATTCTCAGCCAACAGATAGCGTAGTGGCATAGCTACCAGAGTGCCACCTGTGTCTATATTATAATAGGGAATGCTCACAGCCAGGAGGGTCAGTGAGGTGCAAACAAGTGAAGCAAACAGGCAACCATGTTACGGAAAGGCACAAGTGCTTCCTACAGCCATCTGAGAGAGTTTGAAAGGGGTCAAACTGTCGTCTTCCGAGTGGTGAGATGCTCCTTTCGGAGAATTGCCACGCAAGTTGGATCTGCTGCGTCAATTGTGCAACGATGCTGGTATCAGTGGTCACGTGAACATTCTCACACCCGTAGACATGATTCTGGACGACCATGCAGTACAGACGCCCGCCAAGATAATCGTATTTTAAGGTCAGCAATGGCAGATCGTACAACTACTACAGCACAGATAAGAGGGCTTCTGAGACTAGACATGTCAACATGAACTGTCATGAACCGGTTACAAACAGTGGGGATATATCCAATCACACCTGTAGCCCGATCCATTCATGTGCACGGCTCGACTGTTGCCGTCAGAGCATTACTTGGAAGTTGGAATTACGCTCCATGGTCTTCAGCCATGAAAGCAGATTGTTCCTGCACGCAAGTGATGGTCGTTTGTGCGTACGACGTAGACCTGGTGAGCGGAGTGTCGTGAAGTCCATTTTTCGAAGACACGCTGATCCCGCCACGGGCCTTATGGACTGGGGTGCGATAAGCTACAGCTCTCGTTCACTTTTGGTATTTCTGGAGGGGATGCTAACCAGCAGTCGATACAAATGGTTCAAATGGCTCTGAGCACTATGAGACTTAACTTCTGAGGTCATCAGTCCCCTAGAACTTAGAACTACTTAAACCTAACTAACCTAAGGACATTACACACACCCATGCCCAAGGCTGGATTCGAACCTGCGACCGTAGCGGTCACGCGGTTCCAGACTGTAGCGCCTAGAACCGCTCGGCCACCCCGGCCGGCGCAGTCGGTACATGCAGAATGTTGTTAGACCCGTTCCTTCACCGTTCTGGCAAAAGGAAGATGGTGTGTTGTTCCAGCAGGATAATGCTCACCCACACACTGCCACTGAAACTCAACATGCTCTGCAAGACGTGCAGATACTCCCCTGACCAGCACGATCTCGAACTTGTTTGCGATCGATCACGTGTAGGATATGAGGAGACGAGAAGTGACTCGTGGGGCTAGTCAACAACAGCTCTTACAGAACTACGTGAACAGGTCGAACAGACATGGGACAATATATCCTTGGACAGTAGTCACTATCTATACGATCATCTGGTGCCCACAGTCTGCACCTACATTGCTGCCCGTGGAGGCTACACCACTTACCAATATTGTTTTTCGTGTCGATACCTGGTACATCACAGCTGATTGTGCTATTGGTCTGTAAATGTAATTTCTCCGCCTCGTGATGACTGGATGTTGCGTGATGTCCTTAGGTTAGTTAGGTTTAAGTAGTTCTAAGTTCTAGGGGACTGATGACCATAGATGTTAAGTCTCATAGTGCTCAGAGCCATTTGAACCATTTGTCCGTAAATGTAAACATATCATGTACTCCATATGCATTCACGCAACAATAAATCTTGAGTTAATTGCGAACATCTAAAAGCGTGTACAGATTCTTTTTTCCGGCAGTGTATATTCAGCCTCCAGTGCGAAACATTTTTCCCGCGGATAGATTACTTACCGGAGAACATGGCTGTAGAAATCTGCATTTTCAACGTTCAGGAAGAAATTCCACGTTGAAAATTGCCTCTCCGTTATTCTAGCAATGCCTGCGACGTAATAGTTCCTTCACCGAAGGACAGAGGAAGAAGTCATTAGATGCTGTGTCACGAGAATACGGGGGAGTGAGACAAAATTTAATGCGGCACAGAAGCGGCATGTGCATCTGTGTCCTCTGCAAAACGAGCTGGGACCTTTTCACGTAGCAAAGCATCCGCACGGAACTCTTATCTTCCAGTGACGCTTCTTCTTGGTAGCTTCGTAAACTAGTTAGAATATTACGGTAGTATGCTACTGTGACAGTTCCCCCTTAGCACCGTAATCTCTTAGCACGACACCACAGTTGTCCCAAAAAGCATTGAGCATAATATTAGCCGACGATGGATGTGTCTTCACGTGTTTTCGGCTGTGATGAACGCTCGCATTTCCACTGCTGGCCTTGCTCCTTTGTCTCTGTGTCATAATGATACAGAAGGTACATGTCCACTCCATGGTGATTAGGCGACTAAATAAGGCATCTTGATTGACGTGACACAGTTGCAACCTTTGGCCCCGTTCGGCGGGGTTTTTGAGTATGTGTGAGCACTTGGGGTACTTAGTTGTCGGTGACCTTTGCAGTGTTTAAAACGTCGTACAAGATGTTGAATTCTGACTGATGACTGATTTAATATTTTTCCACTGTCTCCTCGATTGTGGTACACCTGTCTTCCAGCGCAAAGGCTGATTCCTGGTTCTTCACAGAGCTGTGGTGTGCCATGTCGTTCTTCGTCATTTAGATTTGTTTAACCAAACTGGAGGTATCTACGCCACCCAAACTCTGTAACATACGGTGGTGTGTTGCAGTCGTACACTCCCGTCAAATCAGTGTGAATTTTTCTGGTGTTGTTACCCTTCAAATGTGTAAGTGTATTACCATTCCGTTCTTCATCTTATGAGTAGGCAGCGATATTGCGTTTTGGTTCCTCTAGCATGGATCAAAAGTACTGTGGCGCGAGTATATAAGTGTGTATCAGGATTGCAGAAAGGTAGTATCATGCTCAAAAGTATCTGAACGATCTGATCTGCGTTCGCCTGATTTGCATGCAGACTACATAGCGTTGCTTTCTTGCAGGTTCTCTAATCTCTTTGGGGTACATTCGTTTGACTGTACAAAATGGTTTCCGTACCACAAGCGGCTAGCTGAGAAATTGCCACTGTATGGGAATCAATCAAGACGTAAATTACTACTACAATATTCCAAACATTAGGAAACGTGTTATTAAAGACGAGACAGTCCTTAACGCTTGTAAGCTTAATATAAGCAACACATCAAAAGTATTACCATACTCATTTGAATCTGAAGAAACCTTTGTCACATACATCATTCTGCGACCCTTACTCAAAATTAAATATTTATACGAAAAAGAGAATTCGAGACAATACTTCGTTCTTAAATTTCTATGAGAATTCGAAAAATTATTGCTGTCGAAAATGTTTTCTACTTCTACATCTACATCCACGTGATTACTCTCCAGTTCACTGTTAAGTGTGTGAAAGAGTGTTTATCGAACCACTTTCAAGCTAAATCTCTACCATTCCACCCTCGAAGATCTCACGGGTATGCGACCTCTGATTTCTGTTAATCTATTAAGATGATTATTTCTCTCTAAGAAGATACTGCCACAACGAAAATTGCCGTTGTTTTAATTATTGCATCCGAATTCACGTAGGACATCCGTGACATTCTCTGCCCTATTTCGCAATGATACAAAACGAGCTGCCATTATGTGAACTTTTTCGAAGTCCTTCGTCAATTCTATCTGAAGCGGAATACCAAACCGCGCAGAAATACTCCATAAGACGACGGACAAGTGTACTGCAGGCAGTCTCTTTAGTAGATCTGTTGAATTTCGGCAATAAATCGCAGTCTTTGGTCCGCTTTCCCCCACAACATTATTTATGTGATCATTCCAATTTAAGATGTTCATAATTGTAATTCCTAGTTACTGAACTGAATTCACAACGTTTAGATTAGTGTGGTTTGTCGTGTAATCGAAATTTAGAGGATTACTCTTAGTACTCATTTGCATGAATTCACATTTTTCATGAATTGTATTCAACTACCACTTTTCGCACCGTACAGATATATTGTCTAATAATTTTGCAGTTGAGTTTGACCATATAACGACTTTACAATACGGTAAACGACGACATCATCTGCAAACTGTCTAGGAAGCTGCTCAGAATGTCTCCTACATCGTTCATATAGACCAGGAACAGCAGAGGAACTATAAGCCTTCCTTGAGAACGCCAAATATTATTTCTGCTTTACTCAACGACTTTCCGTCAGTTACTACGAACCGTAATCTTTCTGACAGGAAATCACGAATCCATTCAGACAACTGAGATGATAGTTCGCAGGCACGCAAGTCGATCAAATGTCGCTTGTGAGGAACGGTGTCAAAAGCTGTCTGGGAATCTAAAAATATGGCATGAAGTTGGCGTTCTCTGTCCATAGCACTCATTACCTTCTGAGAATAAAGAAGTAGTTGTGTTTTACAAGAACGATATGTTCTGATTCCATGTTGACTATTTGTCAAGAAATCGTACTCTTCGAAGTAATTCATAAAATTCGAACACAGTATATTTACCAAAATCCTACTGGAAATCGATGTCGGTGTTATGGGTCTGTAATTGAACGAATTACTCCTATATCCTTTCTTCAACATTTGTGTGACTTGCGCAACTTTTCAGTCGTTAGGCACGGATCATTCGACAAGCGAGCGGTTGTACTTGATTGCTAACTGTGCAGCTATTTAGTCAGCATACTCCGAAGGGAGCCTACCTTGTATACGACCCAGAGCGGAGGCGTCGCCTTGCTAATTGTCGTTCCTGCGGCGGATGGTTTTGTATAAAGTGGTTATTGAAGTAACCAGTTAAAACAAAGGTGGTTAGTAGCTTCAAGCGCTCTATGGAACCTCACGGTAAAATTTTTTTTATCTGACTGGAATTCGAACTCGTCACGTTCCGCCTTTGTTTTCTGACCATGAATCTCGACTGTTTGTTCCACAGCTGCGACATGTGCTCATGTCTAACTAAAAAGAGCGCTACGAAAGGTTTTGTGCTGACTGGGAGTCCAACTCCGCACATATGCCCACGAGGTCGTGTTATTTTCTAGGACTGGCTTGCTTGAAGTCATAACGATTTTATTCGAAAATCTCTGTTGACTGGGAGTCGAAACCAGCACATATTTTCGTTGCTAACTACAAACGGAAAGCCGTTTCCATGTAACTGTGTTTCACCAGAAACTGGAAGTGGAGTGTTGGAATTTGAAATCATGTGATGAAAACTTTTAATCTGAAATGACGTGATGAAAAATTCACTCTCTACATGGGAGTTGAAACCAGCGTCTATCGTGATTTGTGACAATACACGAAGAGGCGTTAGACATAAAATTTATTTATCAATGGTAGTTCTGTTTGTACATTGAATGAAATGACGAATGCTTCTGTGCTGGACCAAGTTTCGAATCCTGATACATCCTTTCGTGGAAACCTAGAGGAGTTTGCGATCTTTGGGAAAAGAACGAAACGATGGAGCTGTGTCGTCCTGAGAGAGCCAAATAACGGCAACTGGGAGATATGAGTTAGAATTGTAGTCCAACACAAAAATATTCTACGTCTCAATTTCAGGTCAAATAAGAGTCCTTACACGATCAGTTGGTTCATAAAATAAAATTTCTGGTGTAAGGAAGGTTACTGACGACAGAGATTCTGCTTGCCACGACTTCCACCACTATATGCCCCAACCTAAATTAGCTTTGCGCCAGCCGGTAGCGAATGGATATCATGTTTAATACGGATTCTGAACTAAGGTGCGACATGTCGTCCTGTCTTACCAGAGAGGAAGAAGATCGGATCGTACGCGTTAAAAGTGGGTGCCTGATGTGGGAATCGAGCCTATTCCTTGCCACAATCAGATTTCAGCCAGTCCACCAGAACATGTATGTAACACTCATAATTTGAGTTGTAATTGAAGATGCGCGACACTGTTGAAGCGTTCTGAGTCTCGGAAGTGTAGTACAGATTGTCCAGTTTTCTGGATCTGTTTCAAGTTGGTTCGACCGCATCTACATTCAACAGCTGCCTTTGTCAGGTAATGTGTATTTTCGATACTATCAATACCTCCACAAAACCCAAAATTCAATGGTATTTGTACTGTACTGATATAACCGCTAAACCCATGTATATGCCGTTTTAATTGCAAATCGGTTACAGTTACTTTCTGACACTATGATTAAAAAGATCTTATAAATAAGACTCGTAAAGAGAAACTCGGTCTGTATTAACTGGTTAATTATCAGCAATCTTCTTACATGCCTATTATTCTTCAAATCTCATGTCAGCCGGGTGTGAAGACGCTTCTCGCCATCACAGTCTCGATTAGAAGCCATTTGGAAATTTTAACCCCTTCAAAACTTTCTTATTTCGAGATATACCAAAATCATTTGGTGAAGACGTTACTTGACAACAGAAAAGGTGCTGCATTACCTTATTTACTTCCAACATAGTAGCAAGGACGCGTGTAAAACGCTAAAACTTAATATCAATGCCAGTTGAAAACCCAGAGCATGTTACTGTCTTCCGTTAAATGTCTTGGTCATTGTTTCGAGATGACTTGCTCAAAGTTTCCTATTTCAAGTAGTATAAGGAAGAAAATACAGTAAAAGATCAAGTGCTATCGTTTCAATAAACTGAAATTTAGTACCAGCTTCAATAATACAGAATAATAAAATACCATTGGGAAACGTAACATGCGACTCAGCGACCGTACAATTACTATTCAGTCAGATTTGGCGAAGTCTGTCTGCAGTGCTCTTTCTCACCTAACAATACGTAGTTGGCTTACTGGGCTCTACAGCTACACGGTAACAGCAATTTGATGTGAAATGCTTGCGGACTGCAGATTTTTACAACTGACACAAGAGTGTGCTCGTGCTTCCGACTTTATTATTCGTTCTCTTGATATTGGACTCACTGAAATAAAATCACATATTCTCTCAAAGTGGGAGGTTTCTTTTCTTTCCTCCTTCCCTTCTACGAGATTTCTCTGTTAGACAGTTAAATCCCCATCTGCAAGGGACATGCCAGTAACCAATTTGCAATAAGCTGGTTAGTACTGTTAAAAAGATTTCTTTTAACGTTCGGTGTAGGTGAAGGTATATATTTTCTTATAAAACGTCTTAAGGAACAACGATCATACAATTCCTGAATAAGAAAAGTTCATTGACAAGATAGGAAGAGGTTCGAAAACAAAGTCCACACGGTATGACTCAGGTCGGTCTTTCCGTCTGATAGGACTGAGTAAGTATTTAGCCTAAGAAGTATCACAATTTGTGTATCTGTAGCTGTACGAATGTATCACTGAAATCGTGTTTAACACTTAAGAGTACAGAACTGCTAAAGATCCAAAGTAGTTATCAGTAGAAGGTGGAAGTCATATTCAAAAGGAAACGTAAATTGGTTGAGACAATTCGTCCTTGCCTTCTTAAAGCGAGCATTGGAAGTTACATACAAATGTATACTGTCAATATTTCGAGGAAAGAATGGACGTAGTTCTCATAAACTAAAAATTCATTCAACGAATTAGAATTTGTAGAAATAGCAGGACTCGAACCCATTACCTACAGATTATAAATTACCGCTTATACCATTACATGATTCTAGCAATCGCCGACAGCGATGTTACTGCGTTGTATCATATTGACGGTAATGGCACACTTTTTTAAATTACATACAACAGCCGTGGAGAAATAACATGAATCACTATTAAAGTCTAAATTGCACTTCTAAAGTATGCCACTTCGATAGCTTTCGAAACAGTGCCGTATTTGACATAATCATCAAGTCGCCGGGCAATTTCCACCGTGGTTAAGACATAAGCAGTCCGTAAGTGGCAAACATCACACGGTGTTAGATGCGGAAGTTGCTAGAGGAAATGTTGTCATGTATTAGAGCCGCCGATGTCGTGTCTGCTAGTGGTCCTACGGTAGTCGGCGCTAATATGCGCGTTGTAGTTCCCTCGTAATGCTGCATTTCGCCTGTGTACTAAAATTATATGTCTAGCGTAAGAAAAAAATCACAATTTCACACAATAGCACGCCACAAATGGCAAGCTAGCGCAAAAATATTTTTGCGACAGAGGTCCAGCCTGGGTGTTCACTTCTGAACGCCTTCATGCTCGTGAGCCCGCGTCCCAACGCTATGGTCGCAGGCACCGACTACGGTCACCGGCACCGAGGTGATCACTGCGTGTCGCAGCAACAGCAACAGCGTATGCTACTGCTCTCGTTCTGGCTAGTAAAATACTATTCATAGCTACAGTGTGAGTTTCCATGGAAAAAGAGTATGATATGCCGAGTGAAAGTGCCGCAGTGCGTCTTTGACGGAAATACAGACAGGTTATCTAACTTTGTGTTGCATGAACGAAGTTAGATGACCATAAGCCGAATGAAAGTGACGCAAGAGAGATTCTACTGGATTTTATAGAGATGACTTTTGGGAGATTTCGAGTGTGGGAGGGTGTGAGAACCTAATAACTGCTAAGGCATGCGTCATAAAGCTTTGACAAAGGGCAGGCAAAGTTAGGCATGTAACAACTGTTCGTGTAGATACGACGTGAGAATATTTGTTGCATATAATCCATCACCATAGTTAAAATGTACCAGAAAATGTAAGTGAAATGCACTTATCAAATTAGCTTACGACGAAAGTATGTGGAATAAAAGAAAAAGTTAACTATTTGATTTCATCGCTGTTGGGACATGATCCATGTGGGCATAACCGTTTCCGGCCTCTAAAGCCATCTTCACATTTGTACTAGTTGTGTCCAATGCAATAAGTATCATTTGTCGCCGTGATGGCTCCCATAACATAAAGAGAAAGTAACTGCAAAACCAGCTTACCCAAACGTCAGGTAGCAATAATATACTGCGCACTTTTGATATGCGCATCAGGTGTCATGTGCAGGCAGCACATTGGGACTCTCGCCATAATGTGAAAACATGGTATTGTAAATAGAACTATAAGGAAACATGATAAACAAATTATTCACTTCACACAGTAACAGAAGGAAAATGTATCTCGTTAGATGTAGATGCAAAAATAAGGGTATAAACAATCGTACAGTTCTGCTTTACATACATTTTTCACCTGCACGCCGGCCGAAGTGGCCGTGCGGTTAAAGGCGCTGCAGTCTGGAACCGCAAGACCGCTACGGTCGCAGGTTCGAATCCTGCCTCGGGCGTGGATGTTTGTGATGTCCTTAGGTTAGTTAGGTTTAACTGGTTCTAAGTTCTAGGGGACTAATGACCTCAGCAGTTGAGTCCCATAGTGTTCAGAGCCATTTGAACCATTTTTTTCACCTGCACATTTATCACAGACAGTTGTTAGTCAGTGTGTTTATTGAAGGTAAGAATCCTCTGGTTTGTTAAGTCATGTCAAATTTCATCTATACGATCAACGTTTCGAACCCTCTGCTGGTATGGTATCCTCTTCGAGATCTCGTGGTGTCCACGGTTACTGAAAACAGAGTGATTACAGCTTCCATAACTTTTGTCTGGGATAATGTTTCCTTAAATGATGAACAAAATAAAAGTCATTGTCATTAATCATTCCTTTAAGTCCTTCCATATCCTTTCTTGTGAAGTAAGGAGACCCACACGCTTACTTACGCAAGGTATTGAAACGAGGATGTAGGATGGCGTATGATGCAGATCTTTAATTATGGTCTTCTGTTACCATTTCTTTACTGAATTTCTTTCGGGGCATTTGTAAATCGAATAATAAATAGGAAGAAAATGTCTTGAAAACTGCAGTGTTTCCCAGTAGGACACAAAGCGACGTCTCGAGCCTCTGCCCCATGAGAGGTCGAGCGCGTTACCTCTAATCTAACAAGAAGCTACTGCAGCTTGCCTTCCCGCATTACTTCCGTGGTGCCAGAGGTAGACTGATCGAAACGTGGAAGAAGAGAACAGTCGTGACATAGGCGCCGAACATCAATACTGGGTTCAAACTACGAATTTTCATTACTCAGTGTCACGTCTTTGTGGAATCATTCAGAATATTTCATCAACCTGAAAAGAAAGGATGAAGTGAATATAGAGGGATGGTTTAGCACACACCCGGAAGTAAGTGGAAAATCATAGCGTTGCCCAACTTTCCCTGCAAATTTCTCAGCTCCAATCTACATTAGTCTCCGTATTCAGACTGCTGGAGTGGCTCTAAGAGTCCCGTGTAGTGGAGAGTAAGCATAATCCATCCTTAAAACGAGGATATTGGAATGTAGTCGAATTAAATAGGGTGATGCTGCTGCGGGAATTAGATTAGGAAATGAGACGCTTAAAGTAGTAAACGAGTTTTACTATTTGGGTAGCAAAATAACTGGTGATAGTCGAAGTATAGAGGATATAAAATGTAGACTGGCAATGGCAAGGAAAGCGTTTCTGAAGAAGAGAAATTTACTACATCGAGTATAGATTTAAGTGTTAGGAAGTTGTTTCTGAAAGTATTTGTATGGAGTGTAGCCATGTATGGAAGTGAAACGTGAACGATAAATAGTTTAGACAAAAGGAGAATAGAAGCTTTCGAAATGTGGTGTTACAGAAGAATGGTGATGATTAGATGGGTAGATCACATAACCTATTGAGGAGGTATTGAATAGAACTGGGGAGAAGAGAAATTTGTGGCACAACTTTGTCTAGAAGAAGAGATCGGTTCGTAGGGCATATTCTGAGGCATCAATGGATCACCAATTTAGTATTGGAGGGCAGCGTGGAGGGTAAAAATCGTAGAGGGAGACCAAGAGATGAACACACTAAACAGATTCAGAAGGATGTAGGTTGCAGTAGATACTATGAGATGAAGAACCTTGCACAGGATAGAGTAGCATGGAGAGCTGCATCAAACCACTCTCTGGACTGAAGACCACGACAACAAAATTAATTTGATAGGTGCTCACCCACCTGGGGAGTGCAAAGTAACTGCAGGAGTTTCCAGCTGAGTTTTATACCCATTTCATTAACTAGGCAAATAGTACTAACTGTAGGTAGGACTATACTTCTCGACCGCCATTGAAACCTACACAACAAATTAAGAGGAGGAGAGTTTTTATGTAGGCCTCCCACGCAGTAATGCTTACAACTGTTTCCTTCTGGTTTCAGTGAACGACAAATTCACATTTTCTTTCAATAGATGTCTTTTAGCTTTTCGACTACTTGTTCTCAGTTATTTCCAACGCCTTTACCGCAGTGGTGACACCGTTTCTCGTCAGATCACCGAAGTCAAGCGCTGTCGGGCTTGACTAGTACTTCGATGGGTGGCCGTCCGGGTCTGCCGAGGGCTGTTGGAAGCGACGTGTACTTAGTCTTTGTGAGGTCAATTGAGGAGCTTCTTAATTGCTGAGTAGCGGCTTCGGTCACGAAAATTGACAACGGCCAGGAGAGCGGTGTGCTGACCACATGTCCCTCCATATCCGCATCCAGGGACGCCTGTTGGCTGAGGATGACACGGCGGTTGGTCGGAACCGTTGGGCCTTCCGAGGTCTGTTCGGATGGAGTTATTATCCTCAGTTATCATGTTTGAAAGCCGTCATCCGGATATATCACAATATTCATATGGGAAGAATTGCGCCATAATTACAAACATTTTAATATGTGATGATTACAAAATGTTGGCAAGAATAATTTACAGAAGAATGGAAACATATATAGAAGTCGAGCTCGCGGAAGATCAGTTTGTGTTCTGGAGAAATGTAGGAACACGCATCGTTACAGTGACCTGGAGAGTTACCTTAGAAAATAAAGAATCGCAAATCTACGTTCATAGTGTTTTCACACTTAGAGAAAGCTTTTGACCATGTTGACTGGAGTCCATTCTTTGAAATTCTGAAGCTAGCAGGGGTAAGTTACAGGAAATAAAGGCTTGTGTACAACTTGTACAGAAACCGGACTGCGGTTTTAAGAATCGAGGAGCATGAGATAGAAGCAACAGTTTAGAAGGGAGCGAAATAGCGTTACAGACCCTTCGCGATGTTATTCAATCTGTACATCGAGGAACAGTAAAAAAAAGAGAAATTTTGTAAAGAAATTAAAGTTTACCTAGAAGAAATGAAAACGATGAGGTTTGCCGATGACATTGTAATTCCGGATGAGGCGGTGAAGGAGTTGGAACAATATTTGAACGGTATGAAGAGTGTCTGCTGAAGAGGTTATAAGATGATCATCATGATAATCAACAACAGTAAATTAAAGGTTATGGAATGTAGTCGAATAAAATCAGATTATACTGTGGTAATTACTAATGGAAATAAGACAGTAAAACTAGTAGATGAGTTTTGCTATTTGGTCCGGAAAGTAACTGGCGATGACTGAAGGAGAGAGTATATAAAGTGCAGAAAGGTAATGGCGATAACGCGTTTCTGAGAAAGAAAAATTTGTTAACATGGTATATAAATTTATATGGTAGAAATTCTTTTCTGAATCTATTTGTCTGTAGTGTAGCCTTGTATGGAAGTGAAACTAGTGCCATAAACCGTTAAGACAGAGGAGAGCAGGAGCTTTTCAAATCTGGTGCTACAGAAGGAGATTCAAAATTAAATGAATGTACTGAATAATTAATGAATAGGTATTGTATAGATCTGACGAAAAAATAATTTGTGGTTCAGCCTGACTAAGAGAAGCAACCAGTTGATAGGACATCCTCAGGGATCAAGGAACAGTTTGAAATGAAACAACTATTTGATCACTGGAGCTTTAAGAAAACACTTAAATGAATATTTGAAACCATAGAAATTGTCAAACGAAAGGTTTCTGCTATTGATAGCTGCAGAAACGATGTTGCTCTACGGAGTACATACAGCATCTCAACACTCGACTTCGTCATCGACATCCGTGTATTAACATCAGCTTCTTCACTGCCGACGCAATTTAGTCTCTCAGGTGTCATGAACACTGAGCGGAAGTCTTACGTCTACATCTACATCTACATGACAACTCTGTATTTCAAACTTAAGTGTCTGACAGAGGGTTCATCGAACCACCTTTCCACTATTTCTCTACCGTTCCCCTCTCGAAAAATGTCCGAGGAAAAGGAATATTTCAATCTTCTTTGTACGATCTGTGATTTCTCTTATTTTATTACTGGGAACATTTCTCCCTTGGTAGGTGAGCATCGTCAAAATATTCTCAAATTCGGAGGAAGTTGTCGACTGAAATGTTTTTAGATCCCGCCGCAATGAAAAACGCCTTTGTTTCAATTACTTTCATCCAAATTCGCGTATAATATTCCGCACACTCTCTCCCTTATTTCACGATAATGCAAAACGAGTTGCCCTTCTTTGGACTTTTTCTACGTCTATACAATTAGGTAAACATCCCATATCGTGCAGTAATATTCCAGAAGAGGACAGATATGCGTAGTTGTAGGCATTATCTTCAGTAGACCTGTGGAATCTTCTGAGTGTTCTGCCAATGAAATGAAACTTTCCTTCGCCTTCTACATCAAATTACCTGTGTGATCCTTCCAGTTTACGTTGTTCGTAATTGTAATTCCCAGAGATATGCAGGGTGATTTTTTCCAACGAATACATACTCTAGGGATTGATCGATGAGAGGATACAGAACAAAAAAGGTCAAATGAACTTATGTTAGGAAATACATGAGTTCCATACTAGAGAGCATTTATTCAATCTTACTTTGTTACAGACACTGCGCTCTAATACGCATGCAGCCACAGTTGCAGTATGCATGGTTTCCTTCTAGAGGGCGATACTGTTTCTCATACGTCATGCCCTTGCGCCCTCTCCTGCCACAGTAATTGGTAATGTGGTGTCCGATTCATTTCTTTTGCTGACTCACCTTGTTGTGGATGTGATCCAGCGTTGTACACAATGATTCCACATTCGAATCGAGAGCTTGCCGACATGGTGTTTACTTAAGAAAGGCAAATGGCAACGTGCGACGAGCAGCAACGTTGTATCAGGAGACCTATCCCCGCCGACAACAATCACAGCATTCAATGTTTGCAGCAGTGTTTCGCCGTTTGAGACAGGGTTGTTTCAAGAAGCAGGAAATCATGAAAGACTTACCCGAAATGTTTGGACACCAGACTTGGAAGGAGGTGATCGCCGTGTCTCTTCCAGGCAGTTGACTCGCCATTACAGCGTAAGCCCGACGACCGTGTTAAACATTCTCCATGAGTATTGTTACTACGCTTATCACTTGCAGGGAGTGCAGGGCTTACTATAGACAGAGTTTCCATGTCGGGAGAAGTTTTGTCTCTGGTTTCTTCATCATGCACACCATGATTCCGGGATTTGTGTCATCCATCGTGTTCACAGATGGTGCGAAGTGATATCTTCAAGCGGAATGGTATCTTCAACTTTCATATCAGTCATCTGTGGGATAGTATGCAGATCCCGCATGTTATGGAAACAGTGAATCGTCAACATCGGCGCAGCCGGAATTTGTGGGCGAGGATAATTAGTGACCGTATTTTGGGATCACTCTTCCTTCCACGTCGCGTAATAGGCTGGAACTATCGACGTTTCTTGCGGATGACTTTGCCTCCCTTGCTGGAAGAAGTGCCATTGATGATTCGAAGGGTCATGTGGCTACTACATGATGGTGTTCCCGCCCCACTTCACCGTTGACGTCTGAATGCATCTCAATCCTCTCTTCCCTGGTCGATGGATCATACGAGGGGGTCCAGTTGCGTGGCCTGCTCGTTGACCGGACATCAACCCGTGCGATTTCTGGTTACGGGGCCATCTCAAAAGTAACGTGTATACAGAGCCCATTGCAGATGTGGAGACACTGGAGCAGCGTATTAACGCTGCTTTTGACACTGTTCGCATGCAGCGTGGCCGATGTTAAGTGTGAGACAGACCTTTTTTGTTCTGTATCCTCTCATCGATCAATCCTAAAAGTTTTACAGGGTGGAAAAAATCACCCAGTATACTAAGGTGACAGAAGTCGTGGGAGAGCGATATGCGCACAAGACTATGGCGGTAGGATCACGTACGCAACATAAAATGGCAGTGGATTTTTGGAGTTGTAATTTGTACTAAGGTGATTCATGTGAAAAGATTTACGGCGTAGTTATGGCCACACGACAGGAACCAACAGGCTCTGAAAGCGGAATGGTAGCTGGCGCTAGACGCATGGGATATTACATTTCGGAAATTTTCAGGGAATACAGTATTCCGAAATCCACAGTATCAAGAGTGTGCCAAGAATACCACATTTCAGGCATTGCCGCTCACCACGGACAACGCTATGGTCGACAGGCTTCTCTTAACGATCAAGAGCAGCAGCGTTTGCTTCATGTTGTCAGTATTAACAGACACGCAACACTGGATGAAATAACCTCAGAAATGAATGTGGGACGAACCTATCCGTTAGGACAATGCGGCGAAATGTGGCGTTAATGGCTATGGCAGTAGACGATCGATGCAAGTGCCTTTGCTAACAGTACGACATAGCCTGTAGCGCCTCTCCTGGGTTCGTGGGGTCAGCACCACACTCGACCCCTACAATCAGACCTTACCAACTGAAATCGTAACTCATATAACCAAGCCACGGTTTTCCAGTCGTCTAGACTCCAACCGATATGGTCACGAGCCCACGAGGCGATGATTTGCTGCTAGCAAAGGGTCACCTCCGTCATGTGCTACCATAGTCCATTAACGCTACATTTCGCCACATTGATGTCTGTGGTTATTTCCCGCAATGTTGCTTGTCTGTTAGCACTGACAACTGTGTGGAAACGCCGCTGCCCTCGGTCGTTAAGTGAACACTGTCGGAGACTGCATTGTCCTTGGAGAGAGGTAATGCCTGAAATGTGGTGTTCTCGGTACACTCTTGAGACGGTGGTCTCGGAACGTTGTATTCCCTAATGATTTCCGAAATAGAATGTCCCATACGCCTAGCTCTAACTACCAGGCGGCGTTCAAGGTCTGTTAATTCCCATTGTGTGGCCATAGTCACGCTGGACACCTTTTCACGTGAATCACCTGAGCACAAAAGACAGCTCCGCCAACGTACTTCCCTTTTATACTTTGTGTACGCGTTACTATGGACATCTGTATGTGTGCTTATCGCTATCCCATGTTTTTGTCTCCTCCGTGTTTATAGATATATGACGACACCCTTACATAAGTCACCCATTCACTGCAATTCCCAATTCAGTTACCATTCGCCGCTGCCATCTACTCCCAGTTGCTTTCCCTACAATCACTATTTCATCCACCACCACCAAAACTTATTTCACCACACCACCGCGTTCTAGTCACCACTCTGCTCAGCATATAAGACATATTCTCTAACTGACACTCACAACCCGTGCACACATAATCACCCACACACACATGTACATTCAACACTGTGTTGCGTACAGAACACATGTAACTACTGTTTCATTTCTGTTGAGAAGTTCGACAAAGTGAGGTGAGCGGAAATAATGTCAATGAAGATTAAGGAATACTGATTTCGACAAAGAATAAAACTTTGAAGTGTAACGTACAGCCAAGATTCTTCGACCTCAACCATCGCTATCAACAAAGGAAAAAGCAGTGGTTTGCAGCATATGCAAACAAGAGGTAGAAATACTTTTTGTAAATTGCACACCAAGTTTATAAAGAAATGCTGTTTTTAATCTACACTCCTGGAAATTGAAATAAGAACACCGTGAATTCATTGTCCCAGGAAGGGGAAACTTTATTGACACATTCCTGGGGTCAGATACATCACATGATCACACTGACAGAACCACAGGCACATAGACACAGGCAACAGAGCATGCACAATGTCGGCACTAGTACAGTGTATATCCACCTTTCGCAGCAATGCAGGCTGCTATTCTCCCATGGAGACG
Organism: Schistocerca serialis cubense; assembly: GCF_023864345.2. Taxonomy (NCBI): domain Eukaryota; kingdom Metazoa; phylum Arthropoda; class Insecta; order Orthoptera; family Acrididae; genus Schistocerca; species Schistocerca serialis. The sequence goes on from NC_064640.1 coordinate 714,056,840, forward strand.
ATCGTAGAGATGCTGGATGTAGTCCTGTGGAACGGCTTGCCATGCCATTTCCACCTGGCGCCTCAGTTGGACCAGCGTTCGTGCTGGACGTGCAGACCGCGTGAGACGACGCTTCATCCAGTCCCAAACATGCTCAATGGGGGACAGATCCGGAGATCTTGCTGGCCAGGGTAGTTGACTTACACCTTCTAGAGCACGTTGGGTGGCACGGGATACATGCGGACGTGCATTGTCCTGTTGGAACAGCAAGTTCCCTTGCCGGTCTAGGAATGGTAGAACGATGGGTTCGATGACGGTTTGGATGTACCGTGCACTATTCAGTGTCCCCTCGACGATCACCAGTGGTGTACGGCCAGTGTAGGAGATCGCTCCCCACACCATGATGCCGGGTGTTGGCCCTGTGTGCCTCGGTCGTATGCAGTCGTGATTGTGGCGCTCACCTGCACGGCGCCAAACACGCATACGACCATCATTGGCACCAAGGCAGACGCGACTCTCATCGCTGAAGACGACACGTCTCCATTCGTCCCTCCATTCACGCCTTTCGCGACACCACTGGAGGCAGGCTGCACGATGTTGGGGCGTGAGCGGAAGACGGCCTAACGGTGTGCGGGACCGTAGCCCAGCTTCATGGAGATGGTTGCGAATGGTCCTCGCCGATACCCCAGGAGCAACAGTGTCCCTAATTTGCTGGGAAGTGGCGGTGCGGACCCCTACGGCACTGCGTAGGATCCTACGGTCTTGGCGTGCATCCGTGCGTCGCTGCGGTCCGGTCCCAGGTCGACGGGCACGTGCACCTTCCGCCGACCACTGGCGACAACATCGATGTACTGTGGAGACCTCGCGCCCCACGTGTTGAGCAATTCGGCGGTACGTCCACCCGGCCTCCCGCATGCCCACTATACGCCCTCGCTCAAAGTCCGTCAACTGCACATACGGTTCACGTCCACGCTGTCGCGGCATGCTACCAGTGTTAAAGACTGCGATGGAGCTCCGTATGCCACGGCAAACTGGCTGACACTGACGGCGGCGGTGCACAAATGCTGCGCAGCTAGCGCCATTCGACGGCCAACACCGCGGTTCCTGGTGTGTCCGCTGTGCCGTGCGTGTGATCATTGCTTGTACAGCCCCCTCGCAGTGTCCGGAGCAGGTATGGTGGGTCTGACACACCGGTGTCAATGTGTTCTTTTTTCCATTTCCAGGAGTGTATAAACACCATAATGTACAGGCATGTTGTGTATCCATATTTCCATAACGACCACAGGAGATGATTCGTAAATAAACGCAAAACGCACTTAAGCCCGAAAAAGCAGTGATAGTTAAAATAACAGTGTATCGGTAACGGAACTATCGAGTGCCGTAAGAGAAAATAATAGCCTTAAACTACAACTTGATTTGGAATTAAAATTAACACAGCGTATTTGAAATATAAAGGAAAAACAAGTGCTTTATTAAAAACTACCCATCATGCGAAATATACAGGGTGTTTCACAATTGATGGTCAATATTCAGGGACATATAGGGAATGATCATTCGAACCAAAGAAGTCAAGTAAACATGGGCTCTAAAACGCATACCTTAAGAGCTATGAAAAATTCTTGATCTTCGATACTGTGAAACAAATCTCTTCTGCTGCCAGCTGTTTGCTTTCCATATTTTGGGAAGTAGTAGTATGGGCCAAAACAAAAAAAAAAAAAAGAAATCCAGTAAACATGTGCTTTAAAATGTGTACTTTAGGAGCTATAAGCACTTGTTCATCTTCGCTCCTTTACAACACAAACCCTGTAATGAACTAGTGCTCATAGCTCTTAAGGTATGCATTTTAGGGCACATGTTTATTGGATATTTTTCTTGTTTTCGTTCATGCTACCACTTCCCTAAATAAGGAAAGCAAAAAGTTTCCAGTAGAAGAGACTTTTTCACAGTATCTAAGATCAAGAATTGCTCGTAGATAGCTCTTAAGGTACATTCAGTTCCACAAGACGGTGTACACCATAATTTTAAATGTCACGTCCGCAGAGACACCTCTGGTAGTGGTCTAGAATCTGTAATCAGTGCGCTTTTGCGCAGTGTATAGATAAACAGTGTGCGAGTTGATTGTTCTGTTTTATCAATTGCAGTTTAAAATGAGTGCAAAATATCTGAAGCATCACGAGGCAGTGTTCCTTGTAAATTATCCAATGGGATCTAAGCTTTCATATGGAAACGGTGCTATACTTCTTAGAAAGTCAAAGATATTCGTTGTGAAGTGGATCAAACGGTATTTAGAGGTTGGAAATGTTCTGACGTAACCACAAGCGCCGGTACGAAGAGGGAGAACGCAAGACCAGAGGAGGGGGTGAGGAAACGTCAGCCAATAGCCCGCTGACAAGGACTGCGCCGCGCCAGGAGCGAAAAAAATGGTTCATATGGTTCTAAGCACTATGGGACTTAATAGCTGAGGCCCTAAACTTAGAACTACTGAAACCTAACTAACCTAAAGCCTGCCCGAGGCAGGATTCGAACTTGCGACCGTAGCAGTCGCGTGGTTCCGGACTGAAGCGCCTAGAGCAGATTGGCCACCGCGGCCGGTGCCAGGAGCGACATCTGCAAGAAGTGAATACAAGCGACGCTCTTGCCGGCCTCGGCCGCTCAGATCGGCTCCGAATACGGACGTTAGTGGACGGTTGTAGAAAGGCGCTCGCAGAACAGATTGTAGTGATCCGTATCAAGTGCTTACTTGGACTTTGTCTATAGCGAAGACTATTATTGTTTTGCATGTCACTTGCGACACCAGTGTAACTCCAGTGTTAAGTATTGTCAATTTGCTTTATGGAAATAAAACTGCTAATGTTATTTGCTTGAATTGTTGTATAGCATTCCGAGAACACTACATCCCTTAGGCACACTATAAGCGACAAGTGGAAAGATCCAACAGGAAACATTGATGATTTACCGGAGGGAGGGCTAAGGTACAAGCTATAATCGATAATGGCGACGATTGGATTAACTATTAGGTCACTGACATTAGTAATATCATGTATTTCCATGTAAACATATATTTATAATATTGTCTTTTATTTCATACGGATAACAGCGTACACTTTCATGTGGAACTGAATGTACATGTTTAAGAGCCCATTTTTTATTGACTTTTTCGTTTCGAATGATCATTCCTATAATATCCCTGAATATTAACCATGACTTCTGAAACACCCTGTATAGTGTACATGTCACAATTCACCAACGAATACTGAGGTTAAGAAAGTCATGGCATACCTCCCAATATCGTGTAGGACCTTCTTTTGCACGATGTAGATCAGCAACTCGACGTAGCATGGACTCAAGAAATCGTTAGAAGTCCCCTGCAGAAATACTGAGCCGTGCTGTCTCTATAGTCAACCATAATTGCGGAAGTTTGTCGGTGCAGAATTTTGTGCACGAACTGAACTCTCGATTATGTCCCAAAAATGTTCAATACGTTTCATGTCGGGTGATCTAGGCGACAAAATCCTTCTTTCGAATAGTTCATAATATTTCTCAAACTATCTGTGAACAATTGTTGCCCGGTGATATGGCGCACTGTCATCTATAAAAATTCCATCGTTGAATGGCTACAAATGGTCTTCATATAGCCGAACATAATTATTTTCAGTCAATGATCGGTTCAGTTGGACCATAAGACCCAGTCCGTTCCTCGTTACCACAGCCCACACAAATATGGAGCAACCATCACCTTTCACAATGCCATGTTGACAACTTGGGTCCATGGCTTTGCGTGGGGTCTACGCCAGACTCGAATCTTACCATCAACTCTTACCAACGGGACGCATCTGACCACATCACGGTTCTCCAGTCGACTAGGACCCAACCGATGTGGTCCCGAGCTCAGGAGAGGCATTGCAGATTATGTCGTGCTGTTAACAAAGACACACGAGTCGGTGGTCTGCTGGCGTAACCCATTAACATCAAATTTTGCAGCAATGTCGTAACGGATACGTTCGCTGGATGTCCCACAATGATTTCTGAGGTTATTCCACGCAGTTCCGCTTGTCTCTTAGCACTGTCAACTCTACGCAAATGCCGTTGCTGTCGGTCGCTAAGCGAAGGTCGTTGGCCACTGTGTTATCCGTGGTGAGAGCTAATGCCTGAAATTGGTTATTCTCATTACACTTTTGACACGGTGAGTCTCGGAATATTGAATTCCCTACTGCGGCCGAAGACTTCCTGCATAAGAAGTCACCCTCTTTCTGCCAACGGCCTCGTCAAAGAGGGCGGAGGAGCGGACAGAGGTTCAGGGCACCCTCTTGTCCTAAGGATGGGAAACTGCCCCTAGAGGCGGAGGAATCAGCAATGATCAACGACATGAGGATGCAGAAAGCAATGCAAACCACCGTATTAAAGACACGTAACGTGTTTCCACAGGACATGTGGCCTGTAATTGAAGAAGTGTCATGATGATCTCTCCATTGTCAAAAGATTTCAGAATAGTCCCCCATTCGGATCTCCAGGAGGGCACTGCCAAGGGAGAGGTTACCGTGAGAAAGAGATTGAATAAGGAACGGAAGGATAACGTTCTATGAGTCGGGGCGTGGAATTTTAGAAGGTTGAACGTGGTAGGGAAACTAGAAAATCTCGAATGGGAAATGCAAAGGCTCAATTTAGATATAGAGGGGGTCAGTGAAGTGAAGTGGAAAGAAGACAAGGATGTCCGGTCAGATGATTATAGGATAATATCAACAGCAGCAGAAAATGGCATAACAGGAGTAGGATTCGTTATGAACAGGAAGTTAGGGCAGAGAGTGTGTTACTGTTAACAGTTCAGTGACAGGGTTGTTCTTATTAGAACCGACAGCAAACCATCACCGACAACGATAGTTCAGGTATACATGCCGACGTCGCAAGCTGAAGATGAAGAGACAGAGAAAGTGTATCAGGATATTGAAAGGCTAATACAGTATGTAAAGAGGGATGAAAGTGTTATAATCATGGGGGACTGGAATGCAGTTGTGGGGGAAGGTGTAAGCGAAAAAGTTACAGGAGACAAGGAATGAGAGAGGAGAAAGACTAACTGAGTTCTGTAAAAAAGTTTCAGCTAGTAATAGCGAATACCCTGTTCAAGAATCACAAGAGGAGGTATACTTGGAAAAGGCCGGGTGATACGAGAAGACATCAGTTAGATTACATAATGGTCAGACAGAGATTCCGAAGTAAGATAGTTCAAATGGTTCAAATGGCTCTAAGCACTATGGGACTTAACATCTGAGGTCATCAGTCACCTAGACTTAGAACTAATTAAACCAAACTAACCTAAGGACATCACACACATCCATGCCCGAGGCAGGATTCGAGCCTGCGACCGTAGCAGCAGCGCGGTTCCGGACTGAAGCGCCTAGAACCGCTCGGCCACAACTCCGAAATCAGATACTGGATTGTAAGGCGTACCCAGGAGCAGATATAGACTGAGATCACAATATAGTAGCGATGAAGAGGCGGCTGAAGTTTAAGACATTAGTCAGGCAGAATCAATATGCAAATAAGTGGGATACGGAAGTACTGTGGAATGACGAGATAAACTTGAAGTTCTCTAAGGCTGTAGATACAGCAATAAGGAATAGCTCAGTAGCTACTACAGTTGAAGAGGATTGGATATCTCTGAAAAGGGCCATCACAGAAGTTGGGAATGAAAACATAGGTACAAAGAAGGAAACTGCGAAGAAACCATGGATAACAGAAGATTGATTGATGAAAGGAGGACGTTCAAAAATGTTCCGGGAATGTCAGGAATACAGAAATTCTAGTCACTTAGGAATGAAATAAATACGAAGTGCAGGGAAGCTAAGAAGAAATGACTGCAGAAAAAAATGTGATGACATCGAAAAAGCTATGACTGTCGGCAGGACAGAGCATACATGAAAGTCAAAGCAACCTTCGGTGGCATTAAAAGCAAGGGTGGTAACGTTAAGAATGCAACGGGAATTCCACTGTTAAATGCAGAGGAAAGAGGAGAAAGGTGAAAATAATACATACAAAGCCTCTAAGAGGGAGAAAATTTTTCTGTTGTGATAGAAGAAGAAACAGAAGGCGATCTGGAAGAGATAGGGGATCCAGTATTAGAATCATAATTTAAAACAGCTTTGGAGGTCTTAAGGAAAATAATGCAGAAGGGATATATAACATTCCATCAGAATTTCTAAAGTCATTGGGAGAAGTGGCAACAAAACGACTATTGACGTTGGCGTATAGAATGTATGAGTCTGGCGACATACCATCTGACTTTCGGAAAAGCACCATCCACACAATTCCGAAGACGGTACGAGCTGACAAGTACGAGAATTATCGCACAACCAGCTTAACAGCTCATGCATCCAAGTTGATTACAAGAATAATATACAGAAGGATGGAAAAGAAAATTGAGGATGCGCTAGATGACGATCTGTTTGGCTTTAGGAGTCAAACAGGGACGTAGCCGAGTTTGTGACTTTTACGAGTTCCTAACCAGGAACGAATTTTATAGTATCATCTGTGTACTTTAATAGTTTAGTTTCTTGAGTTTCTGTGTGTTTGTTTAATATCTAATACCCATAGTTCTAGCGTTTTCGTTTGCGTCGGAAAGTAAATCGATTTTGAGACATATTACAAGTTCCTAATGAGGGGCGAATTACTTAGTTTCACCTGAGTGTTTCGGTAGATAGGTTTATGAATCTCTGCGTGGTAATCTAATTTATTAGACACAGTTCCTGCGTTTTCGTCAGGGTCTACAGTAGAGTTGCGCAGCACCTGCCGATAGTCCGTTTATCTGCATAGTTTAGTTTTCCACGGTCGTTAGTATGGACAGGGACTGCGACTGTTGTGTGCGGATGCGAGCCGAGTTGGTGAAACTTCGCTCTCAGCTTCGGGCTTTGATGGCTTTTGTTACACAGCTTGAGGGTGCAGTTGATGGGCACCACCGTTGTGGGCCGGCCGTTGGGATCCAACGGACGTCAAGCACGTCCGAGTCCTCCGATCGGTTCTCACCGGTGGACAGCCCAGTTACTGCTCGCACTGAGGTTGACCCATCACCTGTAGTCGAGTAGGAGGTCGCCCCAGGGCGTAGCAGGTGGCGGAAGACTACCAAGGTGGCCGAACGCGAGGCCTCTCCAGTTTCTAGAATGAAATTTTCCCCAGGCTGTGGCTAAGCCATGTCTCCGCAATATCCTTTCTTTCAGGAGTTCTAGTTCTGCAAGGTTCGCAGAAGAGCTTCTGTAAAGTTTGGAAGGTAGGAGACGAGGTACTGGCAGAAGTAAAGCTTTGAGGACGGAGCGTGAGTCCTGCTTGGGTAGCTCAGTTGGTAGAGCACTTGCCCGCGAAAGGCAAAGGTCCCGAGTTCGAGTCTCGGTCCGGCACACAGTTTTAATCTGCCAGGAAGTTTCAAAGTTCCTCTCCAGTTTGTCTGACAAACAGGTTTGTGGCTGACACTGTTGCAGAGCCAGATGCTGTCGCCTGTCCTGTTTCAGAGGAAACCTCTCAGCATGCAAGATTCGGACAGTCACACAGGATGGAATTATTGATAGTTGGGAGCTCCCACGTTAGACGCGTTATGGTGCCCCTTAGGGGCTTGGTTGACAATAAGGGAAAGAAAAGCAATGTGCACCCTGTGTGCATATCGGGTGGAGTCATTCCACATGTGGAACGGGTCCTTTTGGATGCCATGAAGAGCACAGGGTGCAGCCAACTGCTTGTGGTGGTTCACGTCGGTACCAATGATGTGTATCTCTTTGGATCAGAAGAGATTCTCTCTGGTTTCGAGCGGCTAACAGAAGTGGTAAAGGCTGCCAGTCTTGCTTGCAAGATGAAAACAGACTTTGCCATTGGCAGCATAGTCGACAGGATCTACTGCGGACCTCTGGTATTGAGCCGAGTGGAGGGTCTCAATCAGAGTCTCAGACGCTTCTGCGACCGTGTAGACTCAGACGGTTTTTCGACCATGTAGGCTGCAGGTTCCTCGACTTGCGCCAAAGGGTGGTTGGGTCTCGGGTTACGCTGAATACCTCAGGTGTCCGCTATACGCAGGAGGTGGCAACACCGGAAGCAGGGGCTGTGTGGCGTGAACTGGGAGGTATTTTAGGTATTTAGGTGTTGGGAAAGTACCAGACCTCCAAGCGCTAATGGAAAGCGCTGATGCTCAAATGTTATAGGCTCTGAAAGGTGGCTAAAGTCAGAGATAAGCTCAGCCGAAATTTTTGCGAAGCACCTAACGGTGTTGCGGTAGGACAGTCTGAACACGGTTGGCGGTGGTGTGTTTGTTGCTGTTAGAAGTAGTTTATCTTGTCGCGAAATTAAAGAAGATAGTCCCCCTGGGTTAGTACGGGTAGACGTCATTGTTGGCAACCGGAATAAAATAATAATTTGATCCTTTTACCAACCTCCAAATTCAAATGATACAGTTGCTGAAAGGTTCAAAAGAAAACTAGAGTTTGATTTCAAACACGTACCCGACTCATACAATTATAGTTGGTGGTGACTTTAATTCCCTGTCGATATGTTGGCGAAAATACATGTTTAATTCCGGAGATACGCATAAAACATCATCCGAAATTGTGTTAAACGCATACTCTCAAAATTATTTCGATCAGTTAGTACATGAGCCAACGCGAATAGTAAACGGTTGTAAAAACACACTTGAACTGTTAGTAACAAATAATCCTGAGGTAATAACGAGCATAAAAACGGATACAGTGATTAGTGAACACAGGGTTGTCGTAGCGATACTGAATATTGTAACCCCCAAATCCTCCAAAAGTAAACGAAAAATATACCTATTCAAAAAAAAAGTAGATAAAAATTCACTTGACATCTTCCTGAGAGAAAATCTCCACTCCTTCCAAATTAATGACATAGGTGTAGACCAGATGTGGTTTGAATTCGGAGAAATTGTGGTCCGCAGCTCGTGGTCGTGCGGTAGCATTCTCGCTTCCCGCGCCAGGATTCCCGGGTTCGATTCCCGGTGGGGTAAGGGAATTTCTCTGCCTCGTGTTGACTAGGTGTTGTGTGATGTCCTTAGGTTAGTTAGGTTTAAGTAGTTCTAAGTTCTAGGGGACTGTTGACCATAGATGATAAGTCCCATAGTGCTCAGAGCCATTTGAACCATTTTTTTTTGAGAAATTGTATCGGCAGCAATTGAGAGATTTATACCAAATAAATTAACGAACAACAGAGCTGATCCTCCTCGGTACACAAAACGGGTCAGAACACTGTTGCAGAAACAATGAAACCAACATGCCAAATTTAAACAGGCGCAAAATCCTCAAGGTTGGCAATCTTTTACAGAAGTTCGAAATTTAGCGCGGACTTCAACGCGATATGCTTATAACAGTTTCCACAACGAAACTTTGTATCGAAATGTGGCAGAAAATCCAAAGTGATTCTGGTCGTATGTGAAGTATGATAGTGGCAAGAAACAATCAATGCGTCCTCTGCGCAATAGCAGTGGAGATGCTATCGAAGACAGTGCTGCCAAAGCAGAGTTACTAAACACAGCCTTCCAAAAAGCCTTCACAGAATTCGAATCAAGAACAGCTGACAACATGAGTAACGTAGAAGTAAACATCCTCGGAGTAGTGAAGCAACTTAAATAATTTAATAAAAGCAAGTCTTGTGGTCCAGACTGTATACCAATTAGGTTCCTTTCAGAGTATGCTGATGCATTAGCTCCATATTTGACAATCATATACAACCGTTCGCCCGACGAAAGATCCGTACCCAAAGACTGGAAAGTAGCCCAGGTCACACTAATATTCAAGAAAGGTAGTGGGAGTAATCCACTTAATTGCCGGCCCATATCATTAACATCGATATGTAGCAGGATTCTGGAACATACATTGTATTACCTCAAAGAAAACGGTCTATTGACACACAGTCAACATGGATTTAGAAAACAGTGTTCTTGTGAAAGAAAACTAGCTCTTTATTCGCATGAAGTGCTGAGTGCTACCGACAAGGGATTTCAGATCGATTCCGTATTTCTGGATTTCCAGAAGGCTTTTGACACTGTACCACACAAGCGGCTTATAGTGAAATTGCGTGCTTATGGAATATCATCTCTGTTATATGACTGGACTTGTGACTTCCTGTCAAAGAGGTCACAGTTCGTAGTAATTGACGGAAAGTCATCGACTAAAACAGAAGTGATTTCTGGCGTTCCCCAAGGAAATGTTACAGGACCTTTGCTGTTCCTTACTTATATTAACGATCTGGGAGAAAACCTCAGCAACCATGTTAAGTTGTTTGCAGATGACGCTGTCATTTATCGACTAATAAAGTCATCAGAAGATAAAAAAAACTGCAAAACAATGTAGAAAAGATAGCTGAATGGTGCGAAAATTGGCAGTTGACCCTAAATAACGAAAAGTGTGAGCATGCACATGAGTGCTAAATGGAATCCGTTTAACTTCGGTTACACGATAAATCAGTCGAATATAAAAGTAAAGGCCGTACGTTCAACTAAATACCTAGGAATTACAATCACGAACAACCTAAATTGGAAGGAACACATTATTGTGGGGAAGGCTAACCAAAGACCGCGTTTTATTGGTAGCACACTTCGAAAATGTAACAGATCTACTAAAGAGCTTGCCTACACTACGCTTGTCCATTCTCTTTTAGAATACTGTTTCGCGGTGTGGGATCCTTACCAGATAGGATTGTCGGAGTACATCGAAAAAGTTCAAAGAAGGGCAGCACGTTTTGGAAATCATTAAAAGAAAGGCGTTTTTCGTTGCGACGGAATCTTCTCACAAAATTCCAATCACCAACTTTCTCCTCCGAATGCGAAAATATTTTGTTGACACCGACCTACATAGGGAGAAACGATCACAACGACAAAATAAGGGAAATCAGAGCTCGTACGGAAACGTATAGGCGTTCGTTCTTTCCGCACGCTATACGAGATTGGAATAATAGAAAATTCTGAAGGTGGTTCAAATTGGTTCACATGGCTCTCAGCACTATGGGACTTAACATCTGAGGTCATCAGTCCCCTAGACCTTAGAACTACTTAAACCTAACTAACTTAAGGACATTACACACGTCCATGCCCGAGGCAGGATTCGAACCTGCGACCGTAGCGGTCGTGCAGTTCCAGACTGAAACGCCTAGAACCGCTCGGCCACAACGACCGGCACTTAAATGTGATATGCAGAGTATCCATGTAGATGTAGATGTAGATGTAGGAAAAGTAAAGACACGAAAGAGGCAATTCTGACGTTGCGGTTAATAATGGAAGAAAGACTAAAGGAAAACCAAGACACTTTCATAGGATTTGTCGACCTCGAAAAAGCGCTCGACAATGTAAAATGGTGCAAGATGTTCGAAATTGTGAAGAAAGTAGGTGTAATGTATAGGGAGACACGGGTCATATATAATATGTACAACAGCCAAGAGAGAATAACAAGAGCGGTCGGCCAAGAACGAAGTGCTTGTATTAAAAAGCGTGATACCTAGGCAGTAAAATAACCAATGACTGACGGAGCAATGAGGACATCAAAAGCAGACTAGCTATGGCAAAAAAGGCATTCCTGGCCAGGAGAAGTCTACTAATATCAAAAATCGGCCTTAATTTGAGGAAGGAATTTCTGAGAATGCACGTCTAGAGTAGAGCATTGTATGGTAGTGAAACATGGACTGTGGGAAAACCGGAACAGAAGAGAATCGGAGCATTTGAGATGTGATGCTACAGACGAATTTTGAAAATTAGATGGATTGATAAGGTAAGGAATGAGGAGGTTCTACGCAGAATCGGAGCGGAAGCACTGATAAGGAGAAGGGACAGGATCATAGGACATCTGTTAAGACATGAGGGAATGACTTCCATGGTACTAGAGGGAGCTGTAGAGGGCAAAAACTGTAGAGGAAGACAGAGATTGGAATACATCAAGCAAATAATTGAGGACGTAGGTTGCAAGTGCTCCTCTGTACTCTGAGATGAAGAGGTTAGCACAGGAGAGGAATTCGTGGCGGGCCGCATCAAACGAGTCAGAAGATTGATGACCAAATACCGTTTCCGGAAATGGAATGTCCCATGCCTCTCGCTCCGACTACCATCCGTGTTCAGAGTCTGTTAATTCCCAGGGTGCGGCCATAATCATGTACTGCCCCTTTCACACTTCGTGTATGCGATACTACGGCCATCTGTATATATACATATTTCTATCCAACGAATTTTGTCACCTCAGTGTATACAAATAACTTTAAGTATGTAGTCACTACGTAGGAGAAAATAATCTTATATTCTTAACATCAAAGCTGTATGAATATGGTATGAATCGTGAATGAAACTAACAATAATTATGATCCAGGCAAATTTCTTTCATAATGACTTTTGACTAAAAATAGCAGTCACGATGGCGATAAAGGCAAGCGCATGTATCATGAAATTTACATCGAGGCTAATATTTTAGATTGTATTTGCAATATTTTTCTTTGCTTCATACATCTAAACATTGATGAGCTAAAATATTATGGCCAATATCCGCCGGCCGCTGTGGACGGCGGAAGAATCATTTTTTGAGCCAATGTCCATTGCGAGACTGAATGTCACCTGGGGCCGTTGCAAGCAAGAAACGATATCTGGATAGCACATAAGACGACCTGAGACGAAAGGGAAGTAATTCTAGCTATGATACCGGCCATAAATGTAAATCCTCTGACACAAAGGGTCTGACAAATGGCGGACGGCAGATAGTTATGGTCCGGTGCCACGGAACGTGCTTCACGGAAATAGCGAAACTGGTGGACAGGCTACTGTAGTGTAATCTATAGAAAGCTGTGGACTACGTGAACATTACTACGGACTATTTGCATTCTTTCATGTTTGAGCATTTTCCAGCAAGATAACAGCCCATGCACAACGCCTGAATAGCCTTACAATGTAACTCTTCAGGCTTTCCCGGCGATCTAATGACATCTTGGGTTGTCGGGTGTTCTGCCGGATATCAGCGTCGTACTTGCACGATATTTCGGTCACGTAGCTCGTCACCTTCATCAGGTGCGACCTGAGACAGTCTCAGGTCGCACCTGATGAAGGTGACGAGCTACGTGACCGAAATATCATGCAAGTACGACGCTGATATCCGGCAGAACACTCAACAACCCAAGATGTCAGCCTTACAATGGTTTGAGGAACGTGATAGTGAAATTGCACTGAAGTCTTGGCCACCAGGCGCCACCGGTTTGTATGTTACGGAAACTGCAGAACGAGTACATAGACATCTGGTGCTACATACATACGGAAACTTAATAAGGATTTGTCGAAATCCTTCAACGTAGATTTCCTGCCGGATTGTATCCCAGAGGAGGACCAGTGCTCTATTAAGAAGGTAGTCGTAATATTTAGGCCGACAGTGTATTTAATGTTATATTCATTTTGCTGGTGCAGACGCAGCACAAAATGCATAGTTCCACGTTTAAGATAAATAGGTACTTTTGTTTGAAAAAGTCATATTTCAACAGCCAAGAGGTACTGATAAACAGATCTTTATTAATTACAAGCATCAACATTCACATCATATTCTGGAATCAAAATTACGTGTAACAACCTACATGGCAACACTGCTATGGTGTCAGTTAAGTTAAACGCTAACCTCTATATCAGCCATCAAAAATAAGGTGCATTAAGCAGTCAGTAATAAAATTTAGAGATAGAGTAATCTTCATTATGATCAGGGTCCATCTGTTCGTGTGGAGCTACTCTATGTACTGCCAACTGCACACTGTTTCCTGTTTGCAGACTTATAACTAAATCGTAAGAATACCCTAATATAAAGTATATCCCTAAATTTTATTGCTGAATCGTTAATACACTATTAATGGCAGTGGTTTTGGGTAGCATTTTATTTTATTGGACGCAATAGCAATGTTTCACTATAGCCTGCTGTAAATACTTTTGGTACCAGAAAACAATCTGAATGTAGTAAAAGTGAGCTATATTTTTTATTTAAATATGACGCTTTTCAGATACTTACGATCTGTGAGACACCTTCTACACAAAACTGTTATTTTCGGCTTAGAAATATGTGGATAAGCAGTCAGTACCTTGCGATATCATCACTATCGATATGTTTGTTCCTAAGCTGTGTAGGTGTACAGAGAATTTTGGAAAATGCTATCGATACCAAATCAAGGATCGAACTTGGTCTCTAAGCGTCCCCTGCCATGACCGTTTCTTAAAGGCTTGGCCAGACAGAACGTGGCCTGACCGTGCGGCATATGGTCTTGAGCCGCAGCGACCTGGTCGCGTCGCTGACATGCTCGTTATTACCCTGTGCAACACAGAAAGCGGCTTCGATGCACGGCCGCCGATCTGCCTCCACGGCCTTCGCCTAGTTGTCCGAAACTTCCCCACCGCCGCTTTGTGCACTGCTGGCACAATTGATCGCTGTGCTCTCACACTGCTACGACAATCGCACTACAAATGCCAGCTGCGAATGGGTTACCGGCCGTTTTCAAGCAGTTGTAGAGGCCAGTCCCTCTTGCCAGTATGGCGTCCCTTGCCGCTGGACGCTGCGGACTACCGCAGTAGAGCCGCGCCTTACCGAAGTTGTTGTGCGAGTTGCCTACTTTTCTGAGCGTCCCAACGCGGGAGATTGAACTGACTATGTTATAGCTCCAATCCTGCCGTTGACTAACGCATGGATAAGAGCCCGACCCTTCGGGACAGTGCAACAGTTCTTCATAGGCATGCCACATCAATCTGCTATCACTGTTGGTAGACACACACTTTATCTATGGCAAAGAATCACTCCACTACTGACATCCGATATGTACCAATTGGTCATTGCTACACTGTGGACACGTAGAAGGACACATCTGTGTATTCCTGTAAACATTCGTGAGGCTCTGTGCTGCAGAGAATGAGGGAATTCACCGATTTCGTTGTGTTGGGGGCCATTATGGATTTCATAGTACCACATTTATGCCTTATGCGATAAAAGCAGACTTCCCATCAAGTTGGTATGATGGTATATGGTGATCAAGTGTTTCAAGAATAGAACCCATTTCAGCAAGAGGTTCAAAGGAACTGAGCAGAAAGTTATTTTACTGGTGTGGAAGTAGCTTACTTTGATACTGTGCGAAACACAATATTAGTAAGTCACTATGACCTTGGGCCATGGATGTCTCTAGACTTCATCAGCAATTAAGATACTTGACTTTGTTATCGGTGAAGACATGCATGCAGCAGAAAGCATACACTTAGGTGATAAAAGTCATAGGATAGCGATATGTCACACATAGACGGCGGTAGTATCCTATACACAAGGTATAAAAGGGCAGTGCATTGGTGAAGCTGTTATTTGTACTGAAGTGATACCTGTGAAAAGGTTTCCCACGTGATTATGACCACACGATGGAATTAACCGCCTCTGAACGCGGAATAGTAGTTGCGGCTAGACGCATGGACGCTTGGAACATTACATTTCGGAAATCGTTGGGATCCATGTTGCCAAAAGTGTACCGAGAATAGCACATTTCACGCTTTACGTCGCACTACGGACAATCCAGTGGCCGACGGTCTTCACTTAGCGAAAGAGAACAGCAGCATTTGCGTAGAGTTTTCAGCGCTAACAGACAAGCAACTCTGCCTGAAATAACCACATAAATCAATGTGGGATGAACGTATCCGTTAGGACAATGCGATCAAATGTGGTAGTAATGGGCTTTGTCAGCAGACGACCGACGTGAGTACCTTTACTAACAGCGCGAAATCGCCTGAAGCGCTTCTGCTGGGCTTATAACCATATCAGTTGACCGTAGACGACTGGAAAACCCTGGCCTTGTCAGATGAGTCCCTATTTCAGCTGGTGAGATGTGATGGATTTCCTCAGCATCGCCTGATTTAATTCGAATACATTCCATTACCTTAGTTTTGCTTTTGTTAAGGTTAATCTTATATCCTCCTTTCAAGACACTGTTCGTTCTGTTCAACTGTTCTTCCAAGCCTTTTCTGTCTGTGACAGATTTACAATATCATCGTCGAATGACGAAGTTTTTATTTATTACCCTCGAACCTTTTTCCCCTTCCTAGTATCTTCCTGCTTTCCTTCAAACTTTGCTCGGTGTAAAGATTGAGTAACATAGGAGATAGGCTACAAACTTGCCTCACTACCCCCTCAACCGCTTCTCCCCTTTCACCCCCATTGCCTCTTATAAATACCGTCTTGTTTTTTAAACAAATTGTAAGTAATCTTTCACTCCCCGTGTATTACTCCTGTTACCTTCAAAAACGTAGAGAGTTTTTTACGGTCAACATTGTCAAACGCCTTATCTAGATCTGTAAGTTCTATAAACGTAGGTTTGTCTTACCTTAATTTACCTTCTTTTTTTTTTGGTCATCAGTCTACTGACAGGTTTGATGCGGCCCGCCACGAATTCCTTTCCTGTGCTAACCTCTTCATCTCAGAGTAGCACTTGCAACCTACGCCCTCAATTATTTGCTTGACGTATTCCAATCTCTGTCTTCCTCTACAGTTTTTGCCCTCTACAGCTCCCTCTAGTACCATGGAAGTCATTCCCTCATGTCTTAGCAGATGTCCTATCATCGTGTCCCTTCTCCTTATCAGTGTTTTCCACATATTCCTTTCCTCTCCGATTCTGCGTAGAACCTCCTCATTCCTTACCTTATCAGTCCACCTAATTTTCAACATTCGTCTATAGCACCACATCTCAAATGCTTCGATTCTCTTCTGTTCCGGTTTTCCCACAGTCCATGTTTCACTACCATACAATGCTGTACTCCAGACGTACATCCTCAGAAATTTCTTCCTCAAATTAAGGCCGGTATTTGATATTAGTAGACTTCTCTTGGCCAGAAATGCCTTTTTTGCCATAGCGAGTCTGCTTTTGATGTCCTCCTTGCTCCGTCCGTCATTGGTTATTTCACTGCCTAGGTAGCAGAACTCCTTAACTTCATTGACTTCGTGACCATCAATCCTGATGTTAAGTTTCTCGCTGTTCTCATTTCTACTACTTCTCATTACCTTCGTCTTTCTCCGATTTACTCTCAAACCATACTGTGTACTCATTAGACTGTTAATTCCGTTCAGCAGATCATTTAATTCTTCTTCACTTTCACTCAGGTTAGCAATGTCATCAGCGAATCGTATCATTGATATCCTTTCACCTTGTATTTTAATTCCACTCCTGATCCTTTCTTTTATTTCCATCATTGCTTCCTCGATGTACAGATTGAAGAGTAGGGGCGAAAGGCTACAGCCTTGTCTTACACCCTTCTTAATACGAGCACTTCGTTCTTGATCGTCCACTCTTATTATTCCCTCTTGGTTGTTGTACATATTGTATATGACCCGTCTCTCCCTATAGCTTACCCCTACTTTTTTCAGAATCTCGAACAGCTTGCACCATTTTATATTGTCGAACGCTTTTTCCAGGTCGACAAATCCTATGAAATTGTCTTGATTTTTTCTTTAGCCTTGCTTCCATTATTAGCCGTAAGGTCAGAATTGTCTCTCTCATTCCTTTACTTTTCCTAAAGCCAAACTGATCGTCACCTAGCTCATTCTCAATTTTCTTTTCCATTCTTCTGTATATTATTCTTATAAGCAGCTTCGATGCATGAGCTGTTAAGCTGATTGTGCGATAATTCTCGCACTTGTCAGCTCTTGCCGTCTTCGGAATCGTGTGGATGATGCTTTTCCGAAAGCCAGATGGTATATCGCCAGACTCATATATTCTACACACCAACGTGAATAGTCGTTTTGTTGCCACTTCCCCTAATGATTTTAGAAATTCTGATGGAATGTTATCTATCCCTTCTGCCCTATTTGACCGTAAGTCCTCCAAAGCTCTTTTAAATTCCGATTCTAATACTGGATCCCCTATCTCTTCTAAATCGACTCATGTTTCTTCTTCTATCACAGTAGACAAATATTCCCCCTCATAGAGGCTTTCAATGTATTCTTTCCATCTACCCGCTCTCTCTTCAGCATTTAACAGTAAAATTCCCGTTGCACTCTTAATAGTATCACCCTTGCTTTTAATGTCACCGACGGTTGTTTTGACTTTCCTGTATGCTGAGTCTGTCCATCCGACAATCATATCTTTTTCGTTGTCTTCACATTTTTCCTGCAGCCATTTCGTCTTAGCTTCCCTGCACTTCCGATTTATTTCATTCCTCAGCGACTTGTATTTCTGTATTCCTGATTTTCCCGGAACATGTTTGTACTTCCTCCTTTCATCAATCAACTGAAGTATTTCTGTTACCCATGGTTTCTTCGCAGCTACCTTCTTTGTACCTATGTTTTCCTTCCCAACTTCTGTGATGGCCCTTTTTAGAGATGTCCATTCCTCTTCAACTGTACTGCCTACTGCGCTATTCCTTATTGCTGTATCTATAGCGTTAGAGAACTTCAAACGTATCTCGTCATTCCTTAGTACTTCCGTATCCCACTTCTTTGCATATTGATTCTTCCTGACTAATCTCTTGAATTTCAGCCTACTCTTCATCACTACTATATTGTGATCTGAGTCTATATCTGCTCCTGTGTACGCCTTACAATCCAGTATCTGATTTCGGAATCTCTGTCTGACCATGATGTAATCTAATTGAAATCTTCCCATATCTCCCGGCCTTTTCCAAGTATACCTCCTCCTCTTGTGATTCTTGAACAGGGTATTCGCTATTACTAGCTGAAACTTGTTACAGAACTCATTTAGTCTTTCTCCTCCTTCATTCCTTGTCCCAAGCCCATATTCTCCTGTAACCTTTTCTTCTACTCCTTCCCCTACAACTGCATTCCAACCGCCCATGACTATTAGATTTTCGTCCCCCTTTACATACTGAGTTACCCTTTCAATATCCTCATACACTTTCTCTATCTGTTCATCTTCAGCTTGCGACGTCAGCATGTATACCTGAACTATCGTTGTCGGTGTTGGTCTGCTGTCGATTCTGATTAGAACAACCCGGTCACTGAACTGTTCACAGTAACATACCCTCTGCCCTACCTTCCTATTCATAACGAATCCTACACCTGTTATACCACTTTCTGCTGCTGTTGATATTACCCGATACTCTTCCTTCCACTTCACTTCACTGACCCCTACTATATCTAGATTGAACCTTTGTATTTCCATTTTCAGATTTTCTAGTTTCCCTACCACGTTCAAGCTACTGACATTCCACGCCCCGACTCGTAGAACGTTATCCTTTCGTAGATTATTCAATCTTTTTCTCATGGTAACCTCCCCCTTGGCAGTCCCCTCCCGGAGATCCGAATGGGGGACTATTCCGGAATCTTTCGCCAATGGAGAGATCATCATGACACTTCTTCAATTACAGGCCACATGTCCTGTGGATACACATTACGTGTCTTTAATGCAGTGGTTTCCATTGCCTTCTGCATCCTGATGTCGTTGATCATTGCTGATTCTTCCGCCTTTAGGGGCAATGTCCCACCCCTAGGACAAGAGAGTGCCCTGAACCTCTATCCGCTCCTCCGCCCTCTTTGACAAGGCCGTTTACAGAATGAGGCTGACTTTATATGCCGGAAGTCTTCGGCCGCCAATGCTGATTATTTATCAAAATTTAGCCAGTGGCGGCGATCAAACCCGGGACCGAAGACGTTTTGATTATGAATCAGAGACGCTACCCCTAGACCACGGGTACATTTACCTTTCAAGGTAAGCCTTAGGGTCAGTACTGCTTCGCGTGTTGCATCATATTTTTGAAGCCCTTACTGATTTACCCCGAGGTCAGTTTCCACAAGTTCTTCCCTTTCTTTTGTAAATAATTCGTGTCAGTATTTTGCAAGCATGACTTACTAAACTCACAGTTCGGTAATATTCACACCTGCTTTCTTTGGCATTGAAATTATTACATTCCTCCTAAACTCATATGTTACTTCCCCTGTCTCATATATTCTGCATACGAGACTGAAATTTTGTCATGCCTGTCTCTTCCAAGGATGTTAGGAGTCCTGAAGGAATGTCGTCTGTATCATGGCCCTTGTTTCACCTTAGGTCTTTCAGTGCTATGTCAAATTCTTCTCGCAATATCATATCGACCATACAATGTACATATTTTTCCCACTGCGTTACTATAATGTTTGTCTCACGATCATTTCCCTTGTAGATATGCATTTTTAACTAAGGACCGATTCTTATGGTCAGTGGCCTGGAAACAAACATTTCGGAGAAGGCGAAGCTAGTCGGCTGTTTGCGCGCTCCTGTACAAACATGTACGGAAAATGGATGAAGAAGATCAGTGAAAACGCTGGACCAGCATGCCTGATCTTCGAACGTGAAGGTCGTAGATTTCCCGCCCTGTAAAGTACGATATGCAATAATCTGTTGCAAATATGTTGACACTGTGTATGCGCGTACAGGCACAAGTAGTTTTCGGCACACCGTTCAGTGTACATTGCAAAACATTGGGCTCCACAACGGACGACACCTACGTTGACCCAACGACAGCCTCTATTACAACGGCAGTGGACATAGAATATCGATCGTGGATTCGTGGTAGAGTGTCAATTGGTCAGGTGAATCATGTTTGTTGCTCCAGGTTGATGGTAGTGTCTAATTATGCCGCTATCCCTGCGAACGTCTGCTCGGAACATGCACTGAGACAGAGACGCTGGCCAGAGGGGGTAATAGCCTATTTTGCTGTGGTAGAAATTCATCTGCGATTTCGTTGGACCTGTGATAGTAATTGAACGCACCATGGCATTTGTGGACTACATGAGCATTATTGCGGGCTACTTCCATCCCTTCAGTCTTGATTGCTTTCTCAATATTAGTGTCATCATCCAGCAGAATGACTGTCGGTGACACAAGATCGGAATTGTGACTCAGTGGCCTGAGGAGCATGAGAGTAAAATTACGTTTATATCTTCACCACCAAATTTCCCTGATCTGAACGCGATGGAACACTTTATGGACGCTACTGGTCGCCGCCAGCCTGTAATCTACGGAAATTGCATGCCTAGTGAGTGACATCTCGTGTCACAGGTGGTAGGGAGATGGTAGCGATGGTGCAATTTTGATATCAAATTGATTTGCAGATTAATTAAATTAATCAATTAACTACCCCCGCCCCGCAACAAGTCCCATCCCTACCCCCACCCCCAAATGAAGACGTGTTTTCTTCAGAGTATGTGTGGTTCTCTGCCCTGGTCAGGACACAGCTGCCTAGCGCGACCACCCACACACAAAAGCTGGACCATCCCCGACACCACCCCACGCCACTGACTGACGTTCCAAGAAGTGAAAACAACTCACTGCAAGAATTTTATTTAATGTCAATGCATCTCCTATAATCGAGTATCTATTAAACTGGAAACCACAATCGCGAAAATATTAAATGCCCTCTTCCCACGAAAATAGGCACAATCCATTTTCATTTAGTTTTATGAGAAAATCGGTATACTTTTTAAATTCGATTGCAGGACACAATTCGCAGCTCATTACTTTGCGCCATCCAACGAAGTGCATCGCCGCCGATTACATATGACCAAAATTCAGAAGCATATAGGCCTACACATCCACCCTGGGTATAACCGGGGGGAAACAAACTTCCACTATTTTACTGCGAAAGCTACCGATCACTTCAGAATGTCCTCTTATTGTGAAACCGTCATAATGGTAAATAAAAAGCGAGAATTTAAACTGCGAAGAGAAAAAAATTTATATTAAGCAATTTTTTTCGGCTTGAAGGGCCAATTACATGTCAGAAAAATACCGTCATTTTACATTCGACATCAACAAGCTACAACTGAAGACAACATTGGTGTTTTGTACACTATTGCAAGTCCCGTTTTACAAATGTGAAGTTATATCACACCTGCGTTTATGAAACAAATAGTGAGACCTTGTCAAGTAATAGAACCTCCTATAAGATTTTATAGCATCTCCCTCTCTTCCGTTACAACGAAACCAATTACCATCTGCGTGCTTATATTAGACATTTTTGCTCTATAGCTCACCTATACCACCATGTGTGTAAAGTTTCTGTTATACAGCAGATTGTTGCATTCTAGAGTTGTAAGCAATTTCATCATCATGAAATCTACTCACATGTCGGGAAAAAAACACTATCAATTCTAGCATCCACAACGAGCTAAATACAAGTTTATGGCGTTGAAATTACAGAAGAACTGATGAAATTGATAAAACTGATAGCGCTATCAACTGCAATGCATATTACAGTACACTGTCCCATATGAACAGTGTCTTTCCCATCCCATCCATCCACTGGCATGATGTTGATTACTGCATAATGACTGACTGACACCACTTGGTTTAGGTGGAGGGAACCATGGCAGAACACTGGATATCTGCTAATTGTCAATGTAGAGCATGGACTTCAATGTAGAGGTCATGACCTTCAAACAGTTGTTTGGATGCTGCAGACTCACCCTATTTCCATATGCTGCGATGACTCCAGATATTTTTTTGGTTTTTTATTTCTTTCGCCAATAAGATAACAGTACCTCTTTTTATTTCTAATACATCGCCCATGTTGTGAATAGCACCTTCAGGCGATGTTCATCACCAGAACAGTAATCATGGACATAACTGCAAAATGATTCCATATGTTGCGATGTCTTCCACATTTTTGTCAGTGAGGTACATCGCTTCTGTGTTTTATTTCTACCAACCTGCGTGTTGAGGGAGCTGCATAGCTTACACCATGAGGTGTTCAGCTTCTTATGAGAGCCAAAGGATCGGAACGTGTTAATGTAGGTTTAGCAGCTGTCACAGACCCTGAAGTCATGGTAGAAAATAAAAGTGTAGGGCCGTGTACAAAGCTGTAGTTGTACACTGCTTGAATGTGTTACAGCCAGAAACACAAACTGCCTACTGTTGGATGAGGTCTTCCCTCCAGTAGAGTCAGCCAAACTCTACGCATTTTTGTTCAAGCGACTTCGAGCACTGGCCACATACTCCAGTGAAGCGATACGTGTACATGTAATTGCACGACGTCAACAAACCAATGGTATTTGTGGTTTCGACATATCAGAAGAGAGAGATGTGGTAAAATCTTGCAATAGGTTCTATTACAAAGAGTGGTATAACTGGTTAAAGTAAGGATGCAGATAGTTCTCTCAAAACTAAACCGATTTTGATAATAAATCTAATAGAAATCGCCTGTATCTATTCTCATGTAATCATGACTGTTTTTATTAGTATCATTACCATTGTGTGTTTGAAAACAGGTGTTACTACAAGTCCTGTGTTAGTTCATGCTTCGTAACCTGTAATTATAAAGTACACATCACTTGTATTATAGCTCATTCTGGAACCTAGAAATGATAGTGTTTTTTTCCTGACATGCAAGTAGACTTCGTGAAACAGGCTGTGATGATCAAATAAAATAGAACGAAAGAATCTCCTATATGATCGAAACTTTAGAGACATGGCGGTATAGGGGAGTTATAGAGCAAAAACGTCAAATGTAAGCGCACTGTTGGTAATTGGTTTTGATGTAATGGAAGAGAGAGAGAGACACCGTAAAATCTAGTCGGAGGTTCTATTACAAGACAGGGTTTCACGATTTTTTTGACAATCGGAGATATAATATAGCTTCCCACTGGTAAAAGGTGACCTGCTATAGTGTATATAACATCATTGCCTTCTTCCGTTGTAGCTTGTTGTTGTCAAATGTAAAATGATAGTATTTTTCTGACATGTGAGCTAATGGCGCGAAAGACTTTAATCTCTAACGTTATTCTACATGTCTGAAATATTTGTAATACACACGTCCTTGAGAGCTTTCTTACAGACACTGATTTGAGGGCAAGAGATGCTCTTGGGTCGTGTAATATGTCCATCGAGCTGAAAGAAATTGCTTAATATAGTTTTTTTCTTCGTGGTTGAAATTCTCGCTTTTTCTTTAATCTGATGGTGGTTTCGAAATAACAAGGACATTTTGCAGTAATCGATAGTTTTCATAGCAAATTAGTAGATGTTTTTTCCCCAGTTGCACGCAGGGTGGATGTGTAGGCCTATATACTTCTGAATTCTGGTCATATGTAATCGGTGGCAGTGCACTTCGTTGGATGTGATTATTCAATTTCTCCAGGCGTATTTTATGACGAAATAAATCTCGGGTGAACACCCTGGTACACACATACCAGGCTGTGCACCTGAGATTGATTTCGTCACTTCGTTGGATGTTGCAAAATAGTGAGACACGAATTGTGTCTTGCAATAGAATTTAAAAACTATATCGATTTTGCTCATGAAACTAAAAGAAAATTGATTTCTCCTATTTTTGTGGAAACAGGACACTTGTTATCATCGTGATTGTGGTTTCCTTGTTAATAGTACTCAATTATAAGGGATGCATTGATATTAAATATGAGTTTTGCAGTGAATTGCAGTCTCTTGTGTGGGAAAGTGTCGGGGATGGTCCAGTGTGTATGTGTGTGGCAGTGGTCGTGGTAGACAGCTGTGTCCTGACGAGGGTATATCCTGCGGGCTGGGATATCTTCGATTTATCTGCTATTGATTTGTTGGTTCAAAATCAAATGGCTCTGAGCGCTATGGGACTTAACTTCTGAGGTCATCAGTCCCCTAGAACTTAGAACTACTGAAACCTAACTAACCTAAGGACATCACACACACCCATGCGCGAGGCAGGATTCGAGCCTGCGACCGTAGTGGTCGCGAGGTTCCAGTGATTTGTTGGGTTTACATGCTTTTGTGGTGGTGAAGAACCATCGTCTCAAGGCAGGCTGGTTGCCACTCGTCCGCTGGCGAAATGGCGGTGGGCCGCAGGAAAACAGCGAGGCACTCGACAGTAGCAGTTTGCCATTTCAAGAAGCCTGTGTCCCCTGATAGGTGAAAGAGGGAGAGAAGTAGGGGGTGTCTAATTTTCAACAGTTTGCCATGGTACAATGAGGAGAATGCATGTTCAACTACCATCCTCTCTGCAACGTTTAGGATGATGATTTTCCGTTGTACATGTGTTGCATTATGGCCTTTTCATTACGTGTGCTGGTTTTTTTCCCCACAACAATTTCGATGTGTAATTACAACAGTGATGCATTCTTTTAATCAGTTGTGGTAGCGCGTAATGGCTTCGATTACCTGGGGGTCAGGGTGATTCTTGAGCAGGTGTCTGTAGTGAACCCTGGCGTCAAACGGCGATAGATACAGTCGTCGGCTGCATGCTTACAGAAAACGCACTTATTAAATAGTTTGTTTACGGTAAGTTCCTATGGGACGTAACTGCTGGGGTCATCGGTCCCTAGGCTTACACACTACTTAATTCCTGCCCGAGGAAGGACTCGAACATCCGACTGGAGGGCAGCGCGAACCGTGGCAAGACGCCCTAGACCTAGTTGCTTACCCGCGCGGCACTTATAAACTACTCTCTGACCAACACCAGCATCTTGTCAGTTGAATATATTTCCGCTAATAAATAAAGAGAGTACCCTAAACCCCAGCCATTTTCCGCCAGCTTGTGGGTGAAGGGTAGTTTGAGTGTGTTGGCCACTGTTTCTGATTGGCATTGTGAAATTCTTTCGCCCACGCGGAGTGGCAGTGCGGTTTGAGGCGCCATGTCACAGACTGCGCGGCCCCTGCCGCTGGAGGGTCGAGTCCTCCTTTGGGCATGGGTGTGTGTTGTTCTTAGTAGAAATTAGTTTAAGTTAGTTTAAGTAGCGTGTAAGTCTAGGACCGGTGACCTCAGCAGTTTGGTCCCTTAAGAATTCACACACATTTGAACATTTTTTTGAAATTCTTTCCCAGCAGTTGTATAGTTGTATAGCATAGTCAATTTTTGAGGTGTATTGCGATTTTAGGCAGTTCTTGTGTAGCGATATGCATATAGTTGTGTAAATAGGACCGATCTGTGTGATTAATTACGTAATTAGGACCGATATCTACTTCAGTTTCCCAGACAAAATAGATAAAGTACACTAACCTTACCTTCCTCTCCTACACTGGGCAGTTTCCATGTGTTGGGGGGGGGGGGGGGGGTGCGGTTGTGCACTTGGTCTTTTCGTCCAGGAGGACTAGGGTTGGAGTCCCGGAAAGGACACTGCCATTTTCAATTTCCCGCCAGTGCCCGGGTGGGTAGTGGGGTGGGACATCAGCACATCCTGGGACAAAGAAATTCCCTCCAAAATTCGAAATTCTCACCAAAATTTGAAATTCGCCAAAATTCGAAATTCCGGACAATAGGGTAGGTGGGGGAGGTAGAGGGGGAGGGGGAGGGTTAAGAACGGGGAGGGTGTGGGGACCAACGTGCAGGCTGAGGGCAACATATCACGCCATCTGCACGTGGGGTCGGTTGGGTTTGGGGTGGGCTTGGTTGGGGGGAAGGGTAATTAATTGATCAGTTTAATTAATTTGCATATCAATTTGATGTCAAAATAAGACCTGCGTGTAATCTCCCTACTACTGCCACATACATTGGAAACCTTTCGAGGATTTGGTCAATCCAGCCAAAGCAGGATCATTGATAGATTGAGTACAAAATGTGGATCACCACTCTTTTAAGCAGGTGGCTATAATACGTAGGCGTGTTGAAAAGTAATTCCCAGAATTTTTTTATGTAAAAAATCTTAAAGCTTTTTGAATAAAACAAACTTTATTAACGTTCTGCATTTTTATTCCTAATGTCTACACATTTATTTCTCAACATAGACACTCTCGCGATAAACACATTTCTCCCAACGGGAGGCTTGTTTATGATACCTTGAATGTAGAGTGGTTTAATTTAATGATGGAGCTACAACCTCATCTCTGCTTGCACTGCCTCATCACTATCAAAGAGAAGTCCTTGAAGAGGTTCTTGAAGTTTTGAAACAGATGAAAATCGGATGGGGCTAAGTCGGGATTATCGATGACAGTCAACCCAATGCGCCGGATTATTGCACGTGTTGCAGCACTTGTGCGTGGTCTGGCAATATCTCGCCGAAGGAGAGGGTGCTCCATGTGTGGACAAAATCTTCTAGTTCGAAACTTGATTACAGAGCCCACTGTTTCTCACGCACCAACACAGTACAATGCACACCGCCGTGTTACACACTACAATATGAAGCCCTCTAGCGGCAGAAGGATGCAACTCGCGTCAGCAAGCGGGTGGATAACATGTAATACCTCGACCGATAGTAAGAAGAGAATTAAAAGAATCGGAGGCATTACTCTTCAGCTCGCAGTTGTATTTTGGATCATCAGTGTTAGTGTGCTGAGAATGTAGGGTTAACAGTGAAATATGGACTGTATTGCATGTTTGCTAACAAGCATTCTACACAAATGGTGGTGAGAGCAAGAAGTGTCTTTCCCATTAGCGCCTGAGTCGCCTCTCATATGCCAAAGCCATCACTAAGTGACGACCTTACCTAAAAGACCTTGCAGAAAAGACAGACAAATAAAAGAACACCAATGCATTATGCGTATCTCTCGTTAGCGATCATCTACGAGTTTGCATACAGTAAGCTTTTTAATTACGAATCATTAATTAGAAATATAGTGACAACTGTCAAAAGTTTGTATTGCTAAAATAGCTACAAAATATGAAACATTTCATCTCACTAATGAAAATGGTATGCTAAATTTGATTTTTATATCGTTTCTTATCTCAAGCTTAATTCAAAATACGCCTCAGTGAATACTTACCTACTCATAGGATGAAAGTGGTCATTTTGAGAGCCCTAGGATGTATCGAACTGATTGTCCTGTGTCCGTTACCTCATGTTCATCCCGCCCCGCTTCAGCAACCTAACAACAGCTTAGTCGACTAAACCGTGAACAGAGCCTACCTTCCTCCAGCGGGTGAAAGGAAGTGAGTGTTAACTTATAATCCCCACTATCGGAGTCTGTTTTAATGAAAGATGTCTTCTATACTGTTCTTATCGTCGAATGTACAACTACAAACCTGTTTTGGTTTGCATTCGTAAGTTGTGAATACGTTTCATGAATATATAAATCAGGTTAATGTACTGTTCATTGACATGGAATAAGTGCATAAGGCATCTCGTGTGCACACCATCTACTAACTCCCTCTTTCTTCCTTCATTTTGTGGATTTAGTGCCCTGCACTGGCAACGATACTGGTACTTGTAGCAAAGAGTCTAGCGCTCCTGGAAACGGATTTACACGTCTCACATTGAAAATAGCAGTTTTCGTTGGTGCTTATAATCTGATGTTGATGGGCCTGATATGGTCATTGCTATCAGGTCAGGATTCTTTTTATTTACCCTTTAGGACAGGCTCATCCAAGAATTGCGCCCGGCGGGCGCGCCCGCGCCCCGCGGGCGCAAGGCAGTTTAGTTCAGCGCCCCGTCCGCGACCGTGTGTCGCTAGTGTCGGCATAGGAGCTGCGCTGCCCTGGACTGTCCCGCAGCCGGCCGAAGTGGCCGTGCTGTTAAAGGCGCTGCAGTCTGGAACCGCATGGCCGCTACGGTCGCAGGTTCGAATCCTGCCTCGGGCATGGATGTTTGTGATGTCCTTAGGTTAGTTAGGTTTAACTAGTTCTAAGTTCTAGGGGACTAATGACCTCAGCAGTTGAGTACCATAGTGCTCAGAGCCATTTGAACCATTTGACTGTCCCGCAGTCATATCCAACGTAAACAAAGTAACAGAGGAAGCCCACATCTGTAAAAGAGGTCGATGAGCGGTAAAAAAAGCAAAACATTTACTGTCTAGGTAACAGCTAGTGTTCGTGTGGCAGAATTACTACGCAAAGCTTTAGAAAACAATATCCAAAACAAGAATCGAAGAACATCTGAGTTGTTTTCTGACCCACAGGTTCATTTTAATAGTTCTGCACTCATCATTATGTACAATAGGCGTCTTCTGAAAAATATATCAGTTTCTTAAATGAACTAGAGTCATAAATATTCTATTTTAGGAATAATTTCATGTAAGGGATATAGAGTCTCATTCTTACTGTTAGCAGTTACAAGTAAATATTTTTTGTTTTACTTCGGGCTACATCTTTTTGTATCCCTTTTCAGAGTTTAGAAATCGGATCCTTAGTTTGCTGTTTTGTACGTAATAATTTTACCCGACCAAGTTTGAATACTAATTAAAAATAGAATTAAGGTTATAAAGCTCAATAATTCTCACAATCAACATTGTTAAAGAAGACAATTACGTACGAAGCGCGTGTACAGCAGCATGACGAAGCTCGGCGGGCCGTCCGCACGGCCAGATAAGTGACACGGCTCGGCCACTGTGACAACAAACGAATTCGCCCGGGGCGCTGGCCGCGGGCGACAGTTTGGACGAGCCTGCTTTAGGAAATGGCTCTGAGCACTATGGGACTTATCATCTAAGGTCATCAGTCCCCTAGAACTTAGAACTACTTAAACCTAGCTAACCTAAGGACATCACACACATCCATGCCCGAGGCAGGATTCGAACCTGCGACCGTAGCGGTCACGCGGTTCCAGACTGAAGCGCCTAGAACCGCACGACCACACTGGCCGGCCTTGCTTTAGGATATAGGGCTTTGTCACCAGAAACCATTGTCCATCTCTTATCATCTTCTACCAAAAATTGCGTAACATCTTCGATGATTTCTTTTCCGAATCGCTACTTTTTAGCTTAGGTTTTATTACCTCAAAGGGTGGAGGAATTTTCTGGTTACACTACACTGTATGGTGAGAGTCCAGTCCCACTCTGAAATTTTGAATTGTACGCTGACGTGATGAGTGGAAAGTAAATGTTCCAATTACTCCAAAGGCTGTTCACAAAATGACTCAGCACATCTGAAACTTGGTAAGACATGCATTCTGTTCTCCGAATACACTGAGGGTCGAGGGACCTAATTTGAATATTGCAGATGTGCAATAGACAGCATAGCCATGTCATTAAACTGGACATACTTGTAAAATTAGTACCCTGACTCATGAACATAGTATCAGGAACACCAAACTTGAAGAAACAGTTGTTCACTATGGCCTGGGCTACTGTGCGCGTCTACTGATATATAAGGCAGCCATTGTAACAAAATGAGAAAAGGGAGCTATCATTGTCAATGTGGAGTGGTGTTCGATTAAATGGGCCCATAATATGTATCCCAGCATTTGAAATGGTTTCGATGGTACTGCTAACCTTTATAACGGGACGTGTTGGCAACTGAGGTCAGCATGTTGTGCACAAGGCATATAATTCCTGACATGTTGTTACACATTCTGTTTCCTTCTCCACCACCAAGAATTGCCAGCTATTTCTCACTCAAGTGGTCTTCATCTGTTATGGCATAAAAAAATGACCTGATGGTTCCTTCGACATTTCATCCCTAAAGCTGCAGGTATTAGCACATGTGATCAGCCTTTAGTCATTCTACAAAGCAAGATTTTGTGTATCAAAATTGTGACAGTCACCTAAATATTTTCAGACAGTGGCAGTTGCCCCAGGTTGCTGCCCTTTGTTGATGCCTCTACCCAACTCTTGGAAAACTCCAATCTTCCTACTCGAACTAATGCCAGTACTATGATTTTCCCAGGCTTATGTACGTGATAGTCAAATTCGCTCAACCTCAGAGCCCACCATGTAAGATTACTTGATGTACCCTTTAGTTCCAGCTACCACTTTAATGCAGTATGATCTGTTACAGCTTTGAACCATGTGCTATACGAGTAACGGTGGAAGAATGTCACACTGTAAATAATAACCAACATTTCTTTTTCTGTGGTATAATAATTCTATTTTGCTGTATTCAGCTGCCTTGATTCATATGCTACTAGTTGCTGTATGCCACTCACATTTGGTATAAGAACACATCCTATTGTCGGACTGCTCACTTCACGTGATAATATAAACACCTTCCTAACTAAAATGGAGAAACACCAATACTGGATTCACCATTAATGCCTCCTTCAATTTTAAAAACATGTTTTCACAATCAGTTGACTACTGGAATTTTAATCCCTTTATTAACAAACGGTTTAATAGTTCAGCAATTTCAGAAAATTCCTTAACAAATTTCTTATAATAATTAAAAAATCAGAAGAAAGACTGAAGCTGTATTGTTGTCTGTGGTTGTCTGATATAACAGACTGCAACAATGAAATGTGGATCCATTCTGACACAGTTCAATCCCGCGTCCGGCCATCCTGATTTAGATTTTCCGTGATTTCCCTAAATCGCTCCAGGCAAATGCTGGGATGGTTCCTTCGAAAAGGCATGGTCGACTTCCTTCCCCGTCTTTCCCTGATTTGATGACACCGATGACCTCGCAGTTTGGTCTCTTTCCCCCAAACAACCCAACCATAACCCATTCTGACACTTTCTTGACTAATCACATGACCCAAATAATTCACCTTTTGTTGCTGCAAAGTAACACTTTTCCACACAGAGCGTAAACTGTGTGCTATATATCCACTTCAAAACTTCTTCTAGCCACTGGACAAGCTCTCTCACATCTTTCAGAAATACAATGATGTCATCATAATACACCATGCACTGTTTTGACTTCAACCTTCTGCCCACTTCCTCTAGTAGCCTTTGGAGCGTAGCTGGTGTATTTTTAAAACCAAATGGCATCTGATGATATCGGTAAGAGCCCCAACGAAAAGCAAAGGGAGTTTGCGGCCTGTCTTCACATCTGCTTCCAGCTGGTGGTAGCCAGATTTAAAACCCATTATCTAGAAATATTTACAATGGCCCGAGTTGTCTAGCGTCTCCGTTATAGTTGGCATAGAACATGCATCTGTAATAGTTCTTGCATTCAGTAACGGTATGACAACAACATCGATATTTTTTGTGCCATCTGCTGAGATCTCCATGAAATCTACTCAACATGTACTGTCACTCCACTCAATGATACCAACAACCAACCAGCTGTTGGTCAATAAAATCTTCCATTACTGGTTGCAAGTGCTTTAGGATTCTGTACTGTTTTCTGTACACTAGAGCATTAATGCCTGTTTGTAGTTGGCAACAAAGCATTCATGGTAGATTTGTCTTTCCCCACTTCATATACCACATACTCATGCAATTCAGATATATCTACAGTTATCTTGTGGCCGAGGTCCCCCTTCCAGCCTGTTGAGATCATCCTCTTTCAGGACATCTGAACTGGCAGTTAGTAATCCTTCTGGAAGACTTACATGAAAGAGTTATAGATGGCAGTCAGATGAAAGCAAGACAAATGGAACGTAAATAAACTTTTTATTATTACAAAAGGAATCGCCAAACCGTTAATGAATTTGTCCCGCTATGAGACAATTTCTTGAATGCCTTCATGGAAATATGTTCATGGTTGCCTAATGAATCATGATGGTACATATGCCTTCACATATTCGTTCGAAGCAAATTGATGGCCATGAACGTATTTCTTCAGGCGTCCAAAAATAAAGAAAAGGCATGGGGAGAAGCCCCCTTTGTGCCAGATTGTTTAAAATGTGCTGCAGAAATTTCACTTAGAAGCTCTTACACATCGATCCAATGTCGATCTCTCAGCATACAAATAATACTTAAGGAGCCCTAAAGAAAGACTTTCACAGCCGTCAAATTTCTTCTGATGAAAAGGTACATGCCTGAATACCACGAATACCATCATGGTTCCATAGGAAGCCGCAGGCAGTTTTCAGTGAAGGTATTGCCGATCACATCCCACAGTAGGATAAATGTATTAACAGTCACGGTGATTACTTTTGGGATAATAAATAGTTTACTTATTTTTTTCGTCTGTCTCGTCTTTATTTCACTGCCCCTCATAAACAAAATTGCCGATCACATCCCACAGTAGGATAAATGTATTAACAGTCACGGTGATTACTTTTGGGATAATAAATAGTTTACTTATTTTTTTCGTCTGTCTCGTCTTTATTTCACTGCCCCTCATAAACAAAATCGCAGACGGAGTAAATCTATGAAGTATCCTTCAATGTACGGGATCATGATCGATGCCCCAGTTTCAGCAAAATGCAGCACAACTCTCGAGTTTCATGCCGTGAGGCATGAGCGCTAAAAGAGTAACTGCATGTCGACCAATCATCCTCCAGGACGTTTCGTCAAGCCATGTCGCCAGATTTCACAACTGTTTTATTTTGGTCATTGACAAAGATTTATATTTGCTATATTAATTTGTTTGCAAAACAGGAAAAAGAAAAGTTATTTATAAATGTGCGCTGCGAACCTAGTTATCAGGTGGTATGATATTAATTTCTTTCGTAGGGTCTCGAAACCACAAATAACACAACTTCTGGACACAAAACACCCTGACCCAGGAACTGGTATTGTGACTGCTAAAGACAGCACACTAATAGCTCCTGGTGGTGGACAGCAATATCAGAGCCCAGCAGCAAATGAAAGCGAGAAAACGAACGACCTGCTGCACCAAGAAACACAACTCCAAGGGAAAAGCAGCCAGGCGATGGCAGAAGTTCGTATTGTTCCACCCAGCATTGTTTTCGGTGATGGGAACAGTGGAGCGAAGGTAAGTAATGACTGCTCATTTACTACTAAGTACCAAAAATGCATTTTCTCCAAGAATTATGGCTCATATGAACTCGACATAGCACAGTTTTCCTCGAAAGCTTCTGTAATGAGACATAAATGGTTTTAATTTCAAGGACTCATTTCTTCACTAGAAGGCAATTCTTCACGGTTATTAGATGCGACAAAGGGAACCATCATCAGTATACGCATTCTTTGGAAACTAAAAGAAACAAATTAATAACTGTAGCGTACGTGATTATTAAAAATATTATTTGAAGTGTATCGTGAAGTAGTGTCAAATGCAGAAACGCACGATGATGGAAATAGTTTTCTATTACTTTCCTGCTTAGAATATGGAAAGTGGCGCCTGAAGATCAGTTGAGGTTTAAAATTATGATGCAGCCGATTGTACTGGAAGAACTCCAATACTCATTAACATTATCTAAAACACATTCCTTCTTGTCTGGTTGTGGGAGTGAAAATCTGTAATTTCTAATCATTGTTCCGATTTTCACTACTTGCTGAAACTATCATGGTTTCAGTGAGTCATCAACATTATAAGATTATTCGGAATGTACCACTTGTTAATTGCTGGAGGCATAAAGTGTCGTGTAAGTTATATAAACTGCATGTTACACAGGATGAATATTAATATAACCGACAAGTTGCGGGGACGGATTCCTGATTGGAAATGGAGGTTCTAATGGCTCTAAGCACTATGGGACTTAACATCAGAGGTCATCAGTCCCCTATAGACGTAGAACTACGTAAACCTAACTAACCTAAGGACAACACACATATCCATGCCCGAGGCAGGATTGGAACCTGCGACAGCAGCAGCAGCGCGGTTCCGGACTGAAGCGCCTAGAACCGCTCGGCCACAGCGGCCGGCGGAAATGGAGGAAAAAAGGTCCGATGAACATATGTCCAGAAATGCATCGTTGCCACGGTAGATGGAACTGATGAATGAAAGTTTCTGTGACCACGTGCGGTGTGTTCCTTGTATATTTCAGGCTGTGTGACGGACGCAGCGTACTTCGAGCAGCAGAATGGTCTGGTATTCTTGTCTAGATGGTGTTTCTTTACGGTCAAGCAGACGGAAATAATCGAGATGCAGCCTGAAGATACAAAAACGAGTACCCCCACAGACACCAACCACATCACACAACGTTTCAAGCCATTTTTGAGCGTTTGTGTGATCATGGGTCCTTTCAGTCAGACGACCGGGCAGGGAAGCGGCGGACTGTGCGTACACTAGATTTGGTCGACCGGGTCCTACAGGATGTCGAGACGAACCCTTGTACAAGCTCCAGGCCAAGACCCACGAACATGCTGTAAGTCAAAGTACGATAATGTTTATCTTTCATGACAACCCCTGCTATCCCTATCACATGCAACGAGTGCAAAGATTATCAGCAGCGGATTTCCCTCTACGGGAAGGATTTTGTCGATGGATTTTGCACCAGACGATCACTATTATGAGATTTCTGTCATGAATCCTCTTTACCAACAAAGCAAGTTTTACTAGAACTGTCATCATCAATCTGAATAATCGTTATCTTTGCCTAAAGACATGGTACACGGTCAGAGGAACTTTCTTTCGTCAGTGCCATCTATCGTGGCAACGATGTATTTCTGGACACGTGTTTATCGGACCTCTTTTCCTACATTTGCAATCAGGAATCTGTTCCTGCAGTTTTCAGTTTCATTAATGTTCACCATATATAAGTTTCAGTGACTTATCATGATGTTTGTTACGAATTCCTGCACTCTGTGATACATTACAGAATTATTCGGAATGTACCACTTATTAACTGGTGCTGGCATAAAATGTTGGATAAGTTTACCAGTTAGGAAGTGGAATATGCTGATCATACGTATCTCTTCAATATCGATTCTACTTCTCGGTGGGCACCACGGCCTCGATAAATCTGAAGAAAGGAAAGATCCAGTCAGGCTGCGTATTAAAATAGTAGAGGAAAGTACTGTACCTGGCGACACTTTTCAGACTATCATCTCTAGCCGTCCCTGTAAATTTGTTTATTTTCTTTTGAAATTGTAGCATTCAATTTAGTCGTATGCCTACATACTGTACAGCGGACTTCCGTTTGCATCGTGTATTCTGAATCGCTTTCTCTACATCACGTGGTTAGAGACGTGGCCAGAGACAATCTATGTTATGTATGACATCACAATCATGACATCACACGCCACACCCCTTTTTTCTTACGTTATGAAAAAATGAAGATGAGGAATTTGAAAACTGGCAGCTAATTTAATAATAGAAAATTTTAGTGGCAACAAATTTTAATACACACACGCACGAATTCTAGCGATTAACGCTCGCAATAACGAGGGGGCTGGGGGCAGGGGCTGCTTGACACTTTATCCCCACATTTTGCAAATGCTGTAACCTAGTCAATTACTTTATATTTTAAAAAGTGCTTCTCCCAAGTTCAGTAAATATGTAAAATTTAATGCTTAGTAGTAGATGTCACTTCCTCCAATGAATTTCTTGGGATCAGGACCTTACTTACACATCTAGTGGTAGCGTCTTTGATTAGTAATCAGAATTTTCTCGGTCCAGCCACAGCTTAAATTTTGAATAAAGGTCATCAGCAATGGCTGTCGAAGACTTCTGGCATAAGAAGTCACCCCTCATTCAGCCAACGGCATTGTCAGGGAGAGCGGAGGAGCTATCAGAGATTCTTGCGCTTTCTTGCCCTTGGGGTGGGAAACTGCTGATAAAGGCGGAAGAATCAGGAATGATTATCGGCATCAGGATGTAGAAGGCAATGGAAACCACTGCATTGAAGAAACATAAAGTGTATCCACAGGATATGTGGCCTGTCATTTAAAAAGTGTCACGTTGATCTCTCCTTTGGCTGTAGATTCCAAGCTAGCCCCCATTCGAATCTCCGGGAGTGGACTGCCAACGGGGAGGTCACTACTGGAAAAATACTGAATAACCAACGAAAGGAAAACGTTCTACGAGTCTGGGAATGGACTATTAGAAGTTTTAACGACGTACAGAAGCTAGAAAATCTGAAAAGGAAAATGCTAATACTCAATCAAAATACAGTGCGGATCAGTGAAGTGAAATGGAAAGAATACAAGGATTTCTTGTTAGATGAGTATATTGTAATATCACCAACACGGAAAATGGTATAACTGGAGTATGAATCGTTATGAATAGGAAGGTAGGGTGGAGAGTGAGTTACTGTGAATAGTTAAGAGGTAGTGTTATTCTCATCAGAATCGACAGCAAACGTAAAGGAAGAAGAAAATCTAATTGTAATGGGGGATTGGAATGCGATTGTAGGGGAAGGAGTGGAAAAAAGGGTTTCGGGATAATATGGGCATGTACTAGTAAAGAGAGAGAAGAGAGATTAATTGAGTTCTGCAATAAATTTCAGCTAGCAATAGCGAATACTCTGTTCAAGAATTAAAAATTGAGGAGGTATACTTGTAAAAGGCAGGAGGATACGGGAAGATTTCAGTTAGATTACATTCATAGTCATAGACAGCCAGAGATTCTGTAATCAAATACTGGATTTCAGGTGTTGCCAGGAGCAGATACAGAGCCAGAGCACTATTTAGTAGTGATGAAGAGTAGGTTGAAGTTCAAGAGAATAATCAAGAAGAATCAACGTGCAGAGAACTGGGATCCGGAAATACTAAGGAATGAAGAGGTACACTTGAAGTTCTATGAGGCTATAGGTACTGCGATAAAGAATAGCTCAGTAGGCAGTTCAGTTGAAGAGGAATGGACATCTTTAAAAAAAAGGCAATCACAAATGTTGGAGAGAGAAACATAGGTACACAGGAGGTCACAGCGAACAGACCATGGGTAACACAAGAAATACTTCAGATGATCTATGAAAGAAGGAAGTTTAAAAGTGTTCAGGGAAATTCAGCAATACAGAAATACAAGTCACTTAGGAATGAAACAAATAGAAAGTGCAGGAAGCTAAGGAGAAATGGCTGCATAAAAATGAAAAGAAATCGAAGAAGGAATGATGATCGGAAGGAATGACTCAGCATATAGAAAAGTGAAAACAAACTCCGGTGTAATTACAAGCAAGGGTGGTAACATTAAAAGTGCAACGGGAATTCCGCTGTTACATGCAGAGGAGATGGCGGATAGGTAGAGAAAGGGTCCATTGCAGGCCTCTCTGAGGGAGAGGACTTGTCTGATAAACGTGATAGAAGAAGCAACAGGAGATGATATAAAAGGGATAGGGTATCCAGCATTAGAGTAAGAAATTAAACGAGGTCTGTAAGACTTAAAATCAAATCTGGCAGAAGGGATAAAGGAAATTCCTCCTAAATTTCTCAAATCGTTGGGGGAAGTGGCAATAAAACAATTATTCACGTTGGTGTGTAGAATGTATGAGTCTAGCGTTGTACCATCTAACTTTCGGAATAAGGTCATCCACACAATTCCGACGATTGCAAGGATCGACAAGTGCGAAAATTATCGCACAGTCAGTTTAACAGATCATGCATCCAAGTTGCTGACAAGAATAATATATAGAAGAATGGAAAAGAAAACTGAGAGTGTATTAGATGACGATGAATTTGGCCTTAGGAAAGTTAAAATCATCAGAGAGCCAGCTCTGACGTTGATGTTGATAATGGAAGCAAGACTAAAGAAAAAGCAAGATCCGTTCACACGACCTGTCGACCTGGGAAAAGCATTCAGCAACGTCAAATGGTGCAGGATGTTAGCAATTCTGTCAAAAATAGGGGTAAGCTATAGAGAGAGACAGGTAACACACAATGTGCAAAAAAAACCAAGAGTGAACAATAAGAGTGGAAGACCAAGAA
This sequence comes from Schistocerca serialis cubense, assembly GCF_023864345.2. Taxonomy (NCBI): domain Eukaryota; kingdom Metazoa; phylum Arthropoda; class Insecta; order Orthoptera; family Acrididae; genus Schistocerca; species Schistocerca serialis. The sequence goes on from NC_064640.1 coordinate 714,095,048, forward strand.
CGAAGTGCACGGATTAAAAAAATGTGTAAGATGGGAATGTGGTCTTTCGCCCATACCGTTCAGTTTATACATCGAAGAAGTACGACGGAAATAAAAGAAAGGTTCAAGAGTGGTATAAAAAATTCAAGTTAAAAACGTATCAGTGATGAGGTTCGCTAATGACACTGCTATCCTTACAGAAAGTGAAGAAGTACAAGATCTGGTGAATGAATTGAACATTCTAATGAGTACAGAATATAGATTGAAAGTAAATCAATATATTTCACAATTTTAGATATTTTTCCACATCTTTCACGTATTTCCCAAAGTTGACATATTTCATGCAATTACGTGAAGTCTGTCCCGCAGCTTTCTGTATCACGTCAATGTCAATGTCATATCAACATCATGATGCTCTCAGTCAATCATAATGTTACGTGTACCAAATATTTATGAGTAAGTTATCACTGCTAATCAACCACAAAACTAGTAGTGTGTATCTGACGCCGTAGTGAATGTGTTAAAAACGAACACATTGGTAAAAATAATGATGTGACGGCGTAATACTGTAAGTACTGCAGTTTTACCGATTTCTAACCAAAGATATTGCACGTATAAGAAATACGACACCACGATAGATAAAACCCAGCTAAGCCATCACTACATTACTAGATTATGTGATACATAGATTGTGTGTTAAAATGAGTGTGTTGCTCGCAGTAGTAATACAGACGTCAACAGAAAATTCTAGCGCTTCTGACCAAAAACACTGTGTGTATATAAATTAGCACAGTGCTAAGGAATATTAACCTAAAGAGCTGGCCAACACAAAGCAATCCGCCTGCGGGGTTGACCACTCCTCTAATGCTGATGTGTGGAGTATGGTCAAGAACACATTGCCCCAGACCCAGCGATGACCGAGAAATTTGCACAACGTATGGGTAATCGTCTCTGGCCTGGATTCTGGCTGAAAAGACACTACTGCAGTATCACGCAATGGGCATGCCACCCGTAGTAATAACGACAGACAGGTTCCAACACCTCGGTGGAAATCTGTGTGCTGAATTCTCCTCTCTATCCCTTGACCAATCTTAATTGGGGTATCAGAATTAGCGCTAATGCGTGAGGGATCCAATTTGCTACCAGGCCCCCAAGTAGAATGCAGAGACGTAATTACAATTACGATCCCTAAACAAATAAAACGTGCAGTATTATTAATATTCAGACATTACTATAAAACTCATATATTAACTGTAGGAAAGTCTGCGTATGATCACTACTGTGAACGTAATTTAGACTTATTCACGAACCTTGAAAGACCCACGCTGGACATCTACCATACAGCAGCATTTTAAAAAAATGCTAAGAGAAAGGCATCTGTGCATAAATAATAAGTAACTTCACATATATTCAGGGTGTTCATTTCAACTGAATACATTGAAGTATCTCGAGAACTGCATATCGGATCAAATAAAGCTATAATTTCAGTTTGTTTGTTTCGGAGGGGGGCATCTAATGTTATCACACTCGACCCACATCCCACCAAGTGTGTGGGAGGCAGGGGGGCACCTTTGAAATCTTCAGTGCGAAACTCCGTTTTTTATTGCAGATTAAGGTTCTAAGGCAGAATCTACATATGTTTTGTCTGAGGCATTTCCTTCGTTTCGCCACAGATGGAACTATAATCGGAGGAATAGAAATCAGTACACAGTCGTAATTTACCACATGCTACTCATTGGCCCTTGAATATCCAATGGCACGTGATACCTTACCTCGATGCTACTTATGACTGTACGGTATTGTGACAATACTACCTACGGACATACCGGAATCGCATATCAGGGATGACTATCTATAAAGCTACTAGTTTGCACCAAGGAACAGAACTATTAGATCACAGAGTCATCTGTTCGCAAAATGTCGGTGATATTTACGTTAAAGCTTGAGAGGGAGCTCGCAGGCTAGTTGGAAAAGAAATGTCGTGTTTGTTGTTTATACAGAGGGAGGGCGCGAGAGACATGCCATCACACATTCACTTAGAGAAAAAAAGAAAAGTCTTTATACAGAGGGAGTAATCGGTAGAGATGAACTGTAATGATTACAGGTAGCTACATGAGAGGGAATGACACTACATATGTTTTAAAAAGGGGAAGACAATACCTTCGCAGGAGACATGGTTTCGAGACTTAAAATTGACATTCTCCCATATTTTCTGTGTGTGTGAGGAAACGGTAATGTTATCTCTTCTGAATGCTTAGTATTCTCGCCCATTACAAGTGAGTTGCAAGTCATATGTATTTGGAATCATATAAAATATTTTGATGTAGAGTACATTCGTTTGTTTCCAGTTACGAAAAACAATACACTTAGATCACATATCGATGTTACAATAGATGAAATTACCAGAAGTCTGCTAATAGATGATAAAAGCGATTTTGTACACATATCGATTGCATGTACTTCATCTGCATGACTTAGATCAGTACCTAATAGTATAGTCTATGATTGTCTAACTTTTACAACGAAATATTCTACATTTAACCATTTCAATCGATTGTTGGAGAGGCATAGTCGAAGATGCAGTCAGAATAAATACTGCTCATATCTCAGTTTCACTGTATGGAAGGTAAAGCCAAGGAGTACTAATTCGTCAGCGTTGCTTGATGGCTCCGTCTGCCAGTCTGTGAACTCCTGTCACCATCCAATGGTTTTAATGTTTAATATTTTACCGTCATAAATTGTTATTACTTAAATAGGCAATTATACTGTTGATATAAAGTGGCCTGGGTGACTTTAAAGTGAATTTTCCGTGTCAGTATCGAGCAACACCATTCATATAGAAAAAAATCACCTTACCCTGGGCCTAGCGTACCCAAATGGGGGCACACACACAAATATTTCTCTGTTGTCTTTGAGTAACATCGTGCATACAAAAAAAAATCACCCCACTATTGCCCAGGGGATACACATAGGAGCATACAAACGCACAAAATAGTGTGTGACTACATCCACATTTTGATGCCACGACCGAAAGTGTTCCCATCTTCAGACTTTACCGACATTTTCTTATCGCTACCAACAAGAAGCATCGACTAATCTGTGTTAGACCTGTAGGGATCTAGAGTATAATATTATCCATCTGTCTATAATTCAAAGTAGTACACTCCTGGAAATTGAAATAAGAACACCGTGAATTCATTGTCCCAGGAAGGGGAAACTTTATTGACACATTCCTGGGGTCAGATACATCACATGATCACACTGACAGAACCACAGGCACATAGACAGAGGCAACAGAGCATGCACAATGTCGGCACGTGCTGGACGTGCAGACCCCGTGAGACGACGCTTCATCCAGTCCCAAACATGCTCAATGGGGGACAGATCCGGAGATCTTGCTGGCCAGGGTTGTTGACTTACACCTTCTAGAGCACGTTGGGTGGCACGGGATACATGCGGACGTGCATTGTCCTGTTGGAACAGCAAGTTCCCTTGCCGGTCTAGGAATGGTAGAACGATGGGTTCGATGACGGTTTGGATGTACCGTGCACTATTCAGTGTCCCCTCGACGATCACCAGTGGTGTACGGCCAGTGTAGGAGATCGCTCCCCACACCATGATGCCGGGTGTTGGCCCTGTGTGCCTCGGTCGTATGCAGTCCTGATTGTGGCGCTCACCTGCACGGCGCCAAACACTCATACGACCATCATTGGCACCAAGGCAGAAGCGACTCTCATCGCTGAAGACGACACGTCTCCATTCGTCCCTCCATTCACGCCTGTCGCGACACCACTGGAGGCGGGCTGCACAATGTTGGGGCGTGAGCGGAAGACGGCCTAACGGCGTGCGGGACCGTAGCCCAGCTTCATGGAGACGGTTGCGAATGGTCCTCGCCGATACCCCAGGAGCAACAGTGTCCCTAATTTGCTGGGAAGTGGCGGTGCGGTCCCCTACGGCACTGCGTAGGATCCTACGGTCTTGGCGTGCATCCGTGCGTCGCTGCGGTCCGGTCCCATGTCGACGGGCACGTGCACCTTCCGCCGACCACTGGCGACAACATCGATGTACTGTGGAGACCTCACGCCCCACGTGTTGAGCAATTCGGCGGTACGTCCACCCGGCCTCCCGTATGCCCAATATACGCCCTCGCTCAAAGTCCGTCAACTGCACATACGGTTCACGTCCACGCTGTCGCGGCATGCTACCAGTGTTAAAGACTGCGATGGAGCTCCGTATGCCACGGCAAACTGGCTGACACTGACGGCGGCGGTGCACAAATGCTGCGCAGCTAGCGCCATTCGACGGCCAACACCGCGGTTCCTGGTGTGTCCGCTGTGCCGTGCGTGTGATCATTGCTTGTACAGCCCTCTCGCAGTGTCCGGAGCAAGTATGGTGGGTCTGACACACCGGTGTCAATGTGTTCTTTTTTCCATTTCCAGGAGTGTATTTCATGTGGGGAACGATTGCGAAAACTCACATTGTTGGCGTCTTTATATAAAATATTGTTTTCTGTGATGTTTAACACTATTACAGAGGATGCATAAATGTTGGAATGAGGACGAAAGTCTAAATTCTACGGATTATTTTATCAAAATACATGCCTTAGTTCTACTTAAAACGATATCAGTCATCATTATGTTATGAGGACCCTCCATGGTACAGTGGCATTATAACGTTCTTCCATACAGTTGCCGGTCTTGGGAGTGGTAGCTTGCATTTTTTATAGACTTTGGGTTGATACTTTAATAAATATGAGTTTTTGGTGGGCAAGATAGCACTATGCATATAAACAAAACAAAGACATGTTCCTTGTCGTTGCTAGACCCACGTCCCATCCCAGGGTGGTTATATATATAAAATAGTGTGATTATACTGCAAGTCCAATCACATATAGAAGGTATGACCAGAAGATCACGTGAGTAGAGGTGTCCTCATCATGATCTGTACATGAAGGGATTTTGCTACTAGTATGAGCGGTCCAGTCCTAAACAAAGAAGATAAATCAGGCAGGTGGAAGGAGTATACAATATGATTTTCCACTGTGTACGAACTCTAGGGATTGATCGATGAGAGTATGAGGAGCACGAAAGGTCAAATGAACTTATATCCAGAAATGCGTGGTTTCCATGCTAGAGAGCATTTATTCAACCACACTTTGTTATAGAGACTGCGCTCCAATACGCGCTGTACCATGCAGCCACTGTTACGGTCGCATGGTTTCCGCATAGAGGGTGGTATTGCTCCTTACACGTCATGCCCTAGTGACCTCTCCTGCCATAGTAATTGGTAATGGTGTGTCCGATTCACTTCTGTTGCTGACTCCCCTTGTAGTGGATGTGAAATAGCGTTGTACGCAATCGTTCTGTATTCGAATGTAGAGTTTTTCCGACATGGCGTTTACTTACGGAAAGGCAAATGGCTACGGGCAGCGAGCAGGAAGGTTGTATCAGTAGATCTAACTCCGCCGACAGCAACCTCAGCATTCCCTGTTTCCACAGTGTCTCGTCGTCTGTGGGAGACAAGGTCGTTTCAGAAAGCAGGATATCATGAAGGATGTGCCCGAAATGTTCGGACACCAGACTTGGAGGAAAATATTATAACGCTGTGGAAGGCGACCGCTGTGTCAGTACCAGGCTGTTGCCGTGCCGGTACAGGGTAAGCCAAACGACCGCGTGGAACATTCTCCATTACATTTATTACTACCTTTATCACTCACAGCGAGTGCAGGTCTCACTAGCGGCCGACTTTCCACATCAGGAGAAATTATGTCACTGGTTCCTTCTCCAGGCAACCATGATTCCGGGATTTGTGTCATCCATCCTATTCACAGATGAGAACACCTTTACGCGGAGTGGTATCGTCCACTTTCATAACAGTTATCTGTGGGATAGTATGCAGAACCCCCATGGTGTAGTGACAACGAATCATCAGCATCGATGCAGCCGGAGTGTGTTGGCCAGGATAATTGGCGACCGTATTTTGGAACCAGTCTTCCGTCCGCGTTGCCTAACAGGCCGAAACCATCGGCGTTTCTTGTGGGTGACTTTGCCCATCCTGCTGGAAGATGTGCCCCTGATGATTCGAAGGGTTATGTCGCTGCTACATGATGGTGCTGCAGCCCACTTCGCCGTTAACTTCCGGACACATCTCAGTCCTCTTTTACCTGGTCTATGGATCGAACGAGGGGGTCCTGTTGTGTGGCCTGCTCGTTCACCGGATCTCAACCCTTATGATTTTTGGTTATGGGGCCATCTCAAAAGTATCGTATATGCAGAGCCCACTGCAGATGTGGAGACAATGGAGCAGCGTTTTAACGCTCCCTCTGATACTTTTCGGATGCGTCCTGGCCGATGTGAACGTGTGAGACAGAACATGCAAGCGTTGACACACATGGAAACCATTTTCAACACGTACTGCAACTGTGGCTGCATGGCACAGCGCGTGTTAGACTGCAGTCTTTGAAAAAATATATCATTGAATAAATGGTCTCTAGCATGGAAACCATGCATTTCCAGACATAAGTTCATTACACCTTTTTTGTTCCGTATCCTCACATCGATCAATCCTTAGAGTTTCTAAACTGTGGAAAAAATCACCCTGTATAGAGAATCTATACATACGAGATGTACATGAGGACAATATTATGGAAATGGAAGATGACATAGATGAAGATGATATGTGAGACGTGATACTGCGTGAAGAATTTCACAGAGCACTGAAAAACCTAAGTCGAAACTATTCCCCAGGAGTAGACATTATTTCGTTAGAATAATGATAGCCGTGGTAGAGCCATCCATGACAAAACTTTTCCATTTGACGAGCAAGATGTATGATTCAGACGAAATACCTCATATTACAAGAAAAGTAAAACAATTCCAGTTCCAAAAAAGGCAGCTGCAGACTGGTATTACAACCGAACTATCAATTTAATAAATCACAGTTGGAAAAAATTGTTACGAATTCCTTACAGAAGATTGGAAAATTTGGTAGACGCCGACCTCGGGGAAGATCACTTTGGATTCTGGAGAAATGTAGAAACATGCGAGACAATACTTATTCTACGACTTCTCATAGAAGATAGGTTAAGGAAAGGCAAGCCTACATTTGTAGCATTTGTACAAATAGAGAAAGCCTTTGAGGATGTTGCCTGGAATACGCTCTTTCAAATAGCAAAAAGGCAGGGGTAAAACACAGATAGAGAAAGGCTATTTACAATTTGTACAGAAACCGGATGGCAGTTATAAGAGTCGAGGGGCATGAAAGGGAAACAGTGGTTGAGAAGGGAGTGAGACATGGTTGTAGCCTATCCCCGATGCTATTCAATCTGTATATTGGGCAAGCAGCAAATGAAGTAAAAGGAAAATTTGATGAAGGCACTTAACTCCAGGAGAAGAAATAAAAACTTTGAGGTTTCCCGATGATATTGTAATTCTGTCAGAGACAGCAAAGGACTTGGAAGACCAGATGAACGGAATGGACAGTGTCTTTAAAGGAGAATATAAGATTAACACCAACAAAAGGAAAGCGAGGATAATGGAATTGTGATGCTGAGAAAATTAGATTAGGAAATGAGATCCTTAAAGTAGTAAATGAGGTTTTCTATCTGGGCAGCAAAATACCTGATGATGGTCGAAACAGAGTGGATATAAAATGTAGACTGACAGTGGCAAGAAGAGAAATTTGTTAACATCAAGTATAGATTTAACTGTAATGGAGTCTTTTCTGAACGTATTTGTGTGGAGTGTAGCCATGTAGGTAAGTGACACAAGACAAGAGGAGAATAGAAACTTTTGAAACGTGGTGCTTCAGAAAATGCTGAAGGTTAGATGGGCAGATCACGTAACTAATGAGGAGGTACTGAACAGAGTTGGTGAGAAAGGAATTTTGTGTCAGAACCGGACTAGAAGAGGGGATCGGTTGGTAGGACACATTCTGAGACATCAAGGGGTCACCGATTTAGTACTGGAGGGAAGCGTGGGGGGATTGTAGAGGAAGATCAAGGACAGATTCTTCTTGTCAAGTCTGGACTTAATGACTTCGCAGAAGCCAGGAATTTATTTCTTACCAGAGACAAAGAGAGTGCTGTGATGCTCTGTTTGTATCTTTGTGAAGTCGGTACTTGTCTGACGCAGCAGAAATCAGACGCACATAGCGCTATGTTTCTACCTGTTTGTCTCTCTCTTTACACATACACTCTCTTACAAAGCAATCCAGGAATTGCTTGTTTTATCAAAACCCAACCATTGTACGGAATATTTGTTTCATTCTTTTTGTAATAGTTTTTCAATTAGATATGTAGCTGGACATCTGGTTTTTAGTAGTTATGTGCTGTAGAAATTTCTCCTGAAGGTCGCATCTTATAATCTTCTAGCACATACGATCTTCGGTTGATCTGAACTACTCGAATTCTGAATATTTAGGTACACCAGCGTGAAGTGTAGCCTTTCTCGAAAAACGACTTACATTATTCTAACAAAAACACATCAAGGGATCACCAATTTAGTATTGGAGGGAAGTGTGGGGGTAAAAATTGTAGAGGGAGATCGAGAGATAAATATAATAAGTACATTCAGAAGAATGTCGATTGCAGTAGCTACTCGGAAGTGAAGAGGTGCACCGGATAGAGTAGCATTGAGAGTGGCATCAAAACAGTCTTCTGTCTGAGGACCACAACTACAGCAACATCATGAATAATCGCCATTAGCAAAAAATGTTTAGCTGCTGATGGTCATTATGATTCTATTGCTATGCTAAGACAGTCTAATATTCGTCCTATACATTTGCAAATACTAAGCCAGTCACATGTGGGATCTAAACCACCATCTTCCAGGGAATTAAGGTAAATACTAAGGGCTTGTGTGAATATACCTACATTTAGGGTAATTAAGGACTGATACTTGGTTATAAAATTATGTTCTGTGTGTCTTTACTTATAATTATTTAACCAGGAATCTAATTGCACAAATTATCAAACACTGATGAAGAGATTTTTTGCAGAATATATCTTGGTGGTATTCTATGTTGTACATCAGGTTGACTTCCTATCCCTCATATCCCGTAAGCAAATCACATTTCGAAATCAGTATGGGATACAATACCTTCCCAGAGGCTTTTTATGCTAGCGTTAAGCACATGTGAAATTCTAATGGCAGTAAATTTGAGAATGCAAAGAATACCTGTACATCCCTAGAGGGCCTAACTGTCTTGCTGGCAAAGATATCTTTCTCCTTGTAGTGTTCAAACCTGAGGTAGGTTTGCAGCAGAGCGCCATTCCTCTCTTCTGTCTGCCTTCATCTTCATTTCCACATATGTGATACACCCCACGTCATTTATGATCTGTTGCATGTATAATATGCTTGGTCGCCCCCGCCGATTCCTTCCCTCAATAGCTTCTTCTGCTATTATTCCAGTGACGTTGTTGCGTCGTAGGATGTGCCCTACAAGTTTGTCTCTTCTTGTTTGGATGTGTCTCCACAGAGATCTGGTCTCCTGTACTCTTCTAAGCACCTCTCCATTTGTTACTTTGTCTCTCCAGCTGATCTTCATCATCCTTCTATAGCACCACATCTCCAGGGCCTCTACCGGTCTTCTCTCCTCTCGTCCAATTGTCCAAGTTTCACATTCATATAGGGCCATAGTCCAAACGAAACCTTTCATGATATGTTTTTCCATTTTCAGACTGATGTTGTTGATGGTAAGTTCCTTCTCCGATTAAATGCAATTTTGGCCTTTTGTATTCTGCTCGCCATTTCTTTCCGGCTTCTACAAGCCCTTGTGATTTTGTTTCCCAGGTAAGTAAATTCCTCTATCATTTCCAGCTCCTCTCTTCCAATTCTCATTCTCAGACGTTCATTTTCTGCTCCTGCATACGGTTACTTTAGTCTCTTCCCTGTTTGATCTCATTCCATATTGATTGCATACAATTTTTTCCATTGCTCTTAGGACTTCCTCTAGATCGTCTTTTGTCTCCGTGACTATAGCAATATCATCTGCATAATGTGACATGTCTATCTTCTTCCCATTAATTTTGATCCCTACCTCAGTAGTTTCTCGAACTTGGTCTACAGCTTCCTGGATGTAAGCATCGAATGTAAGAGGAGAGAGAGCACATCCTTGTCTTACCAGTTTTCTAATATTTTTTTCCTGTTCCTGGTGACAGTTCCTAATCACTGCCACCTGATTCTTATAGAAACTATCACACGGATGTCTTTGTACTTTATTCCACTTTTCTTCAGCACTCTGAACATCTCTTGCCAGATAACGTTATCAAATGCCTTTTACATGTCTACAAAAGCAATATAAGTTGGTTTCTTTTTCTGTAACTGCTTTTCGATAACGAAGCTCAGTGCCAGAATCGCCTCTCTGAAACCAATCTGATCTTCACTCAGCATATCCTCCACCTTCTCTTCATTTCTATTTTCATGAGAATTTTTGATACTTGTGATATTAGGCTTAGAATTCGGTACTGTTCACATTTTGTAGCTGCTGCCTTCTTTGGTATAGGAACAGTGATACATTTCTGGAAGTCTGTCGGTATTCCTCCTGTGTTATAGATGGACGTAATAAGTTTAGGCAGCATTATTTTCATGCTGTCACAAGCATTCTTTGTTAGTTCTGCAGGGATGGCATCAATACCCGTAGCTTTGTTGCCCCGTAGTTCTTTTAGAGCTCTGTCAAATTCTTCTTGCAGAATTTCATCTCCCTTGTCATATTCATCTACTTGCTCTTCTCTTCCTATTACTTCCTCCGAAAGAGGTGTTCCGGCATACAACTCCTCTATGTATTCTTTCCATCTCTTCACGATGTCTTCACCAAACAACATTTTCCCCTCTTCATTTTCTACTGTGCCTGAGGGTGTTGTTTTACGTTTGTTAAAAAATTTATTTGCTGTTCTGTAGGCTAAATCAGTTCTTCCGTTTTGCATATTTTCTTACAATTCCCTGCACATTGCTTCAGGAAAATTTTCTTTTGATTTCCCAGGTTCTCTATTAACTAAATTCCTTAGTCTTCTGTATTCAACTTTTCCTTGTACATCAGTTGCATTTTTGTATAATCTCCTGTTTTCTATAAGCTCAATTCCTCATGTTATTTGGTTCAGTTCTTCCAACTATCTTTTCTGCTGCTTTGTATATAAAAGATTTAATTTGATCCCAGTCTTCATTTACTCCACCATGTTAAAAATTTTTTAACTAGTTCGTCTGTTTCATGAGAATAGCGCTTTGCCAGTCACTCAGTTTTCAGTTTTTCTAGTTCCGATTTAAGTTTTACTGGCTTCTTCAATCGTCTGAATATCAGGGAACTTTTCATCAGGACCAGGTTATGATCACTGCCTATGTCTGCAGATGGATAGCTCCTACAATCTTTTATTTGGTTCCTAAAACGTGCTCTCACTAGAATGTTATCAATCTGTTGTCTTCTCAGGCCTCAAAGAGCCTTCCATTTGTATCTTCTTCGTTTGTGATGTTGGAAAAGTGTGTTTGTAACAACTAATTGGTGCCTCGAGCAGAACTTGATTAGTCGATCTCCTCTTTCATTTCTTCTACGTAGTCCATATTTGCCAACAATTCCTTCCTCCGGTTCTTCACCCACAATCGGATTCCAGTCCCCCATGACAATCAGGTTTTCAGCTATCTTAACATTTCTCATCGCATTACTTATTTCTTCGTATATTTCGTAAATGACTGCATCTTCTTCTTTGGATGTTGGCATGTATATTTGTATTATCACAGTGTCCATTGGTTTAGTTTCAAGTTTGACTAGTTTTGTTCGAGAGCTATATTGCATATATCCATTGATACGTGAGCCATAGTTTTCCCTCAAAATTATTCCAACTCCTCCCATTCCTGTTCTATCTTGGTCAGTTCCGGTGTGAATGACTCTGTATTTTCCAGACCAGAAATCAGCTGGTTGGGGCCATCTCATATCCGATATGCCTAGGATATCGATTTTCAGTCGTTCTATTTCAAGTTTTACATTTTCTAGCTTGATACAATGAAGCAGTGTTCTCACATTCCAAGTGGCTATGTTAAAATTGGGTTTCTTTTCCTTCACGTTGTCTGTATCTTTTGCAGTCCCCACCTGGAGATCCGATTGGGGGACTATTTTATCTCCGGAAAATTTTACAGAAGATACTGACATGGTTTACTGCTGATACTTGGGATAACGGAAGTTCAATATGGGGTGGTTTCTCGTTGCCTTCCACATCCTATGCCGTTGAGCATCAGCTGGTTCTTGCGCCTTGGGAAATGATTTCTCATTTCCAGAGCAAGAGGGTTCCCTGTCCAGCAACTGCTGGGGTGATGACTTATCCCGGTCATCCCTTGGTCCCTGTCTACGTTAGCCATCACATGAACTGACGTTGCCCACTCTCTACCGCGTGGAGGTGTAGATCGGGAGTTTCCCTTCATCCGGTCTAGGACCTTAACGGCATTTCCTAGTCCCCTCAAGTACTTTAGAGATATACGAGGGGCGTTCAGAAAGTAAGCTCCGATCGGTCGCGAAATGGAAACGACTATGAAAATCCGATAAAGCTTTGCACAGATGTGTTGGGTAGTGTCTCTAGTATAACCCCAGTTAGCATCACGTCCCTCTTCTCATTTCTGAGCTCGCAGTGAGTGCGTAAAGATGTCTAGAAAATAGTGTCTGCCGCCAAGTACGAGGGCCTGGTGAGAAATTTCGCCTGAAGCTATGCAGCTAACATTACATAACTGTCGTGCTGTTTCTTCTTCAAGACAATTCTCAGCCGCATTCTGCAGGGGCAATGAAGATGCTCCTGCATCGTTTTCAAATGGAAATGTGAGATTACCCACAATACAGTCCGCAATTGTGTCCCCCTGAGTTTCATCTCTGGTAACATGAACCGCTGTCTTTGAAGACAACATTTTGACACAGACAACGAGGTGTAGGCCAGCGTGGAGAATTGGCGGAAAGCACTGGCGGCTGCCTTCTATGATGAGGCTATTGAAAAGTTGGTACAACGCTATGACAAAAGTCTAAGTCAGAACGGCGACTACGTAGAGAAGTAGCTGAAAGGTGTAGCTAATTGTTACAAGTAAAACATTTCTGATGTTCACTGTGGTTTCAATTTGGCAATCAATCGGAGCTTACTTTCTGAACAGGCCTCGTAGAACAAATTATACCCCCTGATACATAAAGGAGACACTGTGTCGACCAGACATTGACCTTTATTTATCAGAGTTGTAGTGTATGTGATCCTAATATTGTTCTACAATTTGTCCACTGGGAAGTACTACAAGCTTATGTGATGTCGTTAACTGTTACGACTCCTAAAATTAGGAGGTATAATGGGTTATAAAACTATGCATTGTACGCCTATAGTTTTAATTATTTTAGGGGGGATATCGGTTACACAAACAGTGATACTGACAATTGTTTTGTAGTCGACCAAATGGAATTCATTGCTATTCTGCTGTGCGATTGAACTCCATTCGTCAGACACGTTACTCACGTCAGATACGTCATATAGAGACAAGACTGGGAAACATGTTTTATTATGCATTCACATCTATAGGTGGCACATACATAACTCTTCCAGATGTATTACGGTTCCACCATCCATCGCTGAAGTCAGTATAGCAGCATAAATCAATAACTACACTCCTGGAAATGGAAAAAAGAACACATTGACACCGGTGTGTCAGACCCACCATACTTGCTCCGGACAGTGCGAGAGGGCTGTACAAGCAATGATCACACGCACGGCACAGCGGAGACACCAGGAACCGCGGTGTTGGCCGTCGAATGGCGCTAGCTGCGCAGCATTTGTGCACCGCCGCCGTCAGTGTCAGCCAGTTTGCCGTGGCATACGGAGCTCCATCGCAGTCTTTAACACTGGTAGCATGCCGCGACAGCGTGGACGTGAACCGTATGTGCAGTTGACGGAGTTTGAGCGAGGGCGTATAGTGGGCATGCGGGAGGCCGGGTGGACGTACCGCCGAATTGCTCAACACGTGGGGCGTGAGGTCTCCACAGTACATCGATGTTGTCGCCAGTGGTCGGCGGAAGGTGCACGTGCCCGTCGACCTGGGACCGAACCGCAGCGACGCACGGATGCACGCCAAGACCGTAGGATCCTACGCAGTGCCGTAGGGGACCGCAACGCCACTTCCCAGCAAATTAGGGACACTGTTGCTCCTGGGGTATCGGCGAGGACCATTCGCAACCGTCTCCATGAAGCTGGGCTACGTTCCCGCACACCGTTAGGCCGTCTTCCGCTCACGCCCCAACATCGTGCAGCCCGCCTCCAGTGGTGTCGCGACAGGCGTGAATGGAGGGACGAATGGAGACGTGTCGTCTTCAGCGATGAGAGTCGCTTCTGCCTTGGTGCCAATGATGGTCGTATGCGTGTTTGGCGCTGTGCAGGTGAGCGCCACAATCAGGACTGCATACGACCGAGGCACACAGGGCCAACACCCGGCATCATGGTGTGGGGAGCGATCTCCTACACTGGCCGTACACCACTGGTGATCGTCGAGGGGACACTGAATAGTGCACGGTACATCCAAACCGTCATCGAACCCATCGTTCTACCATTCCTAGACCGGCAAGGGAACTTGCTGTTCCAACAGGACAATGCACGTCCGCATGTATCCCGTGCCACCCAACGTGCTCTAGAAGGTGTAAGTCAACTACCCTGGCCAGCAAGATCTCCGGATCTGTCCCCCATTGAGCTTGTTTGGGACTGGATGAAGCGTCGTCTCACGCGGTCTGCACGTCCAGCACGAACGCTGGTCCAACTGAGGCGCCAGGTGGAAATGGCATGGCAAGCCGTTCCACAGGACTACATCCAGCATCTCTACGATCGTCTCCATGGGAGAATAGCAGCCTGCATTGCTGCGAAAGGTGGATATACACTGTACTAGTGCCGACATTGTGCATGCTCTGTTGCCTGTGTCTATGTGCCTGTGGTTCTGTCAGTGTGATCATGTGATGTATCTGACCCCAGGAATGTGTCAATAAAGTTTCCCCTTCCTGGGACAATGAATTCACGGTGTTCTTATTTCAATTTCCAGGAGTGTATGAATACCCATTAAAACTAAAGTTATTTATCGCATGCATAGCATGTTTACGATTTTCGGTGTTTTACGAAAAAAATACAGGATTTACTCTTCAGTCTGCTAAAAAACCAGGTTGGATTGATAAATGTGGGATACAATTATCGTTTGACCTACCTTAAACGTACATTCCCAAATAAACTTACCCAGCAGACCACTCGTTATGAGAGGAAGGATTACGCAAGGATTACGAGAATTTTCCTAAAGAACTGTCGCACTTACCGCATTACACGAGAGCGAAGAAGAAAGATTTAGTAATATCTTATATACAGACTTCTCCTCTCGGCAATATCATACCCTGAACTTGGCTCCGATATTAGCTGATTTCTGCTTCATCTGTAATGCCAAAATCGTAGAAGGGGCGTCATCAGAGCTTTAATGACGTATGAGGACCCTAAGAGAGGGGGATTCGTAGTAAAATCTTAATGTTCAATATTTTACACCTGATGATTTTATTATATCAAATAAAAGTAGGACTGTATGAGCGTGTTTTTGTCAACACCATACATGAGTCATTTAATAAACAATTTTAGAACGCTCTTAATTTTTTTTAGAAATTTTTGGTAAGGTCTTGTGGTATCAAACTGCTGAGGTTATCGGCCCCTGAGCTTACACACTACTTAATCTAACTTAAACTGACTTACACTAAGGACAACACACACACTGCCCGAGGGAGGACTCGGATCTCCGACGGGGGAAGCCGCGTGGAATGTGACAAGACGCCCCTGACGGCTCGGCTACCCCGAGAGGCAGAACGTTTTTAAGGTTGCCTTCATGCAGCGTTATCAAACACCGGCCTCCCGTAATTAGAGTTGTCGCTGTCAGTGTGTGGGCTCTCGACATCTTCTGTTTCTTTACTGGTTACAGAGCGGCCTCTCTATTTTGGAAGTGGCGATCGCGTGTGGGTGGGAAAGAAATTTCTTTACCAGTACTGCGAATGACAAACAGGGCTGGGATTCTATGACGTGTAAGAAGATTTCCCATGATTACTTGGAGCCAACGAGTGGTGTGTTGTATGCATGATGGTACTTGCCTGGCTAAGTAGCTAGTGTATTTGCTGAGTACAGATGCGTTGTGCTTCTCAGAGAGATGTTAGCGCGCCGTATGCGTCGGAGTTAATAGGCAGTGAACGCTGAAGACAGAGACAGTCGTAGGAATTGAGAAGGGATTGTTTTTATCAGGTATGTGCTGAAGGGTTTATCCAGTGGTCGATGTCCTTTCGTCGTTTACAAGTTGAATCCTGTTTGTTCTAGGGTAATTGTTATTATGGATGAGTCTTTGGAGATTGATCTAAACTGTTCTAAGTAATGGAGGTATGAGATGTCCGTACGATCGCGTTCTGCACGGAAGATGCCAGGCTCTCTGCGTTGTAGAAACACGATTTCGAATACCAAACATTGTGTAAAGAGACCGATATCGAGGAAGATCGGTAGTGATGTGAGCAGAGATTATGTTGACCACTTGAACATATCGTCATGACATTGTACGGGTGTATCGGCAATGTTTAATTGGTCAGGTATCGTGACGAGATCTTCGAACCTCATGAGAGGTTACTGCGAGGTGCTGTGGGACCAGACTTCGTATTAATGGACGATAGAACTCGACATCATAGAACACAGGTGGTTGACGTATTCTTGGAAATGAAAGAGACTGCACGCATGCCGTGACCTGCTCACTCTCCGAATTTGAATCCCATAGAACATATCTGAGGTGCACTTGAGAGACCGGATGCACCACGTCATTATCCACCAACCACTCTCCAAGACTTGCGAGCAGCTCTGCGGGAAGAATGGGCGTTATTGCCTCAATGTGACATCATTCACAGCATGCCCTATCGTTGTCAGGCCTATATTGCTGGTGGTCAGACTCAACACTGAAGACATTAAGCCGCTATGTGCAAATCCGTTAAGTTGGAAAAAACGAAGAAAATTTTTGTATTTCGCTATGCATGTTGCAGTTGTTTACGTTCTGTATTCTTTACATGATTTTTTGTTTACTATTACCAGTTTATACTGTTTCGTACAAAATAAAAGCAACCTTGCAAAATTTCCGTTTGTTGCTTTAATTTTGGACACCAGTGTATGTACAGTTTTATTACAAACTATTATTAGCTGAGAGGGCGCCACGCTTAACATTTGCGTGTAATCAGCCTGGACCGCGTTGCTAGCAACTGGCGTATGTTATGATACGAGCGTATATATATATATATATATATATATATATATATATATATATATATATATATATATATATATATATAGGGTGTTCCATTGATCGTGACCGGGCCAAATATCTCACGAAATAAGCGTCAAGCGAAAAAACTACGAAGAACGAAACTTGTCTAGCTTGAAGGGGAAACCAGATGGCACTATGATTGGTGATTGGCTCACTAGATGACGCTGCCATAGGTCAAACGGATATCAACTGCGTTTTCTTAAATAGGAACTCCCATTTTTATTACGTATTCATGTAGTACGTAAAGAAATATGAATGTTTTAGTTGGACCACTTTTTTCGCTTTGTGATAGATGGCGCTGTAATAGTCACAAACATATGGCTCACTATTTTAGACGACCAGTTGGTAATAGGTAGGTTTTTAAATTAAAATACAGAACTTAGGTACGTTTGAACAATTTATTTCGGTTGTTCCAATGTGATACATGTACCTTTGTGAACTTATCATTTCTGAGAACGCATGCTGTTACAGCGTGATTACCTGTAAATATCACATTAATACAATAAATGCTTAAAATGGTGTCCGTCAACCTCAATGCATTTGGCAATACGTATAACGACGTTCCTCTCAACAGCGAGTAGTTCGCCTTCCGTAATGTTCGCAGATGAATTGACAATGCGCTGACGCATGTTGTCAGGCGTTGTTGGTGGATCACGGTAGCAAATATCCTTCATCTTTCCCTACAGAAAGAAATCCGGGGACGTCAGATCCGGTGAACGTGCCGGCCATGGTATGGTGCTTCGACAACCAATCCACCTGTCATGCAATATGCCATTCAATACCGCTTCAATCGCACGCGAGCCATGAGCTGGACATTCATCATGTTGGAAGTACATCGCCATTCTGTTATGCAGTGAAACATCTTGTAGTAACGTCGGTAGAACATTACGTAGCAAATCAGCAGCATTGCACCATTTAGATTGCCGTCGATAAAATGGGGGCCAATTATCCTTCTTCCCATAATGCTGCACCATACATTAACCCGCCAAGGTCGCTGATGTTCCACTTGTCGCAGCCATCGTGGATTTTCCGTTGCCCAATAGAGCATATTATGCCAGTTTATATTACCGCTGTTGGTGAGTGACGCTTCGTCGCTAAATAGAACGCGTGCAAAAAATCTGTCATCGTCCCGTAATTTCTCTTGTGCCCAGTGGCAGAACTGTATACGACGTTCAAAGTCGTCGCCATGCAATTCCTGGTACATATAAATATGGTAGGGTTACAATCGATGTTGATGTATCATTCTCAGCACCGACGTTTCTGAGATTCCAAATTCTCGCGCAGTTTGTCTGGTACTGATGTGCAGATTAGCCGCGGCAGCAGCTGTAACACCTAACTGGACATCATCATTTGTTGCAGGTAGTGGTTGACGTTTCACATGTGGCTGAACGGTCCAGACACCTGGATGATGTCGTCCAGGATACCGAGCAGCGTACACAGCACACGCCCGTTGGGCATTTTGTTCACAATAGCCATACATCAACACGATATCGACCTTTTCCGCAATTGGTAAACGGTCCATTTTAACAGGGGTAATGTATCACGAAGCAAATACCGTCCGCACTGGCAGAATGTTACGTGATACCACGTACTTATACGTTTGTGACTATTACAGCGCCATCTATCACAAAGCGAAAAAAGTGGTCCAACTAAAACATTAGCATTTCTTTACGTACTACACGAATATGTAATTAAAATGTGGGTTCCTATTTAGAAAAAAACGCATTTGATATCCGTTTGACCTATGGCAGCGCCATCTAGCGGGCCAACATAGTGCCAACTGGTTTTCCCCCTTCAAACGAGACGAGTTTCGTTCTCGGTAGTTTTTTCGTTTGACGCATATTTCGTGAGATGTTTGGCCCGGTCACTACCAATGGACCACCCTATATATATATTTATATATCGGTACTGGTACTCGGTATTAGTTTATAGATAGGTCTCTTGGTGCAATAATTTTTCTTTTTAATACCACTGTTTGCTAGCTGTCCAGCATGTGTATTTGGATTTCTGTGGATTGCGTTAATAACAATGATGATACTCAGACTTTCTTGTATTTACTATATTACGAGTTATACGCTAACGCAACAGTTTTAAGTAACATTGTACGTTTGCTTTTTGTAGATATCGTAATTGTACTGACATGCCCTCATTCTACTTTGGGGTGCTGGCTGAAAGTGTGATCGCCCATGCATAAGAGTTTATTTTGAATTGTGTATTATGACTGGTCCAGAGACAGAAAAAGTAGTTAGGGGAGTGCCTGGCGCTTATCTGCAATGCAGCACAAATTTTTCCACAAACGTGTTGGATCCTGTCTTCAGTTATTACTGTGAGTGGGGGACCCTTCGCTTGATTAGCGGCTTTTGCTCCAGCAACCACGTCGGAGACAATTAGGAATACATTTTGCATATTTATCGGTCATTGCGGGATTTGGAGCAGTGTGTTGATGGAATCGTAAAACAGAGGTGATGAAGTCAATACGTTAAATGCAGGATGCAAGGAAGATGATTGAATTCAAAACCTGCTATCCTCATTGTAAAATTTGCAGCTTTACTTGTAAATGATCGAATGAAAACTAAAGTTAAAATAGGTATGGGCATGGAAAAGAAGATGAAGAATACAAAGGATGTAATGAACAGAATAATTACAACAGTTTGAACTTGTCTAAAGTTATGAAACTAGGCAGTAATTTCATACAAGTAGGGGAAATCACTTCTAAAATGGCTTCAGAAGTTGCTCCAAAAGAAATATCTATTGACAGAGAGAATATAACACCCATCGCCAAGACAGGTGGAATATTACCTCTCATTCCATAATTTACTGGGTTTTCTGCGCTTAGAGGATAAGCAGGAAGAGCAATGGCGTTTGTTAAGTCTGTAAACGACGCACAAACAGCTTGGCGACAGTTACCGCACGTGCAAAGGACTTTATCATACAATGGAAGCAATAACACTTTGTGGAGGGAAGGCTTTGTGTTTAGGACTATGTAGGAAAAACCGGTTTCGTTTATGTCTAATGAATAAAAATCTGTATGTTCTTAAGAAGTCTTTCAACAAGAGTAAAGCTGAGCTCCCAGCTCTGTCCCTCATGGGCAAGTCGGGACAAACCGACTGACCGCTGTGTAATCCTCTGTAAACGTCCTCACTGGGTGCAGTATGGAGGGGCGTGGTGTGAACACACCGCTCTTCCTGCCATTGACGGTTATCTTGACCTCCGAGCCGCTACTTCTCATTCAAGTAGCTTCTTTAATGACGTCAATAGACTGAGTGTATACCGGATCAGTCCTCTCATCCAGGAAAAATCCATGACAATACGGGAAATCTAACTCACGTCCTTCACATAGAATCTAGACATACTGATCATTGAACTGTGGAGGTAGACCCTTCCAACATGAGCATTTACCAGCGTTCGCTTTGAATATTATGCTAAAAAACTGCAAATATTACATTTTCGAAGCTTGTTAATGTGAGATACTTTACGCAAATCGTTTAAATGTTATGAGAGTGTGATTGTTAATCTCTAGACGGAAAGCGAACCTGGCTAACATTGGGAATCATAAAAAGAAAAGGGTAATCTTTTATGCTATTTTATAGCTTCGGTAACTTAACACCTAATCGAGATATAGTAATGCATTTCGGAAAATATACAATAAAGTACATCTGCAATAAGTATAAATCATCTAAAAGTCAGAGGTGTGATCACCTATGTTTATAGTTTCTCAACTCTAGACAAATTTGCAAGTCTTTTAAGTATATGCGGACAGTTTCACAATGGATGTAACAGGTAATGATCAAACGTTAATCCAATCGGATAAGAACTCTATTATAACTGCTGTCATTAACACCACGTTAAATTTGTTTCATAACGATTACAAAATGCCTTACTCAACTTATTTACCTACAGTTAAATACCGAATTCAACTTACCACATTTCACAGAATATCGTCAAAAGTGGGAGCGGATATGATTGATGGAATGGGACTGATCACGTTCAAGTCTAGAACATTAATTTGATATAGCGCACTGATTGACTTATGCTGAAATATCTGAAGTTCCATAACAGCTAGGTGGCGTACTTCTGTTGCAGTGGAAGACAGGTTAAACTTCTGAGCCTCTTCACATGTTTAAAGAGCTATATAGTTTTAAGTTTTTTTTTTTTCTCTGCATCATCTTCGCGCTTATTCTTGATATTGTATGATTCAATCTACCTCAACAAGTTGGGAATAATGTCATGGAGTTCATAAGTTACATGTTTTAAAGTAGCTCTGTCCAGAATATCCAGATCACCAATCTATTTATAAAAGTAGAAGTGACTGTTTCTCGATGTAATATTCAGTATTTAACTGTAGATAAATAAGTTTAAATTAGATTCATGATCTGGATATACTGGAAAGAGTTACTTTAAAATATGGAACTTATGAACTCCGTGACAATATTTTCAACTTGTTGAGGGAGGTCGAGTCATAAAACATCAAGAATAAGCGCGAAGATGATGCAGAGAAAAAGAAATAACGTAGAATTGAATCTCAGGTACAATAAAACACTCAAGCGATGCGAAATGAAGAGTAAGTGTACAGTAAACTCCCGTTTATCCGAAATTATCGGAACGGCGGTCGGTTCGGATAACGAAAATTTCAGATAAACCGAAGTCCTCCTGCTTCCACTCGTGAAACACCCCGAATTGCGTCAGGCCAGCAAAATATGATCGTAAAACGTGCATATGGTACGTACAATGTTATTGATAAGATTGTGAGTAAGGCTGCAAGTTTTTGACTAAAAGTTTTGTTAACGTATTAAAAAGGCGCCGAAGTATGATTGAAACCTCAAAGTTTTTAAATGCTGAATAACAAAGCTCGTTTATTTTGCGATCTTACAGAAAAAAATCCGTCTTATTTCGCGGCAGGAAAAAGCAGGAGATTTAATTTCATTACCTACTCTTTTGAATAAAAAATAAACTACTGTACAAAATTATGAAACAAATCTAAAAACTACTTAAAGGAATGAAAAGTTTGTCTAAAGGAACTTTAAAACATAAAAAACAAAAAACTTTTAAGTTATGGACGTTGAAGTTCTAGGACACTTCATTAGAATTTATTTTATGTTAAAAAAGCCTGTAATGTTCTTTTTTTTTGGTTTGTGAAACTTTTGTTGCGGTGCTATATCTCCAACGTTGGAAACAGACGATTACGGGATAAGTCACCTCACCCTGTTGGTTGATGTGCTCCAGGGCGATTTGGATGGTTTCTGATCGGTCACGATTTGGACGATTTCTTCCTCAGTTAAATCAAAAAAGTAATTTTCCATCCAGTCTTCAACGTCCTCGAAGTTCACGTCTTCACATACCGGTAGCTTCTACAATAAGTTCACCAAAATTACGTCATTTTCATATATTTCTATCACGTCAGCTTGAATTTCGGTGTTGCCTCCTTCTTCCCAACACTGATGAGTTGCCTTATGATGTAAGATTTTTTCCCAAGCACTAACGAGAGAAATTGGAGGAATTAGATTCCAAGCTTCAGCAATCCAATGAATGAAACTTGAAACATCGATTTTTTAAGTGCTTTCACAAAATCTATTTCGGAATCAATCGCACCGATTACGTATTCCAGCAGCTTGCTTCTGTAATATTTTTTCAGCCACTCAAGTACACTTTGGTCCACCGGTTGACATAGAGACGTGACGTTTGGTGGGAGAAACACAACTCTGATATCTCCATCTTGTAGCTCATGTGGGTGAGAAGGAGTGGTGTCCACAAGAAGTAGCGTCTTTCGAGGAAGTCCGTTTTCCTCCATGTATTTTTCTACAGCGGAACAAACTCAACCTGGAACCTCTCTTTGAAGATGGCACCGTTCATCCATGCCTTATGCTAATATGTGTACCACAGTGGCAAAGGTTTATCAGCTGGTTGCCGTCTAAATGCTATTGGTTTTTTGGATTTGACAATTAAAGTAAGGCGCAGTTTATGATTGCCAGTGGCATTGATGCATACGAGGACAGTAGCTCTTTCTTTACTTTTTTATATCCGGATGCCGTTTTTTCTTGTTTAGAGGCAAGGGTTTTTGCTGGCAACATTTTGTAATTCAACCCGGTTTCATCACAGTTGTGAAGTTGATCGCCAGTAGAACCTCTTTTGTCGATGATTGTATGCAGTTTCTTCTTAAAATCAGCGGTAGTGGCTTCGTACCCAGATAAAGATTCGCCGATGACGGCAATTTTACGAATGCCATGCCGCTTCCTGAACCGATCGAGCCAGCCATCGCTTCCGAGGAATTCTTGCTCCTTTCCTTCAATCAGCTAATAAAAAGTCATCGCTCTTTGACGAAGTAGAGGACCTGAAAATGGCAGACCGTTGGCTCTTGTTTGTTCATGCCACAAAAGTAAGGCTTCTTCTGACGATGTGCACCTTTTTCATTGTTTTTCAAGATTTCACTGCGCTTCCTGACTCTTGGATGGAACAAAATTTTTCAATTTCTGATCGATTTGTCTTCCAATCAGTAATCGTACTCCTACCGACGTTCACATCCGCAGCAACTTTCGCGGGTGGCTCATCTGCAAAGCCTTAAGCTTTGCTCCCAACGAGATCACATTGTATTTTCGTTTCGCGCTTGTAGTCACTTTCAACGTTTTTTTACCACCACTCGACTGATTCTTTTTTGGCTTCTGACCACTTTTATATTTGGACATTTTAAAGCATGTAGCATGAGTACGAAACGTTAAATCGAAAACACACAGTCGCACGACTTGACGGCACTCGAGACGCACTAGACAAAGCTTTTGACTTTTGGATCCAGGCTGTGGCAACCATCGAATGAAAACATTCGATACATCTGTCTCCTCTCCCCTGTCCTACCAAAGCCCACGCGGCCTCACAACAGTGCGTTGTACGTTCACTGTTAAATTGTTATACGCTCTGCTTCGTCTGACGTACCGACAACAGGCGGAAAGTGTTTGGCGCCGCGTTGGTTTCGACAGGGCTACGTCACACTGCATAGAGCAATACTGTACGTACTGTACTTCCAAAGAGTTCCATTAGATGCCAATGGCATGAAACCACGCAATACGAAGAAGAAACACGCTAAATCTTCAACCAACACACGCACGAATTGACGACACACGGACTTTTAACACGCGCCAGTGCATTGATTAGCAGGAGACCGCCGAAACACACCAGCGAATGCATGGCTCCAGGAGTAGACAAGTTGAAACTTGTCAAGTGTCAGTATAGCTAGCCAGAAGCGCAGCTGCGCGATGCGTCAGACAACGCCAATGTGAGCCGCGAAATGCGGAAAAAATTGTTCGGATAAAGCGGATTTCGGATAAACGCGATTTGGATAAACGGGAGTTTACTGTATTTTGATTTTTACGGGATAGTTATGTAATGTTCGTTTTAGGTTCTGAGAAAATTATAATTGAAAATGGCACCTCAAGGGCAGCGGAACACTCGGCAAATATTCAGAACGCTAACGTCCTAAGCGTTGCCTCTTACATTTTTGGAAGTTCATTCCACGATGCTGCTCCCACATACTCTTTACATTATTTTTGTCCAGCAGAAGCATCTGCATGTAGGACTGCGGAATCATCAAATTCGCCTACTTACATGCCAGTCGTGGTAAGATAGTTTCGGAATTAATTATATCAATCAGAGATCAAGACGGAGATATTGTGGATTTTGATGTTGGAGAGGTAACTGTTCAATACACTTAAGAAAACGTAATGGGCATCGTTCTCACGTTATGTCTGAAGAGAAGAAAACTGATGCAAAGAAGATGAATATGATGAAGAAGAAGACGATAAAGAAGGATAAGAAAGCGAAAAATACCCTCACAATTGAAAAATACTGTCATCAAAAGAGTACACAGCTCTATTAAACTAACATCATCAACTACTTGCCAGCTCTCATTCGACGGTGTGGTGACTGATGGTCAAAGAGAAGAAGGAAATGATGTTGATGAATCACATACTGGATATGAGGGACAAAATTCTCGTTAACAGTTGTATTACTCTCTTCGAATCTCATAAGTAAAAGCCATTTATTCAGGCAGTTTTGACTTACAACGAAACAGTTATCCGTATACTGAAGGAAACTTTTTTGATGGATCAGGAGCGTCGAAAACTGCTTATATTTACTTAAATAAAACTTCGGCACTTCACTTGCTTACGGATATTCAGTATCATATAAAAAACCAAATTACTGATCATGTGCGCAGTCAGAGAACTGCAAAGCTAATGAAAGAATAATCTTCTTTTACGCCAAATGAGCAATCCCATTACATGATGCTAGTTGGGGAGTAAGAAATGAATTAAAGGAATTTGTTTCACATGATGGACGTCTCAGATTTGTATCCAGCTCAGTATCGTATTCGGGTCCGCAGGGGGTTGCAAGAAGATTGTTTTAAACGCTCGCCCTGAACTAATATTGATTCACAGCAGAAAAGACACTAATTGTATTAGTCTGGAACCGCGCGACCGCTACGGTCGCAGGTTCGAATCCTGCGTCGGGCATAGATGTGTGTGATGTCGTTAGGTTAGTTAGGTTTAAGTAGTTCTAAGTACTAGGGGCTGATGACCTGAGCTGTTAAGTCCCATAGTGCTCAGAACCATTTCAACCATGTGAACTAATTGTATTATCTCAGAAAGTGCAGAGACCAATCTGAACATTGTCTTTGTAATTGGAAAATTCTAGAAACTCGAGTCTGCGAGAAAGAGCAACATCAAATCAAATGGCTCTAAGCACTATGGGACTTAACGTCTGAGGTCATCAGTCTCCTAGACTTAGAACTACTTAAATCTAACTAACCTAAGGACATCACATATCCATGCCCGAGGCAGGATTCGAAACTGCGACCGTAGCAGCAGCGCGGTTCCGGACTGAAGCGCCTTGAACCGCTCGGCCATACCGGCCGGCTAAATTCGTGCTAAGGTCTTATGGGAGCAAACTGCTGAGGTCATCGATCCCTAAGCTTACACACTACTTAATCTAACTTAAACTAACTGACGCTAAGGACAACACACACACCCATGCCCGCGGGAGGACTCGAACCTCCGACGGAGGGAGCCGTGCGGACTGAAGAGCGACATCATTTTAAAAAAGTTAAAAAAAAATCTAAGGCTGTTTGTTGTATTTCGTCACTTGGATTTAAACCAATGTGTGGCACCAGAAATTAGTACATGAACATGGTAAGTTAAATTCATTACAGAGCTCAAAACAGCAGGATACATAATTTTAGCTCTTCAGTCAAACAAGAATGCGATTTCAGATTATTGCAGCACACTGAAGGCAATAAAGTTGAAAATTTATCTGAATTCTTATGAATATTCTGAATAGAACTATTCAGTTGATTTTAGAACAAAGAATACTATTCAAGCCAATGATATGTGTAATGTTTTTCATAATAATAAAATTAATATGTACAGTATTTTCATTTTTCCCCATTTTCCTTCTGTAATAGATTATACAAGGAAATATTTTATTATTGACACATCATTCGAAGGAGAACTTACTCCTGTTGATAATTTCACTGTAATAAGCATGAAAACTTAAGTAGCTAAAGAGCTGCATCTGTCAGCACGCAAAGTTTATCTGAGGAGAGCGGTTATCACTAAAGAAAATGCCAGCATCGTGGCCGGGCGGTTCTAGGTGCTACAGTCTAGAACCGCGCAACCGCTACGGTCGCAGGTTCGAATCCTGCCTCGGCATGGATATGTGTGATGTCCTTTGGTTAGTCAGGTTTAAGTAGTTCTAAGTTCTAGGGGACTGATGACCTCAGATGTTAAGTCCCATAGTGCTCAGAGCCATTTTTGAACTAAAGGAAATGATGACCTTCATCAAGCCTATTTGTTTGACCTGACTGCACATTCCAAATACAATTCAGGTTAAGAATATTTATTATCAGTAAATGATGTGCACTTTACATCTGCATAAGTCGCTGCCCTAAATACTAAAAATTGTACTAAGGTTAAAGATTCATTCACAAAATTATACAGAAAAAGTAATAGGATTCCAAAGCCTTTACAAACAGACACAGATAAGGAATTTTATAACACTCATTTCAAGAAGCTAATGGAAAAACATTACAATTGATCACCACACATCCTTTTACAACTTGAAAGGTTCAGTTGTGGAGCAATTCAACAGAACTGTTAAAAAAATGTGTTACACGCTTAACTGTTCATGGGTGTTTCAAATGGATTGATACAGTGCAAAATATAGGTAGTCGAGATAATCACAGACAAAAAAACAGAACAATTAAGAAGAAACCTGATGATATGAAAGATAACAGCCTTTTGTCTATTGTGTATAATAAGATCAAGATGATAGATCCACAGATAGCTAAATTCAAAGTCGGCAGTGTTTGTAGACTTCTGTTGTTGTGGCCTTCAGCCCGAAGACTGGTTTGATGTGGCTCTGCATGCTATTTTAACCTGTGCAGGCCTCTCCATCTCCCAATAACTACTGCAACCCACATCCTTCTGAATACGCTTACTGAATTAATCACTTGATCTCTCTTTGCAATTTTTACCCACATGCTCCCCTCCAATATTAAACTCATGATCCCTTGATCTGTTTCTGTTAGAAAAATGTAATTCGATTTTCAAGAAAGGCTGCACACCACACCGGTCTGCCGAAATACTCAAAATTCGAGCAGTTCAAGAGACCAACCCAAAATCGTATCTGCTAGAAGATTATAAGATGCGATCTCTATGAGGAGATTTCTACAGCACAGAACTACTAAAACCCAGATATCCATCCACATATCTTGTTCAAAAACTAATACGAAAAAAGGAAACAAATATTTCGTGAAATGGGTGGGTTTTGATAAAACATACAATTCCTGGATCAATTTCTAAGACAGTGTATGTGTAAAGAGAGAGATAAACAGGTGGAGACGTTGTGCTATATGTGTCTGATTTCTGATGAGTCAGACAAGTACCGACTTGACAAAGATACAAACAGAGCATCACAGCACTCTCTTTGTTTCTGTTACAAAATGTATATCTGGTTTCTGCGAAGTCAGATAAGTCCAGACGTGACAAGAAGAATCTCTGCTTGTTTCCATCTGATGAAGTTAGCTTTCATCAATCATGAAACATTTGTGTGTGTGTGTGCATGTGTATTTGCGTTTGTGTGTGTGTGTCTGTGTGTGTGTGTGTGTGTGTGTGTGTGTGTGTGTGTGTGTGTGTTTAAATTTGTCGCCCAACCCGTCTTTAATTTTCAAATTTCCCAACTTCATTTCTTGATGACGCAATAGAGAAAAAGAAGGTGTGGTTTGTGAAGTCATCACTGTAGCGTCATACATAAGGGCGTGTGGCTCATCGAAAGGTCAATGATATGGGTCACGTGATGGAAACAAAGTGCATCGGAACACACAATGCAAACATTGTGCCCTGGATAGTAGGTAACCATATAACTCACTTTCCGTGTGCTGTAGTCTTTTTCTGAAATTACAAAAATTACTCCAGAAAAGTACTCCAATAGTAGTCGATGTGTTACATTATTATTCCACAGCATATCAATAAACAGTAAGTCAAATCACTTTAAGTATAATCAGGAACAAGTTATAAGTCACAAAAAATTTTGAAATGAAAGCCATTGGCAACTAAACACAAATTTCCATTTTTGAGAAAGGGGAAGTTGTTAAGACATTAAAGAAATTCAGTTCATTTGCAAATATTCTGTGGTAAAGAGACCATCTGTTTCAAGGAACAAGTCGGTGCATGACTGACGAAGTATAGCTTAACTATCCACACGTTTTAAAAGCATGCAAAATTTTACTTGCCATTAAAATTAGTAAGAGAAGAATTAACAATATCCTTCAAATAGCTTTAATATATAGGGTGTATCATTTGGCATGTCTATGTTTCTGTATATATAGGGTGTATCAAAAAGAATCACCCGATTTGGAATGTCTATACTTCTGAAACTAACAAATATATACAATGAATTTTGTTTTTTGATGAATGGGTAACTGAAAAGAATTTGAAGCCATTTCTACTAAAAAGTTTTTTTGTACCTTTTCATAGGTGTTC